>NC_090445.1:534168092-534798632 GCF_031143425.1 Pleurodeles waltl | reverse complement strand
CATGAATATAACATTGTCACTTGGAATGTAAGGGGAATGGGAGCCATACAAAAAAGACATAAAATATTGCCCCAGTTAAACCGCCGAAAAATACATATTGCTTATTTACAAGAGACCAATCTTACCACCCATGAAGTATCAAAACTCCGCAAGAAATGGAGGGGACAATTTTTACACACATCATACTCGTCGTTTGCACGAGGGGCGACTGTGTGGATTAGGGCCGAGGTACCCTTTGAAGTACTAGATACTAAAATAGACGTGGAAGGCAGATACACTCTAATTAGAGGCAACCTAGACGGGAAACCCATAGTAATAGGTAGCATTTACAAGCCTAATGTCGGACAGGATGCATTTCTGGAGAGACTATCGAAGACACTGCTACAATGGGCACATATCCCATGGGTATTGGGGGGAGACTTTAACGTAATACTAGATACCGGCCTAGATCGTAGTACCCCACCACTGTCCGGTACAAACGTCCAAAAACAAGCGGAAGCGCTAAAAACTTGGCTGCAGGGCTGGTCACTAATAGATATATGGCAGGCCAAAAATGCTGGTAGGAGGGAATACTCTTTTTACTCTCATCCACATAAAGTCCACATACGACTAGATCGTATGTGGACAAGTGACAAGTGACTAAGACCACATACCTGGGAAAGACGCTCTCTGACCATAACCCCTTAGAATTGACCATATTATGGGGTCGATCGTCCACACCTATCCCTACGTGGCGATTACAGCCATTAGTACTAGAGGACACCCCTTTGAGGGAAGAAGTGTGCCAGACAATCACCAATTTTTAAAAAAACAATACAGGGTCGGCGTCTTCCCCTCTGATAGAATGGGAAGTATTCAAAGTAGTGATAAGAGGTACATTAATGAGAAATGTATCGGGAGTGCGGAAAACACTGATGTGAGAACTGCAGCAGGTAGAGAACCGGCTGGGAATATTGGAAAAAGAATCAATATCACAGCCCCACAAAGCCCAACACTTACAAGAAGCAAGAACCGAGCACACACACCTTCTTGAGAGATTGAGAAAAATCGACCATGCTAAATATAGGGAATGAGCCCACAGCGAGGGAGACAAGGCGGGTGCACTCCTGGCACGACTGATTAGGGATGATCCACCCCCCACTCCTATAATACATATCAACATTCCACACCAAGGAAACATAACAACACAATTAGAAATCAACAATGCATTCCGAGACCATTACACAGCCCTATACTCCGCCCCACCATTAATGGAGAGAGCATAAATTAATGCCTTTCTAGCTAATATTGAACTCCCAACACTTCACGAAGAGGCCAGAGAGAAACTAAGCACCCAAAAGGAGAGATACGAGAAACTATTAAGAACATGGCACAAAACAAGGCACCGGGCTCGGATGGGCTCCCCTCCGAGTTTTACTCTACATACAGCGCGCAGCTGGCCCCGCACCTGGATCGACTATATCAAGCCTCACTGACATTGGGACATCTCCCAGATACTACCAAACAGGCAATAGTGACTTCCCTCCTAAAACCGGGTAAGGATGCAACTGATATTTCATCCTACAGACCACTATCGTTATTGAATTCGGAGTATAAGATTTTAGCAAAAATATTAGTGCAGAGACTTCTTGGCTATATCAGTGGCCTGATCCATACGGATCAATGTGGTTTCATCCTATTCAGAAGCACCTCCCTCAATATACGCCGCTTATATCACGTAATGGACGTGGCCAGGAAGGGACTCCTCTCACTAGATCTGCAACAGGCTTTCGACTCTCTACATTGGGACTATGGGGGTGATTCCGACCCCGGCGGTCCTTGACCGCTAGGGCCGGGGTCGGCGGGAGCACCGCCAACAGGCTGGCGGTGCTCCTAAGGGCATTCTGACCGCGGCGGTATGGCCGCGGTCAGAAACGGAAAACCGGCGGTGTCCCGCCGGTTTTCCGCTGCCCTGAGGAATCCTCCATGGCGGCGCTGCTTGCTGCGCCGCCATGGGGGATTCCGACCCCCTCACCGCCATCCTGTTCCTGGCGGTTTCGACCGCCAGGAACAGGATGGCGGTGAGGGGTGTCGTGGGGCCCCTGGGGGCCCCTGCAGTGCCCATGCCAATGGCATGGGAACTGCAGGGGCCCCCGTAACAGGGCCCCACTTTGAATTTCAGTGTCTGCTTAGCAGACACTGAAATTCGCGTCGGGTGCTACTGCACCCGTCGCACACCTTCCACTCCGCCGGCTCCATTCGGAGTCGGCTTCCTCGTAGAAGGGTGTTTCCCACTGGGCTGGCGGGCGGCCTTTTGGCGGTCGCCCGCCAGACCAGTGGGAAACCCAGAATGACGCCGCGGTCTTCTGGCGGTTCCCGCTTGGAATGACCCCCTAAATGCTGGCATTGCTGGAAAAATTTGGGGTTCCACGGGAATATACAAAATGGGTCCGTCTCTTGTATGCTGAACCAACAGCAAGAGCACGCACAGGACAGAATATATATGACTCTTACCAAGTAAATAGAGGCACTAGGCAGGGATGTCCTTTATCCCCCTTATTGTTTGTCCTGGCAGTAGAACCCCTGGCACAACTACTGAGACAGGATAGCGGATCATGGGGAATAGACATAGAAAATACAAAACATGCAGTCTCATTATATGCAGATGATATTATATTATGTATTAAGGACCTTCGGCAACCCCTTGATACAATAGCATCTGATTTCCAGAAGTTCACATCATTGTTAGGGCTGGCTATTAATTTTAACAAATCTATAGCATTCACCTTCCATGAATCAGATGATGATAATACAATATAATTTGGTGAACAACAACTACAAAAGGCCACAAACACATTCTGATATCTAGGTATCCAGATATATCATACCTCAACAGATCTACTAGAGGGGAACCTAAAGAGAGCCATGTCCGCACTTAGACCAAAGATCCAATTTTGGATCACGCTGCCAATATCGATAGCAGGCAGACTAGCCCTGGCAAAAATGGTAATGCTACCCCGCCTCTTATACTATTTAGCAAATTTACCAGTAAGGATACCAGAATCCTACTTCAAAACACTCAATTCGAGGGATCTTATATGGGGAAGGGGTAGACGTCGGATAAGTTTGCTTAAACTGCAGATGTCCGTGGACCAAGGAGGTGTGGGTGCGCCGGATTTTAAAGCATACTGCGTAGCAAGTCAACTTCAATGGCTAGCATATTGGCTGGCCGGTCGCAATCTCCAAGAAATAGAATATACCCCACTAATGTTTGACAAGGGCAGCATACATGCCATGCTGTGCCCCGGGGGCCAGATCCCCGGAAAGATTCCGCTTCTTCTGAGGGTGGTGTAGGAGGCTGGACTGGCTTGTAGTGAGTACCAAGGGGTACTTGTACCTTGCACCAGGCCCAGTTATCCCTTATTAGTGTATAGGGTGTCTATCAGCTTAGGCTGATAGATAATGGTAGCTTAGCAGAGCAGCTTAGGCTGAACTAGGAGACGTGTGAAGCTACTACAGTACCACTCAGTGTCATATGCACAATATCATAAGAAAACACAATACACAGTTATACTAAAAATAAAGGTACTTTATTTTTATGACAATATGCCAAAGTATCTTAGAGTGTACCCTCAGTGAGAGGATAGGAAATATACACAAGATATATATACACAATAGCAAAAATATGCAGTATAGTCTTAGAAAACAGTGCAAACAATGTATAGTTACAATAGGATGCAATGGGGAAACATAGGGATAGGGGCAACACAAACCATATACTCCAAAAGTGGAATGCGAACCACGAATGGACCCCAAACCTATGTGACCTTGTAGAGGGTCGCTGGGACTATTAGAAAATAGTGAGAGTTAGAAAAATAACCCTCCCCAAGACCCTGAAAAGTGAGTGCAAAGTGCACTAAAGTTCCCCTAAGGACAAAATAGTTGTGTTAGAGGAATAATGCAGGAAAGACACAAACCAGCAATGCAACAACTGTGGATTTCCAATCTAGGGTACCTGTGGAACAAGGGGACCAAGTCCAAAAGTCACAAGCAAGTCGGAGATGGGCAGATGCCCAGGAAATGCCAGCTGCGGGTGCAAAGAAGCTTCGACTGGACAGAAGAAGCTGAGGTTTCTGCAAGAACGAAAAGGGCTAGAGACTTCCCCTTTGGTGGACGGATCCATCTCACTTTGGAAAGTCGTGCAGAAGTGTTTTCCCGCCGGAAGGATGCCAACAAGCCTTGCTACACGCAAATCATGCATTTGGCGTTTTTGGACGCTGCTGGGGTCCAGGAGGGACCAGGAGGTCGCAAATTGGACCTGAAGAGAGAGGGGACGTCGAGCAAGACAAAGAGCCCTCACTGAAGCAGGTAGCACCCGGAGAAGTGCCAGAAACAGGCACTACAAGGATGCATGAAACAGTGCTCGCCGAAGTTGCACAAAGGAGTCCCACGTCGCCGGAGACCAACTTAGAAAGTTGTGCAATGCAGGTTAGAGTGCCGTGGACCCAGGCTTGGCTGTGCACAAAGGATTTCCACCGGAAGTGCACAGGGGCCGGAGTAGCTGCAAAGTCGCGGTTCCCAGCAATGCAGCCCAGCGAGGTGAGGCAAGGACTTACCTCCACCAAACTTGGGCTGAAGAGTCACTGGACTGTGGGGGTCACTTGGACAGCATCGCTGGATTCGAGGGACCTCGCTCGTCGTGCTGAGAGGAGACCCAAGGGACCGGTAATGCAGCTTTTTGGTGCCTGCGGTTGCAGGGGGAAGATTCCGTCGACCCACGGGAGATTTCTTCGGAGCTTCTGGTGCAGAGAGGAGGCAGGCTACCCCCACAGCATGCACAAGCAGGAAAACAGTCGAGAAGGCGGCAGGATCAGCGTTACAGAGTTGCAGTAGTCGTCTTTGCTACTATGTTGCAGGTTTGCAGGCTTCCAGCGCGGTCAGCGGTCGTTTCCTTATCAGAAGGTGAAGAGAGAGATGCAGAGGAACTCTGCTGAGCTCATGCATTCGTTATCTAAAGTTTCCCCAGAGACAGAGACCCTAAATAGTCAGAAAAGAGGGTTTGGCTACCTAGGAGAGAGGATAGGCTACTAACACCTGAAGGAGCCTATCAGCAGGAGTCTCTGACGTCACCTGGTGGCACTGGCCACTCAGAGCAGTCCAGTGTGCCAGCAGCACCTCTGTTTCCAAGATGGCAGAGGTCTGGAGCACACTGGAGGAGCTCTGGACACCTCCCAGGGGAGGTGCAGGTCAGGGGAGTGGTCACTCCCCTTTCCTTTGTCCAGTTTCGCGCCAGAGCAGGGGTTAAGGGGTCCCTGAACCGGTGTAGACTGGCTTATGCAGAATTGGGCACATCTGTGCCCAACAAAGCATTTCCAGAGGCTGGGGGAGGCTACTCCTCCCCTGCCTTCACACCATTTTCCAAAGGGAGAGGGTGTCACACCCTCTCTCAGAGGAAGTTCTTTGTTCTGCCATCCTGGGCCAGGCCTGGCTGGACCCCAGGAGGGCAGCTGCCTGTCTGAGGGGTTGGCAGCAGCAGCAGCTGCAGTGAAACCCCAGGAAGGGCAGTCTGGCAGTACCAGGGTCTGTGCTACAGACCACTGGGATCATGGGATTGTGCCAACTATGCCAGGATGGTATAGAGGGGGCAATTCCATGATCATAGATATGTTACATGGCCATATTCGGAGTTACCATGGTGAAGCTACATATAGGTAGTGACCTATATGTAGTGCACGCGTGTAATGGTGTCCCCGCACTCACAAAGTTCAGGGAATTGGCTCTGAACAATGTGGGGGCACCTTGGCTAGTGCCAGGGTGCCCTCACACTAAGTAACTTTGCACCTAACCTTTACCAGGTAAAGGTTAGACATCTAGGTGACTTATAAGTTACTTAAGTGCAGTGTAAAATGGCTGTGAAATAACGTGGACGTTATTTCACTCAGGCTGCAGTGGCAGGCCTGTGTAAGAATTGTCAGAGCTCCCTATGGGTGGCAAAAGAAATGCTGCAGCCCATAGGGATCTCCTGGAACCCCAATACCCTGGGTACCTCAGTACCATATACTAGGGAATTATAAGGGTGTTCCAGTAAGCCAATGTAAATTGGTAAAAATGGTCACAAGCCTGTTAGTGACAATTTGAAAGTAATGAGAGAGCATAACCACTGAGGTTCTGGTTAGCAGAGCCTCAGTGAGACAGTTAGGCACCACACAGGGAACATATACATGCACACCTATGAGCACTGGGGCCCTGTGTGACAGGGTCCCAGTGACACATACATATAGGCCACAAACCTATGAGCACTGGGGTCCTGACCAGCAGGATCCCAGTGACACATAACAACCATACTGAAAACATAGTGTTTTCACTATGAGCACTGAGGCCTGGCCATCAGGATCCCAGTGAGACAGTGAAAACAGTGACAAACACCCTGGCATACACTCACAAACAGGCCAAAAGTGGGGGTAACAAGGCTAGAAAGAGGCTACCTTCTCACAGGTGGCCTTACAGTATTGGAGATTATCGCTAAAATACACCTCCGACGTACTCCCTTACTCTCCCAATATAAGGGTTGCTGGGTCTAACAGTTACAGCAGGTACCTTAACCTACAACACACTACTCAGCTGGACACAGGAGGGAATAAACACAGTTGGTGCCCTATTTAAAGACCAGCGATTGCTTACCCACACAGACTATATCCATGAACACGGTCTATCCCCCTCAAGCTTTCTTCTACATGCTAGAATTACACACTACGTCAAGAAACACTGGATCACAGACAACAAGGAGCCTCCTTTGCACAATCTTGTCCATGCTATATACACTGTAGGGCAGGGTAGGCACTTAATAAAATGGCCATACAAGGGAGTCAGAACACACTTGGCACACCCCCTGTTAGCGCTTAAGCTCAAATGGGAAACAGATATAGATAAGGAATTATCCGAAGAAGACTGGTCCACCATACTAAAATACCCAAGCCAAATATCCTGAATTACGAGATTTAAATTTATTCAATTTGCCATACTGCATAGGGCATACCTCACACCACATAGACTACATATCCTATACCCGGGGACATCCCCAGCATGCCCCAGATGTAGAGTGGAAGATGCTGATTTACTGCACATGCTCTGGAGCTGCCCTGATATAGCGGCATATTGGAAAGGAGTAACTACCATATTAGGCAAAATAACTGGTAATACCATACAATATACAGCAGAGACATGCATGCTAGGTATGCTCCCACACTTAAATAAAAAGAAAACGCTACTCAAACTCATAAATCTGCCACTATTGTTAGCGAAGCGCCTTTTAACAAGACACTGGAAAGCAACCACAGCCCCCACAAGAACACAATGGAGAGCAGAGGTGATGGAATGGGGAAAAGCAGAGGGTGTGGCACTTAGGCGAGAAGACAACTCTGGAATGAGAGAATGTCCGGTAGCCCTAGACTGGGATACGCTAATGGAAAATTTTGAGACACTAATGGGGTTATTCCAACTTTGGAGGAGGTGGTAATCCGTCCCAAATGTGATGGATTTACCACCAGCCGTATTACGAGTTCCATAGGATATAATGGACTTGTAATACGGCTGGTGGTATATCCGTCACTTTACCGTCACTTTTGGTACGGATTACCACTTCCTCCAAAGTTGTAATAACCCCCTAAGTAAGGAAGAAGATGAGTAAAAAAAGTACACAAAGGAATATATATGTCAGAACCCCCCCAACAGACTAGAAATTACAAAGTTAAAAAAAACTAGAGCAATAGTAAAAAATGTGTGACCTGGTAACTAAAAACCCCATGTATAATTGGAATAGATGACCAAGTGGTAGATAAAAGTTAAGTAGTGATGTTAAACGGTTAAAAGTTGGAACAAGCAATAAAGTGATGCAATTTACTGTATAAAAATGTAAAAAGAAGACGTTAAAATACAGTTCTGTATCGCATAACAAATGATATAGAAAGATGTTTAAAAAATTGCAATGTATGTACCGCCTTGACAACAATAAAAAATGTGTTTTAAAAAAAAGGTGCATTTAGCTGACTTCGTGTTAGGCTCGAGGGATGCGCCAAAATGCTAGAAGCCCTTTTCCTGAAGCACTCACCTGACCAGTTACAGATCAACCTGCCCGAGACACTGTTGGTGGCTTCTGCTGAAGTGAGTTTTGACCTCCAAGTGCTGTTCCTGAGGTCCTGTGACCCTTGGCTGTGTCAAAATGTACTCCTAATATCCTGAAAAAAACAGGACTTAGAAATGTTTTGGCTCCTAAGACCTATGGAGGATAAGGACAGACCTGCTATGTCAATCTGATTAAGGTGCATTACCTTTGGGCCAAAGGTTCAGGGTGCTCCCACTCAGAGCTTTTCTGCAGCAGCAAATGTGTTTCAGCGGGATGCAGTGGAAAGGGTATCCAGTCACTTGGAGCCATGTTTGGCTAAAGCTTGCAGCCTTGCCACACTGGAGGAATCCAAGCTAAAAAAAGGTGACATTAGGCCAGATGTACTACCATTTTGTATTTCTTGCAAGTCACAATAAAAAATGTACACCAATGTCCTCTACATTGTTAGCGATTCCCAAATGGGTTGCAAGAGACCTGCCTCATTAATATTCATGAGGCAGGTCACAAATTGTGACCCATTTGGGAACAGCTGCACTCAGATGAATGGTGGCCTGCTGGGGTCAGCAGACCACCATGTCTGTGACTGCCTTTTAAATAAAGTTTTTTTTTTTTAAATGCAGCCCGTTTTCATTAAAGGAAAACGGGATCCATTACAGAAGCAAAAATTCAACATTTCTGTTTGATTTTTTAAGATCAGACAGTGGTCTATGGAACCACTGCCTGATCTTAAAAAAAAAAATTGCACCTCATTCACAAAGGGGAATGAGCTACCACAACTTGAAGTTGGTGGTAGTTACGAATGTTTTGCAACTGCATTCCTGGTTGCAAAGCATTCTTAAATACCCCTGCGAGTCGCAATTAGGAAGGAACACGCTTGGCATGCTCCTTCCAAAAAGTGAGCCTTAAACACATTTTTCGATTTGGTAATAGGTTACCGATTCACAAAATGAGGATGGTACTTGCCAAAAAGCATCTTACCAGTCACAAATGGCCCAATGGGCCGTTTACAACCAGTAAAAGCCATTGTTCATCTGGCCCTATGACTCTGATTTAGAGTTCTGCAAAGAGGATACACAATCACAAATCTGACGGATAGCCCGTCCACTGTAATACAAGTGCGTTATATCCAGTGGCACTTGTAATATGGCAGGTGGGATGCTCTTTATCTTTGCGATGAAGAAACCCATCCACCAAACTCCAAATCAGGTCCTAGGTGTGAATGTAAAAATCTTTACTGGACGAAGGCGTCAAAAGTATCTGGCCAGCGATGGACCTTCCTTAGATGCAAATCTTCAATTTCTTCCACTTTGGGCTTTCCCATCAAAAGTCAACAGCTTCAACAGGACCTCATTCAGTGGTTCTCCGACCTTGTGGAGTCCATCTCGGCCACACCCTGCTGCCTTGCTCCGCTGAGGATTTTTGACTTCTATTTCAGAGACAAAGTCAGAAGGAAAACGTGTGACAGAGACAAACTTTGTTTCTGTAACTGATTTGCGCTCCACTGTGGTTGACTGTAAATCACACTTATGCCCAGTCAAGAGCAACCAGGTGACCTCAGTTGAACACTTTTTGGTGATATATTTATTTAAAACTTTAAAAATTCACATTTTCGGTTCCTCTTAATCGAGTTTTGTGTTTTGGTGCCATTTTCTTTATTAGATTATTCTCTTTTTTTATAGAATGGAGTGGGATTCTTGTTTTGTTGCATTTTAGACTTTTTATTGTTTTGGTACTCCTAAATATTTTACACATTTTATTAAGTTAAGCCTGTATCTTCTGTGTCATATCTACCAGGTATTGAGTTACTGAAACCTCTACTGGACCTAACATGAACAGTGACATTATTTCTTGGGTTGGGCTATTATCCACAATAATCAACTTTCTCACAAAGGGCAAAACCAAAAAGTGCATGAAGTAGGATGACCCATTGCCCCATGCTGTATGGTGAACAATGCCATAAAAGGCCAATGGATGATGAGGTCAGACCAAGAAATCCTGTATGTATACATATATGTGTTGTAACATCAATTTGTAGACAACGTCTCCATGGTTTTCCAAAAGTCACAGAAGATCCTGTGAAGTTTGTTACATGAGGACTACAATTCCCCTTCCTAGGAATGCATAATAAGAGCAGAAGACATCTATTCTATAATAAGCACACAACTCAGAAGGTGGATTTAAAATGTCCTCGGATAGCATTTTTATTTGTCCTTTTACTTCACAAAGAAAAAGATAACGTGTTATCTAGCTGTTGAAATACACTTCCGAGTCCTAGTAACAAATACATAAAAAGAGAAACATATATCTGTAAGTCCTATATTGACTCCTCACTATTATCAATAAGCCATTTGGATTATCCATTTGAGTCATGGATTGCTTTTGATGTAATGTAAAAAACGGAGTTCTTTAGTCTTCAACAACTTATTGGTGATATGTGAAGTACCACAAGGTTCCCCAAACTCCCAAGTATTATTTCAAATTTACGTTACACCCATTTATGTTAGATGCTTGGTGGAAATTATTTCAGGACCATCATGACCTCTTCGATTCATACACTGCTGACATCATGGTAATCATATGCATCTATGGGGGCAAGTTGGGCCATGTGGCCCTGTAATAATGTCTTGAGAATGAAGGAGCAGGAGTTGACTAAAAGTGAATGAGATTAGACCCACGTGATTATGACTATAACAAAGAACAACTTGGGAACAAACTGGCTACATTTCCAGGCTGCCTTTGTTTACAAGGACATTGGAGAGGAGTGGGGGGAAATACCCAATCAGACTGGCACTGGGGCTCATATTTAGAGCAGACCAGTGCCCTGACTCTGAAACTTAAAGCCATTCCTCATTAGAAATAGGAGTGAGGAGCCCATTTTTAGGTTTGACCCTGCTATAGTATGCACTAGCGCATGTGCATGCGAGACACTGTCGTAATTAGAAAGGGGCTTGGAACTCACCAGTCGCTTATCATTTGTTGGATTGCATGGCACTCTTCTTTACAGCCTTGCAGTTGGTCATGTCTGGCATGTTATCATTTCCACTCCTGTCAGTGGCACAGGAACCAAACACTGATTGATTCAACTTAATCAGTGCTCGTCCGCTGCTCCCGACGTGATTGAAATGCTATTTTGTTCTTTTTAACTTCTCCTGTCCTGCAAACCGAAGACGCATGAATGGCAAAGGTATGCTCACTACAACTCATAATATACCACAGAGGGTATTTACCCCATATATGCTACTAATAATTATCACCATAATTTAAAAAAAAGTCAGTGCATGCATCCAACTTATGAATGTTACTCTTTTAACCTGCTTAGAGCTTGGTCTACAATAAACAATCCAAAATTAAAACTTCTCTACAATATGTACTATGGCACTGCAGGCCAAAAATGTATACACACAAGAGCTGAGAACCCACATAGTACAATGGAGAGAAATTATAATCCATATAATAATTGGAAAATAAGATGGCAAAGGATCTTCAAAGTGTGTCAAAAATTACAGTCTTTAATCAAAGATTAATAGATCCATTCAAAAAACCATTTAGTGATGACAGTGTAGAGAAAAATATGTGTAGAAAAAATATCAATCATTCATTCATGAGGGCATCCCAAAGTTTGGTGAAGATAAATTTAATAACAGAAGCCTTATTTTGTGTGCCAAAATATACAGGTGGTTATTACAACCCTGGCAGTTGGTGCTAACAGGTCGGCGGTAAAAAAAATTTAATCACGACCGTGGCGGAAACTGCCAACAAAGACAGCCACTTTAACACTCCGACTGCCACGGTGGTACAAACAAATAGCATGGTGGTCACCGCCAACAGACAGGCGTGAGACAATGTACCGCCCACAGTATCACAACCTACCAATCCGCCACCTTTTCCGGGGCAGATTCACCGCAAACAAAAACACTGCGGAAACAGGACTTCGAAGGGAAAAGGCTCACCTCTACACACCCCACGAGGAACCAGGACGGCATGGAAACCGAGCTCCACATTTTACCAGCTTTTATCTTCTTGCTCCTCTACCAGGAGCACGAACGCCGGCGCCGAAGACCACGGTGGGTACTGCACCTATGACACAGGGGAGGGGGGAGGGAAAAAACATTGACACACACACGCAACACACCCACCCCCACCCTCACGCACGACAACACACACACTAATACATATTGATACATTGCAGTTACACCCCCCAACACCCCTGGAAGAATGCAAAGACAAAAGGAAATGAGGAGAACAATTGTAATATATCAAAATTCAGTAGTCAAATAATATACATACACTATTTACAAATATATACACCAAGAATCTTAGTCCAAGGGATTCCGTCCTTAAAGTCCGTGGTCCACTGGGCCCACACTGCATGGGCGAGGCCCACACAAGATACCCTAACATGACGAAGAGAACACTGCAGGGGGATCAGATAGAAAGAAAACAGGCACCTCAGGGGGAAGGGAAAGGGTGGGTACCTCAGCCGGTTGAGTGCACAACACCAAATCCACGAGGGGGCCCCATGCCTACTGTTCAATCCTGGGGAGTGCAAAGCCACAGTCTCTCAGGTCTCTACACTGGGTGGGTTGCCCACTGTTCAATCCTGGGGAGTGCAAAGCCACAGTCTCACAAGTCTCTACAGTGGGTAGGTTGCCTACTGTACAATCCTGGGGAGTGCAAAGCCACAGTCTCACAAGTCTTTACAGTGGGTGGTTTGCCCACTGTTCAATCCTGGTGAGTGCAAAGCCACAGACTCTCAAGTCTCTACAGTGGCTGGTTTGCCCACTGCTGCATCCTGGGGAGTGCAAAGCCACAGTCTCTCAAGTCTCTACAGTGGCTGGTTTGCCCACTGCTGCATCCTGGGGAGTGCAAAGCCACAGTCTCTCAAGTGGATAACAGTCTCCACGGGTTCTGGAGGGGGCTTTGTGCCCAGAGTGCTTCATCCTGCCAAGGACAGAGGTAGTGGATGACTTTCTCCACTGGTTCTGGAGGGGGCTTTGTGCCCAGAGTGCTTCATCCTGCAAAGGACAGAGGTAGTGGATGTAAATCTCCACTGGTTCTGGAGAGGGCTTGGTGCCCAGAGTGCTTTATCCTGCTAGTGGCGGCCTCAGTAGCGTCAGTGTTTTTTGCGCTCATGGGCCTGCGGTGCTTGTGGCGGTGGTGTCCTTGGCAGCGGTGCTTGTGGCGGTGGTGACCTTGGCAGCGGTGCTTGTGGCGGCGGTGTCCTCGGCAGCGGTGCATGTGGCGGCGGTGTCCTTGGCAGCGGTGCTTGTGGCGGCGGTGTCCTTGGCAGTGCTTCAGCTGCTGGCGGTCCTGTCTGGGCCAGCGGGGCTGCTAGCGGTCGCCTCCTGGGCAGCAGGGCTGCTGCTGGCGGTCCTGTCAGGGCCAGCGGGGCTGCTGGCGGTCGCCTCCTGGGCAGCGGGGCTGCTGCTGGCGGTTGCCTCCTGGGCAGCGGGGCTGATGGCGGTCGCCTCCTGGGCAGCGGGGCTGATGGCGGTCGCGGTCGCCTCCTGGGCAGCGGGGCTGCTGGCGGTCGCTTCTTGGGCAGCGGGGCTGATGGAGGTCACCTCCTGGGCAGCGGGGCTGCTGGCGGTCACATCCTGGGCAGCGGGGCTGATGGCAGTCGCCTCCTGGGCAGCGGGGCTGATGGCGGTCACCTCCTGGGCAGCGGGACTGATGCTGACGGTCCTGTCTGGGCCAGCGGGGCTGATGGCGGTCGCCTCCTGGGCAGTGGGGCTGATGGTGGTCTTCTCCGCCGTGCTGATCTTCCCAGACTTGCCGGGTTTTTTGTGCCCCTTCCCCACCTTGGAAGGTGTTGCAGCTGACTCCCCACTCCCCCCTGTACCCCTGGGAGCGGCTTTGGTGGCTGTTTTCTTCCCCCTCTCCCGCCGGGCACTGGCAAACTTTTGATGCTTGACAGGTGGGGGACTGTCCGTGCTGTGGCTCCTTGCCACACTGGTTGCCCTGCTGCCTGGTGCACTGCAAAATCCAGTGACTACTGGCACCACTGATCACGCCGAAGTTGTGGCTGAGGTGCTAGGTTGGGACCTGGAGAGTCGGGCCCTAGGAGACTGACAGGGTGGGGGAGGTGAGGGAAAGAGGTCAAGGGTGGACAGGAAAAGTTTCTTGGGAACACTGGGACGGGTAGCTGGAGGGGGTTTGGGAGTGGAGGAAGAGGTTGTGGTTGTAGGAGGTGTCCATTTTGTGACTTTGGGTGAAGGTGCATGCGCTGGAGGCTGTTGTGAGGTGGATGGCTGTTGGACAGGTGTATGGCTGCATTTGTGTAACTTGGGAGGTGGCGTCACAGACACACTGGGAGAGGACACAGGGGATGTGTGAATGGTAGTGGGGGTGGTGACTGTACGTGAGCGGGGTGTGGTGGTGGGTGTGCTGGTGATGGAAGTAGTGGCTGTAGATGTAGTGCTTGCAGGTGTGAGTGGAGACGAGACTGGGAGGGAGGAGGGAGACGAGGAGGAGGGGGACACAGTGGAGGCAGTGGATGTTGCTATGTCTGCATGTGTGTGATGCTTGCGTGAGTGCCTGTGGGATGTGTGGTGCTTATGTTTGCCTGAGCTTCCTTTGTGTGTTGAGGTGTGTGCATGCTGGTCTGATCGTGTGCTTGGGGTAGGCTGAGGTACAGGGGAAAGGGTCTGGGTGGAGGAAGTTGGAGGAGGGAGGCTAGAGACAGGGACAATGGCTGCCATCAGTGCTGAGGCCAGAGTCTGAAAAGCTCGCTGAAGGGCTGCCTAATGAATGAATGCCCTTCAGGAATGCATTGGTTTGTTGCAACTGCCTCTCTACACCCTGGATGGCATTCAAAATGGTAGACTGCCCAACAGTGAGGGACATCAGGAGGTCAATGGCCTCCTAACTGAGGGCAGCAGGGGTGACTGGGGCAGGGCCTGAGGTGCCTGGGGCGAAGGAGATGTTCACCCTCCTTGGTGAGCGGGCATGAGGCAAAGGCTGAGGGGCTGCTGGGAAGGCGGTGCTGGTAGGGGAGGTGGCGGCTGTACCTGTAGATGTGGGGGGCACAGATGGGCCCGCCACCACAAGAGAGCTCCCATCAGAGGACGAGTCTGTATCACTGGTGTCAGCTCCTGTCCCCAATGCAGAGCTCCCCTCGCCCTCCGTCCCACTGGTGAAATCAGACTCCGTAGTGTCTCCCTCCAGGGCCATGTGGGATGCAGCTCCCTCCTGCTCCGGTGCCACTGCTCCTCCGCCTGATGATGCTAATGCACACAAGAACAGGGAGACCACAAAAAGGGGGGGGAGACAGAAGAAAGACATGTTGAGTGCATGCATTACTGCTACCGTTGGAGGACACGACAGACACAGAATCCCCCTGCACTACGCCGCACACTTGGGGTCCACTATTCAATACCTGGGACATGGCCTACAAGGCTATGGCCGACATCTGCACACATGGATGTCACAGGAGCCTAACTAGGTGTAGTTGGCACTGTACCCAGGTGGGGTGGGGTGCCACGCCACAGGGTCTGCCTGAAAAAGGGGACCTAACTAGCACACTTGCCCTGGCCTAGGGAAACACACAGCCCACCTCCCCCACCATGACAACTCCACTGCGCGCTGAATCAGCAGAATGAGAGTGTACTCACCCCCTTGTTGTTGCTGTGATGCCCTCAAGCGCCCATCCAACTCCGGGTACGCCACCGCCAGGATCCTGAACAACAGGGGGGTCATGGTGCGGCGGGCACCCCTACCACGTTGGGAGGCCATCCCTAGCTGGGCCTCCGCTGTCTTCTTGCTCCAGCGGTGAATGTCCTCCCATCTTTTCTGGCAGTGGGTGCTCCGTCTGTGGTAGACCCCCAGGGTCCGGACTTCCTTGGCGATGGCACACCAGATATCCTTCTTCTGGTGGGCGCTGACCTACAGGAATTGTACAGGGGAAAAAGAGAAGTAATTACCAACTGCACCATCACAGTCATTGGCCCGCATCCCTACCCTTGCCATAACGCACATGCACTCACTGTTGTTTCATACACGCCACATTCTCCCCCCCCCCTTTCTTTCATCCACCCGACTCCACACAGGCATTGCCCATACAGCATGCTCACAGTGTACTTACCTGTTTGTCTGGAGGACCGTAGAGTAGCGTGTACTGGGGGAGGACTCCATCCACGAGTTTCTCCAACTCCTCCGTGCTGAAGGCAGGGGCCCTTTCCCCAGACGCACGAGCCATTGTCTCTTCCAGACTGAGGTCACAGCAGCACTTGCAGTGTAGGTCCTCTCCTGTCGAAGATCAGGTATCGAGTGATTGAACAGATAGAAAATGGCGGTCACGTCATTGGCTCCTGGGACCCATAGGGTCCAATGTTAACCAATGCAGAATTGCGCCGCGGTCTCTGACCGCCTACCGCGACGGTGTACAACGCCAGCACAGTTACCTCACATCCCATTGTCCCACATTACAGGTCAGGCAGCCGCCATTTCAGGGGCCCACGTGGCTTTATTTTTAACTGCGTCACACATACCTAGGCCTTGCCTCAACACTCATACAGGCAAAATTCAGGTTAGGGATGGTTTTCTGTGTAAACTGTGTTTACGTACCTCTGAGTTGGTTGACTCTGTGCTCGCTGTTGTCCTTCATAGGCACCGTCCGCTGGGACATGTGAGGAGATGGCGGCATCCTCCAGTGTACAGACCGCTGGTGAACCTGTTGACAATGGAGGAAAGACATGTAATCATCACCTACAGGCTTGATCGTGCCACTATCCTGGAACTGTGTGCCCAGTTTGAGCCAGACCTGATGTCAGCTATCCGCCATCCCACACGAATCCCCCCTCGAGTGCAGGTGCTGTCAGTACTCCATTTCCTTGCAAGTGGGTCTTTTCAAACTACAATGGCCATAGCATCAGGGATGTCCCAGCCTATGTTTTCCAACGTGTTGTCCAGAGTGTTGTCTGCCCTGCTGAAACACATGCGGAGCTACATCGTTTTCCCTCGGTGGAGGATTTGCCTACAGTGAAAGGTGACTTCTATGCCCTGGGACATATCCCCAACATCATAGGTGACATTGATGGGACACATGTGGCCTTGGTCCCCCCACGCAGGAGTGAAGAGGTGTACAGAAACCGGAAGAGTTAACCATTCAATGAATGTGCAGATGGTGTGTTTGGCAGACCAGTGCATCTCCCATGTTAATGCCAAATTTCCTGGCTCAGTGCATGACGCTTACATCCTGCGGAATAGCAGCATCCCTTATGTGATGGGGCAACTCCGGAGGCACCGTGTGTGGCTATTAGGTGAGGACATGGACCCTATACAGTGTGGATAGTTGTCTGGGTCTGGGGTT
This sequence comes from Pleurodeles waltl, assembly GCF_031143425.1. Lineage (NCBI taxonomy): Eukaryota > Metazoa > Chordata > Amphibia > Caudata > Salamandridae > Pleurodeles > Pleurodeles waltl. Next base: position 534,781,221 of record NC_090445.1, on the reverse strand, counting down.
GTCCCTAAGCGTTAGTGTGTGTCTAACAGTTGTCCCTCGACATTTGCAGGTGACTCTGACTACCCCAACCTGTCATGGCTACTGACCTCAGTGAGGAATCCCAGGACAAGGGCAGAGGAACGCTACAATGAGACCCATGTGCGAACTAGGAGGACTGTAGGGTGGACCTTCGGCCTCCTGAAGGTCAGGTTCCGCTGCCTCCATATGACAAGTGGTTCCCTATTCTACTCACCAAAGAAGGTGTGCCAGATCATCGTGCCTGCTGTATGCTTCACAAGTTAGCTTTGCGACAACAGGTGCCTTTTCTGCAGGCGGATGGTCCAGATGGAGGTGTTGTGGCAGTTGTGGAGCCTGTGGACAGCGAAGACGAGGAAGCAGAAGAAGAGGACATCCACAACAGGAACTCTGTGATCCTGCAATACTTCCAGTGAGACACAGGTAAGAAGACAAACCTGCCTACTACATGTACTTTAACACTACTACCTCTCTACTGTCTGTCCTTTTCACCCAGTGAATGGTCACTGAGTTGTCACTTTCCCATACGACTTCACAGATGTGGGTCCCACTGTGTGACATCTGCTTTGTTTCCTCATGGACTAGAGCTGTGTGACATAGGTATGTTGATATTACAATTGAAAGAGCATTTTGTTACTGTAATTGCTAATACACTGTTTCGAAATCACAGACAGATTCCAGATTGTTTTGTGTTTTAAGGGTGTTTATTTATGTGCTCAATATTGGAAGGGGTTGTAAAATGGTGAGGTGTGATGGTGGAGGAATGTCCATGGCAGAGTCCAGTCTATTAGTCTCACAGGTGCATTGTCCAAAGGGGCATAGGAAGTGGAGCTGGGGCAGTTTGAGGATGGACAGGGTGACAAAGTGGGACAAAAGGATGACATTCAGGGCGGTCTCATTTCTTGGCGGGGGTCTTGGCATCGTTCTCTGTCTTTGTCCCAGATCTCAGGGACCGTTTGCGGGGTGGTTCTCCCTCTGCAGGGGGTGGGGTGCTGGTGTGGTGGTCCTGTGGCGGTGCCTCCTGTCCACTAGCGCCAGCGGAGGTGGTGGGCAGTTCATCGTCCAGGCTAGTGTCAGGGGCCCCTTGTTGTGCCACAGTGTCCCTCCTGGTGTTGAGGACTTCCTTCAGCACTCCTACAATGGTGCCCATGGTGGAATTGTTGGATCTGAGTTCCTCCCTGAAGCCCAAATACTGTTCCTCCTGCAGCCGCTGGGTCTCCTGAAACTTGGCCAGTACCGTTGCCATCGTCTCCTGGGAATGATGGTAGGCTCCCATGATGTTGGAGAGGGCCTCGTGGAGAGTGGGTTCCCTGTGCCTGTCCTCCCCCGTCGCACAGCAGCCCTCCCAGTTCCCCTGTTTCCCTGGGCCTCTGTCCCCTGAACGGTGTGCCCACTGCCACTGCCCCCAGGTTCCTGTTGTTGTTGGGGTGGTGGGTTAGCCTGGGTTCCCTGTAGTGGTGGACACACTGCTGCTTGACGTGTCCTGGGGACAGAGGTATGGGCCCGCTGGGTGGGTGCTGTGCTGGTATTTCCAGAGGGGGCAAGCTCTGTCGTGGCCTGTGCCAGTGTGAGGGGAACCGACTGTCCCGAGGTCCCAGATGGGCCGGGCTGGTCGTCTAGATCCAGTTGGACAGAGCTGCTGTCATTACTGTGGGCCTCTTCTGTTGGTGGTGTGGACATGTGTGGACCCATCTGTGCGGTGACGTTGGGTAGGGGTCCTGAAGGGGTGTAAAAGCAAGATTATTGCATCTGTGTGTACCATGGTGTGCAATGGGTGGGTGACCGTGTAGCCCAGTGCTTTCATTCCTGTGTGGGACCTTGTGTGATGATGGTTTAGGGGGGTGTATGGGTATGTGCAGTGGCCATGCATCGGTGATGGGTGTCCATGCTTTGTTGTTGCATGCAGGGCTTTGTGTTGGGATGTGTGGTTTGTGATATTGGGACATGTGTGAGGAGTAGGAGTGATGGGGGTGAGGGCGAGGGTGAGGGAATGTGATGGCATGCAGGTAGGGTGGGAGATAAGGTAGTTAAGATTTGACTTACCAGAGTCCATTCCTCCTGCTACTCCTTCGAGGCCCTCAGGATGCAGAATAGCGAAGACTTGCTCCTCCCATGTTGTTAGTTGTGGGGGAGGAGGTGGGGGTCCGCCCCCAGTCCTCTGAACCGCAAGGTGGTGTCTGGATACCACGGAACGCTCCTTCCCCCGTAGGTCATTCCATCTCTACCTGATGTCATCCCTATTTCTTGGGTGCTGTCCCACTGCGTTGACCCTGTCCACTATTCTTCGCCATAGCTCCATCTTCCTAGCTATGGAGGTGTGCTGCACCTGTGATCCGAATAGCTGTGGCTCTACCCGGATGATTTCCTCCACCATGACCCTGAACTCCTCCTCAGAAAACCAGGGGTGTCTTTGCCGTGCCATGGGGTGGTGTGGGTGATGTGTGGGTTGGTGTGTGTTGTGATATGTGGGGTGATATTTAGTGGTGTGTTGTGTGAGGTGCGTGGATGTTATGTGGGTGATGGTATTGTGTGCCTGTGGATGCTTGGTTGTAGATTGTAGTGTCTCTCTCTGGACTTCTTTCTTGAATTGTTGTCATAGGGGTTTATGGGTGATGTGGGTGTGTGTTTTATATTGTATTGGGTGTGTGGTAGTGGTGTGTGTATGTGTATCAGGTGTGTGTATTTCGATCTATCCAATGTGGTAGTGTTTTAAAAATGTGTGTGTATTTTGAGCGCGGCAGTGTGTACCGCCAATGGAATACCGCGGTTGAAAGACCCCCACGTGGATTCGTGGGTCGTGATAGTGTGGGCGTATTCCTGTTGGCGTGGCGGTGGAGGATTTCTTATCTCCAGTTTATCACTGACCTTTGGGGTGGCGGACTTGTGTGGGTGTCTGGATTTTGGCGGATTCCGAGCTGTGGGTCATAATGACCGTGGCGGAATTCCGCAGCCGCGGCGGTGTGTTGGCGGTCTTCTGCACAGCGGTAAGCGGCTTTTAACGCCAATGTTGTAATGAGGGCCACAGTCTTTGGTCATAGGTTCATGGGTCCTTCCAAGAGCATTTGGTGATGATAGTGCAAAAAAGTCAGTCATTGATCCAATGAAGGTATCAAGGGTGAGATTGAATCTGTAGCAGTAGCCGACACGTGTTTCGCCTCTGTGGTAAATTCACCTGGGCCGTATGATAGTCATAGTTGTACTTCACAGTAATTATTGTTCCGAGTACCAGGAAAAACATATGCTTTTAGAAGAGCCGGCAGAGTGAGCCGATCGCACGTCTTAGTCGGACGCCATCTTGGAAAATTTATACATGTTCCATCTTTTAGGGAGGCTGCTTCTCTGACCCAAGGCATGGGTATCTCTGTTGACTTCCCATCCACCTTTAAGAGATTTCCCAGTATCTGGTTTTGCTCGATTCGGTGAAAATTCACCCAGACCTGCACTTTCTCAATCTGGTAGCCCTTCACAGCCTCCCTAAGTTCCTATCATCCCTATGTCCTCAAAGGGTCACACACCCCTGTGCGGAGCCAGCAATTATGAATCGAACCACTTTGTTCTGTTCAAAAACACACTGTGGGGGTCATTCTGACTCCCGCCGGCTGCGGTAACCGCAGGGCCGGCGGGAGCCGCCAGAATACCGCTGCGCAGTCAGAAGACCGCCGCGGTTATTCTGAGTTTCCCGCTGGGCGGGCGGGCGACCGCCAGAAGGCGGCCCGCCCGCCCAGCGGGAAACCCCCTTCCACGAGGATGCCGGCTCCGAATGGAGCCGGAGGAGTGGAAAGGGTGCGACGGGTGCAGTGGCACCCGTCGCGATTTTCAGTGTCTGCAAAGCAGACACTGAAAATCTTTGTGGGGCCCTGTTAGGGGGCCCCACGACACCCCTTACCGCCATCCTGTTCCTGGCGGCCAAAACCGCCAGGAACAGGATGGCGGTAAGGGGGTCGGAATCCCCATGGCGGCGCAGCAAGCTGCACCGCCATGGAGGATTCCCCAGGGCAGCGGGAAACCGGCGGTACACCGCCGGTTTCCCGTTTCTGACCGCGGCTGTACCGCCGCGGTCAGAATGCCCAGGGATGCACGCCCAGCCTGTTGGCGGTGCATCCGCGGTCCCCGGCCCTGGTGGATTTTACCGCCAGGGTCGGAATGACCCCCTGTGTGAGGTGTGGGAGACAGTGGCTTGAACACTTCACAAAATCTTCACTCAGAACTCCCTTGCCCGAATCTCAGCACAAGGAGTCTTGTATTGCCTGTTATTTCATGTAGTAAACTTCTATTTAAAGCACGTATATTGGAAACACTACCCAGATCCGTTCCCAATCTTTTATTTGTGTTGACGGCTTGCCCACCTGAACCTATGCCCTCTGCTGTCACCTTCACCCCTTGCTAACCATCATTCGTTTTCTCTGCTCATGCAAGTGCCTTTGCTGACTTGCTTTCTAATTCTCCACTCCTGTCCCTTCTCACCTGCCAGACATCACAACCCGTACAAAGTGCCATTTTTCCATCTTCTACCCCTGGCCTTTGCTGACTGCAATCCAAACAGCAACTGGCACACAGTGTTTTTCTACCGCCGTTTTTGTCTCAACCACTCATCCTCGCCGGTTGCTCCGAATCCACCCATGTGCGGGATACCTGTTTTTTCCCCCCTTGAGTCCTTTGCAGGAAATAACTATTTCTTTTTACAGTTCACATGTTAAACACCAAGATGCACGCAAACTAGTCTGTGTGTACTGTGTGGTTGCGTCTCTTTTTCACTCCTATCTTGTATTGTTCCCACACCACGACGGACCACCCCATTCCCCACGTGAGGCTGCCTTTCTCTTTCAATATTGCGTTCACACCGTGAATGATAATTGCTGACCACCAGTTAGATTTGTCCAAGTGGACGTGGCTTCTGGTGTAGTCGCCACACACCTGCCCCTTCTCCCATTCTTGGGCTCTCCCAGTTCTGCACATATCATACATCATGCATCATGCACACCAACCCGCGGCAGACAGCTGCAGATCCATGGCTGAGGCCCTACGCCCCCAGGCTCCTTCCCACATTTAGCAATCCCAGTATGCTTTATGGGTGCACGCCATGCAGTGCTGCACTGAAGGAAGGGTTGCCCTGTGTGACTGTGAAAGTGTGTGCCACATTTTTCCCCATCCCACCACACACTCCTTCGTTTTATACAATATGTTTCCCCACGCATGATACATGAGGTGCAGAACTTGAAAGTGGAAGCGATACCTTTCAATCAGCACAATCCTGTTAAAATGTATAAAACATAAAATTAAAATAAAGTTATCCAGGCTGCAGTCTCTCGGTTTACATTATATGTGGGGAATACCCATGCAGTCTGTGCAGCGTTGTATTTCTCCCCATTTACAGCTCAGGAGCGCTTCTTCTCTCACTGGATGTAATGCCACCTTCTGCCTTGTACTATGTAGTGTACCCGCGTCATGGGCCACCCTCCCCAGTGTGCACTCTGTCTTCGGTTTCTGCACTATATGCACATCATCCCTGCACCATGTGAGGGTACTGGTGCACCCTGCATCCTACAGCATTGCCCCCGGCTCGATTACGAGCTGGAGACAATGCTGTAGGATGGTTCCCCTTCGGCCAGCGGGCGGAAACCCAAGTTTCTGCCCGCTGACCTAGCGGGAAACTCTTAATCGGCCTGGTGGGGAAGTAGCCACTATGGCCGCAACCTCCCTTTTGGAAGTTCGGCGGATGGCCTGAACTATCCGCCAAACTCGTAATGAGGCCCATTGTCATTGAAAAAGCCAATAGCTTGAACTCTCGCAAATGCGAGACTAATTGCTTTGCAAATCCTTGTTTATTTTACTCAGATCTTTTCTTGATATTTTTGTTTTACTCAGAACCCCAGAGGGGGTATGTCTCTGGTGCAGCTCTCATATATACTGGGTCAAGGTCCATCCATGAGTAGATCATCCAGTTCGTATTGTTTTTCTTTACATCCAGACATTTCAGACCTGTTTATTACATTATTAAATCAGGACGATAAGTTCCAAAACGCAAATGAAAAATATCTGGAGTGAATAAGCTCCTCAAACACACGCCTAGCAAACTTGAGAGCTCTTTTGGTGACCTCAGAGCCATCGGCCAGAGGAAGGGTTTCAGGTTCGGGGCTCATTATCTTTACTTAAAGCCTCTGCTCTATGGTCCAGGAAAGGTTGTGAGATGCAAAGCTTTTTTTTTGCTTAAAGTCCTAGAGGGCACAAGACTGCTGTAGCAGTACTCTCATGTTTCCCAGCTTCATGTGTGTACTTACACAGTCCAAGTTTTTTTTCCCTTTGAATTCTGGAATTTATATTCCTGTTTATTACTTTATTAAGTGAGGAATGCAAGACCTGGAATGCATCGAAAAAACACCTGGACTGGATAAGCCTCTCATGTATATACCTGGAAAATAGGAGAACTATTTAGGTGGCCTGGATGTCTTCCTAGCAAGGGGGGGGGGAGTTGCAGCAAGGGGCTAGGTTTTAACTTACATCCTCAGAGGAGACAGACTGCTGGGGGGACTCTGCACTATGGCATAGAGGAAGGGGGAGAGATACAGTCCTCAATTTATTATTTTAAGCCCCAGTCAGGGCCGGCTTTAGCTGCAGTTGTGCCTAGTGCAACTGTCTTTTTGATGCCCCTCCCCTACATGATCTCCTTCACAGATGCCTTCACTACCAATCTCCAACAGTGCACCTCACCTCTCCATAGCGCCTCTCCGACATACTTTTTATTTTTTTGTAGTGCTGCTCACAGTTTACTCACACTCAGTTCTGTGATCTGCATTGTTTATGTTCTTTGCAGCAGGCACATTAACCCTCCACACTACTTACTAACGAGCCAAAACTGCCATTAGACAATGTTTCAATCTCTTACCAATAGTAACATTAACCACTAGAATTATCTTGGCATTTTTATAGTTGCCTGAAAACTGCTAGACGCACAAAGAAGTTCATGTGCTTTTAAACCAAAAGTAATTTTTAAACACAGTGCTCCCCACCATAGTCAGCGCCAGGAGAAGCTACACCAGTCCCATTGTCATAAAGCCGGCCCTGGCCCCAGTAGGGGCAGACTGATGGGGAGCCTTTTCAAACCACACAGGGCCTTTTGCAAGTGTAGCTTTTTCTTTGCATTCTGTAATTTATAGTCATGTTTACTACATTATCAAATCAGGACTACGAGTCGCAGAATGCAACCAATAGCAAGAAGTATATAAGATGCTCATGCATGTAAACGAAAAACCTGAGAACTCTTTTGGTGCCCTGATAACTATAGCGTTTTAATACAACTACTATTGATGTATTAAACTCCACCCACTCCTGCCCCTCCAGCACTTCCTCTTCTTGACCCTAACCTTTGGAAGGGGGCCCACATTGAGAACGTTTGGATCAGAGTTTTCTTGGCACAAAGAAGCTTGAGGATCTCGGATGTAGACATATTCAGTATTTTAGGTAATTTTTCAATGTTTTCGTGATCCCAACTAGACACAATTAAGAGAATATCTTTATCACCCATTCCCTTATCCTTTAATGACTGATTTCTGCCCTTTCTTTTCCTCTTCCCCTAAAACTTCTTCCAGTTAACTGTGAATCAGCTGAATACTTATTCAGCAGTTAACAATTGATAAATAGTCCAGTACATGCTTGACAATAATCTTGACCTGGCCTTTCTCACAGAAAAATGGCTCTCTGCTAATGCCACTCCAGCCCTTTCTAACCCAGGGTCGGACTAGGACAAAAAATAGGCCTGGGCACCAAAATAAAAGAAGCCCACATTAGTGAATCAAATAGCTAAAAAAGTGGCCCACATTTTGCACATCTGGGCAGTTTTGACCTTGAAAAGACACAGTGTAAAGGTTCTGCAAGATAGCAGAGACTGCATGCATTTGTTCTTGCTTCAGACAATGTTTGGAGCAGTATCAGGGTGATGAAAGGTAAATCCTGGCCCAACAGAACATAAAACAGGCCACAAGCAGCCACAAAACAACACACACACTGACTTGACAAACAACCCTTCAGGCACTGCCTGATCGTCCTATGCGCCATTCTGATACTGTTCTGACTTAGGCCCTCATTACAACCCTGTCGGTCGGTGATAAAGCAGCGGTAAAACCGCCAACGGGCCGGTGGTAACAAACAGACAGGCACTTTAACACACCGACCGCCAGGGTGGAATCAATAAGCACCACAGTGGTAACCGCCAACAGCCAGGCGGAAGACAATGTACCACCCACTCTATTATGACTGGCCATTCCGCCAACTTTTCAGGGGCAGTACCAATGACATCAAAATCCTGGCGGAAACAGATCTCAGAAGTCAAAGGACTCACCTGTGGAGACTCAGGGAACAACAACGCCACCAGGGAGCCCGAGCTGCATGTCTTTCCCATGCTCTTCTACGTGCTGCTTCACCACGAACACCAACAAAGATGACGACGGTGGGTACAGCCGCCTAGCACACAAGGGAGGGGGGAGGAAAAAGAGAGTGACACACACAAGCAACACTCAAACCACCCCTCCACCCCCAACACCATACACAATCAGCTGCAGTAATAAAACATATATACCCCGTACCTCAGATGAATAATGCAAGGACAACATGAATTTACCAAAGTGAGTGTAATAAGATCAACACAGTAGAAATAAGTAATATGCAATGTAACTGGTATATACAAATGTACAGTTCAAGGGACACTGCCCAGTCCTCAGTGTGTGTGGGCAACAGGCCCACAGGCCAAAGTCCAAGGCCCTCCTTGGAGAGAACACTGCAGGGGCATCAGTTGGAAAATAGGCAGGCACCTCAGGAGATGGGTCTCAGGAGGTCAATAGTTTCCTCACTCAGGGCAGCAGGGCTCACTGGGGCAGGGCCTGAGGTGCCTGGGGCAAAGGAGATGCCCACCCTCCTGGATGAGCGGGCACGGGCAACTCAATGAGGGGCTGCTGGGAGGGCGGTGCTGGTACTGGGGTGACGGATGTAGCTGTAGCTGGGGTGGTCACAGAGGTGTCCGGCTCCACCAGGGAGCTTCTATCGGAGGAGATATCTGTGCCTGAACTGTCCACTGTGGACTCTGCCTCCTGGATCTTGTGGGATGCAGCTCCCTCCGTCACCGGTGCCTCTGCTCCTCCGTCAGAAGATGCTAATGCACATAAGGACAGGGTGACAAAACTAAAAAGGGGGGGGTAAGAGAAAAAAGAATACACCTGGTCAATGGCTGCACCAACACCACTGTTGGTGTACACACCACTTTCACACACAGGGAACAGCCCTACACACTATGCATTGCACTACCAGTTATGTTGCTGGCCATCAAGGCATGGGGAGGGACACACACCGCCAAATGCAGCACACCTGGGACCCACGCAGCCCTGGCCAGTTGTGGATGCCTATGAGGTAGGTAGTATGATTATCACTTCAGGACCCCTGCCACCAGGGAACCCTATCTACAATGTCAGGCATGGGCTAGGGGCACCCACTGACACACATCCCCCACCTGGATACCACCCTACATTGTTCTAAGTTGTAATGATGGGCACTGTACTCACCCCCTTCTGGCTGCTTTGATGCCCTAAAGCACCCATCCAGCTCAGGATATGCCACCGCCAATATGCGTGCCATCGGGGGGTCAGGGTTCGACGGGCACACCTTCCTCATTGGGAGGCCATCCCCAGCTGGGCCTCCGTCTTCCGTGCCCTGCGTCTCAGGTCCTCCCACCATTTACGACAGTGGGTGCTCCGCCTGATGTAGACCCCCAGGGTCCGCATGTCCTTGGCAATGGCATGCCATATACCCTTCTTTTGATGGGCACTGACCTGCGGAGGTACTACACACAGGAAAATAGTATCAGTCAGACAGTCCTGCCTGTTACGCTTATGGCCTACCATACCCCTTAACATCACCATTTGCACACACATGGTCCAGCACACAACCAATACGCTGCCCAGAGGACATCCACCCACCCCCCCAAAACGAGGCCTTCACACACGCCACCCCATGCATTCATGCCACATGCATCGTGCTCACAGTGTACTCACCTGTTGGTCTGGAGGCCCATATTGCAGTCCGTACTGGGGTAGGACCCCATCCACCAGTCGCTCTAACTCCGCTGAGGTGAAGGCAGGGGCCCTTTCCCCAGTCACACAGGCCATGGTAGGTTCCAGACACAGGTCACAGCAGCACATGAAGTGTAGGTCCTCTCCTGTTGAATGTCAGGTAGCAAGTGAGGAATCAGATAGAAAATGGCGGTCACGCCCGCGGCTGTGCATACCATCACCACGGCGTAGATCACCATTGGCCACTGTAACCCATAGGCCCAATGTTAACCTCATTTCCACATGTCCTGCCATGCAGGACAGGCGGACGCCATTTCAGGGGGGGTGGCAGGCCATGGCACTTAACTGCGTCACAGAACACATAAGCACCATTCGGACCTATCCCACAATATAGTGTTACAATCACAACATGAAGTGTAGTGTTTGGAAATATGAGATACTGAAAAGCTGCTCACCATTTTGCCCCATAGATTGCAACCGCTGCGGATGAATAGGAGATGGAGACATCCCCCATGTACAGACCTCTGGTGGACTTGGCAACAATGGAGGACAGGCACATTATCCTCACCTATAGACTGGACAGAGCCACAATCACAGAGCTGTGTGCCCAATTGGAGCCTGACCTGATATCTGCTACACGTCACCTGTGATGCTATTAATTGTGTTTGACCAATGACTTTGTGTTTCACCACTGCGCATATTAGTTGCTCAATGTTCACCAGTAGCACATTATGAGGGTCATTCTGACCCTGGCGGGAACCGCCAAATGGCTGCTCTGCGGTCAGAAGACCGCGGATGCCATTCTGGCTTTTACGTTGGGCCGGCGGGCGACCACCAAAAGAGCGCCGGCCGGCCCAGCGGGAAAGGCCCTGCAACAAGGAAGCCGGCTCCGAATGGAGCCAGCGAAGTTGCAGGGGTGCGACAGGTGCAGTTGCACCTGTCGCGATTTTCACTGTCTGCTAAGCAGACAGTGAAAATCTTTATGGGGCCCTTTCAGGGGGCCCCTGCACTGCCCATGCCAGTGGCATGGGCAGTGCAGGGGCCCCCAGGGGCCCCACGACACCCGTTCCCGCCATCCTGTTCCTGGCGGTAAAAAACGCCGGAAACAGGATGGCGGGAAGGGGGTCGGAATCTCCATGGCGGCGCTCCTTGCAGCGCCGCCATGGAGATTCAGCCCATGCAGGGGAAATCCGGCGGGAAACCGCCGGATCCCCTTTTCTGACCGCAGCTTTACCGCCGCGGTCAGAATGGGCTGGGAAGCACCGCCAGCCTATTGGCGGTGGGTCGGAATGACCCCCTATATGTTTTGTTCAGTTTAGCTGCCTATTGGCTTTGACATGGCGTTAGCCATTACATTCTGTATTCAGGTCAGCTGCCTATTGGCTTTGACATGGCATTAGACATTAGATTTGATATTTAGGTTAGCTGCCTATTGGCTTTAACGTGGGGTTAGACATTGCAGTTGAGACATTGCAGATGAGCTGTGTTTTTCTAAGCTGTGTTTTTCCACATTTTAGTCCAAGCTGTGTTTTTCACACCAGACTAGACCTGATAAGAGAGAGTACATTTGGTGTTTTCCTTTCTGCTCAGCCTTGGGAAGAGGAGAAGTCTAGGAGATCTGGCCAGTCTCCAAAGGCTTGCGTATTTTTCCTGAGTCTGAGAGGAGGGGGCACGCTTTTGGAACGATGGCTCTGGACAAAGGCAGAGTGAGTTAGATTGAATCTGCTTGACTTCAGAAAGGAACGGAGACGTCAGTTGCCTGTCTCCCGTTTGGGTAGAAAATCTCTTTCTCGCGGTTGACCGGAGTCATCAATTTGTAGACCCCAGAAAGATGAAGCTGAGCTATAGGCCCTAAGGTGATGAATTTTGACTTTTATGCTTTGCTTTGAAGTTATGCTATGATATAATCACATGTATTTGCTGTGTACATTGCAACTGAGAAGTACTTCGATATATTTTCCTTTCATTGCTGCGACTACTTTTGAACATGTGCTTCCAATCTACCAATTTTGTCTCTCAAGAACCTCGTGGTGAAGAAATAATAACAATAAATGTCTTCTTTAAACTCAGAAGTGCATTCCAGAGAGGTTCTGTAAGCTCAGTTATGAGATAAGAGCAGGAAAGCAGAACATCACCCCACTGGGATCCTCCCTCTTGTGCAAGTCCTCCATTTCCTATCAACTGGCTCCTTCCAAGCGACAGTGGGCTTGGCAGCAGGAATGTCACAGCCAATGTTCTCAATAGTGCTGACCATAGTGTTGTCTGCCCTGATTAAACACATCCACAGCTACATCGTTTTCCCCAGGTGGACGATTTGGCCACAGTAAAAGCAACATTATTGGGGTAATTGATGGTACACATATTGCATTTGTCCTCCCCTTCCCCGGAGAAATTAACAGGTGTTCAGAAATCAAAAGAGCTTTCACTCAATGAATGTGCAGATAGTGTGCCTGGTGGACCAGTACATCTCCCATGTCAATGCAAAGTATTCTGGGTCTGTGCATGATGCCTTTATCCTGAGGAATAGCAGCATCCCATATGTTATGGCTCAACTCCAGAGGCACCGGGTGTGGCTTATAGGTGAGAGCCCTGGTCCCCACCCAGTGGATGTTGGTGTATGGGTATGGTGTGGGCCCTAAGGGTTAGTTTGTGTCTAACAGGTGTCCCTTGACATTTGTAGGTGACTCTGGTTACCCCAACCTCTCATGGCTACTGACCCATGTGAGGAATCCTAGGACAAGGGCAGAGGAACGTTACAATGAGGCACATGGGAGAACAAGAATTATAAAGAGGACATTCGGCCTCCTGAAGGCTAGGTTTTGTTGCCTCCATCTCACAGGTGGTTCCCTGTGCTACTCACCCAAGAAGGTCTGCCAGATCATCGTGGCATGCTGTATGTTGCATAACCTTGCCTTACATCACCAGCTGCCTTTTCTGCAGGAGGATTAGGCTGGAGATGGGCGTGTGGCAGCAGTGGACCCTGTGGACAGTGAAGATGAAGTGAAATAATTTGTCAATACTTCCAATGACACATAGGTAGGACAGTGTAACTTCACTTTTAATTGACAGTTTTGTGTTTGAGATTGACACTTGCAGGCTGATTTTCCCACCTCTATGGCCAGTCACTGTACCCTTTGGCATCTCTATTTGCAGATATTTGTGCCTCACTATCGCTCCTGTTGTGTTGACTGCAGCCAACTACAGGTCATTCCTATGTATACATTACTGTACAGTTGTATTGCAGTGTTTATACTTTGTTAGATAAATACATATTTAAATCATTTTACATACTCCATACTTGCATTTTTTCAAAGGGTGTTTATTTAAGTGCTAATAAGTAGAGGGGGATGTGCAATGGGCTGGGGTGATGGTGGAGGAAAGTCCAGGATAGAGTCCAGTCTATGTGGATCACAGGTGCGTTGTCCAAGGGGGCATAGGAAGGGGAGGAATGGCAGTTCAAGGAGGACAGGGTGGGACACAAGGGTGACATTAAGGAGAGAATTATTTCCTGGCTGGGGTCTTGGCAATAGTCTCTGCCTTCTGCCTGGATTGCAGGGAACATTTGCGGGCTGGTTCTCCTTCTGCAGGGGGAGGGGTGCTGGTGGCCTGTCGGTCCCGATGCGCCACTTTTCTTGCATCATCCCTGCCCCACCTCACAACATCATTGTTGCGCCATATTTACAATGTGTGGCACACCATGGCGGTTGTTAGGACAATAGAATCCACATTTTTTACGCTATCATGGCTCTTTGCTGTACTAGCACAAAAAAAATTGATGTTACTGCAGCAAAGCAGGGAGGCCTATTGATTAAAACAGGAGCATCATTTCAACTCCTACTCTGAGCAGACATTAAAAATTACAGAAAAAATGGTTCAGTGAAATGTTATACATTTCACTGCAACATTTTTTCTGGCCTTCCTGTGTCGGAGCACCCTCCTTGCATACATTATGTCTGGTGCAGGCATAATCTGGCACAAGGGTTTACAAAGTGGCACGCATGGGCGAAAGAACTCATTAATGCCGCCTTAGCGTAAAAGAAATTGACACTAGGGCGGCACAAGGTGGCGCTCGGGGCTTGTAAATATGCCCCCAAATTTCTAACAATGTGCAAGCTGGCTAGCCACATAGAGTGAAGCAGCTTCAATCAAGAACAAGCCTAATCATTCATCAGTTGGGGGCAGCTGAGATGTGATATTGCAAAGAGCTGGTTTACTTATGGGAGGCTTTCTACAGCAAGCAAGAGACATGCTATTGAGCACTACCCACAGCCCAGTATAAAACAGCATGTTCCAGGGTCAGTCAGGGAGCCTCAGTAGCTGGAGAGGTTCATGGTACAATGAGCTAATTGGCAGGGTTACTGTCACACCCCTTCATCACTGGCCAAGACCCTCGCACTTTGCTCCAAATTCCCCAGACACGCAGCCCTCAAGGGAGCTGACAGTCCTTGAGGGGAAGAAGAACCAAGAGGCAGTGACACATAGACCTGGAAGGAGGATGTACTGAGATAAGGGACACCATCATGGAGATGACTTTCGAGCCTGGGCAGTAGAGACTGGCACCACGGGGAACATCAGATTCAGCATGGGAAGGGTGTTGACAGGGAATGGGAATAAACTAGAAGGAAGGGTAGCCCACAAGGTGGTGAGACATGGGGGTGGTCGAGCGCCATCGTTCAGGATTCTTATTGCTGATTTGAGTTGCTTACTACCCCTCACTGCTAAGTCTGTGTTTCATGATCTGTATCATGTCTTTTAATCATTTGTGGTAGCATTTTAATTAAATAGAAATTAGTTGAATTAACATGAAGGCATCAGAAAAGTGCTATAATTTAAATGACAATTTACACACCAAGGGCCAGATGTAGCGAACAAAAAATTTGCGACTCGCAATTTGCGAGTTGATGCAAATCGAAATGCAGGTAAAATAACAGTGCCGAAATAGCGACTCGCACCCGGAGTCGCAACGAAGTGAGCGAGTCCGCCGATTGCGAGGTCGCTTTTTGCGACCGTGCAAAAAACGAACTCGCAATTTGCGAGTGTGTGTCGCAAATTGCGATTAGCTTGTTAATTGATTACAGGTGCTGCAGAACACTCCAGAACACTCTGGAAACACTTCCTGGCACATGATGATGACATCACAGCCAGGAAGTTAACAAATACACCTGGGAGGAGGGAGGACCACACCCTTTTTAACTGCTGAACTGCACACAGGAGAAACAGCAGCTGCAATGGAAGGAACTCCAAGGAAAAGAAAACTGAAGTTCTCAGAGAGGGAGCTGGAGGTGCTGACAGATGAATGCTGTCAGCACTATGACGAAGTATTTGGGAGGGCAGCCCTCAATGTGCCTGAAGCCACCAAACAACAGCTGTGGCAGGACATACAGGATAAAATTAACTCCCTGGGGGTGAGCCACAGGAGTATAGATAAAATTAAAAAAAGGTGGTATGACCTCCGCTCCCGGACCAAGGAGAGGGTGCCTGAAAGGCTCCGGGAGATGAGAGGCACAGGAGGGGGACCTTTGTCAGTACCACCACCCACACCCCTGGAAGAAAGGGTGGAGGAAACCCTGGAGCAGGAGGCAGTATCCGGATTTGGGGACCTGGACACCTCAGAGCCCACCACATCAACCGGTGAGTACCATGTGACATGCCTGTACCCCTATCAATGCCATACCCCCACCCACCATGTAGACAGGGGCATGCTCAACCAAGATAGCTCCATTTCAGGGTAGCAAACACCAGAATGATGCATTATGGGAAATGTAGTCAAGTAGGCAGTTCATAGGCAAATGTTTATTTGGAAGTGTGCAACAGATAGGAGACACTGACAGTCTGTTCCCCATGTCCCACAGGTCTCCCACAAGACAACACCACAACTCACAGCAGCCAGCCCCATGAGGACAGCTCAGGACCCGCCAGCACTCCCACCTGCACGGCCAACATCATCCCTGCAATATCCACACCTGCTGCACCTGTGTCCCAGGAGGCTGCGCCAGCAACAGGCAGGAGTGAGACAGTGGAAAACACAGGGCAGCCACCGCTGCGCAGGCGACGCAGGTCCAGAAGATCAGGGCTGCAGGCTGTGTCCGGCCATCAACCTCCCAGCCACAGTGAGGCACAGCTGCTGCGTGGTCAGCGCCTACAAAACAACATTTTAGGGAGGATTAGTGGTGTGCTGCACCGCTTTGTCCGCAACAATGAGGCCAGCATGCAGCAACTTAACTCAAGAATCGACACAATAGCCACAAACACTGGGGACCTTGCCCTGGCCATGAGGGATCTTGCGGCAGGACTACTGGCCCAGGCCGAGGGTGGGTGGCGCAGGGACCTTCAGCTCCTGCACAGACTGGATAGGATGGCCACATCCATCCGCAGGCTGGCTATGAACACCACAGGCCTGTCGAGGAGGACAGTTGGCCTCCAGGTCGAAATGGGCCATTTTGCAGGGGATGTGGCAAGGGGCCTGGGACGTCTCACACACGTCATAGACCTAATGGAGGCACGGCATCTGTCCAGGGGCACAGGGGAAACACCCCAGGACAGTGAGGAGGGCTCTACAGTGAGCAGTGTCTCTGCCACAGACACTAGGGTGCTCCGGAGTACCAGGCAGAGCACAGCAGAAGCACCAGGAACCAGCCAGGCTGGCAGGAGCCGCAGAAGGACATAGACATTACCCTGGCCCTGTTGATGTGGCACATGAGATCAATGTGCCCCATGCATGGTTTGCATTTACATGCCCATGAACAGTCATTACTTGTATATAGTTCTATTTCTGCACTAATTAAATAGTTTTTCTGTTCCACTTAACAAATGGTGTTTTTGGTCAATAGGTGAGTATGGTTGGAGTTGACACGTACCTTCCAAAGTATTGTGTTGCGATGTGTTCCCGTCTAAGTCTGCCTTGATTAGCTATACTCCGATCCCCATGATGGTGATGTGGTTGCTCTTGCTCTTCATCATCAGGATCTGGGTCTGCAGGGGTGAGAGGTAGCCCACGTCGGGTGGCTATGTTGTGGAGGATGGCGCATGCGACCAAAATTTTTAATGCTGTAATGGGGGTATACTGGAGGGCACCTCCACTGCGGTGGAGGCATCGGAATCTTGCTTTCAGGAGTCCAAAAGTGCGCTCTCAGGTTCCTGGTCCTCTTATGTGCATTGTTGTATCGCCTCTCACATTCATTGCTGGGTGTTAAAAAGGGAGTCATAATCCATGGCCTTAGAGCATATGCACTGTCACCTGTTGGGCACAAAAAGTACACTGTTAGAAAGTCCTGGTTGGTGTGCACAGTGACCTGTGTGTATGTCTGCAAGGTGTATGTAGCTCTACCTAGGAGGTATCCGTCTCCAAACTCCCCACGTTCCAGGCGTTGATGTATCCCACTATGCCTAAAAATTTAGGAGTCATGGGTACTGGCTGGAAACTTAGCTACAATGTCAGTGATGACATAATGGGCGTCACAAACAACCTGTATATTCAGTGAGTGGGTACACTTTCTGTTGCGGAAAAGATGTTCCAGGTTTCCAGGGGGGCATATTTGAATATGTGTCCCATCTACACATCCTATGACATGGGGAAAGTTGGCAATGCGGTAAAAGTCCAGCTTGGTGCTGTTTATTTCTGCCTCATTCCTTGGTAGGTATATAAAGTGAGACATGTATTTGAGTAAGGCATCTAGGAAGGCCCTGAGGAACCTTGACACTGCACTTTGGGATACCCCACCTGCCACAGCAATGACCCCTGATAGCTCCCTGAGGCCAAGAGGTACAGTGAGCATAGCACTTGCACATGCGTAGGGATGGCGCAGCCACGCAGAGTCTGGTGTTCTAGCTGTGGTTTAAGTAAATCAATTAATTCTAGTATGGCAGCGCTGCTAAGGCGGTATTTGTCATATATCTCATCCTCAGTTTGCTGAAAAAGGGTCTGCCTTGTTCTATAAATCTTCTCCTGTCTGTGGCCCCTCCTCCTCCTCTGCTGGGCTGCGTGGACTCTCCTCCTCACTGCTATCAGGTATATCTCCGCCATCTTGAGTAACCCAGATGGCTTCTGGGTCTCCTTTTATACTTTGGTACTGCTTACCACCTGCTCTGAGTTAGTGGGAAGTGCAAAATGGGCTTTTTGCGACTAGTCGCAATTTGCGAGTTGCTATTGCATATGGTTTGCGATTCGCAAATTGCGACTTGCTACTTGCGGGTCGCAAAATGGGGTCGCAAATTTTGCGAGTCGCAAACGGCTCACATCGCTTTTTGCAAGTCGGAAATGGGGTTTTTGCATCCCATTTCTGATTTTGCACAGTCGCAAATAGCGATTCGGGCCATTTGCGACTCGCAAAACTTTGCTACATCTGGCCCCAAGTTTCCATAGTCACATGTATTTGACTAAACTTGCTGATTAATGCATTTTTATTTATTTCTTTTACCCTGACCTGTGTCAGAAATGTAAATGTTAAATTTTCAATGACACAATTGTATTGAGGAATGCACGATTTAAGAAAAACTTGTTATATTAGAAATTTTCACACAGGCATGCTGTAGCCGGACGTCCGTCGACACCGGTCCAAATACGGCCACAGGGGCCGAATTGACATACCCCCGGGGCACTGGAGAGAGCCTCGGGGGCATGACTTCAGACGCAGGAGGCGTCGCGGGAGGAAAAGAAAGAAATGACGGACCCGACAGCGAGCAAAGGAGAGAGACGGAGGAGACTGGAGGAACGCGCCGAAGCGAAAGTGGGAGCCGAGAGCCAAAGAGCACCGGAACGAAGTCCGACGCGAAAGGGGAACCACGGAAGAAGGAGAGAAACCCCAGGGCGTCTCCCGCCCGTACTGAAGTGAAGTCGGGAGACCACAGAACAGCCGGCCACGTCCCCGGAGGGGCGTGGCCCCTACAGGTACGTTCGTACCGGGACTGGGTGTTCTGGCCAAAGTGTTTAAGGGGAACGACGGCAATAAAAGGGAATACGGGGAGGATAGAGGGGAGGTCCTGCCAGGAAGGGGAAACCCTGTGATACGAGGGCAGCCACATTAACTATTCCCCCCCCCCCCCCTTTAACCTCACGGGGAAGCCAAGAGAGAGGAAAAGAGAGAGAACCTCACAAAAAGAGAGAAACCCTAGGAAACTCACGGGAAGATGACGCTCACCAATTGAATGAAGGTTATCCCACCACAAACCCCACATATACCTATCCTCGCACCCCTATTAACCCTATATAGACCTTACTTTACCTCAACACTTACCTGTTTTCCGTTCTGTTTTTATTTTGGGGAAACCTTGGCTACTTCCACACGGGAAAAGACCGGACCCCTTCCAAATCAGGACCCGACCACAGCGGGACCGCGATAAGAGCCCGGGAAAAGAGAAAGGGGAACTGGATGAACGTAACAGGAAGTTACCCGGTGGAACAAGAAGAGATAAAAAGCCAACCTTAATAGTATCTAAATAAATCACTTATCCCCTCAAACCTGCGTCTATCGAATTATTCCAATGTCTTTTCCACGTGGAGATAAAGAACCCATTACAGCGGTGTCAGAAGTGGGATATTGGAATAGGCGACATGATCGATTGAGACCATGGAGGGTACTCCCACAGTAGCGGACATGATGCAGCAATTAGCTGAGGGACAAAGACACCTGCCGATCGGGTGGGAGGAGCAGCAGAAAGAAGCAAAAGTGGAACGGGAGGCACTACAAAGCGACCTCAAAAGTCAGGCCACTATCATGGCCAACAACCAGTTGGTACATGAGAATGCACTAAAAAACCTCACGGATACCATTGCGGCCACCCGGGTACATCCAAACGTACCCAGCTCAGTCTTACAGAGGTATCAGGAAGGCGAAGATCCGGACGCCTTCTTTACCAACTTTGAACGCGTTGCCACGCGTGGCCTCAGGACAGATGGGGCCAGTATATCGTTCCTTTGTTGACGGGGACCCTCCAAGCCGCTTATCAAGCGGTAAACCCGGGTGGCACAACACCCTATCAGGACATTAAAAAGAGTATCCTGGAGCGGGTGGGCTTTGACACAGAACATTACCGGGTCAGGTTTAGGAAAGCCAAGTGGGGACCCTCCGAGAATCCCAGGGCGTTATACTTTCGGATTAAAGATTTGGGTCTCAAATGGCTAGGACCCATTGGGGCTAATAGGGAAGATATTATTGAGGTTGTCCTCTTGGAGCAATATCTAGACGCCCTACCCACCAATACCCGCAACTGGATCAAACAACAACCGAGCCCTGATACGAACACTACCATTGAGTTAGCCTGTGCCTTCCACCGCTCCCTCGAGTTCAAGACACCCCTCCCACGCACACCGCTTAACACCATCCGACAGAACCTCGGACAAACCTCGTCCCTAGGGCGAAGATCGGTAGAGGAGCCAGGAAAACCCCGAGGGGCGGAGAGACCATACATACAACAACCTCAATGTTTTAGTTGTGGAGAGTGGGGTCATATCGCCCGGGTTTGTCCTCTGAAATCTGAAAAACCAGAACCTATGGAAATAGGAGTTACTAGGGGGAGGGTCTTCTTCACAGGGGGAAAAGAAACCCAATACAAGAAGGAACTTTCCATCAATGGGAGACTAACAGTGGCCCTCATCGACTCAGGTTGCAGTCAGTCCGTAATTAGGGCCGATTTAATAGACAGCCATACCTTCACTCCGGGACTTACTGTATCCATTTGTTGTATACATGGGGAAACAAGAGAATATCCCCTAATTTGGGCCACCCTTTCATGGGAAGGAAAAGAGACCCCCATAAGGATGGGTGTGGTTGAACGACTGGTTGAAGAAGCCATCATAGGAACAGATTTTAAAGACTTTTCAATACTTTTGGATAGTACAAGGAATAAAGAAGACATGAGTGCCTGGTGGAGGAGTGCTCCCTTCTTTAACCTACAAATACAACCCTTGGTTGTTCGATATAAACCTACGAGGAGAGAAAAACGAGAAGCAAGGAAATCCTATGGACAAGGGAACTCGAGCCACAATGGGGTAATTACATGGGTCCATACCCTTACTGGTCTTCCCCCCTTCCGCAATTGTCAAAGAGAAGATCGCTAGTTTGATCAATGCCTGGAAAACTGCCCGACCCCGAACCCCCAATGATAAGGGTCCGTCTTTTAACGATAGTTAGAAATCTGTTATATCGAATCACTGGCCCTAACAGGCAAGAAAAAAAACAGATACTAGTTCCCGAACCTTATAGGCAGCAGGTACTACACTTAGCCCACAGTCAGCAAGGGGGTGGTCACTATGGGAGGGAGAAGACAGAAGAATACCTGTTATGGAGATTCTACTGGCCTGGGGTCTTTTCTCAGATCAGAAAATTCTGTCAGCAGTGCCCTAAATGTCAGTTGATCGATCCCGGTCCAAAGAAAAGAGCCCCATTGCAGCCCCTTCCCATTATTGACGTACCTTTTTCAAGGATAGGAATGGACATTGTAGGTCCTCTTCTACCTTCTTCTAAAGGCTACCGTTATATACTAATATTGGTAGACTACGCCACCAGATACCCCGAGGCCATCCCCATCACCAGTATTAACACCAAGAGTGTTGCCAATGCCATGATAGGATTCTTTTCCCGGATAGGTTTTCCCCGAGAAATTTTAACAGACCAAGGTACCCAGTTCATGTCCAATTTAATGGTGCAGATTTGTCAACTTCTGGGGATTAAACAATTGAGGACTGCGGTTTATCATCCACAAACGGACGGGTTGGTGGAGAGATATAACCGCACCCTGAAAACTCTCTCAAGGAAATCCATTTCAGAGTCAGGTAAAGACTGGGATAGGAAACTCCCGTTAGTATTATACTCCATCAGGACACATGAACAAGCCTCTACGGGACATAGTCCATTTGAATTGTTGTTCGGCCGACAACCTAGGACGTTATTAGACATGGCAGCAGAGCTATGGGAGGAGGAAGAGGATGGGGAAAAAGCCCTCTTAGAATATACCAGCGACTTAAAATCCCGGTTACAAACTGTATGGGAAAATGTAAGGGAACATATTTAGAGAGCCCAGGATAAACAAAAGCGATATTACGATAGGAATACGCAAATGCAAACCTTTACAGAAGGATATAGGGTATTGGTGCTTCTCCCTAGTTCCGACAACAAACTGTTGGCAAAATGGCAGGGGCCATATAAGGTGATAGGAGTGGTAACCCCTGTTACCTACAATGTCCAACTCACGGCTAATCCCAAAAGGTCACAGATCTTTCATGTCAATCTGCTAACAAAATGGGAAGAACCTATAGTAGGCCAGATCGCTGGATGTTTAGTTAATACGGTTAAGGAACTGGAAATAGGATGTGTCCCACTGACCGCCCTTCCGAAGACAAGGAACCCCATAGAACTACTGAAATCACGTTTCAACAGAACAGACAGTTAACCCAACTCCTCAACGGTCATGCCCGTGTGTTTTCACCGACACCAGGTAAAACCAACCTAGTACAACATCAAATTATAACTCAATCTGATAAGATAGTCCGATTACGGCCCTATCGTATCCCCGAAGCTCGAAAGGTTCTGGTAGAAAATGAAATAGAGAAGATGTTAGACCTGGGTATTATCGAGCCTTCCTAAAGTCCCTGGTGTTCTCCGGTGGTGTTAGTGCCAAAACAGGATGGATCTATACGCTTTTGTATTGATTTCAGACAAGTCAATGCCGTATCTCAATTCGATACGTATCCCCTTCCAAGGGTAGACGAACTCCTAGAGAAATTAGGGAGAGCTAAATACATGTCTACCCTAGATTTGCCCAAAGGGTACTGGCAGATTCCTTTAGCCCAAGAAGATAAAGAAAAAACGGCCTTCTCTACCTCCTCAGGCCTATATCATTTTAATGTTCTCCCTTTCGGGTTACATGGGGCGTCCGCCACCTTCCAACATCTCATAGATACCATCTTACGACCTCATACCAGATAGGCAGCCGCCTATCTGGATGACATCGTCATTTATAGCGAAACTTGGGATGACCATTTGTCTCATTTAAACAAAATACTTACAGCCCTAGAAAAAGCAGGACTGACAGCCAATCCCTCCAAAAGCCGACTAGCGTTTAGTGAGATCTCCTACCTGGGATATCACATAGGAAAAGGTACCATTAAACCACAAATGAATAAAGTAGAGGCCATTCTACGCATAAACACACCCACTACGAAAAAAGAGATCCGTTCATTTTTAGGCCTAGTGGGGTACTATCGGAGATTTATACCGCACTACTCTACCTTGGCCGCTCCCCTGACAGATCGCCTGAAGAAAGGCCAGCCCAAAAATATTACGAGTCTCAACCCAGCACAGTCCCATAGTTACCATACCTTACAAAGGTGTCTTACTACCCAACCAATTTTAAAGTGTCCTGAGTTTGATCTCCCGTTTCACCTGCAAACGGATGCCTCGGACGTGGGTCTGGGGGCAGTACTTTTTCAGAAGCATAAGTACGACGTAAGCCACCCGGTAGTCTTTATTAGTCGCAAGCTTTATCCCCGGGAGCAGAAATATCCAATAATTGAACGAGAGTGTCTCGCCATCAAGTGGGCGATTGAAAGCTTACAATATTACCTCCTAGGAAGGTCTTTTCTGTTGTATACGGACCACGCTCCTCTTACCTGGCTCTAGAGATATAAAGATACCAACGTCCGAATTCTGAGATGGTTTATGGAGCTTCAACCTTTCTCCTTCCAGGTTTGCCATCTCCCTGGTGATCTTATGGGTCAGGCTGATTATTTGTCCCGGTTCCCGGGCCCTCTGGGTCTCGAACAGCCCCATTCGGGGAGGGGATGTGTAGCCGGACGTCCGTCGACGCCGGTCCAAGTACGGCCACAGGGGCCGAATTGACATACCCCCGGGGCACTCGAGAGAGCCTAGGGGGCATGACGTCAGAAGCAGGAGGCGTCGCAGGAGAAAAAGAAAGAAATGACGGACCCGACAGCGAGCAAAGGAGCGAGACGGAGGAGACTGGAGGAACGCGCCGAAGCGAAAGTGGGAGCCGAGAGCCAAAGAGCGCCGGAACGAAGTCCGACACGAAAGGAGAACCGCGGAAGAAGGAGAGAAACCCCAGGGCGTCTCCCGCCCCTACCGAAGTGAAGTGGGGAGACCACGGAACAGCCGGCCACGTCCCCGGAGGGGCGTGGCCCCTACAGGTACGTTCGTACCGGGACTGGGTGTTGTGGCCAAAGTGGTTAAGGGGAACGACGGCAATAAAAGGGAATACGGGGAGGATAGAGGGGAGGTCCTGCCAGGAAGGGGAAACCCTGTGATACGAGGGCAGCCACATTAACTATCCCCCCCCCTTTAACCTCACGGGGAAGCCAAGAGAGAGGAAAAGAGAGAGAACCTCACAAAAAGAGAGAAACCCTAGGAAACTCACCGGAAGGTGACGCTCACCAATTGAATGAAGGTTATCCTACCACAAACCCCACATATACCTATCCTCGCACCCCTATTAACCCTATATAGACCTTACTTTACCTCAACACTTACCTGTTTTCCGTTCCGTTTTTATTTTGGGGAAACCTCGGCTACTTCCACACGGGAAAAGACCGGACCCCTTCCAAATCAGGACCTGACCACAGCGGGACCGCGATAAGAGCCCGGAAAAAGAGAAAGGGGAACTGGATGAACGTAACAGGAAGTTACCTGGTGGAACAAGAAGAGATTAAAAGCCAACCTTAGTAGTATCTAAATAAATCACTTATCCCCTCAAACCTGCGTCTATCGAATTATTCCAATATCTTTTTCACGTGGAGATAAAGAACCCATTACACATACTTTTAATGAAGTTTAATAATGTATTAAAATGTTTTGTTTAATTTCCGTGAAACGTTTCTTCATGAATAGGTTTTGTTATGGAAGCATGTGGGAAAGGGAATGTTGTCACTTAGAAATGTCCCTGAACTGTTTTGTTTTATAGAAGAAGGTGCTAGAAAACTAACCTGAATTGATAGTTGCATTACAATTTTTGGCACATGTGTATCTTACTTTCAGAAGCTCTTTGTTTAGTTTGCTTATTTGACGGAAGCTGTCCTGTTCCCATGATGAAACCGCTGCTGATTGGATGAGACAACTATAAATGGCTACAATTTGTTACACTTACTGATATGAAAGAAGTTACATAATTGCATGTTCCCAGAGTAGGAAAAGAGACCCTCTCTAGACTTCACACGTGGACGGCCTTGTAGTGAATCCTCGTTTGTTTTAATGGAATAACAGGAGTTAGCTTAGCCTTCGGCTTGCAGACTTGTGCCCCCGTCACCTAGTGACTTTTAACCTACTTAGCTTGCTCTGTCTTAGCCCATTTAATTATTTATTTCTTCTAAGATGGCTGCCTTGTTTATAGTTAGGCCACTTGTTATGCTTTGCATTATCAGTGCCACCGCGCAAAGGCGTTAAGATCAAGTGACAAAGACAAACAAAGAGTAGGTGCTCACACTTAGGAACTTACCCTCTCTATACTTTCGAGGGAATTGTTTATAGTAATTGCCGCCCCAAGCATGCCGTTATCTATTGTTTGGGAACACACCTACGTCAGGGGTCCAAGTAGATCTGTATAAATACATCACACTTTAGACAGATAATCAGAGGAATTCTGACCAGAGGGCATCGCCACCATCGCTGATATCGATGCTGCACGACGTCTTGACGCTGACCCAGTCTTCGTGTCCCTGCGGAGTCTGAGATAGAGACCTGATTCCAAGGTAACGAGGGTTGGGGGCTCCTCTCATGGACATGGCGTTGGCAGATTAGATTTGACAAACCCAGCTCTCCTTTAGGTAGGTTAGGCCTATCATATTCGGATATTGGGACATATTACACACCTTATGTCTTTTCATGCTATTGCAAGATGGTGGGGGTCTTTTTAGTAATGACTCTTGTCTTTACAATTCTGTTTCTTGCACTGTTCATTATCCTAATCATTGCAGCCCATGCAACTTATCGCAGATTGCAGTTGTGTTAAAAAAAACTATTGAAACTTTACTGCATCTTCGTTATTGCCTGTGTTTGGATGAGACATGATGTATCTGTGAGAAAGGGGTAATCTCCGTTTAACCACAACACTCCCTGAGATGTCTTACTCTTGAGTCCATGCGTAAAGGCTGCTAAAAATCACCTTTTACTATTTGGGTTTTTGGTGAGGTGCTGCTAGTGAGCCGGAAAGGTTGGGACGACAGCTGTGTCTTGTTGTAGGATAGGCATAGTCACCTACAAACATAAGTACTGTCATCCTTAAACCAGCAGTCTTCCCTAGAGAAAGAGTCTAAACTACGACAGCCTGACTTCAGACACATTCTCACCAAGACTCTTTGCTGATGCTTCTCAGATTCTTTCTGAGAGACCTTTTTCCCCTGCCTGAATATATGCTGCTCTGAGACTCTACTGAGTTTCCTCTCTTTATGGAAAGTTCTGATGATGATCTGAAATATATGATAAAAACTTCATGCTTTCACCTCTCGAATTTAGAGCTCTTCACAGGCTCTGTCTGATACTTCTCTGTCACCCTACTTAGCTTAGTATTGGGATACATTTTATTGAGGACAAGTTATGTTTTGCTCTGTATTGTACTGCTATTTTCATTGACTAATATTGATTACTTTCAACAAAAACATAATGACTAAAAGATGTAATAAAGCTTTGAAACTCCCACCAAAATCTCATCAACAGACTTGATTTGCAGTTCTTGATAAATTCCTCACTTGCATCAAAGGTCCACCCCCTTTGGCCCAGCAAGAGCAGAACATCAGGTTTTCAGAGAGGCTGGTAAGACTTATGCCGTAAACTGATAATTATTTATTGAGATCCCATTGCTGTAACACATCAATAGTGGGATAAATGTTCTATTATATGCCCTCTGGGATATGGGGCCTGGGCATGTAAAACTGGAGTAAGCTGACTGTCCTCTGATCGTGTAAGCCGTTTGTAATTGAGCAGTAGCATTGCTGTATTAGCCTGTAGGATTTCTGTAAACACCACTGTCTCCAGCATATGCTTGTATGAATCAGATACATTTTGGTATATAGCATAGGCTTGTATGCTTTGGATAGCTTTTTGTTTTTCCACCTGCAAATCCTTAGCGAATGTGTGTCTTCCTTCCAATTTAAACCATGCATTTATAATACCTTTGCCTAAAAAGCCATTACTAGATATAACTTTTCTGACTAATTATAGGCCAATTTCTCTGCTTCCCTATGTCTCTATGATTATGGAAATCTATATTAACCATCAATTAACCTCTAATTTAGAGATGAATAGGCTACTTGATGAGGTTTATTATGATTTTAGACCATTACTTAGCACAGAGATGGCCTTCTTGGCACTAGTGGAAGATAAAAGAGCCATCCTGAACTAGAAAGCATCAATCATTTTGATCTTATTGAATTTATCAGTGGCCGTTCATACTGTTGAATGCTTTGTAGTTTTACTGAGGATCATAAACCTCAGTCTAAGGCAATGATCAGGACTGGAATAAATCCTTCTTTACCAACAAATCAACTTGTGTTAGTCTACCCTCCTATATCTACATGAGTTTCCGTCTTCCTTGCGGGGTGTCCCAGAGATCTTTGGAAAGGCCTACATTGTTTAACACATAAATGTCTAGTTTGTAGAATCTAATTAGATACCACAAGTTCTCTTGCATGATATATGTAGACTGCCAGAGTGCTGGGACATCTGTTCACCAATAACCAATTACAAGAAAGTCTTACCAAGTCATGAAGGTGACATCCCAGCCAGTAGGCTGGCTGGATCTTTGATGTTAGATGACATTAGCCAGGTGCTGTATATAAATTAATAGATCATCACAATTTTCAATCCTAGTCTCCGTCCATGACAAGTGTTTAGTGTGAGCTTTAAAGCTTTATTACTACATCTTTTTAGAAACTTATCTTTATTAAATCAGTATAAATGTCATCAATATTTCATCAGTTAATAAATAAGTGGTATAAGCAATCCATACTTCACAGACAATGCATAAAGCACATTCCATAAAATAAAGTATCCCTATTCTAAAATGAGGGTGGTATAATAGGGGAAAGGAGCAATAAGAGATGTAAAAGTGTCAGTCACAACCCGTAGAGTTCCAAATTGAGAAATACAAGGCTAAAGCTTCAAGTTTATTATCAGAGCCAATCAGAGCAAAACATCCCATAAATAGGTTCAAGGAAGTCAATAAAGCCTCAGCCTGAGTTACATAGACTTGGGCAGTGAAAGTGGCAAATGATAGATCTTCTAATCTTCCCACCTACTCTAGGAACAGTTAATATTATAGACGGTGCAGCCTTAGGCCCTCGTTACAATCTTGGCGGTCGGTGATAAAGTGGCGGTAATACTGCCAACAGGCCGGCGGTAATTACCACCAAATTATAACCATGGCGGTGAGAACTCAGATAGACAGCCACTTTACCACACCGACCGCTGGGGTCGAAACAATAGCCACCACGGCAGTAGCCGCCTACAGCCAGGCGGAAGACAATGTCCTGCCCACTGTATTGAGACCCTGCAATCCGCCACCTTTTCCGGGGCGGTACCAATGACATCAAAAGCCTGGCGGAAACACTGCACAGAAGGGAAAGGACTCACCATTGGAGACACAGGGAACAACGCCACCAGGGAGCCCGAGCTGTATGTCTTTCCCATGCTCTTCTACGTGCTGCTTCACCACGAACACCAACGAAGATGACGACGGTGAGTTTAGCCACCTAGCACACAAGGGAGGGGGGAGGAAAAAGAGAGTGACACACACAAGCAACACCCAAACCACCCCTTCACCCCCAACACCATACACAATCAGCTGCAGTAATAAAACATATATACCCCGTACCTCAGATGAATAATGCAAGGACAACATGAATTTACCAAAGTGAGTGTAATAAGATCAACACAGTAGAAATAAGTAACATGCAATGTAACTGGTATATACAAATGTACAGTTCAAGGGACACTGCCCAGTCCTCAGTGTGTGTGGGCAACAGGCCCACAGGCCAAAGTCCAAGGCCATACTTGGAGAGAACACTGCAGGGGCATCAGTTGGAAAATAGGCAGGCACCTCAGGAGATGGGTCTCAGGAGGTCAATAGCCTCCTCACTCTGGGCAGCAGGGCTCACTGGGGCAGGGCCTGAGGTGCCTGGGGCAAAGGAGATGCCCACCCTCCTGGATGAGCGGGCACGGGCAACTCAATGAGAGGCTGCTGGGAGGGCGGTGCTGGTACTGGGGTGGCGGATGTACCTGTAGCTGGGGTGGTCACAGAGGTGTCCGCCACCACCAGGGAGCTTCCATCGTAGGAGGTATCTGTGCCTGAACTGTCCCCTCCAGTCTCAAACTGTGGACTCTGCATCCTGGATCTTGTGGGATGCAGCTCCCTCCGTCACCGGTTCCTCTGCTCCTCGGTCAGAAGATGCTAATGCACATAAGGACAGGGTGACAAAACAAAAAAGGGGGGGTAAGAGACAAAGGATACACCTGGTCAATGGCTGCACCAACACCACTGTTGGTGTACACACCACTTTCACACACAGGGAACAGCCCTACACACTATGCATTGCACTACCAGTTATTTTGCTAGCCATCAAGGCATGGGGAGGGACACACACCGCCAAATGCAGCACACCTGGGACCCACGCAGCCCTGGCCAGTTGTGGATGCCTAAGAGCTAGGTAGTATGATTATCACTTCAGGACCCCTGCCACCAGGGGACCCTATCTACAATGTCAGGCATGGGCTAGGGGCACCCACTGACACACATCCCCCACCTGGATACCACCCTACATTGTTCTAAGTTGTAATGATGGGCACTGTACTCACCCCCTTTTGGCTGCTTTGTTGCCCTAAAGCACCCATCCACCTCAGGATAGGCCACCGCCAATATGCGTGCCATCGGGGGGTCAGGGTTCGACGGACACACCTTCCTCATTGGGAGGCCATCCCCAGCTGGGCCTCCTCCGTCTTCAGTGCCCTGCGTCTCAGGTCCTCCCACCATTTCCGACAGTGGGTGCTCTGCCTGATGTAGACCCCCAGGGTCCACATGTCCTTGGCAATGGCATTCCATATACCCTTCTTTTGATGGGCACTGACCTGCGGAGGTACTACACACAGGAAAATAGTATCAGTCAGACAGTCCTGCCAGTTACGCTTATGGCCCACCATACCCCTTCACATCACCATTTGCACACACATGGTCCAACACACAACCAATACGCTGCCCAGAGGACATCCACCCCCCCCCCCTACACGAGGCCTTCACACACGCCACCCCATGCATTCATGCCACATGCATTGTGCTCACAGTGTACTCACCTGTTGGTCTGGAGGCCCATATAGCAGTCTGTACTGGGGTAGGACCCCATCCACCAGTCGCTCTAACTCCGCTGAGGTGAAGGCAGGGGCCCTTTCCCCAGTCACACAGGCCATGGTAGGTTCCAGACACAGGTCACAGCAGCACATGAAGTGTAGGTCCTCTCCTGTTGAATGTCAGGTAGCAAGTGAGGAATCAGATAGAAAATGGCGGTCACGCCCACGGCTGTGCATACCGTCACCACCGACGTAGATCACCATTGGCCACTGTAACCCATAGGCCCAATGTTAACCAATGAGGAGTTGCACGACCATTCCTGACCGCTACCCGTAACGGCGCACAGCGTCAGTGGAATTACCTCATTTCCATCTGTTCCTCCACACAGGACAGGCGGACGCCATTTTGGGGGTAGGGAAGCAGGCACGGGATAATAACTGCATCATAGATGAAATTTGGACATACAGGCCAAATCCCACTTACCCAATACAAATTGACATCATGCATTGTACTGTTGTGGCTCCAATGTTCAGTTTATGACCAGCTCCTTACTCTTTTGTCGCTTAGATTGCTAATGCTGCGGATGAATAGGAGATGGAGACATACCCCCGTGTACAGACCCCTGGTGGACTTGGCAGCACTGGAGGACAGGCACATCATCCTCACCTATAGACTTGATAGGGCCACAATCACTGAGCTGTGTGTCCAATTGGAGCCTGACCTGATATCTGCTATCCGTCACCCCACTGGGATCCCCCCTCTTGTGCAAGTTCTATCAGTGCTCCATTTCCTGGCAACTGGTTCTTTCCAAGTGACAGTGGGCTTGGCAGCAGGAATATTACACCCAATGTTCTCAATAGTGCTGACCAGAGTGTTGTCTGCCCTGACTAAACACATGTGCAGCTACATCGTTTTCCCCCAGGTGGAGAATTTGGCAACAGTGAAAGCTGAGTTCTATTCAATGGGACATATCCCCAACATTATTGGGGCTATTGATGGAACACATATTACATTTGTCCTCCCCCGGCGAAATTAACAGGTGTTCAGAAATCAAAAGAGCTTTCATTCCATGAATGTGCAGATGGTGTGCCTGGTGGACCAGTACATCTCCCATGTCATTGCAATGTATCCTGGGTCTGTGCATGATGCCTTTATCCTGAGGAATAGCAGCATCCCAAATGTGATGGCTCAACTCCAGAGGCAAAGGGTGTGGCTAATAGGTGAGCCCTGGTTCCCACCCAGTATATGTTGGTGTATGGGTAGGGTGCGGGCCCTAAGGGTTAGTGTGTGGCTAACAGTTGTCCCTCGATATCTGCAGGTGACTCTGGTTACCCCAACCTCTCATGGCTACTGACCCCTGTGAAGAATCCCAGGACAAGGGCAGAGGAGCGTTACAATGAGGCACATGGGCGAACAAGAATATTTATAGAGAGGACCTTTGGCCTCCTGAAGGGTAGGTTTTGTTGCCTCCATCTAACAGGCGGATCCCTGTGCTACTCACCCAAGAAGGTCTGCCAGATCATCGTGGCATGCTGTATGTTGCACAACCTTGCCTTGCATCCCCAGGTGCCTTTTCTGCAGGAGGAGGAGGCTGGAGATTGCCTTGTGGCAACAGTGGACCCTGTGGACAGTGAATATGAGGATGCAGAGGATGAGGATGAGAAAAACAGAAGTGCAATTATTCGTCAATAATTCCAATGAGACACAGGTAAGACAGTGTTGATACACATATAATTGACAGTTTGATGTGTGACATTGTCACTGCCAGGCTGTGTATTCCTACTTCTGTGCCCCTTCACTGTACCCTTTGGCATCTCTTTTTGCAGATGTTGGTGCCCCACTATTGCTATTGGTGTGTTCAGTGCAGCCAACTACAGGTATTTCCAATGTCAATATTACTGTACAGTTGAATTGCATTGTTTGAACCTTTCTTAAACGAATATCTTTTGAAAACATCTGACATACACCATACTTTTATTTTATCAAAGTGTGTTTATTGCAGTGCTCTGAAGAAGAAGGGGTAGTGCAATGGGCTGGGGTGATGATGAAGGAAAGTCCAGGATAGAGTCCAGTCTATTTGTGTCACAGGTGCATTGTCCAAGGGGGCATAGGAAGTGGAGCAATGGCAGTTCAAGGTGGGCAGGGTGACAGAGTGGGACACAAGGGTGACAATCAGGAGAGTCTTATTTCCTGGCGGGGTCTTGGCAATAGTATCTGGCTTCTGCATGGATCACAGGGAATGTTTCTGGGGTGCATGGGGAGGGGTGCTGTTGGCCTGTTGGTCCTGTGGTGGGGACTCCTGTCCACTAGTTGCAGCCGAGGTGGAGGGCTGTTCAGTGGTTTAGCTAGTGTCAGGGGCCCGGTGGTGTGCCTCTGCCTCCCTCATACTGTTGGCCATGTCTGCCAGCACCCCTGCAATGGAGACCAGGGTGGTGTTGATGTCATTCAATTCCTCCCTGATCCCCAGGTACTGTCCCTCCTGCAGCCTTATGTTCTCCTGCAACTTGTCCAGTATCTGGCCCAGCATATCCTTGGAATATTATTATGCTCCCAGGATCGCAGTGAGTGCCTCCTGGAGACTCAGTTCCCTCAGTCTGTCCTCCCCCTGTCGCACAGCAGCTTCCCTGTTGTCCTGTGTCTCTGTCCCCTGAACCGTGTGCCCACTGCCACTTACCCCAGATCCCTGATCGTCCTGTGTTGGTGGGGTTGCCTGGGGTCCCTGTGGTGGTGGACACACTGCTGATTGACGTGTCCTGGGGACAGAGGTATGGGCCCGCTGGCTGGGTGCTGTGGTGGTGTTTCCTGAGGGGGGAGGCTCTGTGGTGGTGTGTGACTGTGCCTGGGTAACTGACTGTCCGGAGATCCCTGATGGGCCAGGTTGTTCATTGTGATCCAGGTGACCAGAGCTGCTCTCATCACTGTGGGCCTCTTCTTGGGGGAGGGGAACTGGATGTTGCTGGCACCTCTTCGCCGGTGACATTGGGTGGGTTACCTGTGGGGTTGTAAATGCTTTTTTTGTTATTGTTTCTGCGTGTGACATATTGTGCTTGGGTGTGTTGCCCTCTATGGTTGTTATTGCCCTTGCAGCTTTGCCTTGTGTGAGTTGTTATTTGTTGAGCTAGGTGATTCTCTCTAGTGTGCATGCTGTGGTGATAGGTGTCCATGCAGGTCTGTGAGGGGCTTCCAATCATTGGTGTTGCATGCAGGGCTTGGTATTGGGATGATTGGGTTGTGATGGTGGGGTATGTGGGAGGTGATGGAGTGATGGGAGTGATGGTAGGGGTGGGGTTATGTGATGGCATGCAGGTCGGGGGTGATAGTAATAGAGATTTGACTTACCCGAGTCCAGTCCTCCTCCTACTCCTGCCAGGCCCTCAGGATGTATGATTGCCAAGACTTGCTTCTCCCATGTTGTAAGTTGTGGGGGAGGAGGTGGGGGTCCACCGCCAGTCCTCTGTACTGAGAGCTGGTGTCTAGCTGCAGTGGAACATACCTTCCCCCGTAGGTCGTTCCACCTCTTCCTGATGTCATCCCTTGTTCTAGGGTGCTGTCCCACAGCGTTGACTCTGTCCACGATCCTCCGCCAAAGCTCCATCTTCTAAGCAATGGATATCTGCTGCACCTGTGATCCAAACAACTGTGGCTCTACCCGGATGATTATCTCCACCATGACCCTTAGCTCCTCCTCAGAGAACCGTTGTGGTGCCATGAGTGTGGTGTGCGTGGTATGGGTGAGGGTGTGTGGGGTGATGTGTTGGGGTGTGTGATGTAAGGTGCGTGTGTGGTGTATAGGTGATGGTGGGATGTGGCTCTGGTTGTGTGGGTGCTCTTTGTGTCTCTCTCTCTCTGTTGGCAATGGTTTGTATTTGTAAGGGGTTGTTGGTAGTGTGGGTGTGTATGGGTGTCAGGTGTGTATTGTTTGAATTGTCCAATGTGGTGTTGTTTTGTTTTAAGTATGTGCATTTTGAGCGCAGCGGTATGTACTGCCAATGGCTTACCGCCATTGGATGTCCGCCACAGTGATTTGTAGGTCATGATGTTTTGGGCATAGTTCTGTTGGCATAATGGTGTGGATTTGGATACTGCCAGTTTATCACTGACCTTTGGGCTGGCGTACTTGTGTGTGTGGCTGTATAGTGACGGATTGGTATGTGTGTGTCATAATATGGTTGGTGGTTATCTGCCGCAGCGGCATTACATTGGCGCCAGTCAGAATGGCGGTAAGTGGGATTTACCACCAATGTCATAATGACGGCCTTTGTCTTCTTCTTCAGTTGAATCATTTATTTTTATTTTTAATGTTTCTAACAGTTTAAGTTTTTTGTATTCTCTATTAATACGATCATTCACTTGTAATTTCCTTTTTATTCTTTTGTTTCTTTCCATTGTCTTTCTCCTTTCAAGATAAAATTTGATACCCTTATAAAATTCAAATAAAGTCTGAAAACAAGTACCAAATATCAGCAGTGGTATTAATACTAGTTTGAGAATCCCTCCCCCTCTACCTAAGCTGTCTAGAACACTTACAAGAAACAAAGGAAACCCTTGGGTATCAAGGGATTAGGGAAATAGCTATTTCTAAAGGAACACATGTCCATTGAGTCTGAAGATTACCAAAAAATAAATATAGAAATACGATGAAGCCTTCAAATAGTATTCAAATAGACAATTTTATACATTTATTAGATCAAAAGAAAACAAATTGCAGTGAGGAAAACAACCAACAGGAAGATCATAAAAGACTTCCAAGCATTTGACATGTGACTTAAATAATACAATGATAAAGTCACTAAAGTAAAGTATCCATGCCTAATTATTTCAAGGTACTTTGGTCGACGGAGCTTTGATCTCTTAAGCAATTGTTTAAATCTGCATCCTCAAAACTTAATATCCACAAGGAAGAGCGCAACCAGTATTCAAATGAATGTCTGGTGTGAAAAGGCCTGTGCAAAAGAGCATCTGACATTCCTGGGACCAGCGGTGACTGAATAAAAAGGATAATGCACAGGCCTTTTAACACCCAGCATTCATTTGAATTACGGTCGCACACTGACCTATCAATACTATGTTTTCAAATGTACCTGCTGGGCACAACTTTTATGCACCAATGTAGATTTAAACAACTGGGTATCTCCAGTATTGTTCAATTGGAGCCCACTTTCAGTCGAATTCTTTTTTTGTTCCTCATTCGGCACCCGGCACGAAATACTACACATAGAACTATCATTGGTCGTCTTGGCTTACAATTATATATTTAGAGAAACCTTCAGTGTATCTCAGGTATAATGTTTTATGTCCTGATGATCCCGATAATTGGTTGAGGGATTGAAGCATTGTCGGCCATAGTATCTTGGCTTCATTTGTGATTTCTGTTTATATGTTAACATGAGCATGGGTACTTCAAGTTAGTGACTTTATCATTGTACTAATTGTGTGACATGTGAAATGCCTGAATATGGAAGTCTTTCATGAGCTTCCTGTTGGATGTTTTTCCCACTGCAATAGTTTTTTTAAATCCTTATCTAATAAATGTATAAATTGCCCATTTGGATATTTATAGACTTCATTGAATTTCTATACTTATTATTTGATACTCTTCAGAGTCAAGGGATCTTTGTTCCTTCAGAAATGTCTAGAGCGCTAACAGCTTCTAATGTTTCTAATTCAGGTTTCAGGTCAGAAATATTCTTTGTATATTCTGAAATCTTCTTACTCTCATCAGGTTTATATGTAAAGCAATGCTGAGCTTCCAGCATCTTGCAGACTCAATCCTTTTCTGTGAGTAAATGTCTAATGCTAATCGATTTTTGCAAAACCGTGGATCTAATTGCATACAGTTTTTTATTTTCAATTATTAATGCCTTAGTTGTGCTGGTTGCCAATTTATTTACTACTGTTGAAAGTCATCTGATTGTCTCATCATTGAAAGACAACTTCTAATGGTGGGATAATTGCTTCAAAGATGTCTCCAACTAGTTGTGTTCCATTCTTTACACTTTGAGAAGGTGTCATGACCAAAGAATCTATACTAGTCACATGGTAATTTTTTGGGAATATTAAGCCTAGCTAACATTCTTCCCATTCAGATGGTAATGTTCTACTTGTAAAATTTGCCATATGACTCTCATTAATTTGACTGTGTGACAACCGCTAATGCCTAGATGTTTTTTCTATTTTGGTTTCTTCTTTTAGAAACACAAAATTTTCCTTTTGTCTCCTGTCCAATTATAATCTAGGACATGCCATTTTCCAATTAATTCATTATCCTCCTTTTTTCCAAACATTTTTCAAAATATCTTCTCCTTGATTTCTACTGTGCGAAATATTAGTTCTCCTTTGCTCTTACATCATGACAAGTGCTTTTTCTAATGGTCTCATTATGCAGGTTAGATTGTTTTGCATACGCCTTAACTGTAACTATGGGTGTGGATGGAAAGAAATAATGCCAAGCTGTGTCCATTTATTTTGCCTGTGGGTACACATTCATGATCTTCTGTAAAGGATTTGTGGAAAGAATCAAGTCATAATTAGAACAATAATATTAAAAATGTTCTTGCCTATATACTAAGCTAAGCAAAATACTACATGTGATTGCATATAATAAAGGAATGTGATGGTATATCACTTCCTCTTCAGCAGACAAGGATAAATGAGCACACACACAACAATCCTTTCCATCTAAAGTTTGTATATACTTTTGCACTAATCTAAAATAAGCATTTGTTGTGTAATCTTCTTTCATGTAATCCACAAATGAAGCCTTCGATTGGTCCCCATCAGTCTTGTGTGTGTGTATGTCATGGGTATGGGTGCTGACTTCTTTTTGTTTCAGATGTGAGATAATCCATAACTAACATAATTCAATCAATCAAATCAATCAATCAATCAACCTCTTACCCCTAATCACTAATACTACTGCTAAAAATGTAATACCCATAAAAATCTTGCATTTTGTTCTGGCTAGGAAGCACATGTTTGTCTAAAGTCAGATCTTTTTAAAAATGGAATAGTGTAACAGCAAAAATGTCAATAGTTAGTTTTCATGTTGACTTCACAATTAGATTTTCAAATTTTCTTTACTTTTTTTTTGCATAGTTCGTTCTTCCAGATCTTCTTACAGCAACCTTTTTATAGTCATCCTTAGACCTGCTCCATCTTCTTTCAAATGTTATCCCTATTCTTCTACTGCAGCCATGGGCCTATGGAAATCTTCTTTATTCTTTTTATTAAGTAACTTAGGGCCTTATTATGACCCTGGCGGTCTAATGACAGCCAGGGTCACAGTGGCGGTTGGACTACTACTAATGCAGTGGTCTGAGCACCATATCACAACAGCGGCGGTAGTGCATGTTTGGATCGCCAGTGCTACCAGATTACCACTGTGTGTCGGCCTGGCGGTGCTGTCGGTCCTAGTCCACCAGGGCAGCGGTGCATTCCTGTGTCACGGACTACTCGTTGTCTATGTCTGTGGCCCACTGGAACTGCGGAGAGGTCTTGATTCTTATAGGTTCTTATAGTTTCTGCCTTGACCCAAGTAGGGGCGGCCCTGTCTGGTAGACACGGTGCTGCCGATGGAGGGAATGCCAAAAGCAGTCTGTCCCCTCCAGAAGGAGTCCCAGAGGGAAAAAACCCAAAAGGGGAACAATCCTCTAAGCAGGAACTCCCTGGACCAAAAACAAAAGTAAAAAGTAAACCTGAACAATAGGACAAAAATAGTAATGAAAAAACCTGGAACAGGCTAGGAAAAATATAACTGACGAAAAAGAAACAGGAGCGAAGATCACCACCCAAATGAAGTGTTGCAGCGCAAGGAGAACAGGAATCACACACCTTATATACCCAAAAAACAGGACGTGACCAACAGGAAGTAAAAAGACACCATATTGGTTTGGGAATACAGCATAGAAACCTACAGAAAAGTCACCATGTTAAAAAAGGTTACAAAGGCATGCAGGGAAAAAGAAGGCATGCTGGGAAGAAGAAAAGAACATGGCAGCTAGAAAAGGGCATAAATACAGGGAGAAATGAAGAAAGAAGAAGAGAAGAAAGGAAACATGAAAGAGAGAACATAAGGTAAGTGAGGGTTTATTTAGAGGGAGGCATGAACTAGTGGGGGCGCTCCACGCCCTTAACTCGTCAAGGCCCCATGCCCAATTTGGGGCCTCAAGTAAAATTGGAATGGCAGGGGTGTGGCACGCCCTGTCACTGCGGATTGTAGCCGCGCCCCGGGCTGAATGCTCGGCTTGCGCCGCGGTTCGCATCGCGACAGTAGGCCCCCCTCCTTCCCCTGGAACCCCAGGTTTGTGCGGAAACAGACGAAAAAACTGACGGATCAAAAGAGGGGCGTGAACAGACGAGGCATCTTCCCAAGGACATTCACTAAGAGGATAGCGTTTCCAATGAATGAGATATTGGAGATGGTTCCGTAATATGCGAGAGGCACATATTTCTTGTACTTCATATTCAGGTTCATTATCCACCAACAGAGGAGGAGGACATGTGAAATGTCGGGAAAACAGATTAGGTGTATAAGGTTTCAATTGAGAGACATGAAATACTGGATGGATTTTCCAGGTTCGGGGTGAACCGAGATGGAAAGATGCAGAATTAATTTGTTGAAGAATACAAAAGGGTCCGTAGTAATAGAGGCGGAAATCTCGATGAAAGACAGACTTTATCTTGGACTCGATAAGCTGGAGCCTCACATCGTTTTTTTATCGGCCATTCTTTTCATGTGTCTTTTAGTGAATAATAGATTAGATCAAATAAGCTGTTGAATTCTATCTAGTCTCTGGGAAAAAGGGGTGATAGCAGTAAGCGTAGAAGAGGTCTTAGAGGTGGCAGGAAAAGATGTGGGATGGAATCCATATGAGCAGAAAAAAGGAGTGACTTTAGAGGCACTATGGATGGTATTATTTTAAGAGAACTCTGCAATGGGAAGGTAAGTGCTCCAGTTGCTCTGAGTAGAGTTACAAAATCAACGAAGATATTGCCCAACTCCCTGATTCAGACGTTCTGTCTGCCCATTGGTTTAGATAAAGCTACATTGATATTCAATATCTTACAAGAGTGTTTCCAGAACCGTGATATGTATTGAGGTCTCCTGTCTGATACAGTACTTTGTGGGAGACCATGGAGATGAAAATTGTCTTGAATGAATATCTGGCTCAATTCTTGAAATGTGGGTAATTTCTTCAAGGCAGTAAAATGAGCCATCTTAGTAAATTAATCTATCGTCACCATTATAACTCGGTTTTTGGCTGATAAAGAACACATAAAATCAGTTGATATTGTATGTGAGGGGACTGGTGGAACAGGTAATGGTTGAAGTAGCCCTGAGGGCCTAGTACGGGGTACTTTCACTTGGGCACCAATGGGCCAACATTCCACGTATCTTTCTGCATCTTGTTTCAATGTAGGCCACCAAAAAGAGCAGAGATGTAATTCCTGCGTGGCTTTAATACATCGATGACCGGCTACAGGGGAATCATGACACATTTGAAGTGCCTTTTCTTGCACTTTTTTAGAAGGTAGAAATAATGTGTCCTTGTGATAGTAGTATTCTTTATTTTTGCATACTTTGGGACATAGTTCCTTTAGTTCTTGTTCCGAGAGGGTTGAGTATTCAGATTGTACTTCATCGAGGAATGACTAGACTATACCAATTATTTTGTCTGGTTCAAGTAGATATTGTGAAGGGGTATTAGAACTGTCAGGATAGCGTCGAGAGAAGGCATCGGCCAAAATATTTTGAGACCCTGGAATATAGGTAATATAGAAATCGTATTGACTAAAGAAAAAGGCCCAACAAGTTTGTCAACTGTTTCGACACTGAAAAGTGCGTAAGCATTGCAGATTACGATGGTCCGTTCTTACTTCAAAAGGTTCTTTTGAACATATGAGCATTTGTCTCCACTCTTAACAGGCTGTTTTAAGAGCTAAACGCTCTCTTTACGGTACTGAATAATTTTGCTCAGAATCAGAGAGCACATGGGATAGATAAAAGATCGGATGTTCCAATCCTTTGTCGTCCTGTTGTAATAACGCTGCCCCAATAGCTCTTTCTAAAGCATCAGTAACAACTATGGAATGTTTATTGGTGTCCGGATGTCTTAGTGTGGGTTCTTGGGTGAAGGCCTGTTTTATGTTTTGGAAAGTAGTCTCAGTCATGTCCGTCCAGATGAAACTGTTTTGCAAACTCTCTTTTTTGAGAGTTTGTGTGATTTGACTAGTTTGTTTAGCAAAGTCCAGGATGAATTGGCAGTAACAAATTGGCCAGCCCTAAGAAACATTGAGTTTCTTTGATTGAGGAAGGGGATGGCCACTCTAGAATTGCCTGAACATTTTCCGGAACCACAGAGATACCAATCTGAATAATGTGATAGCCTAAATATTTCACCTCGGTCTTATCAAATTCACATTTCTCCGGCTTACAGATGCTGCCTAAGTCTGTTTAAGACTTGCTTTACGTGTTTAGGGCATCTGGAAAATATGAGGATATTATCCAAATAAATCACCACAGTGTGATTTATTAAGTTGGAGACTATTGAATCCATAAACCTTTGAAAAACTGAGGGGGCATTTGTTAAACCAAAAGGCATTACCTTATATTCGTAATGTCCAATGGGTGTTCGAAAGGCAGTTTTCCACTTATCTCCTTCTTTAATTTACAAGAGACAGTATGCTCCACGAAGGTCTAATTTTGTGAACATCTGTGCCCCTCTGACAGCCTCCAAAAGGTCTTTGATGAGGGATAGTGGATATCGATCTTTTATGGTGATTTTATTTAATCCATGAAAGTCTATACAGGAACGAAGATCTTTTGTCTTTTTAGGTATGAAGAAGAGGGGAGCCCCCGCAGGAGAAGAAGATGGTGTAATAAGACCACTCTGTAGATTTTCTTGAAGATGGTCCTTAAGTATCTGTTTTTCAGGTTCAGTTAGAGAGATGATTTAACAGTGCTACGGTATCTGTGTACATGCTTCTTGAGTACTTGATGCCACAAGTATGTCATTGATGTACAGTACCAGGACTGAGTCACAGGGCTTAAATAGAAATAGAATAGTTCTTCTATTTTAAAAAATATAAGGAATCTTTGTATATCCTTATGGAATTCGAAGCAAAAAAAAAAAAACTCTCAAACCATGAAAGAGAATAAGAACTGACTGCCCTCATGCAACAGTATCAAAAGAAGGCCTGGCACAGTTCTACAATGGTAAACCAGGCTGCAGTACATAGAATTTGAAAAAGGATAGAAGCTGGTTGCAGTACCAGGGGACAACATGGAACAACAATGTGATTAATTTTTCAGAGGACCTGCACTATCGTATACTTAATGATGGGTTTCTGTAAGCTCATTGTGGGTGTATTACAAGGGCTCCCAACAATCTCTTTCAGGATGCCTTTTCTCAACATGTCCTCAATTATTGGTGTTATTCCTGCCACTATTTCTGGGGTCATATTGTTTGCTGGTATTCTTAGAAAGGGTGCATTGGGTTTTACTGTAATACGGACTGGTTTTACACCCTTTTTTTAGTCTGATGTCTTTTCCTATAAAATCCCATACTTCTGGATTCATAGTCTCTCTCAAATCACAGGGCAACTCTTCTCACTGGATTTAATCCTACTGCTTCTGTTGGGCTAATTTCAATGCATTGCCCTCATCATATGTTTGAAACTCAACACCATCTGGTGTATAGTAGATTGTGCAGTTTAACCTGCACAATACATTCCTTTTTAGCAGGCTTACAGGAATCAAGTCACACACCACGAGCCTGTGCTTTTCTTCAAGTGAACCTATTTGTACTGGAAAGTCTTCTGAAAATAGGATTTGTCATCTGTTTATTTGTTACTCCTTCAACTTGGATATTCTTTCCCAAGAGGGTATGTTTTGAACTTCCTCTGCTCTAACTGTGGAAAGGGTATCACAGGCATCAATTAAGAATTATACGGGGTGGCTATTCAACTCACCTTCCATGAATGGACCATTCTGATCGGCCTCTAAGACTGCACCAAGCACACAATCTTCTTTCCCCTTCAGGCACATTCATTGTGAATTGTC
Source organism: Pleurodeles waltl (assembly GCF_031143425.1). Classification (NCBI taxonomy): domain Eukaryota; kingdom Metazoa; phylum Chordata; class Amphibia; order Caudata; family Salamandridae; genus Pleurodeles; species Pleurodeles waltl. Next base: position 534,738,810 of record NC_090445.1, on the reverse strand, counting down.
AGATCCAAAGCTTTCATTGTCCACCATAAGGAACTGTCGAAATGGTTCCTGATTCTCAAACAGTGTAACGTTTGCTCTAGGCATCTGATTGACAATAAATCTGAGGTTACCCATCTTCTGTGAGGTCATTGGGGCTTGTAGGACTTGCATAATTGGAACCTATGTCAACATTGGCACTTGCATTTGCTGAACAGGTACATTCTGCATTTTCATTTGATGTCCTCTTTGCATTAATTCCATTCACTCTATCTGGATTCAGCCTACACTCCCTTTCCAATGCCTGATCTTGTTACAAAGGTGACAAGAAGTCAGTCTCATCAACATTGCAACATCTACAGCAGAATTCTGATAAATCCGAACAGTTCGACTTCTGCCTTGCAGAGTCTTTATTCCTCCCTGAACACCTCCATTCCAGCTTGAAAACCAATACCCTGCATTCCTCCGGAGTTCTCTACAAGCAGCTGACTCTAAACACTTTTCTGCACCAACTTTGTCTGAGCCAGCATAAACGTCTCCTTAGGCATCCTCTGTTTCATTTCTTGCTCATCACTACAATATTTTGCACACCTCAAAATCTCATCTAGTGGCCTTGTCTGTCAGCATGGTGCACTCTGTTGTATATGTTGTCTGATCTCTGGTCTCAACCAAATAACAAACTGTGTCACAAAGATACCCATATGAATAGAGTTGACTGATCACTATGCTGTTGAAAGGTTTGCGAAAATATGTCATGGTATACATGCACTAACTCTTTTAGCTCTTGTTGGGTTCCCTTTATCATTAAAAAATTTTGATCTTTTGTATGAATCTTGCCTTTCAGGTAAGCAATTGCTTTATCATAATTTTTCATCTCACCTCAGGTGATAGTGTATCAGCACCTGGATCCCTTGTTGGCTCAGCATTTGGCTGCTATACAGCAATTTTACATTCTGTCCACAAGTCATACAGGACCACAATATTGAATAATATATACAAATGTATCCACTGCACTTTAGCAATCTTTACAAATCTTTTAACCTATGTATACCACTGCATATGGTTCTCTCTTATTTTTGGACATTTTTTGTGAATGCTGCAAGATCTCCCTTTTTCCATGGCAAATTAATGTATCCTACACTTGGTAGCTCTCTCATTGGATACACTAATACTTCTCCTTAATCTCGAGGACCTAGAGGTGGCTTACCATTTACTCCAGCCGCCTCTCCTTGTTTCTATTTCTTCTCATGTTTCTTGGCCTATTTGCTCTGCAGATTTTTGAATTCATTATATTCATGTATACATCTTACTAATTCAATAATGTGTAATGGCATTCCTTAAAAACGCATTGTCTCAATTGCTTTATCATCATTGTACCCTGAAACATATCTGTAATAGTTGACTCTTTGAGAGATCAATTTATCATGAGCAGTAGTAGCACAACTTTTAATTACTTTGCATAAATAAACCAATTCCTTTTCTTACTACTGGTTCACATGCTCAAGTTATATACACCCCCTGGTATTTCCTCTACTTCCACTTTCAGTCTAGGGACATTTAATGGTCCTTCTTGATCTCTTCTATAATGAGAATCTGATTTTCTGTAGTTCCTATCTTTTTATTTTCAGCTATTTCCTCAAACCATAGGAACATAGGGCAACAATCCCATCTTTAAATAAGTAGGCCTCTCCCTGGGCTCAGGGTTTCATATGGATAATTCTTGTCACCTTTCTTAATGACTGAACAGCTTGCAGAGGTGTCCAAGCATAAATCTGTGAATTTTGTGAAGCCGGGATAAACCCTGATGCAGGTGCTCCTCCTACAACTCCTTAAGCTACATTATTCCGGTATGTGTTAATTGGAGCAATAGGTGTGCAAATCTATAACAGCTGTGCTGTTATAACCCTAGTAGCAGGTGCTGGTGCAATCACAATTAAATCAGTAACACCTCCAGGCATCACTGTCGAGACATGGTCAACTCGAGTGTTCTCGCAATCTGTACTGCATTAGGATCAACAGGGCCTATAGCCACTATCAGAGTACTTTCAGTATCAGAAGCTACATAAGGTGGTGGACACAAAGTCAATAATTTGTCCAAAATGTTGTCCCCTTAATCGCTTTTAGAGTTTGATTTATTTTCATCTTTACCATCCTTATTTCTCTTACCTTTTGGATTTTTGAGTTTTTCAGATTTTGCATTAGTAATTGCTGAATACAATCTAGTTCCCTCAACTATAGCTTTCCCCATCTCTCCTGTTGCTCATCCAATCGAGCATCTACATAAATATGCATCACTCATTTTGCAACCTTCTCCGAAACATGTAATGCTTCCTATGAAGTAGGTCTAAGGGGTGACTTTGTTTCATAAAGCTTTTCCCTAAATCTGTCAATAATTCAGGTCTCAAATGTACCATAATTTGGAAAGCTCAAAGGATCTTCCTTCTCCGTGACCTTGCACCATTGACAAAGCCATAAACATGTGTGTCACCCTATGATCGTTGTCATATAATGTGCTGGTGTACAGTGGTGGGCACACAATTTAAAAGTAGTGGGGTAGGTGGAGGGGGTGTGGGGGAAGCACACTAGTGGAGTGTGCAGGTGGGGCACGGAGTGGTTTTGATAATAAAATAATTTTCAAACATTTACCTGGTGCTGCCAGCCACCTGGTGCTCCTCTGCTTCCTGGTCCCAGCAGTCCATGGGACAGCTTCAGAGACTCTATGTGCAATCCCTGTACTGTTCTCATGCTACTGCCAAGCATGAAAGCAGCGTGGGGGATTGGCCTGAGCAGGCTGGTTTACCGCTTGCTCAGGCACAGGCAGTCTGTGCTGTTTCTCCACTCCGACAGTCAAATACAGCTGGGTTGGAGAAACCTAAGTGTGCATGTCTGGCTGGCCAACCTGACCTGTGCATGTAAGTGCACTCCACTCCTCCTCCTCCCTTCCTCCCATGGCCCAGCCCAGCCCCTCCCTGTACATGTTGGCTCAGCCAGCAGCTGAAAAATAAAATGATAATAAAATATCAGCTGCTGGCTTTGAGCCAGTGGGGTGACACTCCTCCACTATTGCGGAGGAGCCATGGCTGCTGGTGTACCCTTAGGAGGCACCACTTCACCTTCCCATGCTGAAATAGTGACATCTCCTTGCACCAAACCTTTAAAAGCTTTTATACACTTTGGCCCTCATTCCAACCCTGGCGGTCAGTGTTAAAGCCAACAGGCTGGCGGTAAAAAAAAAAGGAATTTGGACCATGGCGGCTACAGACTACCCAATCACAGCGTGCGTTTCACATCAACTGAATCCCAGCACAGCACAAGTGACACAACAACTCACTCCTTGCAGAGGTTTACCCTCCTTTATAATTTTTTCATGCACACACTATGCTCTAATTCTACAACATTAAACAACATAAGGTAACTCCTCTAAAGAAACAAAAGGCAACTCAACAACTGGAATATTCAGGTTTTTGCACCCTCTAACTTTTTTGCAATCAGAAAGAGTTTTCATACTTGCTAATGAAATTTGATCAGTGGGAAATCACATGTTTCATTGCAGCTTGAGCTTTGTGCATTGGATAGCATCAATCAATATTAGTACAATTAAACAAATAGTTACATTCCCTATCCCACTTGTGCAGTCAACTGTACCTCATGACCTGCTCCACAAGACCTTAGCAGACAAGAAAACCATAAAACTCCTTTTTATTTATCTATCCCTGGATCTTGGACTACTTCTTAATCTGACAACCTCTTTAACGTTTTGACAATAAGCACATAAACATCACTAATTCATTCAAAACACATACACCAATACTTAAAACCTCAATAATGAAAACAACTGCAACTCATGACTCTATTGATACTCACATCTCTGATTCTGCAACTGCCTTCAACGCCGCACTCCGTCAATCTTCAAAGTTCTGACTTTGGGCTTTGGAGCATGGGCATCTCTCTAAATTAGGGTAATAAATTACAGCTCCTCTTTGTCATAAAATGAACCATTCTCTGCATCTCAACTTTGCCGGAGAGCTGTGACATCTGTGCACAATTACCAACTCATTAAGGTGACATCCCACCTGTCAGGCCGAATTGATTGTTGACATTATATTAAATTAACCAGGAGCTTTATATGAATGAATAGATCAATACAATTTCAATCTCATTATCTGTCAATGATGAGAGTGTGAGTGTAAAATCTTTATTAATAAATCTTTTCTGAAACTTATCTTTATTAAGTCAGTCTAAATGTCATCAATATTTCATCAGTTAATCAATAACTAGTATAAGCAATCAATAATTCATAGATAATGCATAAAGCACATCCCATAAAGGAAAGCATCCCTATTTTGACATGAGGATGGTTAAAAAGGGTAAAGGAGTAATTAGAGATAGAAAAGGTGGCAGTCAGAACCTGTAAAAGGTTCCAAATCAAGAGATCAATGCATAAAGCATCAAGTTCATATATCAGAATCAATCAGAACAGAACTTTTCATAAAGAGGTTCAAGGAAGTCAATGAGTATCAACCTGAGCTACATAGATTTGTGCAGGGAAAGTAGTAAGTGTGAGATCTAGTTATCTTCCCACCTGCTCGACGAACATGCATTATTATTGACGGTGCAATCTTAAGCTTTTGCAACATGTTTCTTCTTCATTCTTCAGTCAACCAATCAGCCTTTAACATCTTCATGTGAACCAAACATTCTTTTATCTCTTCTCCAGGATGCAATATGACAGACAGCAACATTAAGTAACCACAGCTATTTCTTATCATCAATTGTCCTGAGAACACTCGTGTCTAATCTTCTATATAACTGAGTCTTGTTCACTTTATCAGCAGCTGTTATTGTCTATTAGGAAGATACACATTCTTGTCAATACACTGTATACGTTTGCGACTAATTCTCAATATTCATTTGCTTCAAAGAATTGAATTTTTGTGTTTAGGCTTTTTCATTAACTCACTAATATACAAGTCTTTACTCATTATTCAGATGATATAATACCCATTGTTTATTCTGAAACATTTGCAAGGTTGCATGTCAGCGATTCATTCTAGGTAATACATTTTATGAAACATATGCCTCTGAGAAGGTCAGGAAACATTGTATTTCACATTCTTGAACTAGGTTAGCTGTCAGGAAAAAAAAAAAATGCAGCTTCAGCTCTTCAAACTAAATACCTGTAACTACGACTATAACAATGTACATGATTTTTGTCCTCTGCAATTTAAAATGTTAATTTTGCTTATGAGGCCTACATATTAATTCTGCACATTGGTAATGTTAAATACATTGCTTTCGTAAATTATAAAATCTGCCCCCGCAAGACGATACTCAGACAATAGTTTCCAGTGCAGAGAATCTGGCAGAAACACAACATTGGTTCTCTGTCCACATGTTGAACATCATGGAATGGATGAATTCTAGTTTCCTGAAATTCAGTGTGGAAAAAATGAAATCCTGTTTAAGCACTTATAACTCAAAATTGTGGCGGGCAGAAGCACTTGAAACCTTACTCTTTTAGGCCACCTGTGCCAGAAATATGGAGCTGCTCCTTGTCTCCGACTTTTTATTTGCTACCCCTATCCTTACATTAGCTTCCATATGTTTCATAATGCTGGCTGCCATCCGGAAAAGTCTTACTTATCTGCCCATCGCAGCTAGAAAAGCCACTGTCTTGGCACACATCATTGTACGCATCGATTATGCCAGTGCCCTGCACTCCCTATCCCTGACTTTAAGATTCATCTCTGACTATTCACCTTTTAAAAAGTCCCATGAAACCTGGTTAGAACAACAGCTGAGATGTGCCTTCTCATATGCACCCTCAGTGCCAGGACACCTCCTCTTGGGGAATAAATACACTTTATAGATATGATTCATTCAACAACCATGATTCTTCCAGGATTCTCAGAATCTCCACTGAAGGGGCAAGATGGAACAATGAAGTGAAGAAAAATGTTCTATTCATTCTCATAAATTGTAGGTCACGACAAATGGAATATTCACATTCTTAAGTCCATGAAATATTTATAGCTTTTTAGCCACGCTGTAGTAACATTTTGCTGAAAAATGTAGTCTTCTGCCTTCATTTTTTTAAAGGTCAAGACTTGCCCGGAACCCCAAACAATTGAGGGAATATTTCATTAAAACAACTTCAGAACGTCTGGATTTTTAGTCAGTGTACGTGAAAAAATGTCCCGTAACCTTCATGACTTGGAATTGTTCTTTCTAAAATATTTCTAGGAGGTGATCCTCCATAATCCCCTGCAAAGAAAGCCAAGCTTGCTCACTTTCCTCGCTGCTTGGCCTTATTCAAGGATGATGTTTACTTTCACTACTTTAAATGTTTACTATCTATCACTTTAAGATAGACTGGTGCAACCACTGAAGGCAGTGATTAGCACCATTGGTGAAAGTGGGTGAACACAGCATAAGTTACAAAATATGCTTTATAAGAGGAAAGAACGACAAACCTTTGGACACAATGAATGGAGAACGCAAGACAAATATTGCGTCCGATGTACGAAAAGCAATTTGCAGTTTTTTGTGAGTCGCAAATTGCAACTTGCAATCTGGAATGTACAACAGTGTCAGCCACGCTGTTTGTGATTCCTAATGGGGTCGCAAATGACCTACCTCATTAATATTCATGAGGTAGGTTGCAATTTGCGACCCTATTGGGAATGGCTGCACTCAGAGGGATGGTGGCCTGCTGGGGACAGCAGACCACCACGTCTTTGATGCTTTTTAAACAAATCAGTTTTTTGGGAAATGCAGCCCGTTTTCCTTAAAGGAAAGGAAAACGGGCTGCATTTTAAACAAAAAAATAAAAAGTTTTCTCTTCTCCTGCTCTGAAAATATATTTTCGCTTCAATTCACAAAGGGGAAAGGGTCACTTGCGGACCCCTTCCCTTTTGTGAATGGGTTATCACCAATTTAAATTGGTGGTAACTGCAACTGTTTTCCTACCGCAATTGTGGTCACAAAACAATCACATATGCCACTGCTACTCGCAAATAGGAAGGCACGCCGTTGAAACGCCACTTCGTAATTGCAAATTGCAATCCCTATTTTGCGAATCGGTATTTGCATGCCTGCTCACAGAATAGGCATAGTACATTGGAAAAGGACATCTTGCGAACGCAAAAATCAAAATTCACCTTTTGCAACCACAAAATCACATCGTACATTGGGCCCATTATTCGGTAAAGAAAAATAACAGCATAATCTAATAGGCCCATATCAGCATCAATAGTTATGATTCTGTCAAGTAGAAAACATTTGTAACTGGTCTTCTTTAATTTATAGGCCTGTGTAAAATTGAAGGAAAAATCTTTTCTGAAATTTTGTGAAATTTCATCAACTGACATTTACTTGCCACTTCTGTGAAAATTGAACACAAAGATGTACATCACATTGCAAGGTCTCATGAGATGCATGTAAGTGGACTGGACCGAGAAAAATTCTCTTGCAAGACATCTTCATCTCATACCGGTCTTGTGATGAAAACAAATGGGAAACTTTCACAACTTGCACAAATTGTGTGGGTGAAATAAACATTTTGCACAGGTCTAGTGATTGGCAGCTCTTTTCTAATGCAAGATGGCCCTAGAGCATTAGTCATGCTCTCACGTGGCCTGAGCTACAAGGACAGATGGCTCTCCTCATTTTCTACTTCCAAAACTGTTTAGAAGTGCACAACAACACTTAACCCCTTAGCTGCTGGGCCTTCCCCCTTTCCAGGACTGAGCCCTTTTTTGGGTATTTGGGGTAGTTTGCACTTAGGCCCCATACCTTTCTGTCCAAATAAGCTATCAATGCAAAATTTCCATCCTTGTTTTTCAACAACCTGGGCATTCTAAAGGTACCCAGAGTTTCTGTGTTTCCTTGAAGGAGACTGATAAATTAGCCAAAATACAGCTAACATTTGGGTTCGGGTTTTTTGGGAACAATTTGAAGAAACTGCTGCAGAAGAAAGCATCTGTTTTTCCCTGAAAATGAGATCAATGAAGAGTTTATGCTGCTAAAACCACCATCTTCCCTGTTTTCAGGAACAGGCAGACTTGAATAAGAAAACCACAATTTTCTTCACTGTTTTGGCATTTTACTGGGACATACTCCATTTTTACTATTTTTGTGCTTTCAGCCTTCTTCTAGGTAGTGACAGAAATGGGTCTGAATCCAGTGGCAGATCCCAGACAGCTGAACATTTCTGAAAAGTAGGCAAAATTATGAATTCAGTAAGGGGTCATTTGTGTACATTCATCAAGGTTTTTCTACAGTATGGTAACAGTTGAAATTCAAGAATATTGAAATTGAGTTGAAATAAGAACAGCCATTTCTGTCTACATTTTCTTTTGTAATTATTTCCAGCTATGGCAGATTTTTTAAACCAATATACCATTACATCTGTTGGACAAATCTGGTTGTGGGAATATAAAGGGCATGAGGGTTCATCAAGAGCTCAAGCTCCCCAGAGCCAATAAATGAGCTGCATCTTGCAATGGGTTTTCATTGCATACTGAGTATACAGCAATTCATTTGGTAAAATATAAAGAGTGAAAAATAGGTATCAAGAAAACCTATGTAATTCTGAAATGGGCACAAGATATGGAGTTTAGAAGCAGTTGTTATTTTCACAATTCTGAATTCGGTGGTACCCACATTAGCATTTGAATTACAGGGCAATTGTGAAAATGACTTCCTTTTACACACTGTCTTACATTTGGAAGGCACAAATGTAGAGAAAGACAATTTGCTTTGATGAGACATAATCTTTGATCTTGGTTGGGGATCACTCGATCTCCCACCCCAGGAATTGTTGGAAAGGCAACATTCTGTGCACTGATATGGTAGAAATATTTTGCAGGGTATGCTTTTGGAAGATGCTTGCCCTCAGCTGAAGCTTTCACAGCAGCCTGAATCTCATTATACAATCTTGTGTGTGAATGCGTCACTGCAGCAACAGAAGCCATAGCTACTACTGATTAGGCCGCTTCATCAGCCAAAGTGTTTCCTACAACATGTACTCCAACACATTGATGGCCCAATGTATGTACCACATGAGCATCTGGTAGCCTTAAGATCAGCCATCCTCCCCCACAGAGTTCTGTGTTTTATGGTGTTCCCCTTTGAGTCCCTGAACCATTTCAGCTGCCAATGATTGAGATAACCATTGTAGGACTGGACACAGTAGTACAAATCACACACGATCAATGTGAGCTGCTCTGGATCCGTATGTTCCAGTGCTAAGATAAAAGCATCTGATAGCTCTTATCCCAGAAACAATATACTGAGAAAGGCTATTTTACTTTTTGTAAAATCAAATTTGTAGTCAAGGGCTGCAAACCCTAAGACGATCCAATCAACCCTGGCAAGATGAATGTTGAGGTCGCCATCTGTGAGATAGATGTCATAGGACAACGCCTCAGGATCAATAATATGCAATATCGATGTTACGTGGGCAGAGAACAATCCTGGGCTGTTCTTATAGCCCTGGGGCAAATAGCAAAAATGTTTTTGTAAGCCAAATGAGAATGCACTCAGGTCCTGACTTTCATGAACTATGTCTTTGCAGAAGAATCCATTGGAAAAATCCAATGTTATTTTGTATTTTGTACACATTATGTTGTTAAAAAGTGTTTTGCTGTGTGCATTTAGTATTGCATATGTTTGTGTGTAATTGTTTAGGAGTCGGTAATCTAAGACAAAGCCAAAGCCAAGTCAACAGCATAGGCTTCTTTTACCGCATCCGGAACAAGATCTGAGAAAGAAGGCAAAATGACATCTTCCTCATGTAGGAGCTTACAGACATGCTCTGGTGGCAAGTCTCTTTCTGCCAATAGGATATCACAATAAAGTTCTTCCCAAAAATGTACACTAATAGTGCACTCTATTTGGATATTTGAATAATAAACCCTGTCGGGTGGGAGGACGCGCTTGCCCACAGTCTTGATTAAAAGAAAGTTGTTAGTTGCTGTCACATTCAGATGATCTTTCAGACTCCGGCAACATACCATGACTTCTGCCACGCTGTCCAGCAGGGTCACTGCTCACGTCTTGTTCCTCAGCAATGTTCTCAAGTTTGCTGGTATGTTTTATTGAAATCACTGCCACATTCTTGTTTCTGAATTTTGGCTTTTGTTGTGGGGATTTGTCCTCTTTCTTGTCTGAGGAACTCTGTGATTCTTTCTTCTGTTTCACATAATAAGGGTGTTGCTCTGACTGGCCTACTCTCTCACTCCCTCTATCCTGTGTGCCCTGAAAGGAATGAGAGGGAGGTGTATCAATATATCTGTCAGGAGACTTTTAAGTTTCTCTATTTCTGAGATTATATATCCTTTTTAGAACCCTCATGTGCTTGTTTAGTACCATCCTAGGGGATGTACTCTGAATTTAGAGCTTCTTTGGTTTGAATCCCAAACTATCCCGTCCTATACTAGTATAGGTTTCAGAAATAATTTTCAATAGTTGACGCTCCTGTTCCAACTGTGGAATCTCCTAGAGCCACCGGCATATAGCCAATGCTACCACTTCCCTTTTAATGTTACTGAGTATTATTGAGAAGACTATGTTGAAATTGCACAACCGTTCAATCCCCAAATCCAGGGTTGGAGCACCCCATGCTCATTTTGAATTTGTTTTAAAACTTCCTGTAAGTTGGCAAGTGTCGGGGTACCATGAGTGATAATGTAAATTAAAGCAAAAACTGTACCCATGTGGTGCAGTCATCCACTGAGGGAACCATTCGAATGGCAAGCACATTTTGAGAATTCCATATTTATCTTGGGGTCCTGTATGGGGAAACACTGTTTTCCATTTCGAGATGGTTAGTTTTTTTGTGCTATCTAGAACGGAATCTTCTCACATTCCATGGGTGCCTTGCCCATCAGAGAATGTACTGTTTGTGGCTTAGTCCCAGTATTAGAAATGGGGTCTCAGTTTGGCAGTCAGTTTGCATTCTGTGGAGCAGCGACCCTCACTCTAGTCAGGATAAGGGAGTTACACTCCTAAGACAACCCCTGCTCACCCCATTGGTAGCTTGGCACAGGCAGTCAGGCTTATCTGAAAGGCAATGTTTAAAGTTTTTGTACCAACACAGACAGTAATACAGTGAAAACACCACAAAATGTACACCACACCAGTTTAGAAAACAATTGTACTATTTATCTAATCAAACAAGACCAAAACATCAAAAAGCCAACATACACCAGTCAGGATATGAATTTTCAAAAGAATAAGAATCGTATTCCATAGAAAATAATGGAAACATTGATTTTACAAAAAGTACCTGGTTTGTTGCAAAAATAAAGCTGCATGGGCGAGCGTGTCTTGGAAAGGTCAGAGATGTATTGATTCCTTACTCGTAAGTGAGGCCGTGCATCATTTCTTCTCCCGTCGGGTAGGTGTTGCATCCTTTTTCTACCCTGCAAGAGAGCGATGCATCAATTTCCTGACTGGGCACCTCGGGTCCACGCAGGTTCACAATGACTTTGACGCCCTGAGGGAATCAGGATGGCCCTTGTGTAGCATGCATAAGTTCCCTTAGAAACACTTCAAAATTCAGTCACACCTTTAACGTTTTGCCACACAGGGTGCTCCGTGACAATGTGGCATATATTCTCTTAACTAGTGTGTGCAGTGTGGGGACTATAATGCATGTTAACTGAACAGAACACCTACCACATTCCGACAGCGGATAAAAGTGTCGAGCAGGCCATAAGGAAGTCCATGATTTCCTGAAGTAGATGAACTAAAATGCCGTGGCTGCATGCCTAGTGAAGCAGTGGCCCATGCACAACCACTGAAAGGTTTGCCCAATGGCAGCTCCACCTGAGTCAATTTCCCAGAACTTTGCTTTAGTATGACACAACGTAAAGCAAGTAGGGAGGTCAGGCTGAGATGGGCACCTGGGCAGTGATAACAACTCTTCTGCCTCTTTCCATGCTTTGAGCACATTTCACAGCAACAACAGGGACAATCCTTTTTGGGTGTTTTAGGAATACCATCAGCAAATTATTTCTCCTGAAGTCTTGCCACATCTTTCAGTGAGGCTTTCAATCACAGACAACTGGAAGTCAAGGAAAGACATGAGTCTTGCTATGGTTGTCTGACAATAAACAACATATGCATTGTATGATGCCATGTAGATCAGGTGGGTAAACGGTTTCTTGTACCAAGTGTGAGGTTTACTACACGCATTGTATGGTTAAAGAACCTGGTAGTTCTTGTCCACTCCGCTTATGTACTTATTGTAATCAAGTATACAGGTGGGCTTGTGGACTTTGGCCATCAGACCCCACACCATGATAGGGGAAGTGCTCTCATCATGAATTGTAGTGAGCACTTATACATTACACCTTCCCAAGAACATGACTGAGAGCAATTTGTTGGAATGCAAAACAGTACTCTGGGATTTCTGGAGCTTCTTGGTAACAAGCTCCTGTGGGAATCCTTTGCAGTGACAACAAACTGTACCGCAGGCCACAGTGTCAGCTTCATAGAGCTCACTGAATAGCTCTACTCCTTTATAGAAACTGTCCACATAAAGGTTATAACCTTTGTGAAGGAGTCAGTTGACAAGCTCCCATACAATCTTCCCTGTGACCCCTAATGTGGGAGAGCAACCTACCGAGTTTAGCGTGGAGTCCTTCCCTGTATAAACTCTCAAGCTGTGCACATAGCCAGAAGAGCTCTCACACAGCATGTACAGCTTGATGCCATAGTGAGCTCTTTTGCTCGCAATGTACTTCCTGAACAGCAGCTACTCTTTGTACAGGAAAAAGGACTCATCGACTGCCATTCTTTCTAGGATTATAGATATCTGGAAACCTGGCAGACAAATGTACCATGACAGGCCGAATTTTGAGCGACCTGTCATGGTCTGGATGGACCTGGGGTAATGCAGCAGAATTCTCATCGAAATTCAGCATGCGCTGCAATAGCAAAAAACGATCTCTGCTCATGTACGGTGCAAAGAGGGAGGTTACCCAAACTCTGTGAGTTGTCCAGTAGGACTGCAGGGTGGGTTTCAGCACTAACCCCATTTTGAGCGTAAGGCCCACAAATATGGTCAGTTCTGCCAGCGAAGAGGGAGTCCATTGGTGTGCCCTACAACGCAGCCCTAGAGTGCCTCCATGCTCCCTCAGAAATTGTTCTGCATGCAAATTTGTTTGCTCCACAATTTGCTGAAGGAAGTTAACATCCAACAAGAGATGGACGTTGTGGTCTGGCAAAAAGTTGGCCGTATTGACTTTACATCCAGTGTCATCAGTAAAAGGTGGAATTTGTGGCTGAACTAAATTAGGTGGCTGCCAAGAGACCCGCTGTTGTCCCGCTGCACAGTCTGTGCTTGGGAAGGGACAGTACGACTGTCCTCATTGTCTCGCTCACAATAACTGGAAGAAGAGTGATCGGATGGGACTATGTCGACTGAAAAATCATTCCCAGATTCTGCTCCTCTGTCCTTTCCCTCAGATGCTGTCTCAGTATCTGCTGTCTCAGTCTCTGATCCTGCCTTAAGACTGTCCACCATAACCCAAGGTACAGCTTCAGCAGCAGTCATCTAGAAAGACGTCATCTCTTCTACTGGCTAAACTGTCCCTCTAAAACACTAGCCTACGTAGAAGGCAGATATGGCCACAAAATTACTAGTGGGTGTGTGTGATGTGTGCGACAGTAAATGTCAGTCACCGTACCTTCACTTCTTCCCTCAATCAGCGGTTTCTCTGAAGAGATTGAAAAAAAACCAAAAAGGACACACTATTACTTCACCTTGCCGTATACACATCATCACAGCCTTTGGTGCTGGTAGTGCTCCGTGTGACAAGCTTTTTTGTTACTCCTTCTCCCATGACCTCCTTCTTGGATTCCCTCACGAGCACCCAACAAAATCGCCCTTCATCTCTCCATAGCCCCCCTTGCACATACATTTCATTTGTTTTAAAGTGACGGTAACTGCTGGCTTTACTAATGCACTCTGCTATTCACATAAATTACTGATCTGTTATTTTCAGCAGACATATAAACCTTCTGCGCTACTTTATGGCATCAAAACTGCCATTAGACAAAAGTCTGATCTCTTTCTCTTAGCAGGAACACAATCACAAGAGTTATCTTGCCATTTTTATTGCTGCCTAAAAGTTTTATTTATATATATATATATATATATATATATATATATATATATATATATATATATATATATATATACACACAGACATATATATATGTAGATATATATATAATTATATAGATCTCTCTTTTTATATATACATATAAATAGGGAGAGAGTATCTCTCTCTCTCTCTCTCTCTCTCTCTACATACATGTAAAAAGATCACTTTTATATGTGTGTGCTGTTTTCCTGGGGCCGATCACAACCCCCAGGAAAACCAGCCATGCATTGACAAAAGTGATCTCTCTGTCTCTCTCTCTCTCTCTCTCTCTCTCTCTTATATATATATACATATACATATGCACTGAAAAAAACAAAGGTTACAGGGATGTCATAGTTAGGTTTTGAATTTACTCGCACAAAAGCATTGAAATTCAGCAGTGCCTTTGCACCAGTAAATTCAGAACTATAAAATCCCTGTAACCTTTGTTTTTTTCACTGAATGTCAATGTTTTTTTAGCACACACGTTAATACTTATGTCAGGTTGCGGCAAGCAAATCAGGACCTTGCTTTTCCCAAGGATCCAAGAAGGATCAACGAATCCATGTATCGGCCAATAAAAAAGGGCAATTGCTTTGCCATTGAGGGGTCCCTTTAGGAGTGACAGATCACTCCCAAAACTTTCCAGACAGCAGCCGACATGGCTGGCAACCAGTGCATAAGATATAGGGAAATAAAAAATGCTTTCTCTATAGAAACTAACTATAACTACCAAATGGTGACTGCCCCACTAGGATATATATATATATATATATATATATATATATATATATATATATATATATATATATATAGATATATATAGTTCTCTCCCAGGAAGCCTGCCCCAATCTGAACACTGTTCTTTGAGCAATTCTGAGAGACGGCACAAGCCTAGTTCAACTAGTTGCTTTTCAAAAGGGATTTATTATTTTATTCAATAAAGTGCAAAGTGAGAGGTGCCACAAAGAAAACCTGGCTTACGCATTTCAGCAAAAAGCCTTCGACTGGGCCATCCCACAGTGCAGCGCAAAACATAGATTTAAAGGGATCTCCTCATCTTTGTCTGCACTTTCTCTTAAAGGTATAAACACACACAAACCACTCGTGCAACATGTAGAGCTATTCCTATACAATCAATCCTCCTTATGGCAGTATGAGAATCCAAATCATATAATGACCTTGTAATGAGTTACTGTTTATAGAATTACATGATCATTTGCATCAATTCACTCATTTTTTGATACAGTACTTCGTTTGATAAAATGCTTTTTCTTAATAAAGTGCTTATCATAGGTTTGACTCCTTAATATCATAACTATTTACATTCACTACAGCAAATAATTTACTATCTTTCACTATTAGCACATGATAATTTACTAAAATTCACTTATTTTTGGGGGTCAGTACTACTTTTCATAAAGTGCTTTTTTCTTTATACAGTGCTTATCATAGGTTTTACTCATTGATATCATAGTTATTTACATTCACTACAGCAAATGATGTGCTTTCACTATATATATATATATATATATATATATATATATATATACACAGAGAGCGAGAGAGAGATCACATGTTTTTTATAGATGTGTGGTTTCCCTGGGCGTGATTATGGCCCCCAGGGAAACCCCACATCTATAAAAAAAAAAAAAAATAGCCCCCAAAAGAGGTCAGTCCTGCTTACCGGCGACCCCTGTGAATTTCTTTATTTTCTTTTTTTTTTAATTATTAGTTTTAACCCCTGGGGCGACCACGCCCAATTCAGGTGTACCAAACATGTAAAAATAAAATAATATGCCCCTGGGTGGGGGGTTGGCCTGTTACCACATGGACTGACATCCCCTTACTATCTCTGGTGGCTTAGTGGGGCCTACTGGGATTCCTGCTCATGGATCGCATTTAGCCGCAATCCATGAGCAGGAATCTATTTGTGTGTGGCAAAGCTGGAAAGGGGAGACTCTCCTCTTTCCAATGATGGCTCTCACAAACATGGGGAGCATCTACAATTCCCCCAAAACCTCACTGGATGCAAGAGCACACCTTGACCTGCTCTCGATGGAGGCTTTGGTGGGGGTATGTGACGTCAGCGCACCTAGAGGTGCACTGATGTGACAGATGGGCAGGGAGCTGGGGGGAGACACGGAAGCTCTTCTGCGTCTCCTGAGGGATTTTTAATAAAAAGTATCCTCCAGTGCAAATCACTGGAAGATAAACCTCTCCCAGGTATCAACCAATGGTCATGGCCCGCACCAGGGAAGGTGTGCGTGTGTCGGCCATGGGTCAACACATGCACTGATAGGGATAAATACTGCTCATGTGTTTTTATATGCTACTGAAAGTAATGCCAACCGCTCCTTTGTTTATGTGAGGCCTGTTTTGCACTTTACAGGCAGAATAGATCATTGCTCAGGATCTGTCTGATTGGCAGCTGTATGACATCAGCTACTCAATACACTTTTCAGCGCTGTTTCTGACACTTTGATTGTGTATGGATACAAACTCTAAAACAGGTAATCATTCAACATCTTTTGTTTGTGCTAAGTTCTGTGACATTCATGCTTGAAAAGTTTAGCACATTTCACTCCCCCTCATTTGGGGAATGGATACTGGCACACAAATGACTACCCCTCACAGTCTTACATATGCCTATTTTGTTGGTCACATCAATGTTGTACTGGTACAATTGTAGTGAATCCTAGTTTGTTTTAATGGTATACACCATTTAGCTTAGCCTTTGCCTTGCAGACTCACACGGCATCACCTAATGACTTTTACCCTACTTAGCTTGCTCTGTTTTAGCACATTTATTTAATTATATCTTTTAAGAAGGCTGCCTTGTTTTAGTTAAGGTCTATGTGTTAGTTCTGCGTTATCAGTGCCACCGCGCTAAGGCGTCAACATCAAGCGGCAAAGGTAAAAAACTGCAGGTGTTCACATTAGGTACTTTCCCTCATCACGCTTTAGAGGGAATTGTTTTTATAAATTACTGTCCCAAACATTTCTTGTTATCTATTGTTTGGGAACAGACCTACATCAGGGGTCCAAGCAGATCTGTATAAATACTCCTCACTTAAACAGATAGTTAGAGGGATTTCGACCAGATGCCATCGCTGCTATAAATGCTGCACGTCGCCTTGATGCTGACCCAGTCTTCGTGTCCCTACGGAGTCTGAGCTAGAGACCTCATTCCAAGGTAATGAGGGTTGGGGGCTCTTCCAATGGACATGGCATTGGCAGATTAGGTTTAACATACCTAGCTCTCTTTTAGGTTAGAATTTAGGCTCATTATGCTAGGGTATTAGGACATATCTCATACTTTGTATTAATGACTCTTGTCTTTATCGTTCTGTTTCTTGCACTGTTCATTATCCTAATCATTGCAGCCCATGCAACTTATTGCAGATGCAGTTTTGCTAAATAAAACCGATTGAAACTTTATTGCATCTTCTTCATTGCCTGTGTTTGATTGAGATATGGTATTTATGTAAGAAATGGTTAATCTCCGTTTAACTACAACACTCCCTTAGATGCCACACTCTTGAGTCTATGCATAAAGGCTGCCACAAATCACCTAGAGATGTGGAAGCAAAGGTCCCAGCAGCTGCCATTTGGGGGAAAGCGAAAGGTATCACTGCAGCAAGGAGGAACTGCTGGCTTCACAACACAGCAGCTACATCATGGTGGAAGGCAGCCATGTTTTCACGAGGGAGGCCTGATCCCGCTGCCTGGACTCCAGGACATTCTGGATGGCCCCCAGCCTGTTGTCAATCATGCTGCTGCCCCTTTGGACGGGCAATTGTTCCAGCCATTGTCCCAGCCTCTGCCTTAGGACAGCAGCTATGTCGGCCAGGACACCTGGAGTCCACATAGGGGAGAGTGGGTGCCTTGGTTGGCAACAGAGCTTTCTTTATTTGGAATGAGGCACCTCTGCACTCCCTCTAGGCTGCCCAACATGGTCTCCATCCCAAACCACACCTGTTGTGCCAGCTCCATCTGGACTCCTACTGCTGTCCTCTGAAAGGTTATCTCTGGGTCCTCAGAGTCCAGGGCTGTGGCTGGACTGGTTGGTGCAGTGTGTTGATTGTTGGGTGGCGAATGTGGAGACCCGCAACACAATGCGTCCACCCCTGACTGGAGATGGTGTCTGGAAGGAACCCATGACATCCTTGAGAGTGTCAGCATTGATGGGTCAGCAGCTGGTCATCTAGATCATCAGAAAAATCCAGGACCGGCAGCTCCGCAAGAGGCAAGGCTTCATCGTCAGCAATGGGATAATGAAAGGACAATATTGGACTTTGGTGACTGTTGACATGAGTCATCATTTACCTGCTAGTGACATGGTACTGACCCACACATCAAGGTACACATTTACAGTCCCCTAGTGGCACACTGTGCCACCTGAGCATCATTTCTATTCGGTCACCATTGGCACAATCTGCCAGTCCACATTTCACAGTGTGTTACTCCCACCTTGATTGCCTTATCATGGTCTTTTGCATATGTACCCCTTTCATTGATTTGACCTAGTTATATATGCATACCATAGGCATTGTTAGAGGTTTGTGTACCCACTACAAAAGGAAAAGTACAGAATATTTTGCATTTGGTTTTAGAGATATTTGAGTAAGTGACTGACTCCTCTGCCACCCTACGTGTGTTGTTGGAGTGATGGAAGGGTCTGGGCTGTCAACATGCATCCTCCTAGCCACTTTGAGTCATGTGTCCAGCATCCTGCACCACCCATTGTGAGATTCAGCCACCTCATATGTATGTGTGCAAACAGAAATTTCTTCCTTCCTGCAGAACAACACTCATCCATGCATCACATGCATAACATAGCTGCAAGGATGCCTGCATCTCTGAAATGAGTGTTGTTTAGCTGAAGGTAGACCTTCCTGTTTGCACACATACACACGTGGTAGTCCATCATTACATTGTGTGGTGCAGGATGCTGAACATATGACTTAACATGGCTAGAGAGATGCATATGGAAAGCCCACCCACGTCTATCACTCTGACAACACACGTGAGGTGGCATGAGTGGCATGAGGACCTTTTGAGGCTTGTTGATGTGTGGATGCATCATGTTGTGACACCACATCAGGGGTGGCATTGTAGTTGTAGTGCTGGTGACTGTCATTGTTGTAATCCTGTTATGGACTACTTTCAATGTGTGTTGAAATCATCAATCATTGTAAGCGAACAGCATTCCTGTTAGTTTAATTTGCAGGATGTATACCTTCCTGCACATGTGCATTAGGAACGGCAAGAGGGATACCATCAACAACATGCAGTTAGTGTGGCAAAGTTAGTATTGTTTGTCATATGTTTTGATATAAACAAGGTTAATAAAGGGATGCATTGACTATCTGTGACAACTGTACATCCCTGCTCATTTGAAATGATGCAGCAGGCCAAGCTGAGCTGTTGCACTGTGTCTTTCTTCATAAATTGGGTCATATGTGCCACAATACCCGGACACAGACATTAAAGTGCTCTACCATTGCATATTTTTTTACCTTACAGTCCAGATGTGGATAGTAGTGGATCATAATTACCATGCTAAGGTACGGTACCTTGCATAGCTTCTCCTGTCCTAAATCTCAAGTCCCACTCTCACACCTGACACTGCATGTAGTAGGCATTACATGTGTATATTTGAGTCTTCTCATGCAACACATGTGTGAAACACCCAGCTTCTGTTGCCTTAAAAAATATTGAACATCTGCATTTGGTTCAGTGTAGACCAGGAACTCAAGGGTGGTGTGGGAATGACAAGTTGGTGTGCAACAAGTTTGTAGTTCCAAAGATTGTAGTTGTTCATTGTGTGTTGCATTGTGCATCACACATATGGCACACTTTCTGTGTATTTGGTACATTGATCCCAGACGACCATTTTCCTAGATGCCCCCTTGCTCCAGCACCTTATTTACATTACTTGTCACCATGGTGGACATTTCTCCAGTAGCCTCATGAGTTTTGATACTATTGTGGTGCTTAACAGCATGGGCACCCTATATGATGTCACTTGTGCAGCAAATCACAGAGAGGTCCATTTCTTAGAATGCTTATGTCACTTTCACATATGCCGTTGGCAGGCCTCACAAGTTAGATCTCCAGATAGCATAGTGCAAGCTTTATGGAATGTCTGCCCCATTTGTTCTTCCCTCCCTGCTTAAGAAATAATTCCTTACATCATATATGGCACAGATATATTGTGGTGCAAGGGTGTACAAAGTGTATCTATGAATGTATTGTGTGACTTTGTTAAGGTCACACAAGGGGAATGGGTGGCTTGAGTCCACATGGGCATTATTCGATATGATGCTAATGTTGCAGTAAGGGCTAGTAAATATGGACCCCTAGTGAGACAGTGAGACCTCTTGTAGCTGATGTTATGCCTGAAGGAGTCCCTTTGTGCACAATACCAACCATTCCCACTACACAGGCAACCTTGCTACTTGGTGACATGGAAGCCACTTATTATTATTATTTTTTTAAAATATTTTTTATTGATTTTATGTTTCAGATATGTAATACAAATTGCTCAATTTTCAACCACAGGATAAACCAGCGCAATAACTAGTATCTAAACCATTTAACAATCAGAAACCCCCCCTATAAGCACAACACGGAACACTTCCAGTTTTACAGTATCATTTCTAATTGCACCCGCCATGGATTTGTCCTTTGTTATTTATTTTATAAAGGCATTCGCTCGTGACCAGTGTGGGCCCTGTTTTGCGTGCATGAATTCCCTAGCTGCCTAACGGGGGCTCCATCCATATTGATACCCAGGTTTTCTGCTCCTCATGTGTCGCTGGTGCTGCAGTGACGGAGATTTAACGGATTATTGTTACTAGAGAGAGGGAAAGGGGTGATGCGCATGTGCTGTGGTGTCTGGGTGCCCTATGGGCTTTGTTTCTGTAGTGGGGGATGCGGAGGGATTTATGTCATAGTTATTGCGAGTATGTGTTCCCCAGTTCAAGGAGGCATCTCATCGTTTTTGGCCTCCAATTTTGTTACCAGATCCTCCCAGGTGGTGCACCCAGTACGTTGTCGCCCCTCGCCCACCATTCTTTTTAGTACCTGGTATTCAGCGCGAGCCCATCGTATTATTAGAGAATGCCAGGATTTCAGATCGGGAGCCTTGGGGGCTTTCCAGTGTATCGCTATTAGTCTTTTGTACATTAAAAAGGCTAAGGGGGTCATTCTGACCGCGGCGGACGGCGGTCGCCGCCCGCCACGCGGTTCCCGCCGAAAGACCGCAGCGGTCATTCTGGCTTTCCCACTGGGCTGGCGGGCGACCGCCGAAAGTCCGCCCGCCAGCCCAGCGGGAAACACCCTTCCCACGAGGACGCCGGCTCAGTATTGAGCCGGCGGTGTGGGAAGGTGCGACGGGTGCAGTTGCACCCGTCGCGAATTTCAGTGTCTGCTAGGCAGACACTGAAATTCTTTTTGGGGCCCCCAGGGGCCCCGCGGCACCCCCTACCGCCATCCTGTTCCCAGCGGGAGAACCGCCAGGAACTGGATGGCGGTAGGGGGTGTCAGAATCCCCATGGCGGCGGAGCGCGCTCCGCCGCCATGGAGGATTCTCAAGGGCAGCGGAAAGTCGGCGGGACACCGCCGACTTTCCGTTTCTGGCCGCGGCTGAACCGCCGCGGTCAGAATGCCCAGCGGTGCACCGCCAGCCTGTTGAGGGTGCTACCGCCGACCTCCGCCATGGCGGTAATTACCGCCAGGGTCAGAATGACCCCCTAAGTCTATAAACTTGTGTAGGAATCTTTGTTTTCCAGTGTATCGCTATTAGTCTTTTGTACATTAAAAAGGCTAAGGGGGTCATTCTGACCGCGGCGGACGGCGGTCGCCGCCCGCCACGCGGTTCCCGCCGAAAAGACCGCAGCGGTCATTCTGGCTTTCCCACTGGGCTGGCGGGCGACCGCCGAAAGTCCGCCCGCCAGCCCAGCGGGAAACACCCTTCCCACGAGGACGCCGGCTCAGTATTGAGCCGGCGGTGTGGGAAGGTGCGACGGGTGCAGTTGCACCCGTCGCGAATTTCAGTGTCTGCTAGGCAGACACTGAAATTCTTTTTGGGGCCCCCAGGGGCCCCGCGGCACCCCCTACCGCCATCCTGTTCCCAGCGGTAGGGGGTGTCAGAATCCCCATGGCGGCGGAGCGCGCTCCGCCGCCATGGAGGATTCTCAAGGGCAGCGGAAAGTCGGCGGGACACCGCCGACTTTCCGTTTCTGGCCGCGGCTGAACCGCCGCGGTCAGAATGCCCAGCGGTGCACCGCCAGCCTGTTGAGGGTGCTACCGCCGACCTCCGCCATGGCGGTAATTACCGCCAGGGTCAGAATGACCCCCTAAGTCTATAAACTTGTGTAGGAATCTTTGTTTTTTTGGTCTCTTTCTCAGTCCCAGCAGGCAGGACCCGGGGTCTGCTATCAGTGCAAGCCCCGTTAACTCAGATACCTCCCCTACCACCTCCGCCCAGGCCGTTTGTATATTGGGGCAATCCCATACCATATGGTAGAAGGGTGCTGACGGTGTTTTGCATCTTGGGCATACTGGCACAGAATCGGGGAACATACGCTTTATCCTGGCTGGGGAGAGATATGTTTAGTTTGATGCGTGTAATTGAATTGAGTATATCTAAATCTGGGATTCCTTGACACGCCTCGGGTGTGGGACAAGGCCTTTGGCCAGTCTGCCTGTGGGATCGGGTTGGGGAGTACTGCGTTCCATCTCCCCCAGGCTCTCCCTGCCTGTGGTTCGGGAATCTTGTTGAGGGTTCTGTATAAGCTGGATATTATTTTTGTTTGGTCATTATGTTGTAAAAGCTGGTGGAGCACTGGGGAGATCACTGGTTCCGAAGTGCCTACCCCCCATATTTTTCTAATTTCGTGACATACGGCGTGGTATGTCAGGAACTGACCCGAATTTATATCCGTGAGGGCCTGGAGAGCCTCAAACGTCATTAATTTGCCATCTTCAAAACAATCTCCTATTGTCTGTATTCCTGCTTCACTCCACGTCCTCGCAGCTTGCATTCCGGCTGCGGTCCCCGCCAATAAATAATTTAGTGGTATGTGTGGGGAGTAAGGAAGCTTATCCGCTCCTTTTTGCACATATTTAGGCCAACACACGTGCGCAACTGCGAGCAATGGGTTGACCTGTTCCGCTTTGGGGGGCTTAGACGTCAGCCAATTTATGAGGGGGGTCCCGTTCCGCCGAGGCTCTAGGCTCGTGGGTTCTGCCTGCTCTGGTCTGTGGGTCCAATATTGGACCCACTGAAGTTGTGCGGCTGCGTAGTATCTTTCAAAATTAGGAGTTCCCAGGCCGCCGTTATCCAGCGGGCATTGCAATGTGGTTAGTGCCACCCGTGCTCTGCCACCACCCCAGATGAGCTGCAGTAGAGCTGTGTTTAAATTGCCGAAAAAGCTTTTGGGAATAGTTATCGGCAGGGCCGCAAAATAATATAGCAGCCTAGGTAGGATCAACATATTTGCAATCGCCACCTTGCCGGGTGGCGAGAGCGGGAGCTTGTTCCAGAATTGCTGGGAGCCTTTTATGGAGATTAGCGCCCTCCCCAGATTCCCGTCTCTTAAGTCTTCTGTGTCATGATATATGTTTATCCCAAGATATTTAAATGTTGTCGGACACCACTTTAGGTGCCCTAGCTCAGGAGCAACCTGATTATTGGGGGCCCTTTTTGCCAGGGGGAACACACAGGACTTCTCCCAATTTACCACAAGGCCTGACAGGCCTCCAAATTCAGCCAATAAGGATATTACAGATGGAATAACTGCACAGCCGTTTCTGATATATATTAAAGCATCATCTGCATATAACGAGACCGTGTGGTATAACCCGTTTCTAATAATTCCCCATTCGTGTTCCATGAGGCGTATTCTTGCCGCTAGCGGTTCCATTGCTATGGCAAACAATAGCGGGGATAGGGGACATCCCTGCCGTGTCCCCCGGGAGATCAGGAAACTGTCAGATATCACCCCGCCCGTCTTCACCCTCGCACTTGGATTGGAATACAATGTCCGGACCCAACGGATGTAATTAGGGCCTATTCCCATGCGGGCCATCGTAGCCAATAAGAAATCCCACTCCAGCGTATTAAAGGCCTTTTCTATGTCTAGTGAGAGCACCATTTCCTCTTGTGCATCTCGGGGGTGTCCCCCATTATGCTCAGCAGTCTGCGAATATTTAGGAAGGTGTTACGCTTTGGGATGAAGCCATTTTGATCTGCGTGTATCAATGAATGCATGAGGGGAGCTAATCTATTAGCTAATATTTTGCCTAATATTTTGCAGTCTGTATTTAGCAGCGATAGTGGACTATAGGATTTAACATCCGTATGGTCTCGGCCCTGTTTAGGGAGTACCACTATCATAGCTTCCCTTTGGGATATAGGTAGGCTTTCTTTAGTCCACGCCTCTGTGAACACTCCTAGCAAATGGGATTTCAGGCTGGGTAAATAGGCTTTATAATATTCTGAGGGGAGGCCATCTGCACCGGGCGCTTTGTTCCTGGGCAGCTGTGTAAGGGCTAGTTCTATTTCTTCTGTTGTTATAGGGGATTCGATTATATCTCTATCTGTTTGTGATAGTTGGGGCAGGAGGCAGTCCGCAAGAAAAGCCTCAAGTTGTGTAGCTGTGCATGAGGTGCGTTTAGTGTATAAGTTTGAGTAATAATTCCTAAACGTCTTGTTTATTTCTACTTGTGTGGCAGCCAACTCTTGCGTGCCCACATGGATGGCACCTATCGGAGCTTGCTGTCTATCTTCGCGGAGTAGCCATGCTAACATTCTACTTGATCTATCTCCTTCCGTTTGCAACCTAGTTAAGTAGTAGTTATAGTCGTGACAGCGGAGCCTGTTATCTGCATCATTATATTTTGAGCGCTTTTCTTTGAGGACAGTGTTGGAGATTTCCCCTAGCGCTACCGTTTTTTTCCGCTGTCCTTAACTCCTTCTATAATTTGCTAATCTCTGCCTGTAAGGAGCGTCTCACTCCCCACGTAGTGGATATACATACTCCGCGTGCTACTACTTTATGGGCGTCCCACTCTATCGCCCGAGTTGTTGCAGACATAGGCGGTCATTCTGACCCTGGCGGTAAAAACCGCCAGGGCCGTGGTCCGCGGGAGCACCGCCAACAGGCTGGCGGTGCTCCTTTGGGCATTCTGACCGCGGCGGTACAGCCGCGGCCAGAAACGGAAAGTCGGCGGTGTACCGCCGGCTTTCCGCTGCCCAGGGGAATCCTCCATGGCGGCGCAGCTTGCTGCGCCGCCATGGGGATTGCGACCCCCATACCGCCATCCTGTTCCTGGCGGTTTCGGCCGCCAGGAACAGGATGGCGGTATGGGGTGTCGTTGGGCCCCTGGGGCCCCTGCAGTGCCCATGCCAATGGCATGGGCACTGCAGGGGCCCCCGTAAGAGGGCCCCACTTAGAATTTGAGTGTCTGCTTAGCAGACACTGAAATTCGCAACGGGTGCTACTGCACCCGTCGCACCCCTTCCACTCAGCCGGCTTCCCCGTGGAAGGGTGTTTCCCGCTGGGCTGGCGGGCGGCCTTTTGGCGGTCGCCCGCCAGCCCAGTGGGAAACCCAGAATGACCGCCGCGGTCTTTTGACCGCGGTACGGTCTTCTGGCGGTTCCCGCTTGGCGGGCGGCTCCCGCCGCCCGCCAAGCTTGGAATGACCCCCATAGCGTTTATTTCCCAATATTGGCTTATAGATTTCCCCAATGTTTTGGCAAATGCTTGGTCTTGTAAAGCCTCCGCCTGGAATCTCCAAGTGGGGACTGCCTGACGTGCCCTACCCCAGTTCAGTGTTACTCTCAGAGGCGCATGATCCGAGAGCGTAAGAAAGTATTCAGATTCGGTGACCAGTGCCCCTATTTCACGAGTGCCCCATACTATGTCTATTCTAGAATGGGTGTTATGTGGTACTGAGTAAAATGAATATTCTTTTTGTTCTGGAGTGCCTAGTCGCCATATGTCATGAAGTCCCATAACGTTTGCCCATTCTTGCAGGGGACCTATGGGTTTCCTATTGGTTAGTGTGCTCGAATAGCCACTGGTTCTGTCCAATGCTACAGATGGGGTACTATTGAAATCACCGCCCCAAATGGCTAGGGCCATGGGGTGGGACAGCAATGTTGGAGTGAGAGTGGTGAGAAAACCCGTGATGCCACTGTTTGGAGCGTATACCCCGACCACCGCCATTTGTCTGCCGTCAAGTCTGCCCTCCACAACTACGTATCTCCCTCCCTGGTCTATCTTGTGTGATGACAAGAGGAATGGAACTCCTGCCGCTATCCAGATCAACACCCCCCTTGCGAAGGCCGAGTATGTGGTGCCTATCAACTGGCCTCCCCACTTCGTGCGCAAGTCGCGTAGGTCCCCCTCTAACATGTGTGTCTCTTGCAAAATAGCAATATGCACTCCTAGTCGTTTAAGTCGAGCGTGCACTCTAGCCCGTTTACTCAGCGCCCCAAGACCCCTGATATTCCATGTTATTATAATATACTGGTTTTTAGTATTGTTGCGGGAAGACATCATATGGGGTTCTGAGGGTGCATTGCTGTGTTGAGGATCTGGGCTCTAGAGTTCGCCCGCCTGGTCTCTGCCTTTCTGTAGCTGGTATTTAAATATAGCGGGTGCAGGTGTTCATTTTGTGCATTAAGTAATTCCGGTCCTTGCATTTCTACAAAAATTATTAACCCCAACTTCCCTTATTAAACCCCCTATACTACTTACAACTACAGTGAAACTACAAAACTTAAAGACGCGTGAAATAACCCATATCCAGTTGGATTTGCTTAGTGGGATTCTCATATCTTACAGATGTGGCTCTTATAAGGGGCTCACATCTTGCCACAGACTTAGGGGGTGATTCTAACCCTGGCAGTCGGTGTTAAAGCGGCGGCCAACCCGCCAACAGGCTGGCGGTAAAAAATATGGAATTCTGACCCTGGCGGGAACCGCCAACACAGACAGCCACTTTAACACTCCGCCCGCCACGGCGGTACAAACAAACAGCGTGGCGGTCACCGCCAACAGCCAGGCGGCAGACAATGTACCGCCCACCCTATCACAACTCACCAATCCGCCACCTTTTCTGGGGCGGGAGCACCGCCGATAAAAACACGGCGGAAACAGACTACGAACGGGAAAAAGCTCACCACTACGCACTCCAGGAGGAAGGAGGACAGCATGGAACCCGAATTAAACATCCTACCTGCTCTCGTCTACCTTCTCATCTTCCACGAGTACGAAGTCCGGCGCAGACGACAACGGTGAGTACTGCACCTACGACACACGGGAGGGGGGAGGACGAAAGGTTACGGGCACACACATATGCGACCCCCCCCCCCAACTATGTTCACACCAATGCAGAGCAACAAGTCACAGTGACACCACCCAAACACCCCTGAAAAATGCTAGGACATAATCAAATTTGGAATAAATATTTATGTACCAAAAAGCTCCTGAAAAATATCGTACAACCATGAAAGATATTCACAAGAAAACAAATGACATACACATCAGTGTATAACTGAATTAATAACAACCTGCACATCCTACGAATTCATCATGTCCGTGGGCAAAGTTTTGAGAAACAAGGGCAAAGCCCACACAGGAGACCTGAGTCCTTTGGAGAGAACACTGCAGGGGCATCAGATGTAAAAACTACAGGCACCTCCGGGGGAAGGGAAGGGGGGGGCACCACAGCCACATGAGTCCACGACGCCAGATCCACGAGGAGCCACCATGCCCACTGTACCATCCTGGGGAGTGCAAAGCCACAGTCTCTCAATGTCTCTACAGTGGGTGGGCTGCCCACTGTACCATCCTGGGGAGTGCAAAGCCACAGTCTCTCAATGTCTCTACAGTGGGTGGGCTGCCCACTGTACCATCCTGGGGAGTGCAAAGCCACAGTCTCTCAATGTATCTACAGTGGGTGGGCTGCCCACTGTACCATCCTGGGGAGTGCAAAGCCACAGTCCATCAGGTGGATGACAGTCTCCACTGGTCAAGAGGAGGCATGGTGGGCACAGTTAACCATAAACAGTGATTGAGACGGCGGTGCCCAGCGGAGCGGTGCTTGAGAAGAAGGGCCCAGCGGAGCGGTGCTTGAGAAGAAGGGCCCAGCGGAGCGGTGCTTGAGAAGAAGGGCCCAGCGGAGCGGTGCTTGAGACGGCGGGGCCCTCTTCAGCGGTGCCTATCTTCACGGCGGGGCCCTCTTCAGCGGTGCCTATCCTCACGGCGGGGCCCTGTTCAGCGGTGCTCTTCTCCACGGCGGGCCCTCTTCAGCGGTGCTCTTCTGCACGGCGGGGCCCTGTTCAGCGGTGCTCTTCTCCACGGCGGGCCCTGTTCAGCAGTGCTCTTCTCCACGGCGGGCCCTGTTCAGCGGTGCTCTTCTCCACGGCGGGCCCTGTTCAGCGGTGCTCTTCTCCACGGCGGGGCCCTGTTCAGCGGTGCACTTCTCCACGGCGGGCCCTGTTCAGCGGTGCTCTTCTCCACGGCGGGCCCTGTTCAGCGGTGCTCTTCTCCACGGCGGGGCCCTGTTCAGCGGTGCACTTCTCCACGGCGGGCCCTGTTCAGCGGTGCTCTTCTCCACGGCGGGCCCTGTTCAGCAGTGCTCTTCTCCACGGCGGGGCCCTGTTCAGCGGTGCTCATCCAGCAGGTCAAGGGAGCCAGACCTGGCCTGGACTCCCTGCTCAGTCGCCCTCGGACTGTGACGTTTCTGGACCCTTCGGGGACGGACTCCTGGCCTCCTTAGAGTCCTCCTTCCCAGCTGGGTTGTGACATGTGGGGTCCACCTTCTCCGCGCTCCTGCTGCCCTTCCGCTCCTTTGATGGGGCTCTCGGGCCCTTGCCTCCCCTAGATGGTGTGGGTGGTGAAGTGGCCGCACATTGCTCCTTGGGGGCAGCCCTGTCGGTCCTCGCACGGCGGCCCTTGTTTTTGCGGTTCCTCTTGCCGGGGGGGGGGCTGGACGTGCCCTTGCTGCTGATCGATGTGTCACTGCTGGCAAAGGGTGGGCTCCAGAACCCATGCACAACAGTGACACCCGAAGCTGGGCTGGTGGTGGCTGCGGTGCTCTTGGGACTCTTTGAAGATGGAGGGGGGAGCTCATCGGAGGGAAAGAGGTCAAGGTTAGCCAGGAAAAGTTTTTTAGGGCCAAGGTAAAGGATAGGAGAAGTGGAGATGGAAGTGGAGGAAGAGGAGGTGGTTGTAGGAGAGTCAGGTGTGCTGTCATTGGGTGAAGGTGCTGGTGCTGTAGGCTGTCGTGAGGTGGATGGCTGTTGGGTTGGTGGCTGCCTGCGTTTGTGTGTCTTGGAAGAGGGGGTGACAGACACAGTGGGAGAGGACACAGGGGACGTGTAAATGGCAGTGCGGGTGGTGACTGCACGAGTGTGGACTGTACTGGAGGGTGAGGTGGTGATGGAAGCACTGGCTGATGTTGGGGTGCATGCAGGTGTGAGTGTAGACGTCACAGGGAGGGAGGAGGGAGACGAGGAGGAGGGGGACACAGGGGTGGCAGTGGCTGTTGGCATGTCTGCATCTGTGTGTTGCTTGGGTGAGTGTTTGTGGGATCTGTGGTGCTTGTGTCTGGATGAGCTGCTCTTGGGTGTTGAGGTGTGTGCAGGCGGGTCTGATGGTGTGGATGGGATAGGCTGAGGAACAAGAGACAGAGAAAGGCTGGAGGCAGTAAGAAGAGGGAGGCTGGAAACAGGGACAATGGCTGCCGTCAGTGCTGAGGCCAGAGCAGTGAACGCTCGTTGATGGGCAGCTTGACCCGAATGAATGCCCTCCAGGTACGCATTGCTCTGTTGCACCTCCCTTTGCACACCCTGGATGGCATTCAAAAGGGTCGTCTGCCCAACAATGAGCGTCCTTACCAGGTCAATGAGCTCCGCACTGAGGGCAGCAGGGGCAACAGGGGCTGAGGTGCCTGGGGCGAAGGAGAGGCGCGCCTTCCTGGGCGAACGGGCACAGAGCGAAGACTGAGGGGCTGCTGGGAGGGCGGGGCTGGTGCGCTGGGTGGCGGCTGTACCTGTAGAGGCGGGGGGCACGGATGTTGCCGCCACCGCTAGGGAGCTCCCATTCGAGGACGTGTCGCTGCTCTCACCAGCGGTCCCCGTCGTGGTGCTCCCCTCGCCCTCCGGATCACTGGTGCCCTCGGTGTCTGTTCCTGGGCCCACCGGGGCCTTGTGTCCTGCAGCTCCCTAGTGCTCCGATGCCAAATCTCCTCCGCCTGATGATGCTAATGCACACATGCACAAGAAGATGAAGAGAAAGGGTGGGGGGAGAAAAAAGAAGACCGGGTTGAGTGCATGCAATGTCAACACCGTTGGCGGAGAGGACAGACACAGGAGCCTAATGCACTAAGCCGCGCATTCGGGGTACACTACTCAGTACTACTGACTAAGACAACAGGCCAAGAGACGTCAAACGCGCACATGGGAGATGCTGGACCTTCAATGGCTGTACTTGTCACCCTACAGAGGTGGGGGCCAGGGGCACAGGGCCATGCCTAAGGGAGAGGACTACACTACAGAAAGCGCCCTGGCCTAATGTCACCCACAGCCCTCCTCCCCCACCCAGACGCCTCCACTGCGCAGAAAGATAGGAGAATGTGCTGATACTCACCCCCTTGTGTCTGCTGTGATGTCTTAAAGCGCCCATCCAATTCAGGGTAGGCCACCGCCAGGATCCGGGACATCAGGGGGGTCATGGTGCGACTGGCACCCCTCCTAGGTTGGGAGGCCATCCCCAGCAGTGTTTCTGCGGTCTTCCTTGTTCCGCGGCGGATGTCCTCCCACCTCTTGCGGCAGTGGGTGCCCCGTCTGTTGTGGACCCCCAAGTTCCGGACTTCCTTGGCGATGGCACGCCAAATCTCGATCTTCTGATGGGCGCTGACCTATTTGACATGTACAGGGTGGAAAGGAGGAAATCATCAATGACCTGCATGTTAGATGTGATTGGCCCCCCCCACCAACTTTGCCATATGGCACATGCTCTCATCTGTCGGGCGTTGCACTCCTCATTCGCCCCCCACCCCACCAACTTACATCCACCCCAATCCACACAGGCATAGCCCATTCCATGTGCACCCGGTGTACTCACTTGTTGGTCTGGAGGACCGTAGAGTAGCGCATACTGGGGGAGGACCCCATCCACGAGCTTCTCCAACTCTTCAGACGTGAAGGCAGGGGCCCTTTCCCCAGTCGCAGCAGCCATTGTATCTTCCAGACCGAGGTCACAGCAGCACTTGCAGTATAGGTCCTCTCCTGTGGATGATCAGGTCTCGAGTGATTAATCAGATAGAAAATGGCGGTCACGCCCGCGGCGGTGCGTACCGCAGCGGTGCGTACCGCGAACGCCAGCGCACATCGTCATTGGCTCCTGAAACTCATAGGCTTCAATGTTAACCAATGCGGCTTTGCGCTGCGGTCTTCGACCGCCTACCGCCACGGTGTGCCCCGCCAGCGCATTGACCTCACATCCCATTGTCCCACTTCACAGGTCAGGCAGCCGCCATTTCAAGGGCCTACATGGCTTAATTTTGACTGCGACACACAGGCCTAGGCCTTGCATTGCCACACATACACGCCTTTCAACCCATTGCCATTCTTTAACTGTGCAAGCTGTCTGTACGTACCTGTGGTTTGCCTGACTCTGTGCTCCATGTTGTCCTTCCTAGGCACCGTCCGCTGGGACTTGCGATGAGAAGGAGGAATCCTCGCATGTACCGACCGCTGGTGGACCTGTCGACAATGGAAGAACGCCATATAATACTTCGATACAGACTTGACCGTGCCACTATCCATGAACTGTGTGCCCAGCTGGAGCCAGCCCTGATGTCCCCCATCCGCCAACCCACAGGGATTCCCCCTCTGGTGCAGGTTTTGTCAGTCCTCCATTTTTTGGCAACTGGGTCATTCCAGACCACAGTGGCCATGTCATCTGGAATGTCTCAGCCTATGTTTTCAAAGATTTTGAGCAGAGTGTTGTCTGCCCTGATGAAACTCATGCGGAGCTACATCATTTTCCCAGAGGAGGGTGACTTGCCTACAGTGAAGGGTGATTTCTATGCCCTTGGACATATCCCCAACATCATTGGTGCCATTGATGGGACCCATGTGGCTTTGGTACCCCCAAAAGACGATGAGCAGGTGTACAGAAACAGAAAGAGTTATCATTCGATGAATGTCCAGGTGGTCTGTTTGGCTGACCAGTACATCTCCCATGTAAATGCCAAGATCCCAGGGTCACTGCATGACGCGTATGTGATGCGAAATAGCAGCATCCCCTATGTGATGGAGCAGCTACAGAGACAACGTGTGTGGCTAATAGGTGACTCTGGTTACCCCAACCTGCCTTGGCTACTGACCCCAGTAAGGAATCCCCGGACCAGGGCAGAGGAACGGTACAATGAGGTCCATGGGCGAACTAGGAGGATCATCGAAAGGACCTTTGGCCTCCTGAAGGCCAGGTTTAGGTGCCTGCATATGACTGGGGGATCCCTGATGTACTCACCAAAGAAGGTGTGCCACATCATCGTGGCCTGCTGTATGCTTCACAATCTGGCATTGCGACGTCAGGTTCCTTTCCTGCAGGAGGATGGTGCAGATGGTGGTGTTGAAGCAGCTGTGGAGCCTGCGGAGAGTGAAGAGGAGGAAGACTCAGAGGACGACACAGACAACAGGGACAGAGTAATAGAACAGTATTTCCAGTAGCACACAGGTAATAATCACCCATGCCATTTTACATTTCCTGAAAGCCTCCTGCATCTCAACTTTGTCGATTTCCCCCCAGACCTATAAACATGATGTTTGATTTTCCCTTCCCTTTTCTGTGCTGTATGAGCCACTGCGTGACCTCGGCTTGGTTGGCCCATGGACTAATGCTAAGTTACCTCGGTATGTGTAATTCACAATGTTAATAATACGTAATTGATATGTAATGTGTCATACATTTGTAAATAAGACAGGCTGAGTCCTGATTGATTTCAGTGCAATGTGTGATTTATTATTAGTGCATAGATATTGGTACATGATAGTGAAACAGTGATGGGTGGGGGTGGAGTAATGTCCATGGCGGAGTCCAGTTCTCAGTCTCACAGGTGCATTGTCCATATGCCTGTGGCAGGATGGAGCAGGGGCAGTTCAAGGTTGGACAGGGTGGCAATGTGGAACAGTGGGAGGACTTCAGGGGGTATGTGATGCTGGCGGGGGACTTGACATCCTACTCTGTCGTTTTTTTTTATCTCAGGCTCCTTTTGCGGGGCGGTTGTTGTTCAGCAGGAGGTGGGGTTCTGTTGGGCTGTCGTTGTGGTGGGGCCTCCTGTCCACTAGCGCCGGCGGAGGTGGTAGGCTGTTCCTGTTCCTGGCTAGTGACAGGGGCCCTGTGTGATACCACATGGTCCCGAAACGTGTCCTCTATACGGTTCAGGGCCTGGACTATGCTCCCCATAGCGGTTGAGATGTTGCTGAGTTGGTCGCTGAACCCCATGTAGCGTTGCTCCTGCTGTGCCTGGATCTCCTGGAACCTGGCCAGTACCGTCGCCATCGTCTCTTGTGAGTGGTGGTAGGCTGCCATGATGGTGGTGAGGGCCTCTTGGAGAGTGGGTTCCCTGGGCCTCTCCTCCCCCCCCTGTCGCACAGCAGCCCTCCGAGTTGCCCTGTTTCCCTGGGCCTCTGTCCCCTGAACGGTGTGCCCACTCCCACTGCCCCCAGGTCCCTGTTGTTGTTGGGTTGGTGGGTTACCCTGGGGGCCCTGTAGTGGTAGACACACCGCTGCTTGACCTGTCCTAGAGACAGAGGCATGGGCCCGCTGGGTGGGAGCTGTGCTGTTGTTCCCAGAGGGGGTTGGGTCTGCAGTGGCCTGTGTCTGGGTGAGGGGAACCGACTGCCCAGAGGTCCCCGATGGTCCGGGCTGGTCGTCAGGTTCCAGGTCGACAGAGCTGCTGTCATCACTAGGGGCCTGTTCCGGGGGTGGGATGGACATTTCTGGTCCCTCCTGACCGGTGTGTTGTCGTTCGGGTCCTGCATGGGGTAAGAGGGTATGGTTTTTGTTTCTGTGTGTGCATTAGCTTGCGTTTTATGGGTGCCCTTGTCCCCCAGTGCTGGCAGTCCCTTGGGGGAGGTGTTGTGAGGGTGTTTTGTGGGGGGGGGGTGATAGGTATGTGCAGTGGTCATGCTTAGGTGATGGGTGTCCATAGTTTGGGGGTGGCATGCAGGGGTTGGTGATGGGTGGGTTGTGCTGGGGAGACATTCTCAGGGAGGATGTGTGCTGGGGGTTGGGGGTGAGGGTGGGGGTTAGCATGCTGGGGGGGGTGAAGTGGTTGGCCTTGTACTTACCAGAGTCCATTCCTCTGTGTACTTCAGCGAGGCCATCGGGATGCAGGATGTTGAGTACCTCTTGCTCCCATGTTGTGAATTTGGGTGGAGTGGGTGGGGGTCCCCCGCCAGTCTTCTGCACTGCGATGTTGTGTCGCGAGACCATCGAGCGCACCTTCCCCCGTAGGTCGTTCCATCATTTGCGGATGTCCTCTCGATTTCTGGGATGCTGTCCCAACGCGTTGACCCTGTCCACGATCCGCTGCCAGAGCTCCGCCTTCCTTGCTATGGTGGTGTGCTGGACCTGTGAGCCGAAGAGCTGGGGTTCCACTCTTATGATCTCCTCCACCATGACCCGGAGTTCTTGGTCCGAAAAGCGTGGGTGCCTTTGTGGTGCCATGGGGTGGTGTGTATGAGGTGTGGGGTGGTGTATGTGATGATGTGTGTGTTGGTGTGTGGTGCTTTGTGCTTCTATGTGGTGTGTGTGATGTTGCGGTGTGCCTCTGTGTGTCTGGCTCTCTATTCTCTGATGTGTCTCTCTCTCTCCTTCGTCTCTGGTTTTTGTTGGTAGGGGTTTGTGGGTGATGTGGGTGTGTGTTTTATATGGTATTGGATGTGTGGGAGTGGTGTGTGTATGTGTTTCAGGTGTGTGCCTTTCAAATTGTCCAATGTGGTAGGGGTTTGTAAAGGTGTGTGTATTTTGACCGCGGCGGTGTGTACCGCCAATGGAATACCGCGGTTGAATGACCGCCGCGTCGATTTGCGGGTCATAATGGGATGGGCGTATTTCTGTTGGCGTGGCGGTGGAGGTTTGGTCTTCTCCAGTTTACCGCTGGCCGCCGATGTGGCGGACTGCAGTGGAGGGCGGATTTTCGGAGGTTTTGCAGTTGTGGGTCAGAATGTCCGTGGCGGCTGACTGCGGCGGTATTGTGGCGGCCTTCTGACCGGCGGTAAGCGGCTTTTACCGCCGAGGTCAGAATGACCCCCTTAGTCTGCCAATATCGTCAAGCGCCCCCCCTAGGCATGAGTTTGTTCCCTCTGGTCCCGCCCGCCAATCATGTTCCGCCCTCATATGCCCCCAATCACTTAGCTTAGTGTTTATATTAAAGATGCATATTGTTGGAGGCACATTGTCCCCACATCTCAGCGGTGCCACAAAGTCTCTGCAGATTTCCAGGTTTCGAGCATCATCGCTGCTGGTCTCTCTGGGCGTGTGCGTATAGTTAAAGTTTGTCAGCGGTTCTGGGGGTGACCTTTGGCCCACCTAATTCTCCTGTTAGCGTGGATGCAGAGCTGGCCGTGTCTGAGTCCGATCCCAGCTCTGGGAATTCCCTAGCAGTTGCACTGTGACTTTGCATGTGTAACGGCGTCTCTTTTAGCACTTTTGCTCTTTCTTCTGCTGCTTGCCAGTCATTGGGCTGGCCTCTGGCGTGTTTTTTGGATCGCTTCCTTGCAGCGGGATTTTGCCATTTCTCGTCCCCCTCCTTGTCCTCCCGGGGGTGTGCTAGGCCCTTGGCGTGTAGCCATGTCCAGGGATCTTCGGGGTTTGTGAATATATGGGTACGGTCCTCCATTACTACCCTTAGTTTGGCTGGGAAGAGAAAGGCGTATTTTATGTTGTGTTCCCGTAGGCGTTGCTTAATTTTGATGAAAGAATTGCGTTGGTTCTGCACCTCTTGAGTAAAGTCTGGGTATGCGTTAATGTTTGAGTCTTCATACTTGAATGGGCCTTTACTGCGAAATTGTTGCAATATTGCATCTCGATCTCTGTAGTTCAAGAATCTAGCAATCAATGGTCTGGGGGACTGGCCAGGGGCTGTTTACAGAATTCTGTAAGCCCTTTCGACTGAAAAAAACTTAGATGGAGCCCCATTTAACACCTCCTTGATTAGCCACTGCTCTAGGGAAATTTCTGATTCCGATTGTCGCATACTTTCTGGAAAGCCCAGAAACCTCACATTGTTTCGACGCGCCCTGCTCTCCATTTCCTCCGATCTCCTCCAAAGTATCTTCAGCTCCTCATCCATGCGCTGGATCTGTTTTTGGTTCCCTTGCGCTATTGGAGTTAAGTCGGCTATTTCAGCTTCTGTTGTTTTCATTTTTTCAGCTAGGCTTCGGTTGTCCACTCGCAAAAGGTTCAAGTCCTGCGCAACTGCATCAATTCTGCTTTCCAGAGATGACTTAGTGTCCAATATTGCCTGCAATACTTTCTCAGACTGAGCAGAATGCACAAGAAGTGTGCTTTCTAGTGACTGTAGGGATGGGTTGGATTGTTGATCGGCAGGCGTTAGCCCTTGAGTGGTTCGGTCCGAGTTCTTAGCTGATTTGGCTCTGCCGGCCATATTGGCTGTTCTGAGATCACCTCCCAATCTGCAGTGATTTCGCACTTTTAGTTTTCCTAATTCGTTGATTTAAACTTTTACTGAGTGACCTGGGCGTGGAGTACACATTTGACGTTAAGAGCGTGAGTTTAGCCAGCAATGCCGAGGCATGGTGTAGCCTTATTCAGGCGTGTTTGCAGCCTGGGTCCTTGTATTCATTAACAAATCCTGCAGCCATTGATTAATTTGGTGATCCGGCGTTAAGTTCCTGTGGGACTGTCCGCAGGGCCCACCGGGGTGTGCGGGGGGCGTAAAAGCTGGAAGGGAGCACTCACCTCCTCATGTGTGATGGCAGGGCTTGGTGCCAGAGGTTTCCCCTAATGGAGGGGGAGCGTATTTGAGGGCCGGGAGAGGGGGCGCCGCACAGGAGAGGCCACAGGTCAGGGCGAACGTCGGGCGCCGCGGATGGGCTCCGTGTAGCAAAGGACAGTCGTGGCAGGCGCCCACTGCAGGGGGGGTCCAGCGGAGCCCACGCGCCCGCGGCTTGCACCAGCCGTCTATACTGTGCTGATTGATAGGTCCGAGCTCACGGGGCACGCGGCCCACATTAATCTTGCGCCCTTGCGTTAATGATGAGGTTGGGGGGGGTGTCCAGAAGTCCAGGAGTTTCCCCACTGCTTTGGTTTTGATATCCCCCCCCCTCAGGTGCCCTTCTCACCTCGTTCCTTTGGCTCTTCTTTGATATCCCCTGCATCCTACTGAACTGCCACCGCAATGTGTCTTCGTTTCTGGGCAGGGGGGCCCCTTCTCCGTTCTTCTGTAGCGTGTACATGCGGCTTCTGCCGCGGCGGCATTCAAAATGGCACTCTGGCCCCTCAGGCCGGCACCAGCTGCACGCGCCTCAGGGCGCCTTGCAAATTTCGCTATGCGGTCCGCTTTGGCCGTGGCGCTTCAGCCCCCCTGGTCACGAGCAAATCAGGGGCGGGCGGTGGCCGCGCTAGGCGAGAGCGCGATCAGGGCC
Source organism: Pleurodeles waltl (assembly GCF_031143425.1). Taxonomy (NCBI): domain Eukaryota; kingdom Metazoa; phylum Chordata; class Amphibia; order Caudata; family Salamandridae; genus Pleurodeles; species Pleurodeles waltl. Next base: position 534,700,971 of record NC_090445.1, on the reverse strand, counting down.
GCCGGAGCAGCTCCTCCCGCTCGGCGTCGCACCGGGCGCGAGCCCGCAAGACCCGGCTCCGATTTGCCCGCTCTCCGAGGGGCGCACACAGCTCACAATAGACGCCCCGATCCCTCCCGCTTGAGCCGCCGTCCCGGCCGCCTCAGCAAGGCTGCGGGGGGGCACCTTCCAGGATGCTTCGATCGAGCCGGGGACGGAGCGCTCGAATCAAGCGACCGTCCCGGCCGCCATTTTGGCTCCTCCGACATGGAAGCTACTTATACAGCAGCACAGAGGCTGATCACAGACATGCCCCACATGTTGTGTCTGATCACTTTTGTGGCCATTTCCAATGGTGCATGGAAGCATCCAGCAGTTCTTGTTAGCCCACCCTGTGCAAGAAGGAAGTACATGTTGCCCAATGAGTGTTACACATGGGAAGGTGGTTCAGTTGCAACAGTGTAGGGATTGATGTGAGGATTGGGTAATGGTCTGTGAATATAGGGGGAAGGTGTGAGTGCACTAGAAGTGTTTGGCCATTATTGTGCCCCGAAGCATGCCTTTTGCATTCATTCAGAGTGTTCTATGTGTCTCCCTCTTCTGCCATTTGTTAGTTTCAAGATTGCTCCCCAATGCAACTTAGCCTGCATTTGTGGTAGGTCTTGGACGTCTGCACTGTCCTGTCCTGAGACTCTGGTAACCAGCTCCTCCGGGATGACCTCTGACACCATTTCCTCCAGGTCATCCAGATCCTCCTGGGGTGTGCAGACCTCCAGTCTGCAGTGCCATCTTTCAGTTCCTGACCAATTTCTCCTTTGTTCTTAACTTGCAATCATGTCAGCGCTTCTTACAATCGATGACAAGCCTCTTCACCTATGCCACACTGTTGATTTTATTGACAATTGACTGCCATATGGCCCTCTTCCTATCTATTGGCAATTTGGAGGTGACAAAGAGTTGGTGTTGGTGCTCCGTCACCTCTCTGACCAAGATGTTATTCTCATCCTCACTGAAGCGACACTTCCGCTACCTTTTCTCCTTCTCCTGTGATTTAGGTGGTCCATCCTGGCTTGTACTGGGCTGATGGGGTCTCTCTGGGGTCTCTCCTGACCTGCATTGTTCATCTTGGGTCCTTGTGGCTTGTTTGAAAATATTAGAAGCTTTTTTTACGCTAATGTTGCAAAATATGACGCTTTCACGATTAGCGTAAAAAAAACGTGCCGCTAATCATCCTAATGCCACGTTTGCAGCATTAACGTAGTTTTTCCTTACGACATGTCACAAAGGTTAGTGTAATTTCATTTACGCTAACCTTCCCTTAGCGCCATGGTGCCCTGTTTTCTAAATACGGCCCATGGAAGGCACAATGAAATGTCATTAGGTGGCGTTCATTTTTTGATGCCCAACTGCGCTAGCGCAGTTGTGCGTAATTTTTCTTAAATTTGGGACTATGGGTTTTTCAGGGTGGTTCCCCTGTCTCAATAAGAGTAGCAGTATTCCTCCTTTTCTTTTTGTGTGCTTAGAGTGCACCATATAACTGTGAATGCGCTTACCCCAGGGCAGTCTCGAATGCATGATGCCCTTGGGGCAGCACATTTAAGTGAAATACGGAGCGGCTGCTTCAAAGCCCCTCTGTGTTTCACTGTGTAGGAGGCACCGCACCTGCGCTTACAAGAGGGGTTAGAGATCCCCTTGCAGGCAGGTGTAGTGACTGACTGCACCCGCCTGCAGGGTAACGTCTGGTGGGTCAATGGAACCCACATCATCCCATCCAAGGGCTGCCTTTAAGGGGTGCACTGAAATTGCGCCACATTTTTTTGGCACAGTTTCAGTGGGCCTCCTAAAGCAAAGGTTGGCTCGGTGCCCATGTCCAAAATATGGCACAGATGCAGAGACAAATTGATTCCCTCATTTGCATAGTGCCACACCCCATGTAAATGAAGTAACACTCTCTGCACAAGACGTTTATCAGCACTATCTGTATTACAAAAGGGGCCGTGCAAACATCTGCGGCCCCTTCAGTAATACCAAAAGTGCCCAGAGGGTGCACATAGTGACCACATATACTCCTGGCCACTCTTTGTAATACACTCCCTGGTATGCCACAATGACTCTAAGCCCCCACCCCTAGCACTGCTCTTGCTCCACGACCGGTAACCCCAGGCTTATAGTATATGTCAACTGTAAACTTCACGGAATCAGGAAAAACTCCCATAAAAAGACTCAGTAATTTTGGGTCCTGCAGGTTAGTCTCATTCTGCCTCATTCTGTAGAATTCAGTACATGATCTCTGTTAATTTGGGTAGCAATACCAGACAGAAAAGTTCATTTGATCCCTGGTATCTCCTCACTGAGTTAACAAAGAACTTATATGAGGCCCTAAATGGTGTCACAACAGAATTTACATCACTTTGGAAAAAAATAGGCAGTATCTGGCACAACAAAAGCTACAGCTGATACATTACAAAAGTTTTTGTTATGATTATCACCAGCAAAATGATAGTGTTAACCAGGATTATATTACTGTACACTATCAGCAATTCTGTATTTACCAAAGATGAATTGAAGTGGTGACATATTTGGCTACCCACTTATCGCACATTTTAACTGATTCAAATTTCTGTGTGAGACACCCATAGTAGAAACCGTTGTTACCAAAGACTGATGAGCAGTTACAGGCAGAATAGATCATTGCTCAGAGCCTGATCTATTCTGCCTCAGACACTGTTACCGTCCGCTGGCCCAGCGGAAAAGTCATAATAGGGAGCCAGAAATACCGCAGGCACTGGCGGTATTCTGTCTCCTGCAGCTTCGGCGGTCTTTTTAAAAAAACGCTGAGGTTGTAATGAAACAAGATTTATTTATACTAAAACAACACTACCTATCAAAAACCGAAACTACACACTAAGCTCCACTAACCTAACTTATATTAACTTATCTTAACTTACCCCTACAGCTAACTATCTTAATCTAAACTTATCTTATACATGTAGCACCACACATTAAACATTGCCCACTCCACAGCCCCATTAAAAGGCAATAGACAAGAAGGACAACATTAACTAAAGCTAAACATAGACTAACAAAACCTGTTGCCTGAATGTTAGACCTGAGAGCCTTATGGTGGTCACCCCTAACATTTTGCCTGCCTCCCTCCACTTTTTAGATACTGTTTTTGCTGGTTTTCAGACTCTGCGCACTTTACCACTGCTAAACAGTGCTAACGTGCATATGCGCTCTCCCTTTAAACATGGTAACATTGGATCATACCCAATTGGACTATTTAATGTACTAATAAGTCCCTAGTAGAGTGCACTATATGTGCCCAGGGCCTATAGATTAAATGCTACTAGTGGGCCTGCAATACTGATTGTGCCACCCACTTAAGTAGCCCCTTATCCTTGTCTCAGGCTGTGTATGCAGGCCTGTATGCAGTTTCACTTCCAATTCGACTTAGCATTTAAAAGTACTTGCCAAGCCTAAAACTCCCCTTTTTCTACACATAGGACACCCCTAAGGTATGCCCTAGGTAACCCATAGGGCAGGGTGCTATGTAGGCAAAAGGCAGGACATGTACCTGTGTAGTTTACATGTCCTGGTAGTTTAAAACTCCTAAATTTGTTTTTACACTGCTGTGAGGCCTGCTTTCTTCATAGGCTAACATTGGGGCTGCCCTCATACATTGATTGAGTGGTAGCTGCTGATCTGAAAGGAGTAGGAAGGTCATATTTAGTATGGCCAGAATGGTGATATAAAATCCTGCTGACTGGTGAAGTTGGATTTAATATTACTATTTTAGAAATGCCACTTTTAGAAAGTGAGCATTTCTCTGCACTTAAATCTTTCTGTGCCTTACAATCCACGTCTGGCTGGGTTTAGTTGACAGCTCCTTGTGCATTCACTCAGACACCCCCCAAACACAGGATACTCAGCCTCACTTGCATACATCTGCATTTTGAATGGGTCTTCCTGGGCTGGGAGGGTGGAGGGTCTGCCCTCAGACAAAAGACTGCCACACCCCCTACTGGGACCCTGGCAGACAGGATTGAACTGAAAGGGAACCTGGTGCACTTCTAAGCCACTCTTTGAAGTCTCCCCCACTTCAAAGGCACATTTGGGTATATAAACAGGGCCTCTGCCCCTACCAACTCAGACACTTCCTGGAGAAGAAACTTGTAACCAGAACCTGCATCCTGCCAAGAAGAACTGCCTGGCTGCACAAAAGACTCACCTGACTGCTTTCTGTGAAGGACTGCTGCCTTGCTGTTGCCCTGCTGCCTTGCTGCTCACTGGCTGTGGTGAGGAAGTGCTCTCCAAGGGCTTGGATAGAGCTTGCCTACTGTTCCATGAAGTCTCAGGACCAAAAAGACTTAGGCCCTCATTACAACCCTGGCGGTCAAAGACCGCCAGGGCTGTTTTGGAGGTTGTACCGCCAACAGGCTGGCGGTACAAACTTGCACCGCCAGGACCACCGTTAATCCGCCAGGGCAGCGCTGCTTGCAGCGCTGCCCAGGGGATTACGAGTCCCCTTCCCGCCAGCCTTTCCATGGCGTTAGGAACCGCCATGGAAAGGTTGGCGGGAAGGGGAGTCGCAGGGCCGGCTCCCATGTTGCGGCCCACATCCCCGCCGGCCCAGCGGTGATGTCGGAATGGGCACAGCGGGAGTGCGGCCGCATTGGCGGTCGCACGGCGTTACAACTTGCCAATGTTGTAATGAGGGCACAAATCTCTACAAGAAGGACTCCTTGTGCAGCAAAATTCTATGCACAGCCTGCCAGAAACGACGCACAGCCTGCACTGCAGTGAAAATGTCACTGCACGCCGAACCGGAACGACGCAGCCCGACATCGCAACGAGAAGATCGACGCAGTGCCAGCGTAGCGACCGGAAATTCGACGCACGGCCCACTGGATCGATGCACAGCCGAACCTGAATGACGCAGCCTGACTTCCAGAGAGGAATCGATGCAGCACCTGCCGTGTGGTAGAAAATTTGACGCAACACCCACCGGATCGACGCAGTTCCTGTGACTTCGCCCTGCCAGTGCAGGAAATCCACGCACCATCGCTAGGGCATCTGAAAACCCTGCAACTCTGAATAGGATCCACGACCGAGAGCCGGAAATTGATGCACAGCTGTCCCTGCTTGGAAACTAAATGACGTATCGCTGTGTCGGCCCGAGAAATCAACGCACACCCCTTTGTTTCCATGCTTCTCCTCCTCTGCGGCCCTTTGCAGAGATTTTTCATGCAAACCAGGTACTTTGTGCTTGAAAGAGACTTTGTTTGCTTTTAAAAGACTTAAGCCACTTTATATCACTTTTTCAGTGATATCTCTACATTTACTTATTGCATCTTTGATCGTTTTGACCTTCAATTATCCAGATACATATTATATATTTTTCTAAACACTGTGTGGTGTATTGTTTGGTGCTATATAGTTTTATTGTATAATTTATTGCACAAATCCTTTACACATTACCTTCTAAGTTAAGCCTGACTGCTCAGTGCCAAGCTACCAGAGGGTGGCCACAGGATAATTTGGATTGTGTGTGACTTACCCTGACTAGAGTGAGAGTCCTTGCTTGGACAGGGGGTAACCTTACTGCCAACCAAAGACCCCATTTCTAACACTAAACAAATATATATGTCTTTGTATTTTTTTAATTTGCTTTTTGTTTTTTTGTTTTTTTAAATGTTTTACATATAACCCATACATAATATCCCCCAACACCCCCAAAACAAAACAAAATCCTAATTTCTACCCCCACAACTATACTATGTCCTAAAGTAACCTACTCTATGCTACCTAACCTATGCCTACTCATCTAAAACCCACTGAAAGTATTTACAATGAAAACTAAGGTAAGGTACTTGGAAGAGGAAACTGTCCAAATTTAGATCTTCTTTAGCTTCTTCTTTATGAATTTCAGCAGTTTGTAATTGCGCTCATTCATCTCCTTTAGTTTGGCCAAACTTGATTTCATCTCTGCCATGTCCTTGTGCATCTCGTCCAATTTTGAGCCAGAGGCAGTTGGTGGTGGCGTATGCTGGTATGTTGTTGTGTTATGTGCCATGGATATTGGGAGGGGGGAACCTGCAGACCCACCCCTGACCATCTGCATTGATGTTACACTTTTTTTGGTGCTTTTTGCAAGCTGTTTTGCTGGCCCTCCATACGTAAATGCCAGCCACGACCTTGATGTGGTTGCCCGTCAATACCATGTGGCCATCCTGCGGTACCCTCTCTGAACCTCACAGATGTGCCTTTAACTTTCAGCCCGCTTTTCAAAGGCACGCTTCTGTGCTTGAGCCATTGATGTCGCTAAAACATGAGGAGAACATGTCATCAAAAACTGCATTGGAGAGAGGTAGGATAAGCATGCAATGGAAAGAGCATCTTCAGACGGCACATGTTGTCCACCAGACATCCTAAAACAACGTCAAGCCCCAAGTTGATACCAATCTGCCTCCTAAGCATCTGTGATATATTGTTCATGTCGCAGGGATAACAGCTATCCAATGTTGCACACTATCTGTGCACAAACTTGAAACATCTTCTAAGTACCAAGTAAATACTCAGCATGCACATTTCATACACATGTGATGTGACCATGCCCACTCACCCTCATCAGGATGGATAGATCATGTAGGTTCATCTGCACTCATCTTGTTTGCTTCAATCCATAGATATGTCCCACATCCCTCTGGAGAAGAGCTGAAATCTCCATGTGTACTCAACTGACAGCTGGCGTTCTCAAAAAGCTCTTTGCACAGCCAGTGCCTCACTTCATTTCTGAAGAGTAGTGAAGCACCGGTGTTGCAAGTGTCTCACTGATAAGCCCCTTGGAGACCTCGACACATGTACATAACTTGTACCATGTCCAGAGTAACTTTGTGCATCGTGTGATACACAGTGCAGTAATGTGCTGTGACAAATATGTTGGCAACATCCATACATTTCTGAAAGCCAGCACCTCTGACACATATCTTGACTGTCATCACAGTGTTTGTGCACATATTTACCTTTTCCAAAGACTCGCAAATACATTGCAGCACATGTTGGCACTTGTGCATTATTAACCTCATTCTACATCCTCAACATTACATCAGACATGATGTAGATTCCCTAGGATAGTTGGTGGTGTCTTAATTGACACACATGCCATTTGAACATAGCATTGCACACATCACACTCCCTCACACACAACCCTTGATCTACACATTTGACATACAAGATAACACCTACTGGTTGCATTAGGGTCTTCAAAATGGGAAACCTCATCACTGGTGTAGGGTGGAGGTCCACCTCCAAGACATGGCAGGAAAACATAGCTTTGTTTTTGTTGAACAAAGAAAAGCATGGACAACACATTCCAATTGTTTAACTGAGTGACCTAGTCAGTTTAGTTTTAGGAATGACCAACTGATATCTATAACATATCATTCAGACTGACATAGCTTACCCACATAAACATGTACAGATATGGGATTCACCCATACATACCTGTCTCAGATGCATACATTACAAATTCTTGGGGAAAGTATACTGTCACTTGACAGAAGCCTAGTACCTTGTAGAAATTCTGTGTGAAAATGGTGCAACCACTTAGATGCTCGACTTTTTCACCCGCCTACTACCATCACATAACTCCACCATGTGTGTGTCATATTTGACATATGGCACATGTTAGGATACTAACGTTGTAAACTATGACAATATGGTGGCATTTAGCATGATTTGCGCCATACATGAAGGTGCCAAACCTGCAAAGTGAAATTAGGCACATTGAAAACAATGGGAGAATCACTTAACCAACCTGCCTTAGGCACGCGTTCAAGTTAACTCCAAAAATGCTGCAGTGGAAACTATTAGATTTAAGTGCTCAGGTTTTGTGTGCCTCCAACCACAGAAATACACCCCTTGCATTCATCATGCTTAGCACAGACATCATGTGGCACCAGGGTTTCAAAGTGCCATAATTCTTGCATTGTGAATCTTTTGACATATGGTGTGGCAATACTTGCCTCCATCAGCCATATCACTTTCCAAAACTATGACACTAATGTTGCAGTCAGAGCCACAAAGTCCTTCTTACATTTATGTCTTTGTTATGTCACTCTGCACATACATGACTCAAGGAACACACGCATACATGACTACCAATTCTGCAGCGTCATGTTTGTCATCACTCAAACATTACTTTGCTAATTTCCACAGTTGTCAAGCCAATGATGAGCATGACATTTGTGCCTGGGAAACATGAACCCTTGCACCATTGCACATGTGTGTTGTGTTTTGGGCACTTAAATATGTATATGCGATACACACAGTACAAAGAGAGGAATGTGCTAATATCTGCAACCAGTGCATTGTTGACCACAAAACTTGCTGTCCTGAACTTTGTCATGACATGCAGAAGTAATCCTCATGTCCCACTGTCATGCACATTCAAGTAAGGATGCTTCAATGTATAAGGGCTACTTACCAGCAGTTCTGCTGACCCGAATGATCAGGTGATCAAGGAGATACCTTTCACAGCTGAAAAGGTCTGCCCCCTGGTGCTTCGAGTGGTGGCCAGTACGCTCCACCAAGAAGATGCGGCAAAGCTGGGACAGCACCTTGCCCCAGTGCAGCTTCCGTGCCTCTGTTGGTTAGCCCATGATTACCCGGCCGCCCATAGCTACCACGTTGGGAGGTAGTGGCACACCAACCAGATGAACCCTCCCAGTTCATCCCCAGTCATCCACTCTGCCCTTCCCTTCCCTGACATGTTGTAGTTTCCCTTCACTGCAACCAAAATATCCCAAAAATAATGTAAACAACTATTCCTCAACTACCCCCAACTACCCAAACAAACTTAACAACCTCAAGACAGACACCCGACAATACTTACACAATAACAGGACAATAATCTACAATACAATGACAAATGTAACAAGATGGACACAACACAGACAGGACACAGCACACAATACCCAAAATCCAACACTCTTTCCACCAGCACAAGCACCACACAACCTCTACCAAATACAGGCTAGAAGACTCTAAAGTAAAAGTGAAAGTAAGTTCACTTTACCATGTGTGCAGCAAGGAAGACCTATTACATCACTTCCTGGATGTATGCGTCATGTTTTCTGATATGCGTGGTATTTTGTTACACATGACGGCCATGCATACATTTTAGTATGATGGCTGACAAGGCATAACCATTCAGTTTAGATGAGCAGGTGTGAAGGTCATTTTTGGTAAATGCAAAGTTTGAAGTACTACCATATGCATCTTTTTTTGACACATGACAGCCATGCATGAGTTCCTGCATGAAGGCTGACAAGGCATGACAACTTAAATTAGACACACATTATGCAAGGCGTCATTTTTGGTATTTGCGATGCATGCAGAACTACTGTATGCGTCATTGTAGAGTGAAGGCTGACTGTGCATCCAGATGCACATTCCTAGTTACAGGGGATATGCATCATTGTTTTTTGTATGGTAGGGCAACAAGTGTATACATGAGTATTACACTGTGTACCGGTAACATAGGAATGTGTTTCCAAAGGTTTGTGAGTATGTGAGATGCATGGGAGGGCGGATACTGTTTGCAAATGTGCATGTGTATGAAAACTCTTTTCCACATACAGGTTTCCCCCACACATTACAAAACACCAGCCACAGCACTTGTGTAGTGTCCAAGTGACCACCACATATTGTATCTTAAAGTGACATAAGGGAGTTTCTCAGCTGTCCTTCCATATCATTTATTCAACATGGGCACACACTCTCACCTGCATTCTACAACCTATGTCACATTTACGATGAGTGCATTTTGTATCTGTGATTATTCATGACAGCTATGAGTAGAGAAGATGCAACATCCAAACTATCTGTTTCCTTCATCACACGAACAATTTGGCAAAGGCCTGTGACTTGTTTGGACATTGTTTCTATTACATTCACATTCCAAACTGGATTGAGTGTGGGAGACCAAGACATTTAGGTGTTTTAGTCACTGTATGTCACTCTCTCTTGGTCATACATGTGAGTACCCCTGAGCAGTATATTTTTAGTTGTCACGTGTGATAGTGTCATTCAGACTTTGCTTGATTACCTAGCAGACATAAACCTGCCTTGTAGGTGATAGCTACTCTTTTCCTACCTAGGTCATACTTCTGTACAGCAGTCTCCACGTGTATTTCCTGGATTCTTGCAGGCATATGTTAAGCCAACACACTTTTCTAATATGTGTGTGACAATGTAAATTGTAATTGCTACAGCCTATGCCTACATTTCACCCACACATTCATGTGGTAGTGCATTCTTTTAATTTGTAATTTGGTTTTATTTCCTGACTACGGTGGTCATTATGAACACGGCGGTAACAACCGCCGTGTTCATGCTGGCATCAAAACACTGACCGCCAGCATCCCCAGATCCCCCCCCGGCCAAATAAAGAACCTTTCTGTTGGCCGGCGGGTGGAAACATTGTTTCTGCCCGCCGTCCCACAGAAAGGCCTGGCCGGGACATTGACGGCGGCTCCATATGGAGCCGCCGTCAATGCCTCTGTGCGGCGGGTGCAGCTGCTCCCGTCGCGCAGATCACTGCCCGACCTGCGCGAAGGGGCACTGCACCGGGGCCCCTGCACTGCCCATGCAAAGTGCATGGGCACTGCAGGGGCACCCCCTCCGCCAGCCTTTCCCGGGCGGGATAACCCACCACGGCAAGGCTGGTAGATCAGGAAACATTATCCGAAGGGTAGCGCAGCTACCCTGTCGGATGGTGTTTCCACTCAGCGCCAGGCTGCCTGATGGCGGAAGCCTGGCGGTGAGTGAGGGCTGCCGATGGCGGCCCTCACCATGTTCATAATGTGGCGGGTTGGCCCGCCATGCGGGCTGGCAGTTTCAGCCGCCAATGCCGGCATGGCGGGCCAAACTACCGTGTTCATAATGACCACCTATGTTCCTGGGTTATTTATACCTGTTATGGTGTAGGAATGCTCTCTGAGATATGGGCAAGTTAAAAATGGCATGTGATGGTGATAATGAGTATGCCATGAGAAATCAGATATAAAGTTAATTAATTGCAATATTTTAAGGCATAATTATTGTAGTACAATATCTAAGAGAAAAAGTTGTGCACAATTTGGTATCTTCTGCGTACTCCAGCAGCAGACTTTGTTTGTTCCCCATCCTCCTGTTGTGCATCATTGTCCTCATCCTCCTCACTGGGGAAATCTCCCTGTTCATCCCAGGGGACATTTGTGCATACACAGATAATATTAGCACACACAAGTATAATTTTGTACACAAGCGATGCTACATATAACAGACTTACTCCAGTTAGAGCTAGGCACCTGAACCTGGATTTGAGAAGGCCAAATATCTGCTCCACCACATTCCTAGTCCTTTTGTGATCTTCCTTTTAAGCCCGCTCAGCATCAGTTGTTGGATTTCCATATGGGGTCATGACCCATGGCTGAATGCCATAACATTGGTCCGCTGCAGAGGAATATGAGAAAATGTGTCAGACATGTCTATTTGTTATTTGCTATGTGCCATGGCACATATTATTTTTCAGTGGGTTGGTGATTCAGACTTGCATCTTGTGTGTGTTCCTGTTTGAATAGATGGTTGTATTGGTGTGCGGTGGTGCACTTTCCAATAATGGGTTGTGCATCAGTGACCTGGTTACAGTTGGATAATTTGTGGTCTGACAGTTCATCCGTGCGGAAAATGTGTGGTGTTGTCTATATCTGACCCTTAAGTCCAAATTTAAGAGGGCCTAGTGCCTCCTTGCACCACATTTGCATCATTTTATTTGACGCTAATGTGTCCCAACAAGGCCACAATCACTGTGCCATATTTACAATGTGGTGCAACGCATGCATTGCGTCACTTTGTAAACCCTTGCACCACATTATCCCTGTGCCAAGCATTATGTATGCAAGGGGGGTCTTCCCCCATTAGGAGGACTGCACAAATGGTGCAGTGGAAACTAAGAGCTTCCACTGTGTCATTTTCAGTGGCTACTCTTAAGGCCTGCACAGAACAGGCATTAAAAGAGGGCACAACATTGCTTTCAATGGGCCCCTATGTATTGTGCAGGATTAGCACCAATCTTTTTTGCACTAATCCTACACAGTACACCAATAGCATCAGATATTTTGGCACTACTTCCCTTACTCTATGCCATGGTGCGCCATATTATAAATATGGTACACACATGGTGGCAGTAGGGTGGTGCTAAGGGGCGCAAGAAAAGTATTGTTGCATTGGATGCTGTACTACTTTTCTTAAATCTGGCCCTTAGTCCCTTAACTTTAGACCTGATGTTAGAAAACATTTGTACTTATTTTGTGTGTCATGTAACAGGTGTTGCACCCTGTGTGTTGTATGTGAATCCCACCCCTTTTGCCTTGAAATGCCTCCCTTGCACAAAGTGTTGTTGTTGCCAATTGCTGACTAGCATGCATATGTGCATGTGATTTATATGCACAGTGTGGCACCATTGTACAGGAGGTATTGTGATGTTTTCAGACATCTATGGGACAGGACAGTACATGAGGTGCTTTTCTGCACTGCTCTGCATCACTAGTCCAGCCATGCAAAGTCACATGTCACCTCAATAATATGTGCTTATGTCCTCTACCAGTGCATTGTCAGTGGTTAAGCTGCCACATTCCACTGTTGGCACCCTTGTATCATGGTAAGGGGATGTGGGATTTGCAGGTATGATTGTTGATGTGCTGTGAGGCATCCTTTCCTATACATGGTCTATCAATGATGGCAATGTTGTATTTCAATGTGTCTTGGACTATGCACCACACAAGGGTAATATGAACACTATGAGTATATCAGGAATGTTTTTGTGATATGTAGATGGTGATGGCACCATTAGGATGGCATTGTCGGTGCTGCATCAGGTTCTACAGCATGAAAAATGTGGGGCATTGCCAATATGTTAGTTGTTTGATGGTGGCATGGCCAATGAAATACACATAGCTGAGCTTTTCCATGCTAAGTGTTATGTGTGAAGGATCTGTATTTTGTAATGAACCTGTGGACACATGTAATGGTTTGACCCCAGGGGACATTGCCCCACCAGTCCATCATGGAAAGTGTCAGTCAGGTGTGGCTAAGAACTTGTACACTTTGGTGTATGTGAGGGTGATGTGCCTTGAATGTGGTGTAATGGGGCATGTAACATATGTGTTGTTGTCTAAACATCTATGTTTCCCTGCCCATGTGTATTTAGTTAGTTTAGATATTTTGCAAGGATGTTTGTGAATATTCCATGATGGTCCATAGTGGCCTGCATATTGATTGAGTGTGTATGCTTGAGGTTCCTGAAGAGGTGTTCCATTGCAGCAGGAGGGACAAGTTGGACACGGATGCAGTCCATTGCACCCAGTACATGCGGGTACCCAGCAATTTGATAGCATCCTTGGTTGGTCTCCTGCTGCAGTTGCTGGGTGTTGGGGGAACAGATGTGGTGGGGTGTGAGGCAGATAAAGGTGTCTAGGACCATAGGAAGAAAGGAAGAAAGGCAGAAAGGGATGGTTGGGATATCCCACCCACTTGTCCTCCAGTGGTCTGAAATGATCCAGAGGCCAGCATTTGGTGGACAGCCTGGAGTCTGGTCATGGTTGGTATGGTTGTGTGACTTTCCACTCTTGTGGTGATGTCAGGATCAACGTGGTGGAGCAGCAGTACAATGGACTCCCGCTTCAGATGGTAGAGTCTGATCACCTCTTCCTCCCTGAGGTCCAGGGCGGATGAGCGCTGGCAAACTATTCTCTCCCTCCTTCTGCCCTGCCCTTGTGGCTGCAGTGGTAGTGTTTGAGGTTGCAGCAGTGGTGCTGGTGGCACTTGGCATCCTCGCTGTCATCTTCTCGGGGTGCCACACTGTAGCAGTAACAGGCCCATATTGTCCAGTAGCTTGCCAGATCTCCTTCTGTGTGTTTTCCTTATGTAGTGTGGCTGGGCCTCTTTTTAGTGCCTGGTCTGACCAGCGGTTAAAAATGTGACGCTAATCCGAATTAGCATCATTTTTTGGACCCCGTCCTAAGTGTGCTTTGTTTTTCCATCAGCTTGTAGATATGGCGCTAACAGGCTAGCGTCTCTTTTTGGGAGGTAATGCCTACCTTTCATATCATTGTCGTTAAACGACACAAGGTGAGGTGGCGCTCCCAAAAAATGACGCAAAGTCTGGGAATTTGTCGCTAGACTGCTTTAGTGACAATATCTAAATATGGCGGTGGGTTAGCACCACTTTAGAGTAAAAAAAGATGGCGCGAAGGCGGTGCTAACTTTTCTTAAATGTGGGCCATCGTTTTTAAAAAGTGCCCACACCATCTAGTAATAGCATGCTTTGTCTTCGGGCATGCTTCAACATCCCTGCAGAAACCAACGTCGGGGATGAGCATGAGGGATTAGGGAAAACAAGACACACATAAACATAAGGATCTACTCTGGCGAACAAAAAAATGAATAAAACTACCTCATGGGAGTCCTCATCCTCTTTATTGATGGACTCCCTGGATAGGATTGTAATCACTTTTGATGACACATGGGTATTAGTGCCCCTTCATTCCTGCTGAATGCTCTCATGTTGACATATTTCGGCCTTTTGCTGATCGCCTCAACTGGTCACTTGGCCTTCCTCAGGACCAGAGATCCCACTACTACAACATCCCTTAGCAGCTAATTACAATATAGGGGTGAAAGGATAACTTTAACCAAGAAAAATGACCTAATTTGCCAATCATGCATAATCACACTCTGGTAATTATGAAAATGAAGAAGTAAATTAATATCAACACGCAAAACTTTGAACCACCGCGTTTTTCCAAGGCTCACAAAATTCAGCCCCCACGCAATGTTTACTACTAAATTTTAATCTATCCATGCCTGTGCTTCTTAAAGGGAATTCTCCCCTTTCACAAGGAGCACAGCCACACACAGTCGTCTCAGTGCGAGAGACTATGATGGTAATGTGTTCCTTTTTATACGAAAAAATGCTTATGCCTTTAGCCAATGCTTTTTCGGATTGATGAGGGCCTGGCAAATTACCCATCAATAAATGTTTGCAAAAATCATAACAAAACGTTACAAGTATTGAAAGAGCTAAAAGTCTGGCAGCTAATGCTCGACCTATAAACTTTGTTTTTTCCCTTCTGACCTTGACCTTACAGATTAGGACGATTCTGTCCAAGGAACACTGTCAGCTGCACTAGTTTTGGGCCTTTGCAGTTACAGCCATTGGTCTCAAAGAGGTACTCTGCTTCATATATGTGTGTACTGCTCTGAGATTGTGAGTACCCTATCCGAGAGATTGGTGTTATTGTTTTGCTGCAAGTGTACAAAAGAATATTAACTTCTTGTCCATGCAGAAACTAGATAATACTTTCTTCTGATTCCGCCATTCCTCTTCATTGGTCAGCACTTGTATGCCTTTTTCATGACCTGTAGAGCTTATTGAGTCTACTGGGATATTTTATGCTTTGGGAAAACAGAGCATGAGATTGGGGAATGCCAATCTGGGATGTTGTGGACACTCCACTTTAGCTGCTACAGAGGTGGCCGGGTTCTTTATGGGTCTCTTTTGTTTGCAACAGTGCAAAGAAAAGCTCATAACTAATCTCTAAAGAAATACCAGAGTCAGTGAACGGAACAATTAACATAAATTTAGGAAATTGGGGACAAAGGGAGCAGATGATAAATTAGGAGAGTGAGAAAGAAAGAAAGATTAGTAAATAGGAAAGTGAATGAAGGTTTGAAGAAAGGGTGAAAGAAAGGTAGGAATACTGGTAAGAAAAAAGATGAGAGGATGGATGGAAGGTGATAGGATGTATAGGTGGATGGAGAGCTGAAAGTTTGAATATATGGCAAAGTAAATGGAAAGGCGAGCATGTGAATAATTGGATGGGCAGAAGAATCCACTGGTGGGTAGATGGATTTATTGATGGATGTCTAAGCCAAAGGATGGATGTGTGGATAGATGCATGCTGGCATAAACAATGGATGTGAGAACGGATTTTTGGATGGAATGGTCCATGGTAAACCACTAAATGATGGGTTACAGTATAAAAGGGTGGCTGTGAAATGTTGGCTATAACCGGATGAATGAAAGGAAAAAAGAATGAATGTATAGATGCTGGGATAAAAAAGTCAATTAAACTCTTGTAGGGAGAGTCAGACTAATTTGCTTTGCTTGCATGGTGTCATCAGCGCTTGAGTTCCATGTGGGAGGTATTTTAATTACGTGGCTACTACCTTGCTGCCATTAGCTTAAAACTCTATTGTATTTACCCTATTTGATGCTCTGTAGGCAACTCGGCGTCAAGGCCCGAAGGCAGTGTTACAATTTGACCATAAGCAGTTATGATTCTTAAGAATTTCTAACATCCTAAGTTGGCAGAGACCACAATATTCTTGAGATGGGAAGGGAGAATTGTATTTTTTTTACTTTTTCAAATATTATATATGGACTCAGCAGCATTTGCATAGGGACTGAGAAAATGAGCATGCTTTGGCCTCATCAGACTTCAATATCAAGGACTCAGCTATTAATAGGGCATCAGCTGCAGTGGTAGCTGCGCTCAGATGGGTGAATGGCCCACATTTGTGTGTCTTTTAATATTCATCTAGGGAAAAGGGACACATTTTCTTACTTTCATTAAGATCCATACCACAGTTGCTACTCCACTCATCAGTCAATGCAACAGAATGAAGGCGTTCCTCGATCACTGGCTTGCCTGTTGTTTGTTGTCAGGTTGCTTTGTGAGTGAACCAGAAAGAGTATTTGATCTGAAGATGTTGAGGGGACTACAGTTTGTGTGACTAACTGCATTAGGTAAAGAGTTTTCGATGGCATTAGACCTAGACTGGAAGCCTGTGATGCCCCATTAGGACCAAAGAAGATACACCTATAATCTTTGGATCCTTGAACATAATAAAAAGAGCTGGAAATTGATTAGGGCATCAAGTTGGGGTCTCTGACACACATGTTTGGGGTACCCAAAAGCCTTGATAGCACAAATTTTCTACTCCTCTAATGTCCTGGTCAGCATCTGCTCGCTCTCCTCTGCACAGCTCTACCTGTTGCTGCTGCCTCTGCTGTGTTCAAACTGAGAGCCTGCCTGACTTTCAGTTTGACGCCACCTCCACCCACAGGCTTCTGCCTGTGCCTCATCTGTGATGGCCTAATGGCCAGCTGTGTGTAAATATCTTGCTGTCACTTTTACTTTTGCTTATTTTTCGGTCAGCTTTCTTTTTTTCTTTTTTTTCTCTTTCTTGTCGCTTTCTCTCTCTTTTCAGCCTTTCACTTTTCCCATTTTCCATTCCCTGCTGCTGCTGCCCCTGTGGCCTTGCCCTGTCCTTCCTTGCAAAGTGCTTTCCTGTCCCCCTCCCTCCCAGCTGACTGGACCCCCTGCCTCCCTCCCCTTCTTAATGGCACTCGCTGCGCACTGAAAGGGTGACTTCTTTGACCTCCTGGTCAGCATCTGCTCACTTTCCTCTGCGCAGCTCCACCTGTTGCTGCTGCTGTTGTCTCTGCTGTGTTCAAACTGAGAGTCTGCCTGACACTAAGTTCGAGGCCCACCTCCACCCACAGGCTCCTGACTGTGCCTCATCCGTGATGGCCTAGTGGCCATCTGTGTGTAAGTATTTTGCTGTCACTTACACTTTTGCTTATTTTTCAGTCATCTTTATTTTCTATATTTTTCCCTTTCTTGTCACTTTCTCTCTCCTTTCAGCCTTTCACTTTTTCCATGTTCCGCTCCCTGCTGCTGCTGCCCCTACGGCCTCACCCGCTCCTTCCTTGCAAAGTGCTTTCCAGCCCTCCTCCCTCCCAGCTGACCAGAGCCCCTGCCTCCCTCCCCTTCTTAATGTCACCCACCATGCACTGAAAGGGCGACTCCTCTGACCTCCTGGTCAGCATCTGCTCGCCCTCCTCTGTGCAGCTCCACCTGTTGATGTTGCCTCTGCTGCTTTTGAACTGAGAGCCTGCCTGACTCAGTTTGAGGCCCACTTCCACCTGCAGTCTTCTGCTTGTGCCTGCGCCTTCGCCTCAGCCTCATCCCTGGTGGCCTAGGGGCCATCTGTTTGTCACTTTTACTTTTGCTTATTTTTCTGTCATCTTTATTTTTTCTTTTCTTTTTCTTTCTTGTCACTTTTTCTCTCCTTTTAGCCTTTCACTCTCCCTGTGTTCCGTTCCCTGCTGCCCCTGCGGCCCACCACCTCTGCCTCTTTGCAAAGTGCTTTCTCACCCTCCTGCCTCACAGCTGACCAGACCCACCTCCTTCCCCTTCAAAATGGTAGCTGCTGTGCAGCTGAGTGCAGTGGGTGTGCCTAAGGCAGGCCTGTCTGTGCCCGTCTGCACCTGGACCTCCCCTGCGATAGGAACCCCTGTTAACTTCCATCGCTCCAACAGAGAGACCTTCCACACGCTGAATGCTGGACACTCTGCAGCCTGCCATTTTGCATCACCCAAAGACACTCATGGTTTGTTCTCCTGCCTCTACAGCTACCTCACCCTACACCAAGCACTTGACCCTCCTGCCACTGAGCCATCAAACACACACCCAGAGCGCCTCAGCTGGATCCTCCTCAACATTCACTCCGCCCACAAACACGCCATAGAACTCTAGGACCTACCAGACTCCACCCACCCGGACATCGCCTTTCTCACTGAAACCTGGACAACCCCCGCATCTGCACTGGACATCACCATCCCCAGCTAATACAAACTGGTCCACAAAGATCGGCCTTCTCGCCCAGGTGGCGACCTGACCATATACACAAATGCACCCTCCGCCTGACAACCAATGCGGAACAACACTCCCTCCTCATGGAGCACCTCCATTTCCAGATACACACCACCCACAAGTCTACCTTCCGCGGCACCCTCATTTACAGGCCACCCGGCCCCCGCCCGGCCCTCAGCAACTCCATCGTCAACATCATTTCTCCTCATGCTCTTGCCTCCTCAAACTACTTCCTCTTCGGCGACGTCAACTACCACATTGACAACGGCAATGACATTAACACCGCTTTCCTGCTTGATAACCTCACCACAATAGGACTAAAGCAACTGGTCACCTTGCCAACACATATCGCTGGACACACACTCCACCAACGTTTCCACCAGTAAAAAAATCACTGTCAACAACACCTCCACACTTCACTGGACTGACCAACACTCCATTCATTTCACCATCACCACACTGACCATCCACCTCTACACACTCTGATCCCCAAGTGGAAAACTGAACCAGATCACCAAGGAACAGCTCACCAACACCCTCAGCAAACCTCTCCGGACCCTCACCGCAGACGCTAACATCTCAGCACGGAACTTTCACCAATGGATCTCCGAATGTGCCAACACCCTAGCACTCCTCCGTAAGGCCTCAGCTAAACACTTCCTCAAAAAGGCCAGCTGGTTCTCCCCCACACTCCAGGCACACCAACAGACAGCTTGTCATGTAGGTTCTCATTATGCTAATGAGCCTACTGGATTTGGGCTGTAAGATCACCCGGGTTGTGGGTACTAAGTAAAATTCCACACCAGGTGACAACTATCGGCCTAATCCGGAGTTTCCGACTAACTAGCAGCACCTCATCTCTGGCCGAGATAATTGTGGCAACTGGGCACATGGCAAGAAAGACTCCTCAGGGAATTATAGTAAATCAGATCTCATCCCTTTCTCACAGTTGCCAAACAGTCTCACATGGGCAAAGACAACAGAGGCAGATTGTAATTCAATAAGCATTTATTGAAATGACTGCATCTTAGATAAAATGGCATGTATAGCAGTAACTAGGCTGATATAACACAATATAAGCAGGCCTGAGACTAAAAGTGTAAAACACAAAAACAGTAATGCCATAGTGGCATAATAGGAGAGATCTATAGTTCTCCAGCCTGTGCTATGTACTGTATGAGCACAGCATACTAAGCTTAATCTGCCCTTCAGGTTTTCCCCCTGGAAGAACATCATTCCTCATACTTGGAAAAAAAACCTGTGGTCTAGAGAGACACCATCCGCATGTGGATCAGGGCTTGGGCCATCTAAGCAAGCAGCGGTAGCGAAGCAATCAGCAATCATCAATCAGCATGTAGTCATGTTCATCTGGCTGGAATCTCCCTCTAACATGTTGGGACAAAGGGACGTTTTTATAATAAAACAGCTGACATTCTAAGAATAGTCCCTGCGTATGAATGCGTGTTTTTCTGTGAATGTTGTAGACACACCATACCAGGTTTGTCAGCAATCCTATCTGACTGTAGCCTTGCAGAGAATACAAAGTGTCTGCTAAGAGTGTACTGTTTTCCTAGGTAAAAGGACACTGTGATAGTAATAATAAAACAGCACTGTGAAAGTGGCTTCTGCTAGAACAACAAAACCCTACTGACGAAAATGTATCTAGGTGAAAGTGCACAGCTGTAGGCCTACTTAGCTAAAATAACATGTATAAAATATGGCTAAAATACTTATACAACAGGCTAGAGAAAAGATGGAGAAACAGCAATTCCCCGGAAGACTCCAAGGCCTTCAAAGCTTCCATCAAATCCCTCCACCACCTCATCAGAGCCACCAGGAAAGCCACCCTGCAGCACCGTATCAGCACCACCGCTCAAAATATCAAAGAGCTCTTCACCGTGGTAAAAGAGATTGCCAAACCTCAATTGAAAATGGCAAACATCCCTCCATTTCAAGACCTACTCGATGGATTATCCAACTTCTTTCACCAAAAAATCAAAGACACAGATGATAACTTAGGACCCCAAGACCCTCTGAGCCCTCCAACAACCTTCCAGCTCTGACCCTCTGAACCATCACAGATCCTCCACTGCTGGACCACCCTCACCACGGACAAGACCCGCTCCATCATGAGCAGCATCCACTCTGGAACTGCTACGGACCTCTGTCCTCACCACATTTACATCAAAGCCAACACCTCCATTGCACCACAGCTCTGCCACGCCCTCAACTGTCCCATAGATAGAGTTACATTCTCCAAGGACTGGAAGCACACCAAGATCTGCCTGTCCCTGAAGAAACCCACGGCCGACCCCCTGGACCTCAAGAACTACTGCCACACCTGTCTGCTGCGTTTCCCAGCCAAGGGAATCGAAAAGGCCATCAACACACAGCCCCGTAAGCACATCGAGTACAACAACATCCTAGACATCTCCCAATCAGGTTTCAGGAGCAACCACAGCATGGACACCGCCCTCCTTGCCGCAACAGATGACATCCGCTCGCTCCTCTACCGGGGCCAAACAGCAGCCCTAATCCTACTGGACCTATTGGCCGCCTTTGACACGCTTTCGCACCTCACCCTCTGCTCCAGACTCCATGCAGCTGGCATCCGCAGAAAGGCCCTACAGTGTATAAACTCCTTCCTGCCTGGCAGAACACAGAAAGTCAGACTCCTTCCCTACCTGTCAGAACCTATCGAGATCAGCTGCAGAGTTCTACTGGGCTCCTCCCTGAGCCCCACAATCTTCAACATTAACATGGCCCCACTCGCATCCATCGTCAGGAAACACAGGCTGAACATTGTCTCCTATGTCAACGAAACCCAGCTGATCATCTCACTGACCAAAAACCTCACAACTGTCAAGAAGAATTTCCACAATGAGATGGAAGCCATTTGCGCCTGGATGAAGGGCAGTCGCCTCAAGCTCAACTCTGACAAGACCGACATCCTCATCCTGGGACCCTCCATATTACTCTGGGAGGTGTGTAGTGATGAAACACACTCGGTACCCGCTCACCCCAAAGTTCCATGAACGCAACCTCGGTTTCATCACTCGCCATGACCTGCCAAGTCAAGTCAGTCACATCCTCCTGTTTTCACACACTCCAACTCCTCCAGAAGATCTACAAGTGGATCCCAAAGGACACCACAGAACCGCAACCCAAGCCCTGGTTACCAGCAGACACGACTATGGCAACTCCCTCTATGCCATCACCACCCAGAAAAACACGAAGGAACTACAGCACATCCAAAACGCATCCGCCAAAGTCATCCTGGACATTCCCCGCTTCAAACACATCACCAACTACCTAAGAGACCTCCACTGGCTTCCTATTGAGAAAATAATGAACTTCAAACTCCTCGTCCACATATAAAAGGCCATCCATGGCTTAAGACCAGCCTACCTCAACCATCGCATCACCTTCTACTGCTCTACCAGACCTCTCCACTCTGCTCAACAAGCACTAACCACCATACCCTGCATATGGAAGACCTCACTGGAGCAAGATAATTCGCCTACCTGGAACACCCTGCTCCTGCACCTCAGACAGTCACCATTGTTTCCTCAATTCAGGAAGGACCTTAAAACCTGCCTCTACATCTGAAGCACAGGGACAAACCCCTTCAGCGCCTTGAGACCCTTACGGGTGAGTAGTTGCGCTCTTTAAATCCTGACTTGATTTTTGATTTGTAGATGATCATCAGTGAAAATTTCACATACTTTAGGCCTGGTCTATTGAAAAGAAGTTTGTTGAGGCGGCCAATACAAATCTAAGGAAAAAAGACAAAAAGACGGATTTAGCTACCTTTTTTCTTGTAAAGCCTCTTTGCTTATGGAACGTGTTTCCAGGATCACTATGCTGTGTGGCTGGGGTCCCTCTAGACCCCAGGCTCCGACTTTACAGAAACGAAAATCCATATGTGGTCTCTGCATGTTCTCTACGCTTCCAGCTCGTACCTTCTGGGATCACTCGAAGCACGATGAAAACAACTGGAGTTATGTTAAAATGAGTGTAGTTGTCTGTATTTTTTAAAATCCAGGGAGATTAAGTTTATTGATTGTTTTTTTCTTCCAGCAAACAGCAATTTCTCTTACTGAAATAGAGGGAGCGTCTGGTTGCAAAACACCAATTCCAGTTAAGAAACCTAAAACCCACGAATCAACATAAATCCTTTATGCTTTTATTCCATCATTGCAACCATTCTATCAGTGACATAATGCATCGGAAATGCGTTCCCCTCCCTAACCAAATCATGCTCTTTTGGAGAATCTATTTCACTGTTGATGTCAGTGCAAGGTGTCATCTTTTAAATTTGATTCGAAATTTACAAGGAACAGGACAGAACATTTCATCATGTGTCTATGAAATCTATTTACAGCGATTGGATCCATACGACTATTGCCATATATTATGTTATGTATGTTATTAAGTGCACGTCTACCATAGAAGGTCTCTGCTACTTTTTCAGCGAACGAGGGGGCGACTGGAACACGGTATATATCTCATGCATTTATATATTCCTCAAATGATGAAATAGACATTGTGGGGGCCTGAAAGTACATCTGTTAGACAGAATCATAACTAAGAGAGCAAATGGAATGTATTTTAGCATTCACGTGCAAGACGTTCTAGAAGATGCTTTCATACTGCGAACATTAATTAAAAATGAAACACATTTCTAGTTTTACATATTTCAGTGCAGCATATGCAACAGTGTGAGGTGTAATATCAGATTTAAAGTCACAGCAAGGAGAAATGAAGAACCTTTTGAAACTTATAAAGCCTTAATTGACTGGGTGAACACGACTATCACAGGAAAATTAAATGCACCTAAAATAATAGATTCCTTTCAGAATCTGTCACAAATTTGCCACAGGTAACCACAGAAATCTTTCTTGCCCATTTTCCTCTGTGTATATTAATTATGGTTATGTGCAATTTACTAGATCACCCAGTGCTTAAAACTGGGTAAATGCATGGCCGTCGCAAGAGCGAGGAGCAGCTAGAGAGCCTTTGCCTTGGGGGTTGCACTTTTCAGGAACACACCCTGCTGCTGCAAAGTGTATACATCAAAAAAGCGGGCTATGCTTTCTTTTATGATACATTCATTTAGAGGCATTGAGCATCCAGTAAGTGTGACATATCCATGATCCGTCTCCAAATTTACATTGCATCTCAAAGTGTTCTGTTACAGCAAAATCAGAAAGAGGCATAGTCTGAATTTTATGACCCAGGCCCCACAGCCACTTATACCAGAACTGCTTAAGTGTGTGTAATTGAATAAAAGGATAACTTGGCTGTGCTATCCCTGATGACCTCTCTTTCATACGTCCGTTTCGTTACGTGGCTACAACTGGACGTCCACCAACAAATACACTTATGCTCACACACTCAAAAAACAATGATTTAGTCCAATGTCTGAGTTTATTTTTACTTTGAGGTGAATTGCATGAGATATGGCAGATTACGGCAAAATCCTTTACCCTTAAATCAAGCATCCAAAGCTGAATAGAAACCACATTTTTCATTGTCCATGCTCCAGGAATAACTAACCAACGTCTATCAAGCTGTACAACGGGTATTCTAGTTCTCCCGACAGAAAGCCATACCAAACTAGATTGTGGGAGACGCATTTTGTATTAAGTAAACAGTGCGCTCATGCGTGAAATGGCTCAGATTCCTTAAACACGTACCCCCACAGACATGACAGCCACTGACACTTCGACTGGAGAAGGACGTAGCACATTTTACTTCAGGAGAACATACGGCGAAGCAGGCCAACAAAATACCATATCACTTTATTGCCTGCACATTATGCACACCCTAACACGGATATCACCCTTGAAATTTAAATGTACATACATTTTCTTTTTAACGTCCTCCTTTGGGCAGGCATGGCACAAGGACGTGGCCAAAATAGATTACTAGGCACAAAGAGAGAATATATTAAACATCAATGTAACATTCACATGAACACACATGACACATTAGGGGCCTTATTACAAGACTGGAGGTCCTAGGACCGCCAGACTCGCGATGTCGGTTGGACCGCCGCCAAAGCAGCGGTCCGGCCCCCATATTATGACTGTAGGGGAGCCGCTACAGCCCGACCGCCAGCACCGCCAGGTTACCACCAGTCAACAGCCTGGCAGTCTTGGCGGTTGTAATCCACCAGGGCAGTGCTGCCCTCCGGATTAGGAGTCCCCTTTCCACCAGCCTTTGCATGGTGGTTAGATGGCCAGGAAAAGGCTGGAAGAAAGAGGGGATGGGGGGCCACATGGGGGACCCCATGGGGGCCACCGCACTGCCCATGGACAGCCCCATCAAGCTTTTCACTGCCTGAATTATAGCCAGTGAAAAGTGCAATGGGTGCTGTTGCACCTGACGCACCGTAACGTTGCCGCCGGCTCAATTACGAGCCAGCGTCAATGTTGTCAATGTCAATGAACATCATCCACTCCGGCTCTCCATCTGACCTCTGCCCTCACCACATCCTCAACAAAGCAAGCTCAAACATGGCACTCCAACTATGGAAGATCATGAACAGCTCCTTCGAGTCCGTCACCTTCCGGGGGGCTGGAAACACGCCGAGATCAACGTCCTCCTCAAAAAGCCCAGGGCGGATCCAAAGGACCTCAAGAACTTCCGGTCTATCTCCCTGCTCCCCTTCCCGGCAAAAGTCATAGAGAAGGCTGTCAACAGACAACTAACCTGTTTCCTCAAGTAGAACTGCACCCTGGACCCTTCCCAATCCAGATTCTGCAGCAACCACAGTACAGAAACTGCCCGCATCACCGCCACCAACGACATCAGAACCATACTGGACAACGGCAAAACTGCGGCCCTCATCCTCCTGGACCTCTCTGCTGCGTTCAACACCATCTGCCACCACACCCTAAGCTCATGCCTCAGCAATGCAGGAATCCAGGCCACAGCCCTGGACTGGGTCACCTCCTAGCTCACTGGCAGAACCCAGACAATCCGCCTCCCCCATTCTGCTCAGAGACCACCGAAATCATCTGCGGCGTACCCCAGGGTTCGTCCCTCAGCCTGACCCTTTCAACTTCTATATGTCCCCGCTCGCTAACATCGCCCGATCCCACAACCTCAACATCATCTCATATGCCGACGACACCCATCTGATCCTCTCCCTCACCAAGGACTCCGCCAATGTATGAAGGCCATCGCCAAATGGATGAAGAGCAGCTGCCTCAAACTCAATTCCGACAAGATGGAAGTCCTCATCTTTGGCTCCATCCCCTCCGCATGGGATGACTCCTGGGGGCCTGCCACTCTCGCAGCCGCGCCAACTCCCACCGACCACGCACGCAACCTAGGATTCATCTTGGACTCCTCATTATCCATGACCCAGCAAGTCAACGCCATCTCCTCCTCCTGCTTCAACACCCACCGCATGCTCCGAAAGATCTACAAATGGATACCGACCGAACCCAGAAGAACAGTCACCCAAGCCCTCATAAGCAGCAAACTCGACTACAGCAATGCCCTCTATGCAGGAACCACAGCCAAACTCCAGAAGAGGCTGCAACGCATAGAGAACTCCTCGCCTGCCTCATCCTGGACATCCCCCGCCACTACCACATCACAGACCACCTGAGAAGGCTGCACTGGCTCCCAGTCAACAAGAGAATCACATTCAAACTCCTCACCCACGCTCACAAAGCACTGCACAACACTGGACCAGAATACCTCAACAGACGGCTCTCCTTCTACACCCCAACCCGACATCTTTGCTCCGCCGACCTCGCCCTCGCAACCGTCCCACGCGTCCGTAGAACTACAACCGGCGGTACAGCATCCTCGCACCTCGCTGCCAAAATGTTAAAAACACTCTTCCCACCCACCTGCGCCAGACCAAAGACCTCCTTACCTTCAGGAAACTTCTCAAGACCAGGCTGTTTGAGCAGTAGCAGGACCTCCCCCCTCCTTAACCTCCTCAACGCCTTGAGACCCTCACGGGTGAGTAGTGCGCTTTACAAATTCCTGATTGATTGATTGACTCATCGCACCTGACGCACGCAACGTTGCCGCTGGCTCAATTACGAGCCAGCGACAATGTTGCGGTAAGTTTCCTGCTGGGCCGGCGGGCCAGCAGGAAACTCATAATAGGGCCCGCGGAGGGCCGGCCGCATAGGCAGTCATCCCGATGCAGGACTTTGGCAGGCAGACTCTGCCGCCCAACTAAAAGTCGCAATGAGTGTCTCAGTCCTTATAAGGCAAACAACAGGGAGCAGCGTAGTGTATTTCCCTGTCAGGAAAAACCCCAAGAAACATCATAGGCACCAGAGGTAG
This sequence comes from Pleurodeles waltl, assembly GCF_031143425.1. NCBI lineage: Eukaryota > Metazoa > Chordata > Amphibia > Caudata > Salamandridae > Pleurodeles > Pleurodeles waltl. Next base: position 534,673,906 of record NC_090445.1, on the reverse strand, counting down.
GGCAAGAATGCCAGGAACACCGGTAGGTCAACCGCCCCCCATCTTCCTGCCAACGAGACAGTGTTGGAATTTAAACATTATTAATAAAATTGTGGCACTTAAACATAATGTGAAATAACATGTATTAAAAGGCCTAACTGAAAAACGTGTGTTTTGGGAAATGTGATCCCTCAGGTGTCAGCCACAATGAACTTCGACATTAAATTAAATAATGTCTAATGAAAATATATTTTGCTGAATCATAATTAAATATACTGACAAAATAATTGTTAATGTGGACTCAAAGATTTATAGTTTACATTTAAAATTAAATGTTTTATTCTTCGTGCTTAGCACTCGTTTAAGGACATAGGTGGTCATTGCAACCCTGGCGGTCGGTGTTAAAGCGGCAGTAAAAACCCAACAGGCCGGCGGTAAAAAAAATTTAATCACGACCGTGGCGGAAACTGCCATCACAGACTGCCACTTTCACACTCCGACCGCCACGGCGGTACAAACAAACACCGCGGCGGTAACCGCCAACAGACAGGTGGAAGACAATGTACCGCTCACAGTATTACAACAGGCCATCCGCCACCTTTTCTGGGGTGGATTCACCTCGAACAAAAACAGGGCGGAAACAGGACTTGGAAGGGAAAACGCTCACCTCTACACACCCCACGAGGAACCAGGACACCATGAAACCGAAACTCCAGATACTCCCTGCCTTTGTCTTCCTGCTCCTCTACCAGGAGCACGAACGCCGGCGGTGAAGACCACGATGAGTACTGCACCTACGACACAGGGGAGGGTGAGGGAAAAAAGAGTGACACACACACGCAATACGCAAACACCCCACCCTCACCCATGACAACACACACACTAATACATCATGATACATTACAGTTACACCCCCCTACCCCCCTGGAAGAATGCAAAGACACAAGGAAATGATTTGAACGTTTGTAATCTTTAAAATCCAGTACTCAAAAATATATATATACACTATAAATAATTATATACACCAAGAATACAAGTCCAAGGTATTCCACCATTAAAGTCCGTGGACCACTGAGCCCAAAATGCATGGGCGAGGCCCACACAAGATACCTGATCAAAACGGAGAGAACACTACTGGGGCATCAGATCAAAATACAACAGGCACCTCAGGGGGAAGGGAAGGGGAGCACCTCAGCCGGATGAGTGCACGACACGAGATCCATGAGGGGGCTCCATGCCCATTGATGTATCCTGGGGAGTGCAAAGCCACAGTCTCTCAAGTCTTTTCAGTGGGTGGTTTGGCCACTGCTTTATCCTGGGGAGTGCAAAGCCACACTCTCACAAGTCTCTCAAGTGGGTGGTTTGCCCACTGCTTTATCCTGGGTAGTGCAAAAGCCACAGTCTCACAAATCTCACAAGTGGGTGGTTTGCCCACTGATTTATCCTGGGGAGTGCAAAGACACAGTCTCATAAGTCTCTCAAGTGGGTGGTTTGCCCACTGCTTTACAAGTGGATAACAGTCTCCACTGGTTCTGGAGGGGGCTTGGTGCCAGAGTGCTTCATTCTGCCAAGGACTGAGGTAGTGGATGTGATACTCCACTGGTTCTGGAGGGGGCTTGGTGCCCCGAGTGCTTCATCCTGCCAAGGACTGAGGTAGTGGATGTGATACTCCACTGGTTCTGGAGGGGGCTTGGTGCCCAGAGTGCTTCATCCTGCCAAGGACCAAGGTATTGGATGTGGTACTCCACTGGTTCTGGAGGGGGCTTGGTGCCCGAGTGCTTCATCCTGCCAAGGACTGAGGTAGTGGATGCCTTTCTCTACTGGTTCTGGAGGGGGCTTGGTGCCCAGAGTGCTTCATCCTGCCAAGGACGGAGGTAGTGGATGCCTTTCTCCACTGGTTCTGGAGGGGACTTGGTGCCCAGAGTGCTTCATCCTGCTCGTGGAGGCCCCAGTAGCGTTGGAGCTTTTGCCGCTCATTGGCCTGCAGTGCTGGTGGCGGCGGTAACCTTGGCAGCGGTGCTTGTGGCGACGGTGTCCTTGGCAGCGGTGCTAGTGGTGGCGGTGACCTGTGAAGTGGTGCTTGTGGCGGTGGTGTCCTGTGAGGTGGTGCTTGTGGTGGCGGTGTCCTTGGCAGCGGTGTCCTTGGCAGCGTTGCTGGTGGCGGCGGTGTCCTTGGCAGCGGTGCTTGTGGCTGTGGTGTCCTTGGCAGCGGTGCTGGTGGTGGCGGTGTCCTTGGCAGCAGTGCTGGTGGCGGTCTTGTCCTCCATTCAGGTTTTCGGCGACTTGCCTGTCTTTCTGTGCCCCTTCCCCACCTTGGATGGTGGCGCAGCTGTCTTCCCACTCCCAACTGTACTCCTGGGAGAGGCTTTGGTGGTAGATGTTTTGCCTTTCTCCCGCCGGGCACTGGCCAACTTTTTATGCTTTTGAGATGGGGGACTGTCTGTGGTCTGGCTCCTTGGCACACTGGCTGCCCTGCTGCTTGGCGCACTCCAGAAGCCGGTTACTGCTGGCACCACTGTTCCCGCTAATGTTGTGGCTGAGGTGCTGGGTTGGGACCTGGAAAGGCGAGCCCTAGGGGACTGAAGTGGTGGGGGAGGTGAGGGGAAGAGGTCAAGTTTGGACAGGAAAAAATTTTGGGACACACTGGGACGGGTCGATGGAAGGGGTTTGGGAGTGGAGGAAGAGCTAGTGGTTGTAGGAGGTGTACGTTTGCTGACTTTGGGTGATGTGCATGGGCTGGAGGCTGTCGTGAGGTGGATGGCTGTTGGGTGGGTGTGTGGCTGCGTTTGTGTACCTTGGGAGGTGGGCTCACAGACACACTGAGAGAAGGCACAGGGGATGTGAGAATGGTAGTGGGGTGGTGACTGCACGTGAGCGGGGTGTGGTGATGGGTGTGCTGGTGATGGACGTAGTGGCTGAAGATGTAGTGCATGCAGGTGTGAGTGGAGATGAGACAGGGAGGGAGGAGGGAGACGTGGAGGAGGGGGACACAGTGGAGGCAGTGGATGTTGGTAAGTGTGCATGGGTATGATGCTTATGTGAGTGCCTGTGGGATGTGTGGTGCTTATGTTTGCCAGAGCTTCCCTTGTGTGTTGAGGTGTGTGCATGCTGGTCTGATGGTGTGCTTGGGATAGGCTGAGGTACAGGGGTTTGGGTCAGGGTAGAGGAAGTAAGAGGGGGGAGGCTGGACACAGGGACAATGGCTGCCATCAGTGCTGAGGCCAGAGTCTGAAAAGCTCGCTGTTGGGCTGCCTGACCAGAATTAATGCCCTCCACGTATGCATTGGTCTGTTGCAACTGCCTCTCTACACCCTGAATGGCATTCAAAATGGTAGACTGCTCCACAGTGAGGCACCTGAGGAGGTCAATGGCCTCCTCACTGAGGGCAGCAGGGCTGAGGTGCCTGGGGCGAAGCAGATGCCCACCCTCCTGGGTGAGCGGCCACGGGGCACACGCTGAGGGGCTGCTGGGAGGGCCGTGCTGGTAGGGGGTGGCGGCTGTACCTGTAGATGTGGTGGGCACAGAGGGGCCCACCACTGCAAGGGAGCTCCCGTCAGAGGAGGAGTCCGTGTCGCTGGTCTGAGCTCCTGTCCCCGCCGTGGAGCTCCCCTCACCCTCCATCCCACTGGTGGCTTCAGACTCTGTTGTCTCACCCTCCAGGGCCATGTGGGATGTAGCTCCCTCCTGCTCCGGTGCCACTACTCCTCCGCCTGATGATGCTAATGCATACAAGAACAGGGATTCCACAAAAAGGGGGGGAGACAGAAGAAAGACATGTTGAGTGCATGCAATACCGCAACCGTTGGCGGACACTAAAGACACAGAAGCCCCCTGCACTATGCCGTGCACTTTGAGTTCCCTAATTAATCACAGGGACATGGGGTGTAAGGCCTATGCCCGATTGCTGCACACATGGAAGTCACAGGAGCCTGACTAGGTGTAGTTGGCTCTGAACACAGGTGGGGTGGGGTGCCACATGGCCTGCCTTATGACGGGACCTTGCCTACTAAACTCGCCCTGGCCTAGGGGAACTAACAGCCCACCTCCCCCACCCAGACACCTCCACTGCACGCAGAATCAGCTGAATGAGAGTGTACTCATCCCCTTGTGGCTGCTGTGATGCCCTCAAGCGCCCATCCAACTCCAGATATGCCACCGCCAGGATCCGGAACATCAGGTGGGTCATGGTGCGACCGGCACCCCTCCCACATTGGTAGGCCATCCCCAGCTGGGCCTCCGCCATCTTCTTGCTCCAGCGGCGAATGTCCTCCCATCTTTTCCGGCAGTGGGTGCTCCGTCTGTGGTGGACCCCCAGGGTCCAGACTTCCTTGGCGATGGCACACCAAATATCCTTCTTCTGGTGGGCGCTGACCTAAAGGAATATTACAGGGGAAAAGGAGAAGATATAACCGTCCGCACGTCACAGTCATTGACCCGCATCCCTACCCTTGCCATGACGCACATGCACTCACCGTTGTTTCATGCACGCCTCATTCTTCCCCCCTATCTTCCATCTACACCACTCCACACAGGCATTGCCCATTCGGCATGCTCACAGTGTACTTACCTGTTTGTCTGGAGGACCGTAGAGTAGCGTGTACTGGGGGAGAACCCCATCCACTAGTTTCTCCAACTCCTCCGTGCTGAAGGCAGGGGCCCTTTCCCCAGACACATGAGCCATTGTCTCTTCCAGACTGAGATCACAGCAGCACTTGCAGTGTAGGTCCTCTCCTGTCGAAGATCAGGTATCAAGTGATTGAACAGAGAGAAAATGGCGGTGACGTCTGCGGCGGTGTGTACCGTCACTGCCGGCGTACATTGTCATTGGCTCCTCAAACCCATAGGGTCCAATGGTAACCAATGCAGGATTGCGCCGCGGTCTTCGACCGCCTACCGCAACGGTGTACAATGCCAGCGCAGTTACCTCATATCCCCTTGTCCCACATTACAGGTCAGGCAGTCGCTATTTCAGGGGGCCACATGGCATTAATTTTAAATGCGTCACACATATCTAGGCCATGCATACACACTAATTCTAGGCACATAGCGGTTTGAAAAAATTGAGGAATAAAGTTGTGTTAACATACCTCAGTGTTGGTTGACTCTCTGCTCGCTGTTCTCCTCCATAGAGCACATCCGCTGGGGCAGGTGAGGAGGTGGTGGCATCCTCAGGTGTACAGACCGCTGGTGGACCTGTCGACAATGGAGGAGCGACATGTAATTGTCACCTACAGACTTGATCGTGCCACAATCCTGGAACTGTGTGCCCAGTTGGAGCCAGACCTGATGTCAGCTATCCGCCATCCCACAGGACTCTCCCCTCTAGTGCAGGTGCTGTCAGTACTCCATTTTCTGGCAAGTGGTTCTTTTCAAACTACAGTGGCCATAGCATCAGGGATGTCCCAGCCTATGTTCTCCAACGTGTTGTCCAGAGTGTTTTCTGCCTTGCTGAAACACATGCGCAACTACATCGTTTTCCCTCAGGTGAAGGATTTGCCGACAGTGAAAGGTGACTTCTATGCCCTGGGACATATCCCCAACATCATAGGTGCCATTGATGGGACACATGTGGCCTTGGTACCCCCCCCCCGCAGGTGTACAGAAACCGGAAGAGTTACCATTCAGTGAATGCACAGATGGTGTGTTTGGCTGACCAGTACAACTCCCATGTGAATGCCAAGTTTCCTGGCTCAGTGCATGACGCTTACATTTTGAGGAATAGAAGCATCCCTTATGTGATGGGGCAACTCCAGAGGCACCGTGTGTGGCTATTAGGTGAGGACATGGAGCCTATACAGTGTGACTAGGTGTCTGGGTCTGTCCATAAGAGTTAGTGTGTGACAGATTTCCCTCAACATTTGTAGGTGACTCTGGCTACCCCAACCTGACATGGCTACACACCCCAGTGAGGAATCCCAGGACAAGGGCATAGGAATGCTACCAAGAGGCCCAGGGGCGAACCAGGAGGGTTATAGAGAGGACCTTCGGCCTCCTGAAGGCCAGGTTCAGGTGCCTCCATATGACAGGTGGTTCCCTATTCTACTCACCAAAGAAGGTGTGCCAGATCATCGTGGCCTGCTGTATGCTTCACAACTTGGCTTTGCGACGACAGGTGCCTTTTCTGCAGGCGGATGGTCCAGATGGAGGTGTTGTGGCAGCTGTAGAGCCTGTGGACAGTGAAGAAGAGGAAGCAGAAGAAGAGGACATCGACAACAGAAACACGGTGATTCATCAATACTTCCAGTGAGACACAGGTAAGAAGACATCACTGCCTGCTACATCTGAAATCATTGCTCCACCTCTCATCTGTCTGTCACTTTCACCCAGTGTATGAACCCTGAGTTGTCACTTTCCCTTTCAAATTCACAGATGTGGGTCCCACTGTGTGAAATCTGCTTTGTTTCTGCATGGACTAGAGCTGTGTGACATAGGTATGTTGACAGTACAATGGATATAGCATTTTTACAGTTATTGCAAATACACATTTTCGAAAGCACAGACTGACTCCAGATTATTTTGTGCTTTAACGGTGTTTATTTAAGTGCTAAATATTGGAGGGTGTTGTAAAATGGTAAGGGGTGATGGTGGAGGAATGTCCATGGCAGAATCCAGTCTATTAGTCTCACAGGTGCATTGTCCAAAGGGGCATGGGAAGTGGAGCTGGGGCAGTTTAAGGATGGACAGGGTGACAAAGTGGGACAGAAGGATGACAATCAAGGTGGTCTAATTTCTTGGTGAGGGTCTTGGCATTGTTCTCTGTCTTTGTCCTGGATCTCAGGGACTGCTTGCGGGGTGGTTCTCCATCTGCAGGGGGTGGGGTGCTGGTGTCGTGGTCCTGTGGCGGTGCCTCCTGTCCACTGGCGCCAGCGGAGGTGGTGGGCAGTTCATTGTCCAGGCTAGTGTCAGGGGCCCCTTGTTGTGCCACAGTGTCCTTCCTGGTGTTGACAAGTTCCTTCAGCACCCCTACAATGGTGCCCAGGGTGGTGTTGATGGATTTGAGTCCCTCCCTGAACCCCAAATACGGTTCCTCCTGCAGCCGCTGGGTCTCCTGAAACTTAGCCAATACTGTTGCCATCGTCTCCTGGGAATGGTGGTAGGCTCCCATAATGTTGGAGAGGGCCTCGTGGAGAGTGGGTTCCCTGGGCCTGTCCTCCCCCTGTCGCACAGCAGCCCTCCCAGTTCCCCTGTGTTCCTGGGCCTCTGTCCCCTGAACCGTGTGCCCACTACCACTGCCCCCAGGTCCCTGGTGTTGTTGGGGTGGTGGGTTAGCCTGGGTTCCCTGTAGTGGTGGACACACTGCTGCTTGACGTGTCCTGGGGACAGAGGTATGGGCCCGCTGGGTGGGTGCTGTGCTGGTGTTTCCAGAGGGGGGAGGCTTTGTTGTGGCTTGTGCCAGTGTTAGGGGAACCAACTGTCCCGAGGTCCCAGATGGGCCGGGCTGGTCATTTAGATCCAGTTGGACGGAGCTGCTGTCATCACTGTGGGCCTCTTCTGTGGGTGGAGTGGATATGTCTGGACCCTCCTGTCCGGTGACATTGGGTAGGGGTCCTACAGGGGTGTAAAGGCACGATTATTGCATCTGTGTGTGCCATGGTGTGCAATGGGTGGGTGACCCTGTACCCCAGTGCTTGCATTCTTGTGTGGGACCTTGTGTGGTAATTGTTCAGGGGTGTGTGTGGGTATGTGCAGTGGCCATGCATTGGTGATGGGTGTCCATGCTTTGGTGTTGCATGCAGGGCTTTGTGTTGTGATAGTGGGACATATGTGAGGAGTTTGAGTGATGGGGGTGAGGGCGAGGGTGGGGGTATGTGATAGCATGCAGGTAGGGTGGGGGATGTAATAGTTAAGATTTGACTTACCGGAGTCCATTCCTCCAGCTACTCCTGCGAGGCCGTCAGGATGCAGTATAGCCAAGACCTGCTCCTCCCATGTTGTTAGTTGTGGGGGAGGAGGTGGGGGTCCACCGCCAGTCCTCTGAACTGCAATGTGGTGTCTTGAGACCACGGAACGCACCTTCCCCCGTAGGTCGTTCCACCTCTTCCTGATGTCATCCCGTGTTCTTGGGTGCTGTCCCACTGCGTTGACCCTGTCCACGATTCTGCACCATAGCTCATCTTCCTAGCTATGGTGGTGTGCTGCACCTGTGATCCGAATAGCTGTGGCTCTACCCGGATGATTTCCTCCACCATGACCCTGAGCTCCTCCTCAGAGAACCTGGGGTGTCTTTGCGGTGCCATGGGGTGGTATGGGTGATGTGTGGGGTTGTGTGTGTTGTGATGTGTGTGGTGATGTTTAGGGGTGTGTGGTGTTTTGTGCGTGGATTTTGTGTGAGTGATGGTGTTGAGTGCCTGTGGATGCTAGTTTGTAGATGGTGGTGTCTCTCTCTGGCCTTCAGTCGCAATTGTGGTTGTAAGGGTTTGTGGGGGTGTGTTTTATATTGTATTGGATGTGTGGGAGTGGTGTGTGTATGTGTCTCAGGTGTGTGTATTTCGATTTGTCCAATGTGGCAGTGTTTTGTAAATGTGTGTGTTTTTTGAGCGTGGCGGTGTGTACCGCCAATGGAGTACCGCGGTTGAAAGACCGCCACGTGGATTCGTGGGTCGTGATAGTGTGGGCGTATTCCTGTTGGCGTGATGTGGAGGTTTTGTTATCGCCAGTTTATCACTGACCTTTGGTGTGGCAGACTTGTGTGGGCGTCTAAATTGTGGCAGATTCCGATCTGTGGGTCATAATATCTGTGGCAGAATTCCACGGCCGCGGCGGTGTGTTGGCGGTCTTCTGCAGTGCGGTAAGCGGCATTTACCGCCAATGTTGTAATGACCCTTATAATGTTTTAGTAATTTTCTAGAGGCACGATGTTTAAAAAGAATGTTAACTCGCAAAATATTGTTTTTTCAAACATCCTGTGTGACTTGCACAGTGGAAATTTCTGTCTTGTTCTTACTGTACGTGTTGCATATTTTATCGAGATAAAAGCTGTTAGTTAAACAAAGGGCCTTAGTATTCAATGTCCAGTTTTTCATGTAACATTTTGCTTTGCTTGAGTTTCATTTTTGGCAGGAAGCTCTTGTAATGTTTTTATGTATTTTAAATGTAATTTTTTGTATGGAAGCTGATGCCAGGAGAGGAGAAAGGAGTGACAGGATAATCCAATCATGACTGCAGAAAAAGTGAAGATATACATCTGATGCACAGATCCTGATTATTGGCCGCAAACTAAATCACCCCATAGTCTGTCCAATAGAAGCTTTGTCAATTACCTTTTGGGACTTTAATATAGCAATCTTTTAGGAGATGTAAGTCAGTTCCCCATTTTCTGAGTTTCTGTTCAGTTCTCCATTTTCCAAGCTACAAGATGCTGCTTAGTTCTATGCCTATGATTCTAACAGTTCAGATATATTAGGCCCACCTTTATTGAACTGTTTTCTCTTCCATTTTCTGATGCTGAAGACCTGATGTTCCGGTTCTCTGCTGATGAAGATTCTGCTGTTTGCTGATTCATTCAGGAGAGGCATAACTAATGTGCATTTGTGTTATCTTTGCAGGTTTTCTCTTCAGAAAATCCAACCGCTTATTTTGGTTAGCACCACAGTTAGATGTTTTCTGAATTATATTTTGTCTTATTTTTTCTTTTTGCTTAAAGCCCACAAATGCTTTCCCATTAGAGTGCTAGTTAGGGATGCCTGATCTAATGTTTACATTTAACTATTTATTAATTGATATTGTTTGTTTCAACAGCACAAACTAAATGTATGCTGTTTCTCTATTTCACTTGATTCTGTTGCTATTCTGCATTGTTCTTATGAGTGTCTAATGTTGAATTTCTTAAATAGATTGAGATTCTTCAGGCGTTTTGGACAGTCTGTGATGTCTCTGTTTTTCTATCATTTGGTCTTGCACATGATTTATGTGATGTTAGCATTGTAAATCTAAAGGGCAATAAATGTTTAACCTTTATTAAACTGGTGTGGTGATTTATGGCCACATAGGTCATGGTGTGTTTAAATTACTGACTCCAATTGATTATATTGGTTATTTGATGTTAGAATTGAGTTTTGAGAATGAATCCGCGAGGCTTTGTCAGCAACTGTGTGCGAGTGTGATAGCATTAGTTCCACCTTGGGATTGGTTGGTTGGTGAAAAGGAGCCGCAAATGGATTAATGGACACCCGTGAAGCACTATTGGTCAAGAGTAGTAAGCGAAAAGGATTTGGGGATTGAATTACTGTTTTGAATTTAATTTGTAGGTTTGAGTACAATTGAAGGCAAAATTGACATTTTTCAAAGCATGCTTATGTGTGTATACAAATTCCTTTATCAGTGTAAGAAGGAATTACATATCATAGCTTACCACTAACATATGGAATTAGTTGCAGTCTTCTGTTACCAAGATTCTATAACCAAGAATACATCCAATATTTGCATTTGAATATGGATGTTGTTTTTTTCATTTGTTCCAAGTAATCAACATTTATTTAGTATTGCTAGAGCTAAGAATATTGACATTGTATGAGGTTTCTTTGCACCTACATTAACATTTGGGTCTGCCTCTGGCCCTTGTAACAACCTCACATGTACACTTTCACACCAGATACACACAAAAACCTCAGTGTCAGAGGGCTTTGATAATAAACTCCTGGGCTCCAGGTTACTGTAGCATTTGAGGGCTATTCTTTGGTAGTTGTTTGGCTCAAATCGACCTAGGAAATGGGTATGTGTTTTTTCTGCGATCTGTCAACTGCCAGGATTTGAGGAACAAAGAGGATTCCCTAGGGGCAGCTCAACCTTTAATAAACCCTATCTCCTATGTGCCATTTTTATGTCCACGTCTGTCAGTTAATTCTATCATTGTATGCTAACAAAACTTTAGTATACTTCCAACAGCATGTTAAACGTTTCATTTCTCCTCATAATTTGACTTAAAAGGTGGACTGATTTATCATCCTGTACCACCTATTGGGAAAGGCAAAGATGCAGAACCTTTGAGAAACTCTGTCTCCAGCAAATTATATTTATCCAGTTTAGAGAGAGAACAAAATACACAGGGCACTAAGGAAAATTGAGACTTCCTCAAACTTAGCATCTCAAAAGAGATCAGACTAACATCTATTGAGACATCAATCCCATAGAAATACTATCCTCAACAGGAATGCCTGCAGGTAGCGCCCATCCTTGAACTCCGTAAGAAGTTGACATTAAAATGCTTGTTCTCAGAGCTCTAGTGTTCAGAAAAGAAACAAGTGAGGAGAGTTTTATGTCAGTCCAAGGGCCTTGTTGGCTGCTTCGTCTAATGTCATTAATTCATTTCCCCTTCTTCACATGCATTTACTATAACAACCTCAGTGCCTCATCAGAGGATGCTAAGACTTCTTTGAACACACCCTGCAGCCAACTCAAATATATTAGAAATCTGCCATGTGGCAAAGACTGTAGCCCTCATTACACACCTGGCGGGCGGTGATAAAGCGGCGGTAATACCGTCAACAGGCCGGCAGTAACAAAAATGGAATTATGACCACGGCAGAAACCGCTCAGACAGACAGCCACTTTAACACACCGACCGCCACGGTGGTAGCAACAAGCACCACGCCGGTAACCGCCAACAGCCAGGCGCAAGACAATGTATCGCCCACTGCATTATGACCAGTCTATCCGCCAGCTTTTCCGGGGCGGTACCAACGACATCAAAAGCATTGCGGAAACAGAACACAGAAGGCAAAAGACTCACCTCTGGAGACACAGGGAACAACCACGATGCCATGGAGCCTGAGTTGCACATATTTCCCATGCTCGTCCACCTTTTCCTGCAATACGAACACCAACGTGGGCGAAGACAACCAAGGTGAGTACTGCCGTCTAACACACAAGGGAGGGGGAGGAAAAGAGAGTGACACACACACAAAAACGTAATACCCCCACCCCCACCCACAACACCATACACACAACCAGATGCAATAACATTACATATCCATCCCGTACCCCTCAGGAGTGTAATACGATGAATGAACATGAAGAAGTGCATTAAATTACAAACTTATATACATATATACAAATGGAGGTACACTGGGCCACAACACATAGGCCAAGGTCCCACCTCACTCCTGCAACAACATGGAGAGAACACTGCAGGGGCATCAGGTTGAAAATACACAGGCACCTCAGGGGGACAGGGGTTGGAGAGGCACCTCAGCTGGAAGATGATACAACACCACTGGTCCTGGAGGGGGCTATATGCCCATCACTCTGTCCTGGGGAGTTCAAGGCCACAGTCTCTCAAGTGGGTGATTTGCCCATTGCTTAGTCCTGGGGAGTGCAAAGCCACAGTCTCTCAAGTGGGTGGTTTGCCCACTGCTTGGTCCTGGGGAGTGCAAAGCAACAGTCTCTCAAGTGGGTTGTTTGCCCACTGCATGGTCCTGGGGAGTGCAAAGCCAGAGTCTCTCTAGTGGGTGGTTTGCCCACTGCTTGGTCCTGGGGAGTACAAGGCCACAGTATCTCTAGTGGATGACTTCTCCACTGGTTCTGGAGGGGGCATTGTGCCCAGTGTGCTTCATCCTGGGGAAGGATGGGGTGAGTGGATGGCTTCTCCACTGATTCTGGAGGGGGCATTGTGCCCAGTGTGCTTCATCCTGGGAAGGATTGGGTGAGTGGATGGCTTCTTCCACTGGTTCTGGAGGGGGCATTGTGCCCTGTGATGCAGATCTTGAGGAGTGCAAGTTCACAGTCTCTCACCGGGGTGTCAGACCAACTGGATTTGCAGGGGCCAGGATGCACAACAGCCCATGGAGGCACGACCACACACTGTCCGCCGGCGGGGCGGCTGCTCAGTGGTGGCAGTGGCTGGGCTGGTGTCGGGGCTTGAAGTGGTCAGGGGAGGCCCCAGCCTGTCCACTGCAGCATCGGACTGCTGCCCACTGGGGCTGCTGCTGCTGGCAGTGGTGCTGGTGGCGGTGCCAGCAGTGGTAGAGGGAGGCCCCAGCCCATTCCCTGCAGCCTCGGACAGCTGCCCATTGGGGCTGCTGCTGCTGGCGGTGGTGCTGGTGGCAGTGCTTGCAGTTGTGAGGGGAGGCTCCAGCCCATCCGCTGCAGCCTTGGACGGCTGCCCACTGGGGATGCTGCTGGCAGTGGTGCTGGTGGCGGTGCTGGCGGTGGTGCTGGTGGTGGTGCAGGCAGTGGTGGGGGAGGCTCCAGCCCATCCCCTGCAGCCTCGGACGGCTGAACCACCATGGTTGGTAGTGGGGGCTCCAAATGAGTCCCAGCACCAGGCCTCCTCTTCTTCCTGCCTGCTGGTGCAGGCCCCTTGCCCTTCCTGTCAGCAGCCGGGGATTGCCCCTTGCCCTCCACACCTGTAGCTGGTGGTGCCTCCTTGCCCTTCCTAGTCACAGCTGGTGGTGCCTCCTTGTCCTTCCTTGATGCACCTGGTGCAGGCACCCTGTCAGTATTGCTGCCTGGTGCCTGGGATCCTCTCCCACCTGCAGTAGATGTCTACACTACTGTGCCCCTGGAATGGGTGGCTGAGGTGGTTGCCTGGGTTTTCTTCACCCGAACCTGACGTGAAGGACGGGGGGGGAGGAGGGGTAGGGAAGAGGTCATTGGTGGAGAGAAAAAGCTTCTTAGGGACATTGGGGAGGGAAGAGGGTGAAGGTTTGGGAGTGGAGGAAGAGGAAGTGGGTGTAGGAGGTGTCTGTCTCCTGTGTTTGGGTGCAGGTGCATGGGCTGGATGCCACTGTGAGGTGGATGGCTGTTGGGTTTCTGAGTGCTTGCATTTGGGTACCCTGGGAGGAAGGGGCACAGACACAGTGGGAGAGGACACAGGGGATGTGTGCATGGAATTGGGGGTGGTGACTACCAGTGAGGGGAGTGTAGTGATAGGCGTGATGGTGGTAGTGGATGAGGATTTAGTGCATGCAGGTGTGAGTGTAGACGCAACTGGAATGGAGGTGGAGGATGAGGAGGAGGGGGAGACAATGGAAATTGTGGATGTTGGGTGTCACTGCATCTGGATGGTGTTTGTGTGAGTGCCTGTGGGATGATGTGTGGTGCTTGTATTTGCCTCAACCACTCCTGTGTGTTGCCCTGGGGGCATGCTGGTCTGTCTGTGTGCTTGGGACAGGTTGGGGTTGAGGAGATTAGGATTGGGCAGAGGAGGTTGGAGGGGTAGGCTCGAAATAAGGACAATGGCTGCCGTCAAAGAGGAGGCCAGAGCCTGGATTGATCTCTGATGGGCCGCCATGCCAGAGTGAATGCCCTCATGGAATGCATTTGTTTGTTGCAAATGGGTTGCCAGCCCCTGGATGGCATTCACAATAGTTGACGGCCCAACAGAGATGGATCGCAGGAGGTCAATTGCCTCCTCACTCAGGGCAGCAGGACTCACTGGGGCAGGTCCTGGGGTGCCTGGGGCGAAGGAGATGCCCACCCTTCTGGGTGAGTGGGCATGGGAAACACGCTGCGGGGCTGCTGGGAGGGGGGTGCTGGTACGGGGTTGGCAACTGTACCTGTATTGGGGAGGTCACAGAGGTGTCCGCCACCACTAGGGAGCTTCCATCGGAGGAGGCATCACTGTCAGAACTGTCCCCTCCAGTCTCTGCCGTGGTGCTCCCCTCACCCATTGGTGCCCTCAGCGTCGGTGGATTCGGCCTCCTGGGCCCTGTGGGATGCCGCTCTCCCCATCACTGGTGCCTCTGCTCCTCCGCCAGATGATGCTAATATCCAAAAGGACAGGGTAACAAAATGTTAGAAATGGGGTCTTTGGTTGACAGTCAGGCTACCCCCTGTTCAAACAAGGACCCTCACTCTAGTCAGGGTAAAAGAGAATCACCCTCAGCTAACCCCTGCTTACCCCCTTGGTAGCTTGGCAGAGCAGTAGTCTTAACTTCAGAGTGCTAGGTGTAAAGTATTTGTACCAACACACACAGTAACTTAATACAAACACTACAAAATGACACAACACAGGTTTAGGAAAATAGGAAATATTTATCTAAATAAAACAAGATAAAAATGACAAAAATCCACAATACACAAGTCAAGTAAACAATTAAAAATCAAAAAGAGTCTTTAAGTGGTTTCAAACACACACTAACACTGTTAGCGTGAAAATGTACCTTGGGTGTGTCAAAAATAACACTGCACGAGCGAGTGTGCGTCAAAAAGGGCTTGTGATGCGTCGATTCCACTCATGAGCGGGACCTTGCTTCGTTTCTCCTTTCGTCGGGTCGGGGCACGTCGTTCCTTCTCTCCGCAGGAGAGCGATGCGTCGATCCGACAATACTCTCAGGTCCGGGCAGGCCTTGCGTTGTTTTTACACACCCAGCGGTACTTGCGTCGGAAATCCAGCCGCATGATAATCCAAAAACCATGCACCGCGGGTTGCGATCTCCCAGCTTCTGTCAGTGATGCTGCACGTCATTTCTCCTGCTCCATGCATTGATTCTTCGGTCGTGTTTCCGGCGAGCGTCGATTTTCAGCCGCGGAGCCGGCGGCGCATCATTTCTTCAGCCGCTGATCGGAGTTGCGTTGATCTTTTCCCCGCACGGCGCTCTGTGCGTGGGTTTCCTTCTCTTAGGCTGCCAGCTTTTCCTTTCAGGGTCCCAGGAACTGGATGGGCAACACAGGGCAGAGTAGGAGTCTCTCCAGAGATTCCAGGTGCTGGCAGAGAGAAGTCTTTGCTCTCCCTGAGACTTCAAACAACAGGAGGCAAGCTCTAAACCAAGCCCATGGAGAGTTCTTCTCAGGATGGAAGGCACACAAAGTCCAGTCTTTGCCCTCTTACTCTGGCAGAAGCATCAACTGCAGGATAGCTCCACAAAGCACAGTCACAGGCAGGGCAGCTCTTCTTTCTCAGCTCTTCAGCTCTTCAGCTCTTCAGCTCTTCTCCAGGCAGAGGTTCCTCTTGTTTCCAGAAGTGTTTCTCTAAAGTCTATAGTTGTTGGTGCCCTTCTTATACCCAATTTCTCTTTTGAAGTAGGTCTACTTCAAAGTAAAGTCTCTTTTGAATTTGAAATCCTGCCTTGCCCAGGCCAGGCCCCAGACACTCACCAGGGAGTTGGAGACTGCATTGTGTGAGGACAGGCACAGCCCTTTCTGGTGTAAGTGACCACTCCTCCCCTCCCTCCAAGCACAGATGGCTCATTAGGAAATGCAGACTACACCCCAGCTCCCTTTGTGTCACTGTCTAGTGTGAGGTGCAACCAGCCCAACTGTCAAACTGACCCAGACAGGGAATCCACAAACAGGCAGAGACACAGAAATGGTAAAAGTGGCATTTTCAAGTACACAATCTTAAAATCAACTTTACTAAAAGATGTATTATTAAATTGTGAGCTCAGAGACCCCAAATTCCACATGTCCATCCTCTCCCAAAGGGAATCTACACTTTAATCAGATTTAAAGGTAGCCCCCAGGTTAACCTATGAAAGGGACAGGCCTTGCAACAGTGAGAAATTAATTTAGCAATATTTCACTGTCAGGACATATAAAACAAATTACTAGGGTGGTCATTACAACCCTGGCGGTCGGTGTTAAAGCGGCGGTAAGACCGCCAACAGGCCGGCGGTAATGAATTTGCAATTACTACCGTGGCGGAAAACTGCCAACAAAGGCAGCCACTTTAACACTCCGACCGCCACGGCGGTACAAACAAACAGCGCAGCGGTCACCGCCAACAGACAGTCGGAGGACAAAGTACCGCCCACAGTATCACAACAGGCCAATCCGCCACCTTTTCTGGGGTGGATTCACTACGGATAAAAACACGGCGGAAACAGGATTCCGAAGGGAAAACGCTCACCTCTACATACCCCACGAGGAACTAGGAAACTATGGAGCCGGAACTCCAAATTCTCCCTGCGATAGTCTTCCTGCTCCTCTACCAGGAGCACGAATGCCTGCGGCGAAGACCACAGTGAGTACTGCACCTACGACACAGGGGAGGGGGAGGGAAAAAACAGGGGGACACACATGCAACACCCCCAATCCACCCTCACCCACCACAACACACACACTAATCCATATTGATACATCACAGTTACACCCCCCAACCCCGTCGGAAGAATGCAAAGACAAAAGAAAATGAGTGTAACCATTGTAATCTATTAAAATCAAGTAGGCAAAAATATATATATACACCATTAACAAAATATACACCAAGCATAGTAGTCCAGGCAGTGCTCCAATTAAGTCCGTGGAACACTGGGCCCACACGGTATGGGCGATCCCCACACAAGATCCCCGACCATGACGGAGAGAACACTGCAGGGGCATCAGATAGCAAGAAAACAGGCACCTCAGGGGGAGGGAAAGGGGGGGCACCTCAGCCGGTTGAGTGCACGAGGCCAAATCCACGAGGGGGCCACATGCCCACTGTTCAATCCTGGGGAGTGCAAAGCCACAGTCTCTCAAGTCTATACAGTGGGTGGGTTGCCCACTGTTCAATCCTGGGGAGTGCAAAGCCACAGTCTCTCAAGTCTCTACAGTGGGTAGGTTGCCCACTGTTCAATCCTGGGGAGTGCAAAGCCACAGTCTCTCAAGTCTATACAGTGGGTGGGTTGCCCACTGTTCCATCCTGGGGAGTGCAAAGCCACAGTCTCTCAAGTCTCTACAGTGGGTGGGTTGCCCACTGTTCCATCCTGGGGAGTGCAAAGCCACAGTCTCTCAAGTGGATAACAGTCTCCACTGGTTCTGGAGGGGGCATGGTGCCCAGAGTGCTTCATCCTGCTAAGGACAGAGGTAGTGGATGTATCTCTCCACTGGTTCTGAAGGGGGCATGGTGCCCAGAGTGCTTCATCCTGCTAAGGATAGAGGTAGTGGATGTATCTCTCCACTGGTTCTGGAGGGGGCTTTGTGCCCAGAGTGCTTCATCCTGCTAAGGAGAGAGGTAGTGGATGACAGTCTCCACTGGTTCTGGAGGGGGCTTTGTGCCCAGAGTGTTTCATCCTGCTAAGGACAGAGGTAGTGGATGTATCTATCCACTGGTTCTGGAGGGGGCATGGTGCCCAGAGTGCTTCATCCTGCTAAGGACAGAGGTAGTGGATGACAGTCTCCACTGGTTCTGGAGGGGGCATGGTGCCCAGAGTGCTTCATTCTGCCCGTGACGGACTCAGTAGCGTCAGTGCCCTTGGCTCTCATGGGCCAGCGTTCCTTGAGACGGCGGTGCCTGAAACGGCGGTGGCCTGTTCAGCGGTGCTTGAGATGGCGGTGCCCTATTCAGCGGTGCTTGAGACAGCGGTGCCCTGTTCAGCGGTGCATGAGACGGCGGTGCCCTGTTCAGCGGTGCTTGGAGCGGCGGGCTCCTTTGCAGTGACTCAGCTGCTGGCGGTCCTTCATGGCCCAGCGGGGCTTGTGCTGGCGGTCCTCTCTAGCCCAGCGGGGCTTGTGCTGGCAGTCCTCTGTAGCCCAGCGGGGCATGTGCTGGCAGTCCTCTGTAGCCCAGCGGGGCTTGTGCTGGCGGTCCTCTCTAGCCCAGCGGGGCTTGTGCTGGCGGTCCTCTCTGTCCCAGCGGGGATGACGGCTGTGGCCTCCTGGGCAGCAGGGATGACGACTGAGGCCTCCTGGGCAGCGGGGATGATGACGGTGGCCTCCTGAGCAGCTGGGTTGGTGCTGGCGGTGGCCTCCTGGGAAGCAGGGCTGGTGGCGGTGGCCTCCTGGGCAGCAGGGCTGGTGCTGGCGGTGGCCTCCTGGGCAGCAGGGCTGGTGGCGTGGCCTCCTGGGCAGCTTGGCTGGTACTGGCGGTGGCCTCCTAGCCAGCAGGGCTGGTGGCGGTGGCCTCCTGGGCAGCAGGGCTGATCCTGGCGGTGGCCTCCTGGGCAGCGGGGATTATGGCGGTCTTCTCCGCCGTGCTGCTCTTCCCAGACTTGCTGAGTTTCTTGTGCCCCTTCCCCACCATGGAATGTGTCGCAGCTGACTCCACACTCGCAAAGGGACCCCTGGGAGCGGCTTTGGTGGCTGGAGTCTTCCCTCTCTCCCGCTTGGCACGGGCCAACTTCTGATGCTTGACAGGTGGGGGACTGTCTGTGCTGTGGCTTTGTGTATCTTGGGAGGGGGCGTCACAGACACACTGGGAGAGCACACAGGGGACGTGTGAATGGTAGTGGGGGTGGTGACTGCACGTGAGCGGGGTGTGGTGGTGGGTGTGCTGGTGATGGTAGTAGTGGCTGTAGAGGTAGTGCATGCAGGTGTGAGTGTAGACGAGACTGGGAGGGAGGAGGGAGACGATGAGGATGGGGACACAGTGGAGGCAGTGGATGTTGGTGTGTCTGCATGAGTGCCTGTGGGATGTGTGGTGCTTATGTTTGCCTGAGCTTCCCTTGTGTGTTGACGTGTGTGCATGCTGGTCTAGAGGTGTGCTTGGGATAGGCTGGGGTACAGGGGATTGGGTCTGGGTGGAGGAAGTTGGAGGGGGGAGGCTAGGGACAGGGACAATGGCTGCCATCAGTGCTGAGGCCAGAGTCTGAAAAGCTCTGACCAGAATGAATGCCCTCCAGGAATGCATTTGTTTGTTCTAACTGCCTTTCTACACCCTGGATGGCATTCAAAATGGTAGACTGCCCAACAGTGAGGGACCTGAGGAGGTCAATGGACTCCTCACTGAGGGCAGCAGGGGTGACTGGGGCAGGGCCTGAGGTGCCTGGGGCGAAGGTGTCAGAGTCACCAGATCCTCGGGGTCTGCGCACGTTCCCAACACGTCCACCACTGAACAGCTCCAAGTCTCTGATAGATAAATCACAGAGGCTAAGAGAGTTCAAGAGGGGAAGAGGGGATTAGGAAGGGAAACAGCTGGGAGTAAAAAAAAGGTTAGAACACACAATATGAAAATTATATCTCCTGAAATCAATACTAGACTATGATTCTAAGCGTAGTCATTCTGAAAACATGAACAATCTAAGAATTAAGTTTAAAATGACTAAGTTTCAAGATGGCCGGATTCCTGTAAGGGAATCAAGATGGATTAAATGAAAACTTTCTTATTCAAGTACTTTCCTTTACATGAGAATCAGAAAAACATTCTGACTAAATTTTAAACCAGTCATATAAATCCTTTTTTGAGAATGCATACTAGAACCATACAATATTGCATCTAGAAACTCTGATCTTCTGTGTACTCTTAAAATGTTTCAACACAAATTGCGCATATTGTAGATTTATATATATATATATATATATATAGTAAACACCATAAAAGGATTGTGCTCCATGAATAACACAATGTGGATTCAGGAAAACAAATCACATAACTTATCAACTCGAATATTACATGATAAATATCTTAGAATAGTGGCATACAATAAACAACATGAATTAAACTCGAGGAGAGAATTGTGCGTCTTGCCGATTTGAGTGTCACCATGTAAAATGCCAAGAAATGGTAGTACGCAATGAATATCAAAGTCAAATCATCATTAAACGAATCGCGCGCCTTGCCAATTCGTAAACCACAATGTAAATGCCAAGAAATAACAGCTCACAATGAATAACAAGATCAAAGTACAATGAAACGAATCACGCGTCTTTTGCCGATTCTTAAGCCACCATGTAAATGTCAAGAAATGGTAGCGCAATGAACAACAATGTTAAAACACAATAAAACGAATCGCGCGTCTTGCCGATTCTTAAGCCACCATGCAAATGTCAAGAAATGGCAGCGTGCAATGAATAACAAGATTAAATTATCTTGAAACCAATCGTGCGTCTTGCAAGTCACCCTGCAAATGTCACAAACACTCAAGCGCATATTTCACACGCGCAAAGTCCTCTGTCAAATCATAAAAGAATTAGGCCCAAGAACATAAGAGTTCTCGATAACGGCGTCGGGAGGCCAGCCCAACCACCGTCTTACTGCCCAGAACAAGGATCTCCAAATGAAGAATGAAAGTCAGATGTCTGGAAGATCAAATAGGCCACTGGGACAGGAGCTCAGGAAGTAGCTGCTGCTCTGCACCCTGACCTCTGAATAGTGAGCACTTGGAGCTGGGCTGGCTCCTTTTTATAGAGTCTTGGCCCAGCTCACAACCACACCCAGGCATGTTGCAGGGAAAGTCTCTAGAATGCCCTGGAAAGGGACCACAACCTAACACACTCTGAAAGCCTGCAGCAATACATTGCAAATGAACAGCATTTGTAAGCATATTAAAAATATGTCTTCAGGATTGAACTCTGCAATGCAAAAGGTTAAACAACAACATATCAACACAATGCATAAATTACGTTGGTTTGAGAGTGCTAGGTTTTTGCATTCTAGTCGCCAATAGAGCGCGCACTGCCCTGGTGTTGACAGAAGGTGATGCCCACCCTCCTGGGTGAGCGGGCACAGGACAAAGGCTGAGGGGCTGCTGGGAGGACGGTGCTGGAAGGGGGGGTGGCGGCTGTACCTGTAGATGGGGGGGCACAGATGTTGCCGCCACCACAATGGAGTTCCCATCAGAGGACGAGTCCGTGTCACTGGTCTCAGCTCCTGTCCCCGCCGAGGAGTTCCCCTCGCCCTCCGTCCCACTGGTGAAGTCCGATTCCATAGTGTGGCCATCCATGGCCATGTGGGATGCAGCCCCCTCGTGCTCCGGTGCCACTGCTCCTCCGCCTGATGATGCTAATGCACACAAGAACAGGGGGACGACAGAAGAAAGACATGTTGAATGCATGCATTACCGCTACCGTTGGTGGACACGACAGACACAGAAGCCCCCTGCACTATGCCGTGCTCTTGGGCTCCACTGTTAAATTCCTGGGAAATCGCCTACTAGGCTATGGACGACATCTGCACACATGGATGACACAGGGGCATGACTAGGTGTAGTTGGCACTCTACAGAGGTGCAGTGGGGTGCCACATGGCCTGCCTTACGGAGGGACCTTGCCTACGGAACTCGTCCTGGCCTAGGGAAACCCACAGCCCACCTCCCCCACCCAGAACCCTCCACTGCAAGCAAAATCAGCAGAATGAGAGTGTACTCACCCCCTTGTGGCTGCTGTGATGCCCTCAAGCACCCATCCAACTCCGGGTACGCCACCGCCAGGATCCTGAACATCAGGGGGGTCATGGTGCGATGGGCACCCCTCCCACGTTGGGAGGCCATCCCCAGCTGAGCCTCCGCCGTCTTCTTGCTCCAGCAGCGAATGTCCTCCCATCTTTTCCGGCAGTGGGTGCTCCGTCTTTGGTAGACCCCCAGGGTCCGGACGTCCTTGGCGATGGCACGCCAAATATATATTTTCTGGTGGGTGCTGACCTACATGATTTGTACAGGGAGAAGAGAAACTTATTACCAACTGCACCGTCACAGTCATTGACCCCCATCCCTACCCTTGGAATGTG
This sequence comes from Pleurodeles waltl, assembly GCF_031143425.1. Lineage (NCBI taxonomy): Eukaryota > Metazoa > Chordata > Amphibia > Caudata > Salamandridae > Pleurodeles > Pleurodeles waltl. The sequence continues at coordinate 534,651,628 of NC_090445.1, read as the reverse complement.
GCACATGCACTCACCGTCGTTTCATGCATGCTGCACTCTCCCCCCTTCCTTCTTACATCCACCCCTCTCCACACAGGCATAGCCCATACAGCATGCTCCCAGTGTACTTACCTGTTTGTCGGGAGGACCGTAGAGTAGCGTGTACTGGGGGAGGACCCCATCCATGAGTTTCTCCAACTCCTCCGATGTGAAGGCAGGGGCCCTTTCCCCAGACACTCAAGCCATTGTCTCTTCCAGACCGAGGTCACAGCAGCACTTGCAGTGTAGGTCCTCTCCTGCCGAAGATCAGGTATCGAGTGATTGAAGTGATAGAAAATGGCAGTCACGTCCGCGGCGGTGCGTACCGTCACTGCCGGCGTACATCGTCATTGGCTCCTGGGACCCATAGGGTCCAATGTTAACCAATGCAGCATTGCGCCGCGGTCTTCGACCGCCTACTACGACGGTGTACAACGCAGGCGCAGTTATCTCACATCCCATATTCCCACTTTACAGGTCAGGCAGCCGCCATTTCAGGGGCCCACATGGCTTCATTTTCAACTGCGTCACACATACCTAGGCCTAGACTCAACACACATACAGGCCACTTTTTAGATTATGATTGGAGTTCTGTGTAAGCTGGGAGTACGTACCTCTGAGTTGTTTGACTCTGTGCTCGCTGTTGTCCTTCAAAGGCACCGTCCGCTGGGACATGTGAGGAGATGGCAGCATCCTCCAGTGTACCGACCGTTGGTGGACCTGTCGACAATGGAGGAAAGACATGTGATCATCACATACAGGCTTGACCGTGCCACAATCCAGGAACTGTGCACCCGGTTGGAGCCAGACCTGATGTCAGCTATCCGCCATCCCACAGGAATCCCCCCTCAAGTGCAGGTGCTGTCAGTGCTCCATTTCCTTGCAAGTGGGTCATTTCAAACAACAGTGGCCATAGCATCAGGGATGTCCCAGCCTATGTTTTCCAACTTGTTGTTCAGAGTGTTGTCTGCCCTGCTGAAACACAAGCGGAGCTACATCGTTTTCCCTCAGGTGGAGGATTTGCCTACAGTGAAAGGTGATTTCTATGCCCTGGGACATATCCCCAACATCTTAGGTGCCATTGATGGGACACATGTGGCTTTGGTCCCCCCCACAGGAGTGAACAGGTGTACAGAAACCGGAAGAGTTATCATTCGATGAATGTACAGATGGTATGTTTGGCCGACCAGTACATCTCACATGTGAATGCCAAGTTCCCTGGCTCAGTGCATGACGCCTACATCCTCCGGAATAGCAGCATCCCTTATGTGATGGGTCAACTCCAGAGGCACTGTGTGTGGCTATTAGGTGAGCACCTGGAAGCTAGTCAGTGGGAATGGTTGTCTGGGTCTGGGGATATCCTGCCAGGTTAGTGTGTGTCTAACAGTTGTCCCTCGCCATTTGCAGGTGACTCTGGTTACCCCAACCTGTCATGGCTACTGACCCCAGTGAGGAATCCCAGGACAAGGGCAGAGGAATGCTACAATGAGGCCCATGGGCGAACTAGGAGGGTGATCGAGCAGACCTTCCGCCTCCTGAAGGCCAGGTTCAGGTGCCTCCATATGACAGGTGGATCCCTATTCTACTCACCAAAGAAGGTGTGCCAGATACCGTGGCCAGCTGTATGCTTCACAACTTGGCTTTGCGACGACAGGTGCCTTTTCTGCATGGACAACAGGGACTCAGTGATCCAGCGATATTTCCAGTGAAACACAGGTAAGAATACTATCCGGCCTACTACATGTACTTAAACACTACTACCTCTCTACTGTCTCTCGTTTTCACCCAGTGTATGGTCACTGAGTTGTCACTTTACCTTACGATTTCACAGATGAGGGTCCCACAGTGTGACATCTGCTTTGATTCCTCATGGACTAGAGCTGTGTGACATAGGTATGTTGACTTTACAAATGAAAGAGCTTTTTGCCACAGTAATTGTTAATACAGTATTCCGAAATCACAGACTGACTCCAGATTGTTTTGTGCGTTAAGGGTGTCTATTATAGTGCTCAAAATTAGAGAGGGTAGCAAAATGGTGAGGGGTGATGGCGGAGGAATGTCCATGGCAGAGTCCAGTCTATTAGTCTCACAGGTGCATTGCCCAAATGGGCATAGGAAATGGAGCTGGGGCAGTTTAAGGATGGACAGGGTGACAAAGTGGGACAGTAGGATGACAATCAGGGTGGTCTCATTTCTTGGCGGGGGTCTTGGCATAATTCTCTGTCTTTTTCCTGGATCTCAGCGACCGTTTGCGAGGTGGTTCTCCCTCTGCAGGGGGTGGGGTGTTGGTGTGGTGGTCCTGTGGCGGTGCCTCCTGTCCACTAGCGCCGGCGGAGGTGGTGGGCAGTTCATCGTCCAGGCTAGTGTCAGGGGTCCCCTTGTAGTGCCACAGTGTCCCTCCTGGTGTTGAGTACTTCCTTCAGCACCCCTACGATGGTGCCCATGGTGGAATTGATGGTTCTGAGTTCCTCAATGAAGCCCAAATACTGTTCCTCCTGCAGCCGCTGGGTCTCCTGAAACTTGGCCAGCACTGTTGCTATTGTCTCCTGGGAGTGGTGGTATGCTCCCATGATGTTGGAGAGGGACTCGTGGAGAGTGGGTTCCCTGGGCCTGTCCACCCCCTGTCGCACAGCAGCCCTCCCAGTTCCCCTATGTTCCTTGGCCTCCGTCCCCTGGACCGTGTGCTCACTACCACTGCCCCCAGGTCCCTGTTGTTGTTGGGGTGGTGGGTTAACCTGGGTTCCCTGTAGTGGTCGACACACTGCTGATTGACCTGTCCTGGGGAAGGAGGTATGGGCCCGCTGGGTGGGTGCTGTGCTGGTGTTTCCAGAGGGGGAAAGCTCTGTGTTGGCCTGTGACTGGGTGAGGGGAACCGACTGTCCTGAGGTCCTCGATGGGCCGGGCTGGTCATCTAGATCCAGTTGGACAGAGGTGCTGTCATCACTGTGGGCCTCTTCTGTTGGTGGTGTGGACATGTGTGGACCCTCCTGTCCGGTGACGTTGGGTAGGGGTCCTTCAGGGGTATAAAAGGATGTTTATTAAATCTGTGTGTGCCATGGTGTGCAATGGGTGGGTGACCATGTACCCCAGTGCTTGCATTCCTGTGTGGGACCTTGTGTGATGATGGATTAGGGGGGTTTATGGGTATGTGCAGTGGGCATGCTTTTGTGATGGGTATCCATGCCTTGTTGTTGCATGCAGGGCTTGGGGTTAGGATGTGTGGTTTGTGATGTTGGGACATTTGTGAGGAGTTAGAGTGATGGGGTGAGGGTGAGGGTGGGGGTATGTGCTGGCATGCAGGTAGGGTGGGGTATGTAATAGTTATGATTTGACTTACCAGAGTCCATTCCTCCACCTACTCCTGCGAGGCCCTCAGGATGCAGAATCGCCAAGACCAGCTCCTCCCATGTTGTTAGTTGTGGGGGAGGAGGTGGGGGTCCGCCGCCAGTCCGCTGAACCGCAAGTTGGTGCCATGGGGTGGTGTAGGTGATGTGTGGGGTGGTGTGTGGGGTGATAAGTGTGCTGATATGTAGTGGTGTGTAGTGTGAGGTTATGTGGGTGATGGTGTTGTGTGCCTGTGGATGCTAGTATTGTTGATGGTGGTGTCTCTCTCTGGCCTTCGTTCGTGATTTTTGGTAGTAGGGGTTTGTGGGTGATGTGGGTGTGTGTTTTATATTGTATTGGGTGTGTGGGAGTGGTGTGTGTATATGTATCAGGTGTATGTATTTCGAATTGTCCAATGTGGTAGTGTTTTGTAAGAGTGTGTGTATTTTGAGCGCAGCGGTGTGTACCGCCAATGGAATACCGTGGTTGAAAGACCGCCGCATGGATTCATGTGTCGTGATAGTGTGGGCGTATTCCTGTTGGCGTGATGGTGGAGGATTTGTTTTCGCTAGTTTATCACTGACCTTTGGTGTGGCGGACTTGTGTGGGTGTCTGAATATTGGCGGATTCCGTGCTGTGGGTCATAATAGCTGTGGCGGTTTTCCGCGGCCGCGCGTTGTGTTGGTGGTCTTCTGTACGGCGGTATGTGGCTTTTACCGCCAATGTTGTAATGACCGCCTATATGTCCTACCTTAACCCTACACTGCACCCTGCCCTTCAGGCTACCTAGGGCCTACCTTAGGGGTGTCTGACATGTAAGAAAAGGGAAGGTTTAGGCCTGGCAAGTGGGTAAACTTGCCAAGTCGAATTTACAGTTAAAATATCACACACACACACACACACTGCAGTGGCAGGTCTGAGACATGATTACAGAGCTATTTATGTGGGTGGCACAACCAGTGCTGCAGGCCCACTAGTAGGATTTGATTTACAGGCCCTGGGCACCTCTAGTGCACTGTGCTAGGGACTTACTAATAAATCAAATATGCCAATCATGGATAAGCGAATTACATACACATTTTGTAAAAAAGTGCTTGCACTTTAGCATTGGTTAGCAGTGGTAAAGTGCCCAGAGTAACAAAAACAGTAAAATCAGAGTCCAGCACACATCAACAACCTGGGGAACAGAGGCAAAAAGTTAATGGAGACCACGCCAAGGATGAAAAGTCGAACATGTGTCTCCCCCAGCTGAAAGTGGGGAGCAACTACCCAACCTCATGGGAGTTCTCATCACTAAGGCGGAAGAACCTGGACAGACCATCATCATTGGCGTGTTCTGTACCAGGATGGTGTTCCACCATAAAGTCCATCCCCTGTAGGGAAATGGACCACCTCAACAGTTTTGGATTCTCACCCCTCATCTGCATTAACCATCTGAGGGGCCTGTGGTCGGTCTGAACTCGGAAGTGAGCCCCAAACAGGTATGGTCTTGGCTTCTTCAGTGCCCAGACCAAAGCAAACGCTTCACGTTCTACGGCGCTCCACCTTCGTTCCATGGGTAGTAACCTCCTGCTGATGAAGGCTACGGGTTGATCCAGACCCTCTTCATTAAGCTGTGAGAGTACTGCTCCAATACCATACTCTGAGGCATCTGTTCGCACAACAAACTCCTTGGAGTAGTCAGGAGCCTTCAGCACAGGTGCTTTGTATATGGCAGCCTTCTGGGGATCAAAAGTGTTCTGGCAAGCCTCTGTCCAGATCACCTTCTTTGGTTGCTTCTTTGAAGTCAACTCAGGATAAAAAGTCTAACACAAAACAAAAAGGGAGGGACGAGACAAAGGATACCCTTGATCAAAGGCAGCAACAACACCACTGCTGGCGTACACAACACACTCACACACAACGAACAGCCCTACGCAGTAGGCAATGCACTACCAGTAACACTGCTAGTCACCATTACATGGACAGGGATACCTAAAACCAGTTACAGCATACCTGAGACCCACAGACTTATGCCCAATAGTGGAGGCCTACTGGCTTGTTTGGAGGAGGTTGACATCAGACCCTGCCCAACATGGGCCCTACCCTGCACTGGCTGGCCTGGCCTAGGGTCACCGACAGGCCCACACCCCCCACCCAGATGCCACCCCACCACGCAAAGGTAGTATTGGGGTACTGTACTCTCCCCCTTGTGGCTGCTGTGATGCCCCCAAGCGCCCATCCAGCTCCAGATAGGCCACCGCCAGTATGCGGGCCATCAGGAGGGTCAGGGTTCGAAGGGCACCCCTTCCTCATTAGGAGGCCATTCCCAGCTATGCACCCACCATCTTCTGTGACCAGCATCTCAGGTCCTTCCACCGTTTGCGTCAGTGGGTGCTCCACCTGCCATAGACCCCCAGGGTCCACACGTCCTTGGCGATGGCATGCCATATACCCTTTTTTGATGGGCGCTGACCTGCAGAGAATTACACATAGGAAAAGGTATCAGTCAGACCGTCCTGCCTGTTACACTCATGGCCCACCATAGCCCTCTCATCCCCTTACGCACAGACATTGCCCACCATACATGCAGCATGCTGCCCAGGGCCCTTACCCCAACCTCCCCCTACACGAGGCCCTCACACACAGCACTCCATGCATTCATGGCCCATTTATCGTGTTCACAGTGTACTCACCTGTTGGTCTGGAGGCCCATACAGCATTTGGTACTGGGGTAGGACCCCATCCACCAGTCTCTCCAACTCTGCAGCGGTGAAGGCAGGGGCCCTTTCCCCAGTGACTCGAGCCATGGTCGGTGCCAGACACAGGTCACAGCAGCACTTGCAGTGTAGGACTCTCTCCTGTTGAAGGTCAGGTAGCAAGTGGGTGAACAGATAGAAAATGGCGGTCACGTCCACGGCGGTGCGTACTGTCACCGCCGGCATACATCACCATTGGCCACTGTCACCCATGGGGCCCAATGGGATCCAATGAGGATTTGAACGGCGCTTTTCGACCGCCTCCCACAAAGGTGCACAACGTCAGCAGAATTATCTCATTTCTACCTGTCCCTCCATACAGGACAGGTGGATGCCATTTCAGGGGGTGGCGGGCAGGCCATGGCACCAAACTGCGTCACAGTACACATATGCACCATTTGGGCCTATACAACAATATTGTGATACAGTCACAACATGCAATACTGTGTAGTGTTTGGAAATATGGAATACTGACTAGCTACTCACTGTTTGCCCCATAGATTTCAACAGCTGTGGATTAATAGGAGATGGAGACATCCCCCCTGTACAGGCCCCTGGTGGACTTGGCAACATGGAGGACAGGCACATTATCCTCACCTATAGACTGGACAGGGCCACAATCATGAAGCTATGTGCCCAATTGGAACCTGACCTGATAACTGCTATCCGTCAGCCCATCGGCATCCCCCCTCTTGTGCAAGTCCTATCTGTGCTCCATTTCCTGGCAAGTGGCACCTTCAAAGTGACAGTGGACTTGGCAGCAGGAATGTCTCAGCCAATGTTCTCAATAGTGCTGACCAGAGTATTGTCTACCCTGATTAAACACATGCACAGCTACATTGTTTTCCCCCAGGTGGAGGATTTGGCCACAGTGAAAGCTGGTTTCTATGCAATGGGACATATCCTCAACATATTGCATTTGTCCCCTTCCCAGGGAAATGAACAGGTGTTCAGAAATTGAAAGAGCTTTCACTCCATAAATGTGCAGATAGTGTGCCTGGCAGATCAGTACATCGCCCATGTCAATGCAAAGTATCCTGGGTCTGTGCATGATGCCTTTATCCTGAGGAATAACAGCATCCCATATGTGATGTCTCAGCTCCAGAGGCACTGGGTGTGGCTAATAGGTGAGTCCTGGTTCCCACCCAGGGGTTGTTGGGTATGGTGTGGGCCCTAAGGGTTAGTGTGTGTCTAACAGTTGTCCCTCTATATCTGCAGGTGACTCTGGTTGCCCCAACCTCTCATGGCTACTGACCCCTGTGAGGAATCACAGGACAAGGGCAGAGGAATGTTACAATGAGGCACATGGGCAAACAAGAATAATAATAGAAAGGACATTCGACCTCCCGAAGGCCAGGTTTCGTTGCCTCCATCTAACAGGTGGATCCCTGTGCTACTCACCCAAGAAGGTGTGCCAGATCATCGTGGCATGCTGTATGTTGCACAACCTTGCCTTACGTCGCCAGTTGCCTTTACTGCAGGAGGATGAGGCTGGAGATGGGCGTGTGGCAGCAGTGGACCCTGTGGACAGTGAAGATTAGGAGGCAGAGGATGAGGATGAGGACAACAGAAGTGCAATAATACAACAGTACTTCCAATGACACACAGGTAAGACACTGTAATTAAACTTTACATTGACAGTTTTGTAACTGACATTGTCACTGGCAGGCTGATTTTCCCACTTCTATGTCCACTTACTGTACCCTTTGGCATCTCTATTTTCAGATATTTGAGCCCCACTATCGCTCCTGGTGTGTTGACTGCAGCCAACTACAGGTCATTCCTATGTATACATTACTGTACAGTTATATTGCAGTGTTTAAAGCTTGTTAAACGAATACATGGTTAAATGATTTCACAGACTCCATACTTGTATTTATTCAAATGGTGTTTATTTTAGTGCTAATGATTAGAGGGGGATGTGCAATGAGCTGGTGTGATGATGGAGAACTGTCCAGGATAGAGTACAGTATATTTGTATCACAGGTGCATTGTCCAAGGGGACACAGGAAGGGGAGCAATGGCAGTTCAAGGTGGACAGGGTGACAGAGTGGGACACAAGGGTGACATTCAGGAGAGTCTTATTTCCTGGTGGGAGTCTTGACTGGATAGCAGGGACCGTTTGCGGGGTGGTTCTCCTTCTGCAGGGGGTGGGTTGCTGGTGGCCTGTTGTTCCTGTGGCAGGGCCTCCTGTCCAATAGCGGCAGTGGAGGTGGAAGGCTGTTCATCGGTTTGGCTAGTGTCAGGGGCCCGGTGGTGTGCCACTGCCTCCTTCAAGAGTGCCAGCACCCTTGCAAAGGAGACCAGGGTGGTGATGATGTCTTTCAAGTCCTCCCTGATCCCCAGGTACTATCCCTCCTGCAGCCGCTGGGTCTCCTGTACCTTGTCCAGTACCTGGCCCATCGTCTCCTGGGAATGGTGGTATGCTCACAGGATGATGGTGAACGCCTCCTGGAGAGTCGGTTCCCTGGGCCTGTCCTCCCCCCTGTCATACAGCAGTCCTCCCAGCTTCCCTGTTGTCGTGTGCTTCTGTCCCCTGAACCGTGTGCCCACTGCCACTGACCCCAGGTCCCTGATCATCCTGTGTTTGTGGGGTGGCCTGAGGTCCCTTTAATGGTGGACACACTGCTGATTGACGTGTCCACGGGACAGAGGTATGGGCCAGCTGGGTGGTTACTGTGCTGGTGTTTCCTGAGGGGGGTGGCTCTGTGGTGGTATGGGACTATGCCTGGGTTACCGACTGTCCGGAGATCCCTGATGGACCAGGTTGGTCATCCAGATATCCAGAGCTGCTGTTATCACTGTGGGCCTCTTCTGGGGGTGGACTGGAAGTTGCTGGCACCTCCTCTCCGGTGACGTTGGGTGGGGGACCTGCGGGGATGTTAATGCAGTGTATTGTTTCTGTGTGTGTCATCTTGTGCATGGGTGTGTTGCCCTGTATGGTTGTTATTGCCCTGGCAGCTTTGCCTTGTGTGAGTAGTTTGCCTTTTCTGCCTGGGGTGACTGGACTGGGTGCTTGCCAGTGTCCCTGGGACATCCAGTGGTAAGTGGACGTGGCTCTGCCATCTGCCAACGTGCGTGGACATGAAGGAATCTGGGTAGGAGTCCAGTGGGGCATGCGTCTAAACAAATTGCGTGCTGGAGTGGGGGACTTGTGAGACCTTCCGCCCCCTGTGGCCCTTTCCCTGTCTGACTTGTAATCTGATCAAAGGGTGAAGCACTCACTGGGGGCGGTTGGGTGCAGGGCCATCACTCACATCTTGTGAACCTTCATTGGACTGACTGCTGACCGGGGGCTTGGTTGTTGGGGGCCTACCTGAGAGCTCCCCACCCGAGAATAGATACAATCAGGAGAGATCCCTTAGAAACACCCAGCACAATAAAACAGATCAATGTACAATGCAGGGGTCCCAGGAAAGGGGAGGTTGCCTCTTCTGTCCCAGCAATGACTGAGAGGGAATCAGACCCACAGAATGAACTCTCAGGAACACAGATACTGGCAGCAATTGAACAATCTAGTGCTAAGGTTTAAGCCAAAATAGATGCCATTTCCCTTGATGTTGGACTACTCAGAGAGGATCTCTGTGCGGTCGCAGAGAGGTCAGTAGCTACAGAACAACAAGTCATCACACTGTAGGGTGAGGTGGCTGCTCTAAAAAATGCCCTCAGGGCCCTCTCTGCAAAAACTGGAGCGGGGAGCAGAGGATGGGGAGGGAAGGTCTCTTCGCTTTGTGGGATTTCTGGAAGATGTTGAGGGCTGGGATCCAGAGGTATTCCTTGAACAGTGGATATGAAAGGCTTGCCCAAGTGTGGAACTGTCCCATATCTTTGTTGTGGAGAGGGCACATAGGGCCCTGAAGCCACTTGTGGGAACCCTACCTCACACCATTATTGCAAAGTTTCTCAATTATAGGGACCGGGACTCCATCCTTTGCACTGTACGACAGACGGGAGACCCCAGGTTTGACAACCATACAATGAGGATTTTTCCAGACCGTGGCATGTTCAACAAACTCCGAGCATGCTTTGGGGGCGTGAAACAAAAACTGGCGGCAATTGGTGTACGTTATATGCTACCATTCCCTGCAAATTTAAAAGTGCTGCATGTGGACCACACCTATTTCTTTAACAATCCGGAAATGGCTTGGGACTGGCTTGAAGTACATGTGGAGGGTGGCGGTCCATTGTCTGGTCATAAGGCCCATGGCGGCAAAGTCTATGACCCCACTCAGGATGTTGCAGGAGCAGAGAGAGCAGAGAGGATCTGGAACTACTTGGCTGTCTCTGAGACAGGACATTACCCTAGAGGCGGAAGACCCAAGGGAACAACTAGATGAATGAAAGGGCCCGTCTAAGATTTTGAAAGACGGCGGCTGGAAAGAGAAGCAACACGATCAATGGTTTATGAGGTGATGGCTTTGGGGTCTGATGCTGGCTTCAGTGACTGAGATAGACGCTTAATGTGATGGAAGTTTTGTTGACTGGGACTTCGGCCCTCAAGATGCGTTGTTTGGCAGGCCCTATGATGGACTTGGCTGGTGATAACGATTGCAGTGGACTGGGCCCAATCTCACATTGATGGTCTCAAAAGCTGGATGAGCCCTGACAAAGGGCTACCACAGATGTGTGATTGGTCCTTCCCTCCGCTCCCCAGGGAAGGTACCTTTGGTGTGACGATTGGATTGGTGTGAGTGAAGTGAGAGTGAGTAGAATTGAACATAAATGTGAACCATTGATAATATATTTAGAGAGTGCATATCGAGTGATTGAGGTGGCACCTGGGCCTGTAACCCAAACCTCGGTATCGGGGGATGCTGAGAACCTGCCTGATTGTGCACAGAATACGTATTGTGGTGGTTGCTGGATTGAATATGAAGAAGTTAGGTGTATGTGTGAAGGATGCAAGGAATCAGTGGAGAAAGTTGAGTACCTTAGTAGGGCAGATTGGTTATGGTTGTTTAACTGTGCAACAATAATGGTATGTTTAAACAGTGAACGAGTGGGGGGAAACTTGAAAGGGTTTGGGGATGCACAGATTCTTGTTATGTGTCCACCAGAGTGTGGGGGGGTGGAAAGATTACTGAACCGATTTACCAACAAAATGCAAGGTCAGCAATGTTAACGTTCAAAGTGGGGGTGATGGAAGCTCTAGAAATGTTTGACACAATGGCTATCAGATACAGACTTATAACATGGAATGTTAGGGGGCTAAATTCATATGTTAAACCGCATTGAGTTCTAATAGAGCTAATACAGGAGACTCATTTGACGGACACCAAGGTCACTAAACAACATAGGAAATGGAGGGGTCAGTTGTATTCCGCCACTTATTCCAGTTATGCCTGTGGGGTCCTTATTTGGATTGCCCCACAGGTGCCTTATTTATTGTGAGTCTATCAGGCAGATGTTAATGGGCAACTTATATTGGCGCATGGACTCATGAACGGACTAGAAATGTGCCTATTAAACATATATGCTCCAAATATGGACAATGGGGATTTCTTCCAGGAATTAGAAAAATAATTGATTCCATACTTGGAGCTTCGTTTGGCGAGGGCAGGGGATTTTAATTGTGTTCTTGCGGAGAACTGGACAGGCACCCTCCAAGTCCCCGACTAAAATCCGGCATGGCTAGTGAGCTGCAGGCTGTAATGGACAGACTACGCTGCACGGACATCTGGAGAGCTACACACACTGAGGCACAGGAATACACTTGTTACAGCGCATCCCACCTCACATATAGCAGGCTTGATAGACTCCTTGTGACTGACGATATAGTAAGGGCGCTCACGAAGGTCCAGATCAGTGTCAATGGAGTGGGAGGTGGGGGGCAATAGACCCTTTACCCACCTTTGGAGATTGAGACTTGAGGCATTGGGAGACCCCCCTCTTCAGAGAAGAGCTTAGCCGTGTGATAGATAGATATTTTGATACAAATTGGTTGATGGCTGGGGCTAGAGGCTCAGACTGGGACGTCTTCAAAGTGGCTGCACACAGAGAATATCTATCAACGATAGGGGGTACATGTTGCCGACTAGAGCAGGACCTTAAAGAGGCCAATGTTACCCTGGTGGACATACAAAAGGCACACTTGACAACTAATGAAACCTGAGAGACAGAATTACAGACAAGCCGCTGTGTGGCGGACTTATGGGATAGACTCGACAGACTGACCTCAATGAAATACAGGTAGCAACTACATAGGGCGGGCGATCGCTCTGGCCGATTGTTGGCCTGGTTACGACATTGAGAGAGGCCACCCCCATTCATATTGTCCCTAAAGAGAACAGATGGAACAAGAGCTACAACACAGGAAGTATAAATAGACCTTTGAGTGAGCATCTGACATCTGTTGATACCAGGGGACAGAGTACATCAGTGGTGGAGATTAGAAATTACCTGACGGAGCTGGAGCAGGGTTGGAAGAAGACCTCCAGTTGGAGGAACTCAAGGAAGAGGTTGGGGAAATGGCACATCAAAAAGCCCCAGGCCCTGACGTGTGGCCCGTCAAGTATTACCAGGCCTATGGTGCCTAGTTGTTACCCAAATTACTTGCAAGAGATTGGGCATGTTACCTGCTTCAATGCATGAGGCTCAGATTATCATGCTCCACTAGCCCATTAGGGACGAAGAGGACCCTGGTGTGAAAAGGTCCCTGTCTATGTTGTTTGTGGACACTAAGATATTGGCTAAAGTACTTGCCATTACAAAAAGGGGATCTCACCCTTGGTACACAATGACCAATGTGGTTTCATCCCGGGCAGGGGTACATATATGAATTTGCGGTGGTTGGCACATGTGCTGCACTCAGTGGCAGATACTGCAGTCCAGGCAGCAGTGCCAGCGCACAATATTGAAAAAGCAATTGATACCGTTGAGTGGGAATCCATGTGGATGGTTATGGAGGAAATGGGGGAAGGCCTGAATATCTCGCCTGGATTCGTGTCTCATACACATGTCTAGTTTCACAAGTTTACACGGGCGTGGTGATCTCAGACACCTTTGCTATAAAGAGTGGGTTTAGGGATTAGACAGGGTTGTCCACTGTCCTCTCTCTTGTTCGTGCTCATAATGGAACCCTTGGTGAAAAAGCTGTGGAAAAAGCTGTGGAGGGACATGGAGGAGTGGGTGATCTCATGGAGGGCCCACACACATTGTCTCCTTGTAAGCAGACAATGCTCTGATCTATGTGTCGAACTCTGAGCATTCAGTGTCCATACTCTTGGATGCGCTAAGAGAATTTGGTACTTCTCAAACCTCTATATTATCCAGAGCAACACTATTCTTCCCGATAGATAATTTGGTGGAACAAGCCATAGAAGATCTCCCCCGGACATCACTTACTTAGAAATGTAACCATTTCAGATACTTGCATGCAAATAACTCACTCAGATTTAGATCACTATAACTTAAATATGGGAGCCACTTTACAAATATGTGGAAAAATCTATGGAGTTTTGGAAGAAACTCCAGCTCTCTGCTATGGGTAGAGTGGCTCTGTGCAGAATGATTCTTCTCCCCTCCTGCCTTTATATCCTACAGAACTCACTGTATCTTATTCCTCATGTAATTTGTAAAAAAATTTATCAACTCCTGGTCTCTCTGATATGGGGAGGGAGACGGCGTAGTGTTAAGATTGAGGTGATAAAGTTGGGCCACAGGATGTTCCTGATCTGCAGTACTATTAATATGCTGGAATTCTACAATATCCTGTGCAGTGGTGCACAGATGAAATGACTGCTGAAAAGGACCTTATAGGTGACTGGACGGGGTGCCTGATCTTCCTGGATACTCGATGAGGGGACGGGGAGTCCAAGATGGGGCTCCGTACCTGATCTGCCAGGTGGCGGAAGTCTGGGAGTGCACAGTCACTGTTGTACTCAGACATGCTCCATACCTTAAACTGCTGCCCCTGCAATGTCTACCGGGCTTCAGGAAGGCGCAGAGGGTCATTGACCTAACAAAGAGGTATGAGGGGGGGGCTGTCTGACGGCGGGAGACTTATACCACTGGGGGACATTCCTTACATTTGAGGAGGCATGTGACTTTTTTTGCTTACCCCTGGGTCAGTACTTACAATATGCTAAGATTTCCCATATAGCCAGTGGAATATGGACATTCTTCCCTGAAGAACCAGAAGAGTTGCACACTTAGCGGACCCTACTAGATCCCGGAGTCACTAGAGGTTTGACATCTCGGATCTACAAAGCCCTCAAAGCAGACCACAGAGTAGATGTTACATTGTTACAACACTGATGGGAGTCAGAGATTGAACCCCCACTCAGTGTTGCGAAGTGGAAGAGGGCATTTGCACAAGCAAAGGAGATGGCTTGTAATGCTCATTTTAAGTTAACCCAATTTCATGACCTACACTGCACCTATCTCACAGCCCAGAGACTGCATAGGATTTACCCTGCTCATGCCCCCGGTTGCACACGTTGTGGACATACACCGGCATCTTTCATTCATATGACCTGAAGCTGCCCACAGCTGAGCAAATTCTGGGTCTGGGCCACTATCATTGACGATCTGAAGAAAGTCACAGCAGTGCGCATTGACCCATCACCCAAACATTGCTTATTAGGACTCCTCCCTCTACCACAGCGGGGAAATAAACACAGTATCCCTTTGCATTGCTGGGGTTGGTGTTGGCCAAACGCCACACTGCGATACACTGGACCCATACAAAACCCCCCTTTTGCAGAAATAGGGGCCGACCTCAGGGAATGGGGCAATGCAAAAGAAAGACAACTGTGGATGGTCTGTATTGATGAAAACGCAGAGCGAGACATAGAAACGTGGGATGACATGTTGGAGGCCTTTGAGGCTCAGGGCTCCCAGACAACCACACAGGCCTCTGGGGGTCAGGTTGAGATGTAGTGAGCTTTCAGGATGGGACGGAGAACCCAACGGATCAGGTGGACAGTTAGAGGACAGACATGGGGTGGGGATGCTCTTCTTCCGCTCCTTACTTGTCCCATTCCTCACCACACATGGCATAGACATAAAACAACCCCAGACATGAATTATACACAGTACCTGTTAAAAAGCGACACAAGATTCCCTCCCCCTGTATTACCATGCCAAACCTCGACTACAGAGATATTGCTTCTAGGGGCATTTGCACTGCTAGACCCACAACCTGACTGAAAGAGATATATGGATCAGCCATAGTTACAGTTGACAAAGTTATGCTGTTATATTTTGTTGAATTTTTATCAATAATTTTGCTAACCACAAGTGTTTGGTCGATCTCAAGATAGTCATGACATAGGATGTTGTAGTATGAGGCAGCCCTTGCTCTGACACTTATTCACACAACGCCATGGTACTGTGATACATATTTGGGTCTATGTGGGTGGGATTTGCTATGGTGGAATGTAAGGCACTTTACCTCACGCACACGGCGCTAGCCCTCTAACAGATGCCAAATAAATGTATGCAATCAATGACTTTTACTTGTGCAATGATTTGATGAGATGTTGAAGTGTATTGCCAGTACTGTGGAAACGCCAATAAAAACGATTTACAACAAAAACAACTGGGTGAGAGGTCTCATGTATCCATTCAATAAATAGGAACTCCACATGTGTTTTTTTGTCAATGATAAGGAACTAACCTTGATTTGTTGGCCACTTTAATCTTAATAGTGACAACAATTGACCTCAGTTGAGCTGTTTCAGCTTATCTTTGTGTTTTTCTTGGTTGGTGAGGAGTTACTACGTTATTAGTTCTGCATATTTAATGGTGGAGGAAGTCAGCCAGCTTGAATGATAGTTTTCAGGTAAGAAGGATTGTGAATTAAAGGAGGCAAACCATTCATAGAACCTGCTTGTGTCAAACTTTATTCTTTTATTATGGATTCTATAGGTGGACCAGCTAAATGTATCATCTCTTGGAATTAGTTCAGCATGTAGTACATGTTTTAAATAGTCTCTAATGACATAGACTCTCAGTGCAATGAGCAGAGTCTATCTTAGGTATTGTTTGGCAATTTTTAAAGTTGCAGGGAAAATTTTGGACTAATTGCAGACAAATTAAATTTAACTAGAAAGTAAATTCATAAGACGTATCAAGGACCAGGAGCAAAGCACAATGCTTAAAATGTCAAAGATAGTATTTATTAATTTTGAGTCCAACTCAAGGTCAAGATTAACACTAAGACCTTTTTATGTAATGGTGATTTATCAGGTAGTAAATCAGCCACCTCCCATAAATAAGGTTACACTTTATCAATACAGGTATATTTCAGAGGATTTTAAGCAGCTGATTCAATCCCAGAAGCAAATATACATTTCCAGTGATTTACAAGAGGAGAAAACCAGGCAAACTTGAAGATGAGCAGCATCATTTTGAGCTCTAGCAGATAAAACTAGAGGTTGCATTGTTGAGGGTGGCATTCACTGATTAAATTAGATTATATTAAATTTGTGTAGCTTTACTAATCAAGTTATTAAAGTATTCTCATTATGATTGGCATTTTAACCCATTTCATGAGTATGATTTTTTCCACTAACAAAGTTTATTGTCTATACTGATTAAGAGACAAAAACGAAACATTTTTCCCCATGTGGAATTTTACCACTGTGACCTCCAAAACCCCTAACTGTATCTTGCTAGGGTGCGGGGGAGTGAAAGGTTTCGATCTTGAAGCTCCTTTTGTTTAGAAAACCTCAAAAATTAGTGATGAGAAGGAAGAGGGTAGTCCAGGTTTACCTAGGAGAGATTTGAGATCATTTGGGAGGGTGTCCTCTGAAAATATACTTAGCTGTTTAGGAGCCAAGGTGTCTGGCTGCACAATTCAGGGCAAAAGGAGATTTGCTAAGACATTGCCAGACTCTGGAGTGCAGTTGGTGGTGTTCACATCAGTAGAGCCAGAGAGTGCCGCAATACCTGGGAGAATTTCTGGCACTCCGGACACTTGAAGATACATGATCTATTAAGAGACCATTCCAAATCTCTTTGGGGTACACCAGACTTTCTCCACTGTACAGGAGGGTGCTGGAAATAGCTTGGCGTATCATTCACATTCAACTGGAGGCAAACGAATAGCAGCAAGATGCTAAGTTTTACCATAAAGAAAATGCATTATTTTTGCTCTCAGTTGAAAGTTATGAGAAGTCACATCTATTATTTAATGTGTTTTATTATACCCAGGTTGCATATATTACATGTTGCTTCTAATATGTGTACGTGAAAGAATGCCATCACTGTAATCTTTTTTTAGTGTAAATTTTTTAGAATATCAAAGTATTCAAATTTGCATCATATCTTGGTATACAGCAACTTGTTAATGACATTTTACCAGCTGGTTATGAAGATTGTTCAGGCCACCATTGTCATATAGCCTAATTTTCATAATGAGTGACTTTTTGTTATAAAATCCAACTAACACTTAGAACACAGATCATAAAGTGTGTGAAATACACATCACTACCATTCTAACACAGCACATGCAAAAACTAATTGTCAGGTTATTATATGCAGTGTGCACTTAAAAGAATCCATCATCTCAAGTCCAACTAAAAGCCATGCTGTAACAGGGGTGAAGATGAACAAGGCTACCTGACAGCAACAAAAGGACCATGTAGCAGCAGGAGAGGAGGGAAAAGCACTAGCAGTAAGAGTACACTTGCCTGGAAAGTGACTAGATCACAATTGAAGAGACTCCAGGCAGAGACGGTGGGCACTTCCAAAGCAGTGGTTGACTTTAGGATCACGTGCAAGGTGGAGTCTAACAATGGGGCTCTATCTGACCCTGAAGAAGCAACAACTGTGGTGTCGAAGGAACAGCTTTCTCCACAACTGAATAGGCCCCCAAATCAACTAGACCTCTAGCTGCAGCACTGTTACCCTACCTCCTCTAAATGCCTACCATCAAGGTCATTAGCTGAGGGTGACATTTGCCTGTCACACCCCTGAGCTATCAGGGGTACCACCACCAGCCCTTTCAGAATACCTTCATGGCTACATTTTAGGAGGGAAAGAAGCAGCTGATGGCTGGTCAGCGGGCATGCTCTAGCAGCCTTCAAGAGGTGGCATCAGCAGTGAAGACTCACCAAAAGATACAGGCTGACCAGCATAGGGAGCTCTGCTGCCTTATATCCTCCTGGAGTGCATCCATTTCACCTTCTAGAGATACTCATCACTCATACATGCCGTCTTCCCACGTCTCCCTGTTATTCTTCACACTCTGTCTCTAAAACTATCCCAGTGTGTACTTCAGTTTTTCATTCCTGACCTGCAAGCCCAATGCCTGCACACCTCACATTTGCAGTATATTGAGCATACTCTTGTATGTTCAATGTAGTACAAATTAGGGCTGTGCGAAATTCATATATATTTCTTTGTCATATTTACACCAAATGTTGTCAAAATTGGCCCACTGGGGGTGCAGG
The DNA here is from genome assembly GCF_031143425.1 of Pleurodeles waltl. Lineage (NCBI taxonomy): Eukaryota > Metazoa > Chordata > Amphibia > Caudata > Salamandridae > Pleurodeles > Pleurodeles waltl. The sequence goes on along the minus strand of NC_090445.1, from coordinate 534,633,150 downwards.
AAGCCCACTAGACACCAGGGAATTAAAATTAGTACAAACAATTGGACAGCCAACCTTGGCATTGAAACATACTACCACTTCAGATGGATTAGTAGTATATCTGCTGTTTTATGGGGGGCACAAAGGAGATTTGCCCCAGTTGGGGTTTTACCCCGAATCTGAACCTCAGAGGGTAGAAAGTCCAGTAGACACTAGAGAAAACATGGCTCAAAAAGAAGAAGTTCGGGGCCACCGCCACAGAAATAGAGCTGTGTTCCTACCCCAGAATGAGCCCAACAATCTTTAAGCCCCTGAGTTAATTGTGGATTTACCACAATTTTGACCTGACAGGAAGGGGGTCAAAATGTCCACTAGACATCAGAGATATTTTTTTGCTTTAGTAAAAAAAAAAAAAGGCATCCCCTTCCCCCAAGAGAGCTTGGAGCAAAAATAAATGCTTTAAAACCAATTCACCCGCTGCCGATCGAGCTGGGGTCATCACTTGATGCTTTCATACAGAATGTTAACATCTTCATTATCAACTCTTTGAATAATTCCACCCCATTTTAAGTAAACAATTCTCTTGCTGTAGCTAATAAAACTATCAATAAAAATGTACTTCCCAATTATTTAGAGCAACCTCCATAGAGTCTTCCTTGACCCTCTTCCGTGTTCTTCTAAAATGTAATCTCTACTCTTCTACTGCAGCCTTGTAACTAGGTAAATCTTCTTAATTCTGATTTTTTGTTTAACAACTAATCAGATTTTATTTCAGTCTATTAGCACAGTAAATTCATTGAGTTTTCAGTAACTTTCCCCTGAGTTCAGGACAACTTCAAGGACATTCATGTACTTCTTAACTCCAGTCAAGTGAATCTGATTTTGGGATATTTAGCATTTGGCTCTTGCAGTAAGTCCATTCAGGTGCTGAATACTTCCGACAAGGTACTCTTACTCTTTTTGATCTTCTCATTGTTTGTTGATCTCCTGTGTCTCTCATGCTATTTGAATCTGTCTGTTCATCAACTGCTGGTAGTATGAATCCAATGACAGACAGTTTAAATTTCTTTCGACTGTAGGTTCTTGGCCATTTAACATTGTGTGAGTCTCTCATTGTTCTTGATTCAGTACTTGTGACTTCCCCTGGATCGTCTTGTTGCTCTTAAGGTGTTTCAACTGTCACCTCGGCTTGAGTTCTTGCTTCTCCACTTTTAAACCAAGAGCTTCAATGCCACTCCGTGAGATATCTCAGAAATGGACTTCTTCACCTGTATGCAGTTCTTCACCCCTTTCTTCTTGCTGTTATGCCACTTGCGAATTTGCTCCCTGTACTTGTGTGACTTGCAATGTTTGCAGTGGTACAGTCACCAGTGTCCTTTGTTCTGGCTCATAGAGCACTATTTCTATAAATCGATCTCTTGTTCTATGGATTTGCAAGAGATGCACCCAGTTTGGCACTCCAGCACACTTGACAGTAGTGTTTGTGATTAAAATCACCTGGTAGGAGGCTTTCCACCTTGGCTCCAGACAGGACTTTCGCATATGTTTCTTGATGAGAACCTAGTCACCTGAATTTAAATCATTACACTGCTCTTGATGCAGATTTGCAGTGACAGCTTCAACCTGCACGATCCAGAACACACCACATTTGCCAATCCTTTGCAGTGCTTAATTTGAGCTTGGTTTCTGGTGCTTAGCACCAGCACTTAATTGTCAACCTCAGTGCTTGGGATAGTCTCCCACCTGGTGGCACTATTCATCTTATTTAGAGACAAGCACAGCAACAGTTGTTTGTTAATTCAGTATACCTAAAAAATTACTAAAGTCTGTCCTCCCAAGCCATCCTTATGGCTTGCAATAGTGTGAATTGTCACACTTGTAAGAGTTTGATGGTTGATCGATGTGTTCTACTGTTATTGGCAGTGCTGGAAGAGACAATAGGTGGTGTGGTTTCACAAATTAAGCACTGGTAGTAATCAAATACCATGTCATCTATTATGCTCACAAGTGCATTTGCAGGTACAACAGGCAGTCTCATGGCCCTTCCCATGAGAATCTTGTGAGGTGCTAAACCTGTCTTCCTGTTAGGTGTACTTCGAAGGCTCATCAACACCAAAGGTAACACATCGGGCAAATTCAGTGAAGTAAATGCATAAACTGTTGCCAGTCGAGACTTGATTGTATCATTGAGCTGCTTTACTATACCAGAAGCCTCTGGTCAAAAGCTGAAATGCAACTTCTTCTTTACTTATAAGCTGCACACAACATCTTAATGGTCCAGCCGGTAAAATGAGTTTCTATATCTGATTCCAGCGAAACCGGTATTCTGTGCCTCGGTACCAGTTCCCGTAAAAGCAGTCTAGCTACAGTGAGACTGTCATTTCTCCTTGTTGGGTAGGCTTACACCCATCCACAGAAAATGCACACTATAACCAGGACATATCTTAGACCATTACAAACAGGCATTCTGATCCAGTTGAAGGTACCACCTGATCTCCCTACATGACTCACAGTAACTGGTCTTCATTTCCTTACATTCATCTCTTGGCATGTGACACAATTATGATACAATTCTTCTGCATGAGCCCTAAATCTGGGGTTACACCACTTCTGTCTGAAGGGCCTGCATCCCTACCTACATTTGTGCAGCCATAGGAATGTCATGTATCAGCTATAGACAATAATATTGAAAAGACAGTGTCCTCTTGAGATTCATCTGTGAATGTTCCATTAAATGAACAGGCCACAATTGCACAATAGCGTGCCCCTTTGTCTGCAGATATATTGCCGACTGTGACATAACTTTTGTCACTCTTGTGAGCCGTACATTTTACAACAGCAATTTCAGTCGAAGATGCAATGTTTCAGGTAATTTTCTCACATGCTTACAGTTCCTGTCGAAACTGGAAGATGTCAGAAAACCACCTTCTGACCAAAACTGTCTAAAGTCAGGGACCACACCAAAGCCATACTGACTGTCTGCAATAATAGTCACTCTCATTTGGGCAGTCAAGCTACAGGCTCTGGTAAGGGAAATAAATTCTGCAACTTGTGCTCATGTAACACTTTGAAGCCATGAAGCTTCCACAATCTCTTGTATTGTGTAGACAGCATAAGCTTCGCTCAGAGAACCATCATTTGTTCTTAAATATGAACCATCAAAGAAAAGAACATTATTAGGACTGATTAAAGGCTCTTCTTTTATGTCAGGTCTTGGCTTGGTGCATTCATCTATGACATTAAGACATCAATGTTCAAACGTGTCAGATACATCACTTTCAGACAGGTGAAGCAGGATACTGGGGTTGAAAACTTGGCAATGCTTCAATGTTACATTTTCAGAGGCAAAGATTTTCTGCTCATATTCTGTTATTCTGGGTTTTGTACTGGGTTTTGGTTCTGGTACGCAAAACCTCAACCTAGTGTGGGACCATAAAAGTTAAAGTATGTCCCATCACTATGCTTTCACATCTCTCTAGACTGACGCTCACAGCAACTACCAATTTTAGACAACCAGACATCCCTACGGCAACAGGGTCACTGGTAATTGAAAAATAGGCCACAGACCTTCTTGCATCGCCATGCAACTGAGACAGCATTGAAAGAGTGCTGCCCTCTCCCTCTCACTGCAAAACAAGGTAAAGCTATTGGTATAATCAAGCAGATACTTTCTTCTAGCTTTAAGAAAGCTTTCATGTATTTGCTGTCCCATGGAAGTGAGTCAGGCAATTTTTTTTGCATCAGCCTCATTAAGGGCATAGCCAGCAACGAAAATTTGGGCATCCACTGTCTACAATAGCCAACCAGTCACAGAAACATTCTGACTTCTTTTCACATTTCTGGTGGACCATCTGTAGAATTGCCTCCACTCTTTCTCATGATACTTTTCACCTTTCTTTTTCAATTATATGTCCCAAATGTTGAACTCTTTTTAAAAATACTGTAAGTTGTTGAGGGACACTGTTGCCCTCATTACAACCCTGGCGGTCAGTGATAAAGCGGTGGTAATACTGCCAACAGGCCGGCGGTAACAAAAATGGAATTATGACCACGGCGGAAACCGCTCAGACAGCTAGCCACTTTAACACAACGACCGCCACGGCGGTAGCAACAAACACCGCAGCGGTAACCACCAACAGTCATGCGGAAGACAATGTACCGCCCACTATATTACAACAGGCCTATCCGCCACCTTATCCGGGGCGGTACCAATGACATCAAAAGCACAGAAGAAACAGTACACAGAAGGCAAAGGACTCAACCCTGAAGACACAAGGAAGAACCACGCCGCCATGGAGCCCGAGTTGCAGGTGTTCCCCATGCTCATTTATCTCCTTCTTCACTTTGAACACCAACGCCGGTGAAGACGACCACAGTGAGTACTGCCGCCTAGCACACAGGGGAGGCGGGAGGAAAAAGAGAGTGATACAGACATGCAACACATAACACCCCCGTAACACCCCCACCCCCAACACCATACACATAAGCAGATGCAGTAACATTACATATTCACCCCACACCCCTCAGGAATAATGCAAGGACAAAAGGAATTCATTAAAGTGAGTGTAATAAGATAAAAGTGTAGAACATCGTGCTTTAAAATCAAAACAGTATATACATAAATACAAATGGAGGGACACTGCCCAGTCCATAATGCCTGTGGGCCACAGGGCCACATCATATAGGCCAAGGCCCCACTTGACCCCTGCAACAACATGGAGAGAACACCGCAGGGGCATCAGGTCAAAAATACACAGACACCTCAAGGGGACAGGGAACTGGGGGGCACCTCAGCCGGAAGATGGTACAACACCACTGGTCCTGGAGGGGGCTACATGCCCTGTGCGATGTCCTGGGGAGTGCAAGGCCAGAGTCTTTCAAGTGGGTGGTTTGCCCACTGCTTGGTCCTGGGGATTACAAAGCCACAGTCTCTCAAGTGGGTGATTTGCCCACTGCTTGGTCCTGGGGAGTGCAAAGCTACAGTCTCTCAAGTGGGTGGTTTGCCCACTGCTTGGTCTTGGGGAGTGCAAAGCCATAGCCTCTCAAGTGGATAATTGCCCACTGCTTGGTCCTGGAGAGTGCAAAGCCACAGTCTCTCAAGTGGGTGGTTTGCCCATTGCTTGGTCCTGGAGAATGCAATGCCATAGTCTCTCAAGTGGATAGTTTGCCCACTGCTTGATCCTGGGGAGTGCAAAGCCATAGTCTCTCAAGTGGATGGCTTCTCCACTGGTTTTGGAGGTGGCCTTGTGCCCAGTGTGCTACATCCTGGCAAGGATGGGGTCAGTGGATGGCTTCTTCCACTGGTTCAGAGGGGGCCTGGTGCCCAGTGTGTTTCATCCTGGCAAGCTTGGGGTGAGTGGATGGCTTCTTCCACTGGTTCTGGAGGGGGGCTGGTGCCCAGTGTGCTTTATCCTGGCAAGGATGGGGTGAGTGGACGGCTTCTTCCTCTGGTTCTGAAGGGGGCCTGGTGCCATGTGATGCAGCACTTGGGGAGTGCAAGGTCACAATCTCTCACCTGGGTGTCACACTCACAGGATTATCAGGGTCCAGAACGCACTACAGTCCATGGAGGCAGGACTACAAACTGCCCGCTGGCAGTGATGGCTGCTCAGTGGTGGCAGTGGCGGTGCTGGTGTCAGTGCTGGCAGTGGTGGTGGGAGGCTCCAGCCCTTCCCCTGCAGCCTCGGAGGGCTGACCACTGGGGCTGCTGCTGCTGGCAGTGGTGCTGGTGGCAGTGGTGGTGGGAGGCTCCAGCCCTTACCCTGCAGCCTTGGACAGCAGCCCACTGGGGCTGCTGCTGCTGGCAGTGGTGCTGGCTGTGGTGCTGGTGGTGGTGCCTGTGTCAGGAATGCCAGTGGTGGGAGGAGGCTCCAGCCCTTCCCCTGCAGCCTTGGATGGCTGAACCACCATGGTTGGGGCTTGGGGGCTCAGAATCAGTCCCAGCACCAGGCCTCCTGTCCTTCCTGCCTGCAAGGGCAGGCCCCTTGCCCTTGCCCTTGGCAGCTGGTGGTGACTCCTTGCCCTTGGCAGCTGGTGGTGCCTCCTTGCCCTTTGCAGCTGGTGTTGCCTCCCTGCCCTTGACAGCTAGTGGTGCCTCCTTGCCCTTGGCTGCTGGTGGTGCCACCTTGCCTTTCCCCTTGGCAGCTGTGCAGGCACACTGTCAATGCTGATGGCTGGTTCCCTGGAGCTTACTTTGAGAGGAGGGGGCACAGACACAGTGGGAGAGAACGCAGGGGACATGTGCATGGATGTGGGGGTGGTGACTAGGGGACATGTGCATGGATGTGGAGGTGGTGACTGCCAGTGAGAGGTGTGTAGTGATAGGCGTTATGGTGATGGGGGCAGTGGATGAGGATGTAGTCCATGCAGGTGTGAGTGGAGATGCTATGGGGAGGGTGGTGGACGAGGAGGAGGAGGGGGACACAGTACAGGCAGTGGATGTTGGTGTGTCTGCATCTGGATGGTGTTTGTGTGATTGCATGTGGGATGATATGTGGTGCTTGTATTTACCTGAGCCACTCATGTGTGTTGTCTTGGGTGCATGTTGGTCTGAATGTGTGCTTGGGATAGGTTGGGGTTGAGGGGAATGGGACTGGGTAGAGGGAGATGGAGGGGGGAGGCTAGAGACAGGGACAATGGCTGACATCAGGGAAGAGGCCAGAGCCTGGATTGATCTCTGTTGGGCCGCCATGCCAGAGTGAATGCTCTCTAGGAATGCATTTGTTTGTTGCAAATGGCCTGCCAGCCCCTGGTTGGCATTCACTATGGTTGACTGCCCAACAGAGATGTATCGCAGGAGGTCAATAGCCTCCTCACTCAGGGCAGCAGGGCTGACTGGGGCAGGGCCTGAGGTGCCTGGAGCGAAGGAGATGCCCACCCTCCTGGGTGAGTGGGCACAGGAAACTCTCTGAGGGGCTGCTGGGAAGGCAGTGCTGGTACGGGGGTGGCGACTGTACCTGTAGTTGGGGTGGGCACAGAGGTGTCCGCCACCAGCAGGCCTCTTCTATCGGAGGAGGTATCACTGTCAGAACTGTCCCCTCCTGTCTCCGCCGTGGTGCTCGCCTCGCCCTCCGTCCCACTGGTGCCCTCACCGTCGGTGGATTGGGGCTCATGGACCATGTGGGATGTAGCTCCCTCCGTCGCCGGTGCCACTGCTCCTCCACCAGATGATGCTAATGCACAGAAGGACAGGCTGACAAAACAAAAAGGGGGGAGAAACAAAGGATAAACTTGGTCAATGGTTGCCCCAACTACACCGTTGGCGTACACAGCACCCTCACACAGGGAACAGGCCTACACACTATGCAATGCACTACCAGTCACAATGCTCGTCCCCAGCCCAAGGACAGGAATACCTAACGCCAATAGCAGCATACCTGAAACCCACAGACCCCTGCCCAGTAGTGGATGCCTACTAGCTTTGTATGAGGTGGTGTTCATCAGCCCCTGCCCAACATGGGACCTACCCTACAATGTCTGGCCTGGCCTAGGGGCACCCACAGGCCCTCATCCCCCACCCGTAGACCACCCCACCACACACAAGTAGTAGATTTGGAAGCTGTACCCCCTTGTGGCTGCTGTGATGCCCTCAAGCACCCATCCAGCTCCGGATAGGCCACTGCCAGTATGCGGAACATCAGGGGGTCAGGGTTTGACAGGCACCTCTTCCTCGTTGGGAGGCCATCCCCAGCTGGACCTCCACCATCTTCCATACCCAGCGTCTCAGGTCCTCCCAACGTTTGCGACAGTGGGTGCTCCGCCTGCTGTAGACCCCCAGGGTCTAGATGTCCTTGTTGAAAATATACCCTTTTTCTGATGGGCTCTGACCTACAGATAAATAAATATAGAAAAAGGTATCAGTCAGACCGTCCGGCCTGTTACACTTATGTCCCACCATAGCCGTCCCATCCCCTTACGCACAGACATTGCCCACCATACATGCAGCACGCTGCCCAGGACCCTTCCACCAACCCCCCCTTACACAAGGCCCTCACACACAGCACTACATTCATTCATGCCCCATGCATCGTGTTCACAGTGTACTAACCTGTTGGTCTGGAGGCCCATACAGCATTTGGTACTGGGGTAGGACCTCATCCACCAGTCTCTCCAACTCCGCAGCAGTGAAGGCAGGAGCCCTTTCCCCAGTGACTCGAGCCGTGGTTGGTTCCAGACACTAGTCACACAAGAGCTCGTGCAGTGTAGGTCCTCTCCTGTTGAATGTCAAGTAGCAAGTGAGAGAGCAGATAGAAAATGTCGGTCACGTCCGTGGAGGTGCGTACCGTCACCGCCGGTGTACTTCACCATTGGCCACTGTAACCTATGGGCCCAAAGACGACCAATGAGGAGTTGCACTGCAGTACTTATCCGACTCCCGCAACGGCGCACAACATTGTTCTCAATAGTGCTGACCAGAGTGCTGTCTGCCCTGATTAAACACATGCACAGCTACATTGCTTTTCCCCAGGTGGAGGATTTGGCCACAGTGAAAGTTGATTTCTATGCAATGGGACATATTCCCAACATTATTGGGGCGAATGAGGGTACATATATTGCATTTGTCCCCCCCGGAGAAATGAACATGTGTTCAGAAATTGAAAGAGCTGTCACTCCATGAATGTGCAGATGTGCCTGGCGGACCAGTACATCTCCCATATGAATGTGAAGTATCCTGGGTCTGTGCATGATGCCTGTATCCTGAGGAATAGAAGCATCCCATATGTGATGGATCAACTCCAGAGGCACCGGGTGTGGCTAATAGGTAAGCCCATGAAGGTGTGCCAGATCATCGTGACATGCTGTATGTTGCATAACCTTGCCTTGCAGGAGGATGAGGCTGGAGATGGGCATTTGGCAGCAGTGGACCCTGTGGACAGTGACGAAGATGAGGCAGAGGATGAGGATGGCGGGGGTCTTGGCAATGATCTCTGACTTCTGCCTGGATCGCAGGGACCGTTTGTGGGATGGTTCTCCTTCTTCAGGGAGAGGGGTCCTGGTGGCCTGTTCTTCCTGTGGCGGGGCCTCCTGTCCACTAGCGGCAGAGGAGGTGGAAGGCTGTTCATCATTTTGGCTAGTGTCAGGGGCCCGTTGGTGTGCCACTGCTCCCTCATGGTGTTGGCCATGTCTGCCTGCACCCCTACAATGGTGACCAGGGTGGAGTGGAAGTCCTTCAAGTCCTTCCTGATCCCCAGGTACTGTCCCTCCTGCGCCCGCTGGGTCTCCTGCAGCTTGTCCAGTATCTGGTCCATCGTCTCCTGGAAATGTCGGTATGCTCCCAGAAATTGGTGAGTGCCTCCTGGAGAGTCGGTTCCCTGGGCCTGTCCTCCCCCTGTCACACAGCAGTCCTCCCAGCTTCTCTGTTGTCCTATCCCTCTGTCCCCTGAACCGTGTGCCCACTGCCACTGACCCCCGGTCCCTGATTGTCCTGTGTTTGTGGGGTGTCCTGGGGTCCCTGTAGTGGTGGACACACTGCTGATTGACGTGTCCTGGGAACAGTGGTATGGGCCAGCTGGGTGGGTGCTGTGGTGGTGTTTCCTGATTGGGAGGCACTGTGGTGGTATGGGACTGTGCCTGGGTTACCGACTGTCCGGATGTCCCTGATGGGCCAGCTTCATCATCCAGATCCAGGCGTCCAGAGCTGCTGTCATCACTGTGAGCCTCTTCTGGGGGGGATTGGATGTTGCTGGCACCTCATCTCCGGTGACGTTGGATGGGGGACCTGTGGGGATGTAAATGCAGTGTTATTGTTTCTGTGTGTGCCATCTTGTGCATGGGTGTGTTGCCCTCCATGGTTGTTATTGCCCAGGCAGCTTAGCCTTGTGTGAGTGGTGATTTGGTGGGCTAGGTGATTGTCTCTAGTGTGCATGCTTTAGTGATGGGTGTCCATGCAGGTCTGTGATGGGGGTCCGTGCATTGGTGTTACATGCAGAGATTGGCATTGGGATGAGTGGGTTGTGATGATGGGGTGTATGTGAGGTGGTGGAGTGGTGGGGGTGAGGGCAGGGGTGGGGGTTTGTGATTGCATGCAGGTAGGGGGGTGATAGTAATAGAGAGTTCACTTACCAGATTCCAGTCCTCCTGCTACTCCTGCCAGGCCCTCAGGATGCATGATTGCCAAGACTTGCTCCTCTCATGTTGTTAGTTGTGGGAGAGGAGGTGGGGGTCCACCGCCAGTCCTCTGTACTGCTATCTGGTGTCTTGCTGACACGGAACGCACCTTCCCCTGTAGGTCATTCCACCTCTTCCTGATGTCTTCCCTTGTTCTTGGGTGCTGTCCCATGGCGTTGACCCTGTCCACGATCCTCCACCATAGCTCCATCTTCCTTGCAATGGATGTCTGCTGCACCTGTAATCCGAATAGCTGTGGCTCTACCCAGATGATTTCCTCCACCACGACCCTTAGCTCCTCCTCTGAGAACCTGGGGTGTAGTGTGTGTGGTGTGTGATGGTGTGTGCTGTGAGGTGCATGGATGGGGTATGGGTGATGGTGTTTTGTGGCTTGTGGTTGTGGGTATTGTGGGTGTGTGTTTTATAGTGTTGTGGGTGTGTGTGTATGTGTGTCAGGTGTGTGTAGTTTGAATTGTCCAATGTGGTGTTGTTTTGTTAGGTTGTGTGTATTTTGTACCACCAATAGTTTACCACGGTTGGATGTCCGCCACATGATTAGTGGGCCATAATGCTATGGGCATAGCTCTGTTGGCGTAACGGTGTGGGGTTTGGTACCGCCAATTTTTCACTGACATTTGGGCTGGCAGACTTGTGTGTGTTTCTGTATAGTGACAGATTGGTATTTGTGTGTCATAATATGTGTAGCGGTAATCCGCCGCGGCGCAAGTATGTTGGCGGCGGTCGGCATGGCGGTAAGCAGGGCTTACCGCCAATGTCATAATGAGGGCCAGTATGTCTAATCTCAGCTAGGTGGTTTAAAAGAGCAATGGTATCCTATTTACAAGTTTCTCTTGAGCTTGATGCCACAAGTAGATCATCAATGTACTGCACAAGGACCAAATTACAATGCATGTTCAATGTATCCAATTGTTCATTAGCATCTGATTAAAAATTGAAGGACTTTTAGTATACCCTTATGGGAAGTGGCTATCCTCATGCAATGGAATCAAGAAGAAAGCTGGACAAAAGTCCACACCTGAGAACCATTCTACTGTGCATGGAATTTGGTAAAAAATGACAGCTAGATTCAGTACCAAGGGACAACATGGGATTACAATGTCATTCGCCTTTTGTAAATCCTGTACTATCCTAAATTTAAAATTGAACTTTTGTTATCCCATAATTGGTGACTTGCATGGACTCTTGATTATCACTCTCAAAATCGCTTTTTGGAACATGTCTTCATTTATAGATGTTATCCCCACTATTATTTCTGGAGTCATGTGATGTGGTGGTGCTCTCAGAAATATTGCATTGGGCCTAATTGTGATTTGAACTGGTTATACTTCTTTGACTAGTCCAAAGTCTTTCCCTGTGAAATCCTATACTCTTGGATTAAAAGTCTCTTTCAAATCAGGGGGCAATTCCTCCACAGCTCTCATTGGTTAAAGTCCTACAGTATCTTGTTGAGATCATTTAAATTCAACATTCTCATCATGTGTCTGGAACTTAACTCCAGCAGAGGTAAAATAAATTGTCCAATTTAACTTACAAAACAAATCATGTCCCAACAGGTTTACAAGACTTGAATCATGAACAACAAACTGGTGATTTTCTTCAAATGACCCTAGTTTTACAGGAAACTCTTCTGAAATTGGATTTGTATTCTGTTCATTTGTTACTTGTACAACATGGATCTTCCTTCCCAATCTCTCAGTGGCTCTGACGTTGGCCACTGTTCAGCAGTTTTACATTCAGACCACAAATCATTTAGAACAACAATGTCAAAGAAAGTATTCAAATCAGTCCACAACACTTTCAAAATCTTCACAAACTTTTCAACCAGTGTGTACCACTGGATGGGGTTTTCTCTCAACTTTAGGAAATTATTCGCTAATGCTGCAAGGTCTCTCCTACTCCAAGTCACATCAATATATCCTCCACCTGGTATTCTTCTTAATGGATTAGCTGAAGCTTCTCCGTCATCTAGAGGACCCAAAGGTGGCTTTCTTTTTACTTCAGCCACCTTGGTTGGCTTCTTTTCGCTTTTGTTTGCCCATTTGCTTTCTAAATTCTCAAACTCACTCCTTCTGCAGATGCTTTTTACTAATTCAGTAATGTGCACATGTACTCCTGAAGAACGCATTGTCTCAATTAAATTATATGCCAAACGTACCCTGAAACTTGCCCGCAGTGGGATGCTTTTTGAAAGATCAACTTCATATTTATTTGATAATTCATTCAATTTGACATGTACAGTTTCAGCTCTCCCAGTAATTTCTTTGCACAGATAAATCAGTTATTTTCTTGGTATTGATTAACATAATCCAAATCCAAAAACCCTCTAATTATTGCTTCCAACTCTATTTTTAACCTTGGGACATCTAATGGTTTCTTTATTCTACATTCTGTCTAGTAGCCAGGCTTTCTACATTCTCTGTATTTGCACTGCTCCTTATGACTTCCTCAAACCATGGGGGAAAATGCCATCTTTCTTTCACCCTGTGTTGTCTCCTTCTTTCCTCTAATGATTGAATAGTCTGTGGTGGTGTCCACACAACAATCAGTGAATTTTGTGAATTCAGGATAAGTCTTTCAACAGCTCCTTGAGCTACTGCATTTGGGACAATATTAAATGGAGCATTTAGTGTATTTGGTATAATTGATGTACACACCTCTACCAGCTGTGCTGTTACAACCCTAGTGACAGGTGCCGGTACAGTCACAAAGAAAATAGTAGCATTTGCAGGCATCGCTGCTTATTAGGTCTCAATATGGGCAGGCACAATATTAGGTATCACAGGTTATTTAGGCTGTGTTACAACAGGCTGTGTCATGACAGGTTGAGCTATAATTGGCTGTGCTACAGTGGGTTGGATCGCTGGTAATAATTTTTCAATTTGATATGCGTTTGGATCAACAGATAGCATAGACACTGTCACATCATTAGTTGTCATCCCAGCAGTATTTGTCACAGGACTCACACAAGGTAGTGGACATGCATCCAATAACTCATCCAAGATATCAACCCCTGAATCAGGATCAGTCTCTGATTTAATTTCATCTTTTGTTTCTTTATCCCCTTTAATTGTTTTCCTTTTGAGTTATTTGTGTTTTTTGATTGCTCATTTTTAGGGTCGAGCCTGCGTCGCATGCACTCGCGCACGCGTATCGCTAAGCGAGACGCTTTTGTAATTAAAAAGAACTCGGAGCCCTGTCCACGTCACCTCAGTGTTTGTCATTGGCTTGTGGGCTTGCCTGTTAGAATCTGCTTGATTTCATAAGTGGAAGGCATGCATACGTCATGCCTTTTCCGGTGGATAGCCCTCCTCGAGCGCATCGACCAAGTACAGAAAATATGCGAGGCTCGCTGTTTTCTGTCCGGCTCGTGGACCACTTTTTCTCACTTTTCCCAGCGCGATCTCGCTTGTTTCTTATTATTATTACTTGCCGCTTCAAAGAGGTAAATGCCATTTGTATGTTAATCTGGCCTCGCCCTAAAAATATAGTGCAGCTGACAAAGTTCACTTCATTGAAATTAGAAGCAGCCGCTTACAACTGCATTTCGATGTTTTTGACTGTCCTGAGGAAGGCGTGGCTGCATCTCAGTTACAGGCAAACAGGAGTTTCTTTCCACATACAGACACGCAGAACCCTGCAGAGAGCCCTGGCTCGCAAAACATTTCATGTGAAGACATGTTGTGGTCCTGAGGGAGTGCAAGTCAATGTAACTCTTGCCCTATTTTGTTAATCTCCAGGTATGTAGATTTTTAACGTAAACTTGCATCTCAAGGAACTGAGGTAAGGTCGTTCACACAGAAACCCACAGATTTAGCCAATTTAATTAAACCATATGTAGTTATACCTACATTTAATATAATGATGTGAAACTTTGGAGGGTATGTGCATGTGCTAACTGACTGACACCACAGATTATATACAGCTCACATTTGTGATCAGGTTTATGAGGTTGCATTGACAAGTGTAGCCTGCCCTGTGGCTTAGCAATGGTGTCACGATTCCCAGTGCAAGCGAGAACTACAGCACCAGCTGCTGTTTGGTTCGTAAACTGCACCAATGCTTTGCGTTCCGTGGCACCCTCAGTCCTCTTGGGCTTGGTGCCACTGCATTTGCTACACCAGCGATTGCTATCCCCCTGGCTCTAAGATCACTGCAAGGGACATCGGAACTAATGCAGTTTTCCGTGTTTGTATATTGATGGCTAGCCAAAACATTTTTTAAGAAGTGCACAGAAAAAAACGAATCTCACCCGTACAGTGAACCACAATAGACAATATACACTCATTCATAGCTATATTCATGTCCTAAGAAAGTTGCATGGGACTTTGAGAGCCGGCCAGTGTTTTACTATCGATTAATTCATCACTCTCCAATCTGATAATGCCTTGCCTTTGTTGGCAGCATCGTCTGGATTCAGACCGCCGTAGCTGAAAATGTTGTCCGTGACGTACCTTATTAAAACACAAAACATGACTATAATTTCATAATTTTCTTTAAATATTGTATGGGCAGTACGCTATTTGTTTTTGATTCATGTTTTTTTGGGCTGAATTAACATTTTAAATCATATTTGAACTTTTAGAAAGCAAGGCATACTAACAATGGAGTCGAAAAATTTAATTATACATATTGCAGACTTTTGGTGATTGCTTTAAGATGGTGGGTGCCTGGCACAAGCTGTAGTTTTCTATTTTTTCTTTTGTTCACTAGTCCATTTGGATGTCAGTTGGTGACATCACCTGGTTTCACCCAACCTCTCACCCACTCAACTCGACCTGCAAGTATTAGAGCGATTTATATGAGCATCACTTACATTACGCAAAGACGCATTTGTTTGTTTCCCTTTTAAAGCACTGGGAAGATTACGTGATTTGCCGATGATCACAGGATGTTGAACCGACGCAGAGACTTGAAACTGGTTCCCCAAGTCGGCAGTTCTTTCTATCATGCCACATCTTTACCTGTTTATAGTCACAATGCTTGCAATGTGCTTACTTTATAATCACAAACAATGTACCAGTGCATATATACACAGTCCTCTCCATGGGTCTGCAGTCATCGTCTGCAATCCCGCCTGCTTTCGTGGTTTCACACAAATCCATCTTTTTGCTGTACTCGAGCCAAATGAGTTGGAGCTCTTTATGTGAGCACCAGTTACATTCCACAAAGACACATTTTTTTAAATGTATTTTTTAGGGCACTTTTGTGATTTGCCCAGCATCACAGGATGTTGAGCGGACACCTAGACTCAAACTTTGTATTTCGCTGTACTATTTTTCCCTTGCCCAACACTGAAGCAGACTTCCAACTCAGGCTCAGAGCACCATGACGCCAGCACTACAGGTAACTGAACATGCAATTTCATTCTCAACAAGCATTGGAAAAACTAATAAGTTTCACCTAAGCCCTATGCAATATCTAGTGCCTTTGTCAATGTTCATAACCCTAACACAGCAAGGTGAGCTGCTGTCCAACATGGCTTAAAGTACTAAAACAAAAGCTTACCACATCATAGCAGTTTTTTTAGGGTCGAGCCTGCTGCGCATGCGCTTGCGCATGTGTTTCACTAAGCGAGACGCTTTTGTAATTAAAAAGGGCTCGGAGCCCTGTACACGTCACGTCAGTGTTTGTCATTGGCTTGTGGGTTTGCCTGTTAGAATCTGCTTGATTTCATTAGTGGAAGGCATGCATACGTCATGCCTTTTCCGGTGGATAGCCCTCCTCGAGCGCATCGACCAAGTACAGAAAACATGCGAGGCTCGCTGTTTTCTGTCCGGCTCGTGGACTACTTTTTCTCTCTTTTCCCAGCGCGATCTCACTTGGTAGAAGTCGAGCACTTTACATAATATCGACCCTGTTTCACAGTTAATTGCACTTTTTCCGGTTAGTACATAAATGCACTTTTGCCGATAGGTTTCATTACCAGTGAAAAGTCGGGTTAGGAGTTTACAATGCTATCAGCTCTAACACGTTCAAACGCGAGACCCGTTGCATTGGAAATGCTTGTTCTCATTTGTAACTGCAGTGTATATTCTAGCTCCCTCAATTATGTTATTTCTCCATCTCTGATGTTTCTCATCCCAAATTGCATCTATATAATTTCTCATTGGTCTCTTTGATCGCCTTTGGTATTTATCGCTATCGCTAGTGTGAGCCGTCTTCTCCCAAGCACTTGGGCCGAGAATTAAAGAGGGCCTAGTGCCATTCCAACGCCACATTAGCGTAATTTTTTTACACTAATGTGGTGTTGGAAGGCCAAAAAGGCCACACCATATTTATAAAGTGGCACAATTTATGCATTGCACCACTTTGTAACCTCTTGAACCACAATATGCCTGCAGCAGGCATAATGTATGTAAGGGAGGTGTTCTGGCATGAGGGGGCGAAAAATGGTGCAACGGTAAATCTAAGAGATTTCTTTGCATCATTTGTATCGGCATTTTTAACGCCTGATAAGAGCAGGCATTATAGGAATGCTCCCATTGCTTTCAAAGGGCCTCTGGGTGCTT
The DNA here is from genome assembly GCF_031143425.1 of Pleurodeles waltl. Lineage (NCBI taxonomy): Eukaryota > Metazoa > Chordata > Amphibia > Caudata > Salamandridae > Pleurodeles > Pleurodeles waltl. Next base: position 534,616,534 of record NC_090445.1, on the reverse strand, counting down.
TGCACGATTAGCATCAACATTTTTTATGCTAATCCTGCACAGCTCCAGACTAGCATAAAAAGTATGATGCTAGTACCCGTGACTACAGCCATGGTGTGCCATATTTTAAAAACGGTGCACACATGATGGCATTAAAGGGGCACTAAGGGGGGGCAAGAAAAGTGGCCCTGCAGTAGGTGCAGCACCACTTTTCATAAATCTGCCCCTTAGTGCTTCAAATTTTGTAGGTCTGGGAGAAGGCTGTATCTTACAAAGTGCTTCTTGTAATCTATCTATGATTCTCAAATTAAATGTACTCGATCTAGGAAAGCTGAATCGACTCTCATTTTCAGTGATCTTGCACCATTGTCAAAGCCATACACGTGTGTGTAACCCTTCCTCAATCATCATATGATAAGCAGGCGTACCCTCAGGAGGTGCCTCTTCACCCTCCCCTACTGCAATAGTCACATCACCCCTCATTAAACTTCTAACAGCTTCGAAAAAAATCATGATTTTGAATTTAAATGAACAAATGTCAAACAACAAAATATAAATCTTCAGTATTTTGATTCTGTTCACTAAGCCCGTCTCCCAATCTCAGCACGGTTCTGTCCAACAACAACCAATCATTATGCAGCTCAACCAATCTCAGCTAGGCTTTTCACACCAATCAACCAATACCAGCACAGCTCAATATGATGCAACAGCCTGCTCCTTGCTCACCATCTTTAAATGTGTGTGTTGTCACACAAAACGTCAAACTATATTTTTGAATATAGAATATGGTTGTTAACCCTTTTGCTGCTAGGCCTCCCCTCCCCCCTTGGTGCTAAGTCTTATTTTGGCCATTTGGGGTCATTTTTGCTTAGGGCTCCATAACTTTTTGTCCACATAAGCTATCCGAGCCCTTTTTTCGAAATATCCTGGGGATTCTAAAGTTTTTACCACAGTCTTGGCATTTTATTGGAAGTTTGCCCATTTTTCCTTCTTTTTGAGCTTTCAACTAAATGGGTGTAAAATATGATGGATCCTGGAAAGCCATGCATTTGTGAAAATTAGACACAATTCTGAATTCAGCAAGGGGTCATTTGTATAGTTCCATCAAGGTTTTCCCAAAGAAAATAAGTGTTGAATTAAACAACTATTGAAAAATGAGTAGGGAAAATGCCATTTGTGACAATGTTTTCATTTGTAAGTTCTCATCACTATGGCGGATTTACAAAGCAAATATACCATTACATCTGCTAGACTCTTCTGCTTGTGGAGATAGATAAGGTGGGTTGGTTTTCCTAGAACTCAAGGTACCCAGACGCAATAACCAAGTTGCATCTCGCAATGGTGAAAAATAGGTATCAAGGAAACCTATGCACTTACAGAATAGGCACAACATACATTTTTTAGAAGCAATGGTTCTTTGCACATCCCTGAATTTGTAGGTACCAATACTAGCATGTGAATTAGAGGTCATAGATCAAACGAAATTATTTCTTACATACTGTCTTACATTTGGAATGCACACATGCAGAGAAATACAATTGGTAATAATAGATGTTTTACTATTCTGTGTTCCCCTATATCTCCCGATAAAAATGGTACCTCACTTGAATGGGTAGGCACAGTGCCAGTGACAGGAAATGGCCTGAAACACCACATTGACGAATCAAATTTTTCTACTGAAAATAGACGCCTCTTTAGCAATGTGCCTAGCTGTGCATTCTAGGCCCTAGCTCAGCTGGCACATATGGAAATGTAATAAACCTGTACATTTTTAAAAAACTAGACACTTTGGGAAATCCATGATGGGGTGACTTGCATGGCTCTCACCAAGCTGTGTTACCCAGCATCCCATGCTCACCTCAATCTTTGACTAAAAACACATTTACCTCACATTTCTGTTATGGAACGCTCTGGAATCAGTGGGAAGCCACAAATCTTCACCGGCCCAGCATTCTTCCAAATCTTCTGATAAAAATGGTACTTCACTTGTGTGGCTCAGCTTAGTGCCTGCGTCAGGAAACAGCCCAAAATAGAATGTGGGCACCGCATTTTTCCACGGAAGACCAACACTTTTTTTACAGTGTGCCTAGCTGTGGAGTTTGGGCCCTAGCTCAGGTAGCACCTAGGGAAACCTAGCAATCCTGTACATTTTTGAGAAAAAGGTGCCTAGGGAAATATAGGATGGGGTGGCTTGTGGGGTTCTCTCCAGGTTTTGTTACCCAGAATCCCTTGCAAACCTCAAATTGTGACTAAAAACACATTTCCTCACATTTCTGTGATGGAAGGTTCTGTAATATGTGGAAAGCCACAAACTTCCTTCCATCCAACATTCTCCCACGTCTTCTATTAAAAATGGTACCTCGCAGGAGTGGCTGGGACTAGTGCCTGCGACTGAGCAAATCGAACCAATGTCAATGAGGGTCCCCTTGCGAGGTCTCCCATTGATGTTAGTTTGATCTGTTCCAGTGGGGAAACAAACACTAGGTAGTAGGAATTTGTGGATTCCTTCTGATTCTGGAAGAATATGGCGCACAAATGCAAGGGAAATGTGTGATTTCAGTCATATTTTGAGTTTGGGAGTACATTGTGGGGAAGAAAACATGATGGTATCCACAAGAGGCACATCACACTATATTTCCTTGGGTATCTAGTTTTCAGAAATGCCTGAGTTTAATAGTTTCCCTGGGTGGCTGCCGAACCCAGGCCAGAGACCTGCAGCTACCCCTTTTGTTGATGTTGCCACATTGTGCCTTGGACCCTGCACTTTTGCAGGCACTAGGCCCACCCACACAGATGAGGTAAACTTTTTATCAGGAGACATGTAATAACGCGGGGTTTCAGGAAGTTTGAGACTTCTAGCAGATTCCAGTACTTTGAGGGATCCGCATAGGCCATACTGGAGTCTCCCTGGTATCTACAAACATATCTTGAGTAGGCAGAATTTCCCTAGAGACAATGTACATCCTGGTAGAGAAAGACAGAAAAGGCAAGTATTAATGTACAACCATCTATTCCTCAAGTACACACACATACTGGTTGGATTTGGGATGAGAAAGATTCAAAATTTCACAAAAGTTAAATACACTGTTCATAATAAAACCTGAACCAATGACTCACAGGTAGTGAGCTGTAAATTCTCAACAAGGCACCAACCAGCTTTACAGGCTATTCACACACCTTTCATGTGTGACACACACATATACACTCACACAACCAGCCGTGGGCCCAGCGCATTACAACACCTGCATAAACGGACAGCGCTATTCAAGGGCCCATCACTTTCAGATGCCCACAGGGCTGACACAGCAATCACACTGGCTGGCAGTTGACGGAGTGTGTGGACTGGTGTTTGGCTGGCAATGTGTGCGTAGTGACCTGAAGCAAGTCATTCCACACACACTGCCAGCCAAATGCCAGCTCACACACATCTCCAGCCGAGCGCACAGTCCACACATACCAACAGCCAAGCACCAGTTCACACACACCGCCAGCCAAGCGCCAGTTCACGCACAGCACCAGGCCCCGCACACTGCCAGACAAGAGCCAGCCCATGCACACTGCCAGCCGAGCACCATCCATGTACATTGCCAGCCAAGCGACAGTCCACACAAACTGCCAGCGAGGTACAATCCCACACATCACCATCACATTTAAAAAAAAAAACAATTTGAAGTAGATGAAAAAACAACTGATTACATACACAACAGGTCTAACTAAATGCATCAAACTAGTAGCAACCGTGAAACTGAATACAAAATAAAAAACAATACAGACCAGTCAGTTCACTTTTATGTTCACAGTTGCTCCCAATACTTCAGTAGTGTGTGTTACAGTTTTTTCGTGGTGTGGGAGGAATGTATTTAGGATCTTTCAATCTAGCAACATCTTCCACCACTCCAACTCTAGTAGCACTTGCCAGCTCCAAAACAACAAGGCTGCCTATCACAGACTGCTGAAACAGAACAAAAGTCATCTTTGAATCTGAAGAACAATACTTGAATACAACAAAAGCATTGAAGGTTGCTAAATGAAAGGAAATGGAGAGCCAACTTCTTACACCAAATGTTTGATTTACGAACAGCAATGTGAGGCTCCAACCTCTGATCTACTCTATCTACACCACCCTGTACTTGTTGTAGTCTAAAATGCACAAAAGTTTGCACACTTCAGCAACCTGACCCCAAACAGTCACAGGTGAAGTGCTTTAATCATGATTGGTTATCAGCATGTGAACATCTCTCCTGTCTGAAAATTTCACAGCTAAAACCTAATCGCTACACAAGGTACTGCACTCTCACTTCTGAAGCTTTTTACATATAAGCTCTTTAGGGTTACCTTTATAGTTAGTGCATATTGTGCCACATGCAACACTGTCCGCTTTCATCAATTCCTTGAACAATTGCAAAGTTACCTACATATAAATGGTGACCTTTGTTAAAGTCCTCTACCAAGTTCCCGCACAATTTTCTCACAGACCTCAAAAGTGGACAGACAAAGTGGGGGGTCAATAGAATAACTCCTACCAGAGTACACCCTGAAATTACAGACATATCTAGTACTACTGTCAGAGAGCATATACATCCTACTTCCATAACATGCTCTCTTGCTAGGAATGTACTGCCTAAAAACCAAACGACTCTTGAACAGGACCAAAGACTCTTCCAGAGCCGTTCTCCTCCTGAGGATCCCAAGAACAGAGATCCGTATTAGATGAACTTGCTGGGGGTGACCTTTGATGAATGTGTGACTACAAGACTTCCCTCTCTCCAATCCTCCATGGGGTTTAGTATCTGGTATTGTGTGCATGTATGTGCCCTGAGTGAGTGTATGAGCATAATAGACAGTAATATAAATAGTAATAAACAGGGTTCTGGTCCTGCGGAAAGCCCAGACCTATAGTGAGCCTTTTTTCTTCATAAAAATATAGTTTCTTTACTTAGGCAGGTAATAGGGATTTTTAATTGGATCCATCACTCCTTGATTCTTCCCTGAAATGCCTCTCAGTCTTTTGACGAGGGCCTGCCCACCGTTTGAGTATGGTTTGGGGAGCGCGGCATGGCCAAGGACGAAGCCTGACACTAAAGGGGTGTATGAGGTCGTCCCATTATTTTTAGGTAAATACCCCTTGGGTTGTTGCTGTGGCAATTTGGGATAAATATGTCACCCACAGTAGAGCAGTTTCTCAAAATTAGTGGTCATTTGCCATTAAGTAGGTGAGCAATTAATGGGGGCACGTTCTTTTTTTGGTGCATGGTATAATAAGTAATAAACAAAGTGTGGCTTTATAAAACATAAAGAAAAACTACTGGTATACAGTAATCTGGAAGGAAATGTCAATCAATACAAAAACACAAAGATCCATATACTCAAACACAATATCACCCACTTGCCAGAGACAGCTAGACTGAGGATCACATGCACCTAGTCTGCAAGGACACAGCAAGCACCAACGATACCCCACTTGAACGGAAAAACAAAAGAAAATTACACACAAGACAACACAAAAGACATCTTCCAAAAATCCAGAGAAAATTTGACACACAATAAAACAGAAGTTAAATATGCTGCAATTATTACAACATTTAAAAAAAACACACATTCATACAGGTCAATGATACTCATTTGAAGTAAACAGTACAAAAACTTTCCTACCAAGCACAGGCAACTACGCAAATTCTAGATCTACCAGTGCCAAAACCGACAATAGGAGCTCCCACCAAGGAAATCAATAGAGTTGTACTAGAATAAAAAAAGAGAAAAAAAGCATTAAGATCACAACTAACTGTAAACGATGACAAGAAATAAAACAGTTAGCATTATAAAACACAATGAAGTCTGCTCTTGATGGCAGATCAGTATCTCAAATGTCCAACTAGCCCCGATGGGGGCATAAGGCAAAGGCAAGAAATGAATACCATAGAGAGAATTGACCCTTACCCCAGCCATACACCACTTCACACACACACATACACACACCACCATTCAAATGCCAGCCACACACATTACCAGCTAGAAGCCAGTCAACACACACCACCAACCAGAAGCCAGTGGACACCCACAGCCAACAATATCCTCAGTTCAAACACGCCATCAGCCAAATGACAGTCCACACAAACTGCCAGCAAAATACCAGTACACACACAGCCAGCCAAATGCCAGTACACCCAGACAGTCAGCAGAACTCCAGTTCACAAACACATAGAAACTGTGCCTGGTGTCTAATTGTTTTCTGCCATCCTTGGAAGCATGTGGGCCTAAAAATATGGGCCTGGGGAGGCAGAAAACAGCCAAAATATGACTCAATAAAGGGGAGCAACCCTTGCCCAAGGGGCCACTCCCAGACATGTAAATATAAAGCTACCTGATGTCTAGTGCCTTTCTTGCCCCTTGGTGGCAGATGGGCCAAAATAGATGGCTGGTCTGCCCGCTGAGGGACAGAAAATAGTCAAAACATTGCTCCAATAAAGGTGAGTGACCCTTGCCTAGGGGGTCACTTCCCAACATGCATAAAAATGATCCCTGGTGTCTAGTGGTTTTCCACCCCCTTCGGTCAGATCAACCTAAAAATATGGCCGATCTCCTTCCCGGGGGCTAAAACATCTAAAATACACGCCCCAATAAAAAAAGCTTCTACTGCTACATGTTTGGGGGAGCTCATGGGAGGGGACGCCAGCCCTCCAACCGAGGTGTGTTGAAGGTCAGCTTGGAGCTATCCTCTGCACATGCCCATTGTGGCAGAGGATGGCTCCACACAGGGTTTTAAAACACAGTCTAACTACTTGGGCTGTTGATGTTACTTTGTCAGCTTCATAACACAATTCAAACATCAAGCTGATTCAATAGTAGAAAAGGAAGAAATGTAGCATAGAAGACAAAAACAGATTTTACAAGCAGAAAAGCAACATTCCACTCAGAGTTACTACACAACAAAATGCTTGAATATAGAATATAGTCCTAAAAACAGGGCCTTACCACACAAGCTGTTAATTTGACCTTGTCAAGCTCTTGACACAATTCAAACATCATTCCTTCACCATCTCATTCTAATTTCAGATAACCACAAGCTGGCATCAGTGAGAACTGAGCAAATTGATTTCAAGTTTCTGCAGAAGGAGTAGTAACTGCAGAGACACGGTCTAACCAGGAAGGAGATTTAACTAACCTAAAAATCTCACAGGGAGAGTTCTTGGAGAGCTCAATCTTCTGTGCAAAAAACTGACAACGCGTATGTCAGATTAAGACATGATATTCCTTTAAGGCCTTGCAATAAATATCTTTATCTCTAGAGTTGTAGTCTTTATGCGGTAGGCGTTCAAGACGTTTACAAGATTTATTCTTGAGATGCAGCTCCTCAGTAAACCACTCTGCCGAGGTCTTTGATCAAGCTGAACTCCTCAAGAATAGGTGAAAATCCTAAAAGTTGAGCTCCTTGTGATTGTGAAGTGACATCTTCGCACAAAAGATCAACAGCCCATAACGCTGCCAACTTGAAGCTCAATGGGACCTGCTCTTCACGTTGACTGCAACTGTCCACGATGACCAGTAACACAAGACCTGTACTATGTACTGGAGCAACAACACCCCCTAGGTGGATCTTAAAGTGAAGCTCCAGCGATGATCGGCTCTTTGCGCTAAAGCAACAACCAACTGGGATGCTCGACCGGTTCATTGTGCCTGTAGCCTCTTCATGGGGCCTCCTCCATTGCAAACAAAATTCTTCGTGCCAGACTCTTTAGTGAGACTAACCTGTTCCCTGATTACAATCCATGCTCCATTGTGGTTGGCTGGAACTTGTGACTTTCTCCCCGTCTAGGGTACCCAGATAACCACGAGTGGCAATTCGTACATCTTATTGCTATTTTTACCAAAAAACTTTATAAAAATTATATCTCTGGTTCTACTGATTGTATTTTGTTTGTTTTGGTGTCACTGTCATTACTGGTTATCAGTGTTTGCATACATTCTTTTCACATTGTCCCTAAGTAAACCTGACTGCCAGCGGTTTTATGCACAGGTTTATTTGGTGACTTCTGCGATTCACCTTGACACGGCTTGTGCTTATTATTTGTGTGGGGCTTCCAACCCTCTCAGGTAATACCCAATTTCTTACACTTCCCTTATCTCTTTTTGAGGTTTTCTACCAACTCAAACCCTCTCTTCACAATGCAAAACTGTGGCATTTTGACAGCATCAAATGGTGCAAAAGCATCTATCAAATCATGTTAGAAATGGGGTATCTAGTTGGCAGAGGTGTACACCCTTGTCCAAGTAGGGAGCCACAATCCTAGTCAGGGTAAGTCACAACACAACACAAATTATCCTGACCCCACCCTCTGGTAGCTCAGCACTGAGCAGTCAGGCTCAGCTTAAAAAGCAATGTGTAAAGTATTTGTGCAACAAATCAAACAATAACAGTGAAAACACCACAAAAATACACCCACAGGTTTAGAAAAATGGATATTATTTATCTGAATAAAATAAGGTCAAAATGATATAGATCCAATAAGCACAAGTTGAAATATCACTTTTAAAAGGTTTAAAAGAGTCTTGGGCCCTCATTACGAGCATGGTGGTCCTGGGACTTTTTTACCACCCACAGCTGCCGGTGCCGGCGGTCCTAATCGATTACAAGCCCCTGGCTTTTACATGGCGGTCTCATCGGCATGTAAAATCTGGTGGAAACAGGGTGCCAGAGGCCCCGTGGAGGCCCCTGCACTGCCCATGCGCTTGGCATAAGCAGTGCAGGGGCCCCCATGGCCAGCCCAGTTACGCTTTTCACTGTTGATTACAAGCCAGAGTCAATGTTATGGGCTGTTTCCCACTGGGCCATCAGGTGGAAACTCTGTTTAAGCCTGCCGACCCAGCAGGAAACTCATAATAGGGGCTGCGGGAGGGCTGCTGCATAGGCGCTAACCCAACCGCAGGAGTTTTTCAGGGCCACAATCCTTAGAAATAAACAGTTCTTTCATTGTTACACACAGTACCTGGGATGTGTCAGAAATAACAAGGGAGACCGCAGAGGAGGAGATGCATGGAAAAATAAGGTGTTGCGTCAGTTTTTCCGGCACGGCACAGTCGATGCATTGTTTCTTTCCACGCTGAAAGGGTTTGTGTCGTTTTTCAGCGCACAATCTTGGTTCCTCACTGCGATGCAGGGATATTTTGATGCCCAGGGACGATGCGTTGAAAATCCTTGACGCGCTGGAAGAAGGAGCAGGTGCTGGGTCAATCCGGTAGGCGATGCATCAAACTTTCCATCGCAAGGCATGTGCTGCATTGAATTTCCATTTGGGAAGTCGGTGCTGCGTCATTCTGGTTGGCTGTGCTGCGATTTCTCAGCCGTGATGCAGGCTTTGCATAAATTTCTGCAGGCGTTGCATCAATTTTCGATGCACAAGGGGTTTCTTGAAGAGGTGAAGTCTTTGATGACCCTGAGATTTCTGAAACAAGAGCCAAGCGCAATCCAATCCCTTGGAGAGCACTTCAGGGGAAAGCAGAGTCTTTCAGCAAAGGCAGAGGCCAGCAGGGAGGCAGGGCAACAGCAGGGCTGCGGTCCTTCTCAGTAAATCAGTCCTTTTGGGCAGCCAGGCAGCTCCTCTGACAGGGTGCAGATGCAGGTCCAGAAGTGTCTGGTTTGCTGGGGTCAGAGACCCAGTTTATTTACCCAAAAATGCCTTTGAAGTGTTGGTGGCTTCAAAGAGTGGTTTTGAAGTGCACAAGTTCCCCTTTCATCCCAGTCCTGTCTGCCAGGGTCCCTGTGGGGGGTTATCAGTCCTTTGTGTGAGGGCAGGCCACTGGCCTTTGAAGTCTAAGTGTTAGGCCCGCCACCATTCCAGCCAGGAAGGCCTATTCAGTATGCAGATGAATGCAGATGTGACTGAGTGTCCTGTGGTTATCAGGGTGAAATGCACAAGGGAGCTGTCAACCAGCACAGACCAGACAATGGGTTGGAGACAGGCTGTAAGGCACAGATGGTTGTAAGTGCAGAGAAACTTTTTAAAAGTGGCATGCATTTCTAAAATATTAATATAAAATCCAACCTCACCAATAAGCAGGATTTTCTATTGCCATTCTGGCCACACTAAATATGACCTGGTTAGTTTTCTCAGATCAGAATCTACCACTCAAAAAGTATATATGAGGGCAGTCCTAATGCTAGTCTATGAAAGGAGCAGGGCTCACAGTAGTGGAAAACGAATTTAGGAGTTTTTCACTACCAGGAAATATAAAACACATATGAGCATGTCCTGCCTTTTACCTCCTAGCACCCTGCACGATGGGTTACCTAGGGCCTTCCTTGGGGTTGACTTATATGTAGAGAAAGGGGTGTTTAAGGCTTGACAAGTACTTTTAAAGGCCAAGTCGAAGTGCCAGTGAAACTGCTCACACAGGCCTTCCAATGGCAGGCCAGAGACATGGTTAAGGGGCTACTTATGTGGGTGGCAGAATCAGTGCTGCAGGCCCACTAGTAGCATTTAATTTACAGGCCCTGGGCACATGTAGTGCACTTTACTAGGGACTTATAAGTAAATCAAATATGCCAATTGGGTATGAACCAATGTTACCATGTTTAGGGGAGAGAGAATATGCACTTTAGCACTAGTTAGCACTGGTAAAGTGTGCAGAGTCCTAAAACCAGCAAAAAAGTGTTTGAAAAGTGGAGAGAGGCAGGCAAAAAGTAGGGGGCTGACTAAGGCTGTTCTAACAAAACAATAATGAGTATTTGCTTCAAACACTTGACTAGTGCTCTTTTACATTAAAAAAAACAGAAGGGGCTTATTTATTTAGTTATAATTCTAAGCACACTCATATGCTATCACGTCCTTCAAACAGTTAGGCTATCCAGTTCTTTATATTATTTCCCTATTTACTTCAATTTGATTTTGGTCCATCCTTCCTCGATTTTCAAATATGCTATGACTCAACACTACATTGTCCAGTGGGGCATGAAAATTACACATCACAAATGTTAAATCAATGATCTCGTAAATCTTACCATAATCTTAAAATGGAAGAGGACAACTAAAAACACATAGGGGGTCATTCTGACCCCGGCGGTCAGAGACCGCCGGGGCCAGGGTCGGCGGGAGCACCGCCGACAGACCGGCGGTGCCCCGCAGGGCATTCTGACCGCGGCGGTTCGGCCACGGTCAGATGCGGGAAACCGGCGGTCTCCCGCCGTTTTCCCGCTGCCCTGCAGAATCCTCCATGGCGGCGGAGCGCGCTCCGCCGCCATGGGGATTCTGACACCCCCTACCGCCATCCTGTTCCTGGCGGGTCTCTCGCCAGGAACAGGATGGCGGTATGGGGTGCCGCAGGGCCCCTGGGGGCCCCTGCAGTGCCCATGCCAGTGGCATGGGCACTGCAGGGGCCCCCGTAAGAGGGCCCCACAAAGTATTTCAGTGTCTGCTATGCAGACACTGAAATACGCGACGGGTGCCACTGCACCCGTCGCACCTTCCCACTACGCCGGCTCAATTCTGAGCTGGCGTCCTCGTGGGAAGGTTGATTTGCCCTGGGCTGGCGGGTGGCCTTTTGGCGGCCGCCCGCCAGCCCAGGGCAAATTCCAAAATACCCTCAGCGGTCTTTCGACCGCGGAGCGGTATTTTGCTGGGGGAACTTTGGCCGAAGTTAGAATCACCCCCATAGTTCTAATTCCCATCAATACAGTCGAAGCGTCCATTTAAGAAGCCATCATTCTCGCTTTTGATTTGTTTTTTAGTCATAATACTGTTTAAACAGGAAAACATGAGAACATAGTGTCTGCACTTCTCAACATTTAAAGGGGCTGATTGATGTATCGGGCGGCTTTGTGTAAGTCTATTCCAGATGAGAGCTCTACAATTAACATAAATTAACATAACATTTACCCAGAGGACAAACAAAACCCACTCAAGAATATCACCATGAGACAAGAATTCAAAAAACAAACCATAGAACTGTGTTAAAGAATTAAGTAGTAAAATACAGAAGGCAAAATGCATGGATTAGTCAAATCATGTTGTTCAAAATGCAAATAAATGAAAACTTGTTGACAGCAGATATTAAGCCCTACTCTAATGGAACAGCCATCCCCATGTACAGTCTGACACAAACCAAGTCAGAAAGAGGTGCTTTTGTTACAAAATTGCTCATTTTGGTAGGGGAGAAACTCATTTAACCATTCTATGCTCAGAGTCATAGGAATATTAGCATGGAGTTTGCAAATGAATCAGGAAGGAGCCACGGCTGACCACACAAATTGATACGTTTTTATTCCATTTTTGACAGTAAATTATGCAGTTTTCATTGTGTGACAGAGAAAGCAACATTGAACTATCCAATACGTACATAGAAACACATTACATGGTAATATTAAATTTTACCCTAAATCTAAGGAATAAAATGCATTATGCCTTACAAGGAAAGAAATATCACATTAAGTAATATAAACAAATTCTCAGTTCATCTGAAAGAAGTAGGAAGAGGCCTTCAAATTGTACACAGTTGTAAGAGTCACCCCACCCAGGAACATAAGGAACACAAAACATTACTTGTCACAAATGTTATGTAAGACCATTGAGCTATCTGAATTTCATACTATAAAATAAACAGTGAAAGTCATATCGGAGCTCTGAAGTGCACAGATCGGGAGAGGGAAGGCAAGCTGGTGCCAAGCACAGAAAACACATGCATTTAAAACACAGTAGGCCTAAAGCATCATTCTCGGTTTATAAAATACAGTAGAAAAACATTGCATTTGTGATTCTTTAGTATTAAATATTGCGCAAAATATCATCTGTGGAATTTGCGCTTACAATAGCCTTGAACATTCTTTGCTAGACACCCATGGTCTAGCCGGTATAATTTCTTTACATGCGCCACTTATAGACAAACGAGTTCAAAGTATCTTATTCATCTCACTGGCTCCCATATTCCATTATCATTTAGAGTCACAATGAAGCCACTAAAATCACTTGAGTGAAGTTCTAATGACAAAAGAACAAAGCAAAGTTTCTGCCATCATTTATCACATTGAAGTTGAACAGAAAAGAGAGGCACAAGTTTTGTATACAACATGGCGTCAATCTGTCTCTCTAACCTCCACGTGGTAGCTGTAATTCAACATCCCATCTCACCACATTCAGTGAAGGTGACATTCAGAAGGAATGTCTTCCATTTAAACATGAATAACATCCAACAAAGGCTAAATTAGCCCGCTACATTATTATTTTTTTATAAGGCGTTCCCCTTGATTAGCATGTAATTAATTAAAGAGGGTATGTTTCGATGTTTTGCACGATAACATTGCCTCACTTCTGTGTCTACAGTTTGATATTGTCAACCAAATATTGAAACTAATGTCTACCAACTAAAATAAGCGGGTTCCGAAAAAACGAAGCTTTCGTATACTTTTCCTTTTGTTACTAGTGTTCTTTTGACTCCCCACAAATAATAAAACACTATTGGGTGATACAGCGGATATATTACACTGTAGAAGGCTGTGTTTTTGGGGAAGGGTCAGTCAGGAGTGTCTGAGTGAGAACAAGGTTACTGGTATACTTAGAGGCTAAACCTTTGCACTTTCTATCACAAGTGAACAGATTCCGCAGCAACATATTCCTGACCATTCACTTCATTCCATGAGGAAGAAAAGGGAAATACTTGTTAAGATACAGCCCCTCATAAACACACCTTCGTTTTCACATTGAGAATACTACAATGAAAATACACCCGATCATAAGTAGCACACATTAGACTACGTTGTAGAATGATGAGAATCAATTTCACAATAAAGAAATTGAATAAAAAGTGTGTTAAATCAGTATAAAGCTGACTGTCTCAACAAACTAATCGGACATTATTAACTCAATAGGTCACTGGAAGTGACAGAGAGCGTATGAAGACCAGGCATAGAGATTTACGATTAATAACTTAAAGTGATTATAATAGGAGTGGGTCGGCTTGACCTTGGAAGTGCAGCCAGAGTTGAAGAATCATAGCGTATCTCGTTAATTGATAATAATGTATGTGGCTGAGGAGTCCGCCGCACTGTATGGTTAACTGAGTACTGACAGCTGTGTGAGAGTGTAAGCTGCAAATTGAAAAAAGAATATAATTTGAGGCAGGCACCACCCTGTGGATATGGTATAAGCAAAGTGCACACATGGGATAAAAAGGCTTACTATTGTGCTGACCCACACTTTGTGTACCAAATAGCAGGCTTCTGTACAGCGACCGCCTAATTGTCCGGGGTGGCTTAAATGGCATTGCTGGCCACTGGACACCTTATTTAGCGGGTTTGTACGACAAGGCTACACCCCAGAAAAAAAGGCAAGGCTCATGGCTCTCCCAGACGCACCATCTTAAAGAGGACACTTACAGTGATACTTAATTAAATGGTGAAGCAAAACTAAGCTGATTGCCTATTTTGTACAATCAATTGAATGGTTGCATCTGGTTGATCATACCACGGTGCAATTAAAATATGTTGCCAAACTGGTGGACATCAAATTATGGTTTCAAAATATCATTTATATAAAAAAAACATAAGAGGTGGACTGTAATCACGATATCACAAAATCATTTGATCTCCTAGCTGAGTTCATGGTATCATATTTACAATGACATGAGCACTGTCCCATGTAAACATTTAAAAATCTATTGTACCAAAATTGTATAGCATAATAATTCTAAGTAAAAAAATGTGAGTATCTGTACTGTGTGCTACCACTGGCCTATACCACAAATCCAAATGTGTAATTACATAAGCATACAAAGACCAACCTGCAGGTCAGTGAGTTATCAATCCCTGCTAACAACAGTGTGAGAAAGTAGCCTCTTTCTAGCATAGTTATCCCCACTTTTGGCCTGTTTGTGAGTGTGTGTCAGTGTGTTTTTACTGTCTAACTGGGATCCAGCTAGCCAGGACCCCAGTGCTCATAGTGAAAACCCTATTTGTCAGTGTATTTTGCCTGTCACACTAGGGTCCTGCTAGCTAGGACCCCAGTGCTCATAGTTTGTGGCCTAAAGTGTGTGTTGTCAGTAGTGCTTAACTGTGTCACTGAAGTTCTGCCAACCAGAAATGCAGTGCTTATGCTCTCTCTGCTTTAAAATTAGTCACTATAGTTTAGTGACTTCATTTGCCAATTCCAGTTGGCACACTGGACACCCCCTTATAAGTCTCTAGTATTTGGTACCTAGGTACCCAGGGCATCGGGGTTCCAGGAGATCCTTATGGGCTGCAGCATTTCTTTTGCCACCCATAAGGAGCTCAAACAAACCCTTTCACAGGACTGCCACTGCAGACTGTGTGAAATAGTGCACACACTATTTTCAGCCATTTTCACTGCACTTAAGTAACGTATAGGCCACCTATATGTCTAACCTTCATATACTGAAGACTAGGTGCAAAGTTACTAAGTGTGAGGGCATCCTTGCACTAGCAAAGGTGCCCCCACGCTGTCCAGGGACAAATCCCCGGACTTCGTGAGTGCGGGGACACCATTACACGTGTGCACTACATATAGGTTAATACCTATATGTAGCTCCAAAATGGTAACTCGGAATATGGCCATGTAAGGTGTCTAAGATCATGGAATTGTCCCCCCTTTCCAAATTTGGTATGGGGGGCAATCCTATGCATCCTGGGGGCCAAACCAGCACCCTGAGGCGTGTACTGCAGCTACAGCTGCTGCCACCTCACAGGCAGGGTTCTGCCCTCCTGGGGTCTGAGCAGCTCAGTAACAGGAAAGCAGAACAAAGATTTACTTTGGGAGGAGGATGTTACACCCTCTCCCTTTGGTTAGAAATAGGTTTTACAGACTGGGGAAGGGTAGCCTCCCAGAGCCTCTGAAAATGTTTTGAAGGGCACAGATGGTGCCCTCCTTGCATAAGCCGGTCTACACCAGTTCAGGGACCCACAGTCACTGCTCTGGTGCACAACTGGACAAAAGAAAGGGGAGTGACCACTCCCCTGTCCATCACCACCCCAGGGGTGGTGCCCAGAGCTTTTCCATTGTGTCCCTGGTGTTAGCCATCTTGTTTTCCAAGGTGTGGGGATACTCTGAAGATCTCTGAGTGGCCAGTGCCAGCAGGTGACATCAGAGACCCCTCCTGATAGGTGCATACCTGGATAGGTAGCCAATCCCCCTCTCAGGGCTATTTAGGATTTCTCCTGTGGGTTCCTCTTAAGATTCTGCTTGCAAGTTTCAACCAGGAATCCTCTGCAACTCCAGCTTCATCCTCTGACCTTGGATCATCCGCAGACTGCTCTAGGAACCACTGTAACTGCAACAAAGTATCCAGAAAGGCTACTGCGACTCTGGAACTTCAGCTCCAGCCAGCCACTGCAACAGTTTCCAAGGTGTGCAGCTCTAGGGGGACTCCTGGTCTTCACCCTGCACCAGAAGGACCGAGGAAATCTCCCGTGGAGTGACAGAGTCACTTCCCAGTTCCAGCAGGCACCTTCTAAGATGACTACCCATTCTCTGGGACTCCTCTCCTGACGGCAAGCGTGCTCTTTGGAACACAGGTGGTGGATCCCTTTGACACAGACTGTCCTAAGGTCCAGCTGTCCACATTTGGAGGAGGTAAGAGCTTGCCTTCCCCGTTTGTGACAGTACCCCTGTGCACCATGTCATCTTCACCTCCTGAGGCCGCTGTGCACTATTTGCAAGAATCCTTCATGCACAACCTGGCCCAGGTACCCAGCACTCTATCCTCTGACACTGAACTTGCTGAGTTGTTCTCTGGCAGCATGGGACCTTCTTTTGTAGTGCTGCAGCAACCACAATTTGCACCGTCTTTGTCTGTGGATGCTGGCTGGTCATCTGTGGGTTTCCTCCAGTGTTGGAAGCCCCCTCTGCCTCCTCAGTCCGAGTTGAGGTCCCCAGGTCCCTCCTGGGTCCAGGCAGCACCATTTTGACACAATCTGCGACATTGCTTGAACCAAGGCTTGTTGGACGAATTCAGTGCTGCAACTTGCCTCCATCCAACATCTCCATGTGGACACCCTTTGCATCACGCAAGAACCCGCAGCCATCTTCTTTGGTGCTCTTCGGCAGACCGGAGAATCCTCTTTTACACCATCTTCTAGGTTGGCAGAGGCTCCTGTCCTTCCTGGAGTCTTCTGCGACTTCTGGACTTGGTCTCCTCAATTTACAGGTCTTCCGGTCCAGGAATCCACCATTTGTTGTTTGCAGTCTTGCTTGGTTCTTGCAATTACTCTAATCACGGCTTGTCGTGTGTCCTGAGGAAACTTGCAGGACTTAACTCCTGCTTTCCTCGGCTCTGGGTTGGGGTATTTTACTCACCTTTGTGGTTTTCTTACACTCCCAGCGACCCTCTACACAATACACTTGCCTAGGGGGGAATTCGTGATTCACATTCCACTTTCTTAGTATATGGTTTGTGTTGCCCCTAGGCCTATTTCTTCCTATTGCATTCTATGGTAATTACAATTGTTTGCACTATCCTATGACTATTTACTTACCGAATTTTGGTGTCTAGTGTATATATTGTATATAATACTTACCTCCAGAAGGAGTATTGCCTTTAAGTTATTTTTGGCCTTGTGTCACTAAAATAAAGTACCATTATTTTTTATAACACAGTGTTGTCTTTTATTGTGTATAAGTACTGTGTAACTCTAGTGGTATTGCAGGAGCTTTGCATGCCCCCTAGTTCAGCCTAAGTTGCTCTGCTACAGCTACCTCTATCAGCCTAAGTTGCTAGAACACTACTACATTTCACTAATAAGGGATAACTGGACCTGGTATAAGGTGTAAGTACCCAAGGTACCCACTAAAAACCTGTCCAGCCTCCTACAAACAGCAGTGAATAACATGAGGATGATAAGTCTGCTACTCACCATTACTGGAATCATGTAATGGATAGCAAATGAGATGCAGCATCCCACTTATATAATGGACAGTCATTTTCACATAAAGGACTGTGGCCCTCATTACAACCCTGGTGGTTGGTGTAAAAGTGGTGGTAATACCGCCAACAGGCTGGTGGTAATGACCGCCAAATTATGACAATTGTGGATTTATTTCAGATAGACAGCCACTTTACCACACCGACCGCCAGGGCGGAAACAACAGGCACCACGGCGTTAGCTGCCTGCAGCCAGGAGGAAGTCAATGTTCCACCCACCATATTATGACCCTGGAAACCGCCAGCTTTTCCGGGGCGGTATCAACAACATCAAAAGCCTGGCAGAAACTGAGCTCAGAAAGGAAAGGACTCACCATTCGAGGCACAGAGAACAACCACGCCGCCATGGAGCCCGAGCTGCATGTCTTTCCCATGCTCTTCTAGGTGCTGCTCCACCACAAACACCAACAACGGCGAAGACAAAGACGGTGAGTACAGCCGCCTAGGACACAAGGGAGGGGGGGAGAAAAAGAGAGTGACACACACACGCACAACACACACACCCCCAACACCATACACACAACCAGCTGCACTACAAAAACAATATTACCCTGTAACTCGGCTGAATAATGCAAGAACAAAATGAATTTACTAAAGTGAGTGTAATAATATCAATTCAGTCTAAAAATAACTTAGCCAGTTTTACAGATATTTACAATTGTACAGTTCAAGGGACACTGCCCAGTCCTCAGTTTGCGTGGGCCACATGGCCACAGGCCAAAGTCCACGGCCCCCCTTGTCACCTGCATCAACACAGAGAGAACACTGCAGGGGCATCAGTTGGTAAATAGGCAGGCACTTCAGGGGGAGGGGGGATGGGTGGCACCTCAGCCGGGAGATGGAACAAGACCACTGGTTCTGGAGGGGGCAACATGCCCTGTGCTTGGTCCTGGGGAGTGCAAGGCCACAGTCTCTCAAGTGGGTGACTTGCCCACATGCTCTGGAGGGGGCAACATGCCCTGTGCTTGGTCCTGGGGAGTGCAAGGCCAAAGTCTCTCGAGTGGGTGACTTGCCCACATGCTCTGGAGGGGGCAACATGCCCTGTGCTTGGTCCTGGGGAGTGCAAGGCCACAGTCTCTCGAGTGGGTGACTTGCCCACATGCTCTGGAGGGTGCAACATGCCCTGTGCTTGGTCCTGGGGAGTGCAAGGCCACAGTCTCTCGAGTGGGTGACTTGCCCACATGCTCTGGAGGGGGCAACATGCCCTGTGCTTGGTCTTGGGGAGTGCAATGCCACCGTCTCTCAAGTGGGTGACTTGTCCACATGTTCTGGAGGGGGCAACATGCCTTGTGTTTGGTCCTGGGGAGTGCAAGACCACAGTCTTTTGAGTGGGTGACTTGCCCACATGCTCTGGAGGGGGATTGTGCCCTGTGCTCTTGATCCTGGGGAGGCTGGGCTTGGTGGGTGTCTTACACACTGGTATGGAGGGGGCATCGTGCCCTGTCCTCTTGATCCTGGGGAGGCTGGGGTTGGTGGGTGTCTCACCCACTGGCTCTGGAGGGGGCATTGTGCCCTGTGTTCTTTATCCTGGGGAGGCTGGGGTTGGTGGGTGTCTCACCCACTGGTTCTGGAGGGGGCATCGTGCCCTGTGCTCCTGATCCTGGGTATTGCAAGGTCATAGTTTCTCAGGTGGGTGTCATACCCACTGGATTTGCAGGGGGAAGGCCGCACAGAAGCCCATGGAGGCAGGACTACATACAGTCCGCCGGCAGTGACAGGTGGTCAGTGGTGGTAGTGGTGCTGCTGCAGCCACTGGTGGGGGAAGCTCCAGCCCATCCCCTGCAGCCTCAGATGGATGCCCACTGATGGTGGTGCTGCCGGTGGGGGGAGGCCCCAGCCCACCCCCTGCAGCCTCGGATGGTGTCCCACTGGTGGTATTGGTGCTGCTGCTGCTAGTTAGGGGAAGCTCCAACCCAGCACCTGCAGCCTCAGATGGCTGCCCACTGGTAGTGGTAGAGCTGCTGCTGCTGGTGGGAAGGGGCTCGAGCCCATCCCCTGCATTCTCGGATGGCTGCACAACCATGGTTGGTGGTGGGGACTCCGTCAGAATTCTTGCCCCAGGCCCCATTCCCTCACTGCCTGCTGGTGCTGGCTCCTTGGTCTTCCTGGCAGCAGCTGGAGCAGGATCCTTGGTCTTCCTGGAAGCAGCTGGGGCAGGCTCCTTGGTCTTCCTGGCACAAGCTGGTTCAGGCTACTTACCCTTGAGGCTGCCTGGTGCAGGCTCCTTCACCCTCAGGACATGTGCCCTGGATCCTTTCCCACCATGAGTGGGTGTGGTGACTACTGGGCTTGTGGACTGGGTGGCTGAGATGCTTGGCTGGGTTTTTGCCACCCTGGCCAGACGTGCAGGATGGGGGAGGGGTTGGGAAGAGGTCAATGGTGGATAGGAAAAGCTTTTTAGGGACATTGGGGCAGGAAGAGGGAGAAGGTTTGGGAGTGGAGGAAGAGGGAATGGTTGTAAGAGGTGTTTGCTGATTTTGGGTGCAGGGGCGTGATGCTGTTGTGAGGTGGATGGCTGTTGGGTATTTGATTGTTTGAATTTGTGTACTTTAGGAGGGGGGACAGACACAGTGGGAAAGGACACAGGGGACGTGTGCATGGCTGTTGTGGAGGTGTTTGCCAGTGAGGTGTGTGGTGGTGCTGCTAAGTGTGGTGGTGATGATGGTAGTGGATGAGGATGTAGTGCATGCAGGTGTGAGTGTAGACGGAACAGGGAGGGAGGAGGAGAAAGAGGGGGAGACAGTGGAAATCGTGGATGTTGGTATGTCTGCATCTGGATGATGTTTGTGTGAGTGCCTGAGGGATGATGTGTGGTGCTTGTGTTTGCCTGAGCCACTCTTGTGTGTTGTCGTGTGTGCATGCTCATCTGCCTGTGTGCTTGGGATAGGTTGGGGTTGAGGGGAATGGGATTGGGAAGAGGAAGTTGGAGGCTGGAGGGTGGAAACAGGGACAATGGCTGCCATCAGAGAGGAGGCCAGAGCCTGGATTGATCTATGTTAGCTGCCATGCCAGTGTGAATGCCCTCCAGGAATGCATTAGTCTGTTGCATCGGGGCTGCCAGCCCCTGGATGGCATTCACAATGGTTGACTGCCCTACAGAGATGGATCTCAGGGCAGCAGGGCAGGCCTGAGGTGCCTGGGACGAAGGAGATGCCTATCCTCCTGGGTGAGCGCAATTTGATGTGGGTCTGCTGGGATGGTGGTGCTGGTACGGGGGTGGCCGATGTACCTGTAGCTGGGGTGGTCACAGAGGTGTCCGCCACCACCAGGGAGCTTCCATCGGAGGAGGTATCTATGTCTGAACTGCCCCCTCCAGTCTCCGCCATGGTGCTCCCCTCAGCCCTCTGTCCCACTGGTGCCCTCAGCATCGGAGGACTCCACCTCCTGGGTCCTGTGGGATGCAGCTCGCTCCATCACCGGAGCCTCTGCTCCTCCGCCAGATGATGGTAATGCACAGAAGGACAGGGTGACAAAACAAAATGGGGGGAAGAGACAAAGGATACACTTTGTCAAGTGGCTGCAGCAACACCACAGTTGGCGTACACAGCACCCTCACACACAGGGTACAGGCCTGCACACTATGCATTGCACTACCAGTGATATTGCTAGCCACCAAGGCATGGGGAAGGGCAAACACCAGCCAATCCAGCACACCTGTCACCCACGCAGCCCTGACCAGTAGTGGATGCCTATGAGCTAGGTAGCAGGATTATCCCTTCAGAACCCTAGCCACCAGGGGACGTATGCTGCAATGTCAGGCCTGGCCTTGGGCCACCCACTGACACACATCCCCCACCCGGATACCACCCTACCATGCGTAAGTTGGAATGATGGACACTGTACTCACCCCTTCTGGCTGCTTTGATGCCCTCAAGTGCCCATCCAGCTCAGGATAGGCCACTGCCAGTATGCAGGCCATCAGAAAGGTCAGGATTCGACAGGCACTCCTTCCTCGTTGGGAGTCCATCACCAGCTTGCCCTCTGCAGTCTTCCATGCCCAGCGTCTCAGTTCCTTCCACCATTTCCGACAGTGGGTTCTCCGTCTGCCATAGACCCCAGGGTCCGCACGTCCTTGGCGTTGGCACGCCATATACGTTTCTTTTGATGGGCGTTGACCTGCAGAGGGAATACACACAGGAAAATATTATTAGTTATACAGTCCTGCCTGTTACACTTATGGACCACCATACCTCTTCACATCACCATTTACACACACATGGCCCAGCCCACAACCTGTACACCGCCCAGGGGACATCCACCCAACCCCCTTACACGATGCCTTCACACACCACTCCATGCATTCAAGCCACATGCATTGTGCCAACAGTGTACTCACCTGTTTGTCTGTAGGCCCATACAGTAGTCCATACTGGGGTAGGACCCCAACCACCAGTCTCTTCAACTCCGCCTAAGTGAATGCAGGGGCCCTTTCCCCAGTCACACGGGCCATGGTAGGTTCCAGACACAGATCACAGCAGCACATGCAGTGTATGTCCTCTCCTGTTGAAGGTCAGGTAGCAAGTGAGGAATATGATAGAAAATGGCAGTCACGTCCACGGTGGTGCATACTGTCACCGCCGGTAGACACCACTATTGGCCACTGTAACCCATAGGGCCCAATGTTAACCAATGAGGAGTTGCACAGAGGTTCCTGACCGCCTCCCGCAACGGCGCACAACGTCAGCGGAACTACCTCACTTCCACCTGTCCTTCCACACAGGACAGGCGGACGGCATTTCAGTGGGGGCAGGCCCTGAATAATTACTGCATCACTATTTAAATGTGGACATACAGGACAATTCTCACTGACCCATTACAATTTGACAGCATGCATCGTACTGTTGTTGCCCCATTGTTCAGTTTATGACCGGCTCCTCACTCTTTCGTCCCTTATATTGCTACCGCTGCGGATGAATAGGAGATGGAGACATACCCCTGTGTACAGACCCCTGGTGGACTTGGCAACAATGGAGGACAGCCACATCATCCTCACCTATAGACTTGACAGGGCCACAATCACAGAGCTGTGTGCCCAATTGGAGCCTGACCTCATATCTGCTATCCATCACCCAACTGGGATCCCCCCTCTTGTGCAAGTTCTATCAGTGTTCAATTTCCTGGCAACTGGTTCTTTCCAAGTGACAGTGGGCTTGGCAGCAGGAATGTCACAGGCAATGTTTTCAAATACGCTGACCAGAGTGTTGGCTGCCCTGATTAAACACATGTGCAGCTACATTGTATTTCCCGAGGTGAAAGATTTGGCCACAGTGAAGACTGACTTCTATGTAATGGGACATATACCCAAAATAATTGATGCAATTGATGGCACATATATTGCATTTGTCCCCCCCCATCAAAATGAACAGGTGTACAGAAATCGTAAGAGTTTCCACTTAATGAATGTACAGATGGTGTGCTTGGTGGACAAGTACATCTCCCATGTCAATGCTAAGAATCCTGGGTTGGTGCATGATGCCATTGTCCTGGGAAATAGCAGCATCCCAAATGTGATGTCCCAACTACAGAGGCACAGGGTGTGGCTAATAGGTGAGCCCTGGTCCCCCACCCAGTATATGTTGGTATATGGGTATGGTATGGGCCAGTGCTTTAAATGGGCCGGTACTGTCCGGTACTGAGTACCGGCACTTTTTTATTTTGAGAGGGCGAGTACCGGCACATCTCAGGAAAAACGTAATACTTTTAATTGGAGAGTACCAGCACTTCTCGGAAACAAGCAGGTACTCTGGCACAGAGTACCGGCACTTTATTTTTTCCATTTAAAGCACTGGTATGGGCCATATGGGATAGTGTGAGGCTAAATGTTGTCCCTCAATTTTGCAGAGACTCTGGTTACCCCAACCTATCATGGTTACTCACCCCTGTGAGGAATGCCTGGACAGGGGACGAAGAACGTTATAATGAGGCACATGGGCGAACCAGAAGGATCTTGAAAGAACCTTTGGCCTCCTGAAGGCCAGGTTTCGGTGCCTCCGTCTAACAGGTGGATCCCTGTGATAGTCACCCAAGAAGGTCTGCCAGATAATAGTGGCACGCTGCATGTTGCGCAACCTTGCCCTAGGACGCCATCTACCTTTTCTGCAGGAGGAGTAGGCTGGAGATGCCTGTGTGGCAGCAGTGGACCCTGTGGACAATGAGGATGAGGAGGCAGTGGATGAGGATGAGGACAACAGAATAGCAGTGATCAGACCATATTTCCAATGAAACACAGAGAAGACAGTGTTACTTCACATTAAATTGTCATTATTTTGAAATTCTTTGGCACTGGCATGCTGTTATTTCCCACTTATATGCCCACTTACTTTACCCTTTGGCAATTCATTTTAAAGATGTTGGGGCCTCACAATAGCGCCTGGTGTGATCACTGCAGCCAACTAAAGGTCTTTCATGTGTGCTCATTTACTGTACAGTTAAATTGTAATGTTAGTACATGGTTAAACGTATACATACTTAAAAAATGTGACATACTCCATACTTCTGTTTTTTTCAAGGGTGTTTATTGAAGTGCTAAGATATTGGGGCAAGTGCAATGGGATGGGGTGATGATGGAGGAAATTCCAGGGTATAGTTCCAGTCTGTTGCACAGGCGCATTGTCCATGGGGACATAGGAAGGGGAGCAATGGCAGTTTAAGGTGGACAGAGTGACAGAGTGGGACACAAGGGTGACAATCAGGAGAGTCTAATTTCTTGGCGGGGTCTTGGCAAAAGTCTATACCTTCTGCCTGGATCGCAGGGAACGTTTGCAGGGTGGTTCTCCTTCTGCAGGGGCAGGGGTGCCGGTGGCCTGTGAGTCATATGGTGGTGCCTCCTGTCCAGTAGCGGCAGCTGAGGTGGAAGGCAGTTCAGATGTCTGGCTAGTGGCAGGGGCCCGCTGTTGTGATACTGCCTACCTCATAATATTGGCCATGTCTGCCAGCAACCCTGCTATATAGACCAGGGTGGTGTTGATGGCCTGCAAGTCCTCCCTGATCCCCTGGTACTGTCCCTCCTGCAGCTACCTGTTCTCCTGCAGATTGTCCAGGATTTGGTCCATCATGTCCTAGGAATATTGGTATGCTCCCAGGATCTCTGCAAGTGCCTCCTGGACAGGCGGTTCCCTGGGCCTGTCCTCCCTCTGGCACACAGCAGATCACTTTGTGTCACTGTCTAGTGTGAATTGCAACCAGCCCAACTGTCAAACTGACCCAGACAGGGAATCCACAAACAGGCAGAGTGACAGAAATGGTATAAGCAAGAAAATGCTCACTTTCTAAAAGTGGCATTTTCAAACACGCAATTTTAAAATCAACTTTACTAAATGATGTATTTTTAAATTGTGAGCGCAGAGACCCCAAACTCCAATGTCCATCTGCTCGCAAAGGGAATCTACACTTTAATCAGATTTAAAGGTAGCCTCCATGTTAACCTATGAGAGGGACAGGCCTTGCAACAGTGAAAAACAAATTTAGCAATATTTCGCTGTCAGGACATATAAAACACATTACTATATGTCCTACCTTAACCATACACTGCACCCTGCCCTTGGGGCTACCTAGGGCCTACCTTAGGGGTGCCTTACATGTAAGAAAAGGGAAGGTTTAGGCCTGGCAAGTGGGTACACTTGCCAAGTCGAATTTACAGTTAAAACTGCACACACAGACACTGCAGGGGCAGGTCTGAGACATGATTACAGAGCTACTTATGTGGGTGGCACAACCAGCGCTGCAGGCCGACTAGTAGCATTTGATTTACAGGCCCTGGCACCTCTAGTGCACCTTACTAGGGACTTACTAGTAAATCAAATATACCAATCATGGATAAACCAATCAACCATACAATTTACACAGAGAGCATATGCACTTTAGCACTGGTTAGCAGTGGTAAAGTGCTCAGAGTTCAAAAGCCAACAGCAACAGGTCAGACAAAATAGGAGACAGGAGGCAAAAAGATTGGGGGTGACCGTGCATAAGCAAAAAACACTGTGGGTCTACCTTGATTATTTCTTCCACCATGACCCTTAGCTCCTCCTCTGAAAATCTGGGGTGTCTTTGTGGTGCCATTGGTGTTGTGTTAGTTGTTTAGGGGAGGGTGTATAGGGTGATGTGTTGGGGTGTGTGATGGGTGTGTTGCGTGGGCTCTCATTATCCTAAATGAGACTACTGGATTTCTAGGCAGCAGGATCGATAAAGGTGTGGGGGACTGAGTCTGACCCACGTGTAAGGAACTCTGTCACCCTAAATCCGTTTTTTGCTCTGGCTAACTAGCAGTGCCTCATTTCTCCCAAGGGGAAGAGATGATTGGGCAGCCGAGCGCATGACATCTTTGGAACTTCTCAGGGAAGTCGTGGTCACTCAGATCCAAACCAGCTCTCTCATTTACAATATGATCTCATATACAAATGACAAAGGCAGTTTAAGTTTTATATAATGTTTTAATAAAACGACTGCATTTTAGATATTAAGGCGTGAGCCGCAATAACCAGAACCATACAACACAGTAGGATTGAAATAGTCACGAGGAGAGTGAAACATAAGAATAACGCTATCATGGTGTTGACAATTCTTACTCTCTCTCAGCTAGTTCTATTTCGAGCACAGCATGTTAAGCTTTTAACTTGCATTTCAGATTCCCTGGGGAGACATCAACCCTCATACCTGAAAAAAAGCCTGTGATCTGGTTCAGCATCTGCAACGAGGCAGTCAGAGTCTAGTTGTGGTTCCCTGGTCGGAATCTCCCTTTTCCGTGTATTGGGACAAGGAAGTGATTTTATAACTAACATGTCAGCGTGATCACAAAATGTCCCTACGCAGGAATGCCAAAGACTAAACTCCTACCACGTCTATCGGCAATGTACCAGACTGTATCCTTGATTGAAGCACAGAGTGAACAGGAATGTGTTATGGAGAACTCCAGTGCTGAAGTAGGCTAAACAGTGTGATATGAAATATAAAACAAGACCGCAGAACTGGCTATTTAAAAAATAACAGTACGAAGCCAAATAAAAAGCATTTAGAGCAAAGTGCACAGAGGCTCTAAGCTGCGAGCAAATTAATAAAATATATCCAGGGCAAAATGCACAAAGGCCTAAAGCCTGAAGCTATTGCGCAGAGGATACGTAAAACTGACCACACTACAGGTGGTGTATAGGAGTAGGTAGTGTGTGGCTCTGGTTTTGTATGTGGTCTTGGTGCCAATGATTTGTATTCATAAAGGGTTGTGGGTAATGTGGGAGTGTTGTGTGTATGGGTGTCAGGTGTGTGTTGTTTGAACTTTCCAATGTGGTGTTGTTTTGTTTGATTGTGTGTATTTTGAGCGCAGTGGTATGTACCGCCAATGGTTTACCGCCATTGAATGTATGCCGTGGTGATTTGTGGGTCATATTGTGATGGGCATTGTTCTGTTGGCATAACGGTGTTAGTTTTGATACTGCCAGTTTATCACTGACCTTTGGTGTGGCGGATTTGTGTCTGTGGCTGAATACTGATGGATTGGTGTGTGTGTGTCATAATATGGTGAACGGATATCCGCGGCGGTATGTTGGTGGCAGTCAGCATGGTGGTAAGTGGGATTTACCACCAAGGTCATAATGAGGGCCTATGCTCTGTCATGATCATTAAAATAATTTATAGCTGCCTGGAATTTTTCCAGTCTAAAGGAAGTTCTACAAACCCCACCTATTATCATGAACAGAGCAGAACATTTAATCTCATCCTCATTGTGTATTAGTTAATTGAAGTGCTGCACTAATGATGCCCTTTCTGTGTGTCATCTGATTCTGTACTAGTGTTGGAAGTTCAATTTTGTGATAGCTTGAGTTTTTTACCCAATGTAATATTTATAGCGTGGTCATGGTATAAAATACATCACATGTTTGGCATTACAGTGACAAAAGCTAAATGAGGACAGGGGAGCAGATCTGATCTAGCAGAAAGGTGGAGACATTTTTTATACCTAGCCTGACATTGGGATTTCCTGAAGCACACAGGCCGTATAGCAGGGCTCATGGTGGAAAATATAGATACATTGAGGAGAAGAGATGGAAGTGGGATTTGGGACCACCTCCAGGAAGATCCTTCACCACCTGTATCTTGGAAAATTCTCCTTCACCTGTCTCCTCTCATCCTGTCTTTTTGTTTTCAGGCTATGCCATGGTGTATACATCTACCCCCAAAGATTTGAGTCTGTGAGCTCCTGCTGCGTGGCTGACCTCTGTTCTACTGATGATATATTAATGACAGACCATATAATTCCCTGTAGTCATCTACACCAAAGATAACTCTAAGGACTGTGTCCTCCTCAGTGAAGACCCTCATCCTCCTAAAATGGAGGGATGTATTTGTAGTCTAGGGCTGGAATCTGTTGTCCACAAGGGCAATAAAAATGCAAGAAACAGGGCCTAGGATGTTACTTGAATTTGTGTGCTTCCAAGATTAATATTTGTCAAGTGTTTTGATTTAGCACAGGTGAGGTCTGTTTCCCTATTCTTTTTTTATTTAGATATCTATGCCTCTGCTGAGAAGACCTCTGCCTTTGGGGCAATATCTTATATCTGGCCATAAAGTTACTTATGGCAACTTTAGAGTCCTAGTTTTAATCAAGTGACTCCACTCCATCATGAAACAAAACATTCATATTAATTGTCAAATATTTCAGTCCAGAATTCGCAAATACTATAGTGGAGAATTCCATCTCAGCATGTAGGTATATTCATACATGAATAGGACCCAGAGCTACTAAAATAACCAACAGCAAGACATTCATATGAAGACTCCAATATCAATACCGAAAAAGAAAGCTCTTCTGCATTGCCTAATTACTAATGCACACTATGACATAACTATTTCTAATTTTAATAAAGTACAGTAACATAACATGTAGGGTCATTTGAAGGCACAAATCATCTAATACAAGATGGACAAACATCTGTTTGGAGCCATAACTAAGCAAAATGCAAAACATTTGGAAGCAGGCCCTTCTGGAAATAAAGCAAGAGAATCCTTACATAGTTGTTTCTTATCCACATTAAAAAGGTGTGGGGATCACAGGTGCTAGTTACACAAACAGAGAACATTTTTCAATTCATTTGCCTCATGCTGATCACTTTTAATTTGAAATAGGTTACACATCCAGATCTGAATCATTTGGTAGTAACTTGTCCAATCTTAAAACAAATCAGGGCTATTAAAATGCAGCAAGATGATGTATATGTTTCACAAACAAAATGTATTTCATTGTGAGAATATCATCGATAATTGCTGTTCCTGGGTACTGAGTTGCTTCCATAGTTTAAAATAAATATCAGAAACAAATTTAAGACTATGGGCCTGATTCTAACTTTGGAGGACGGTGTTAAACCGTCCCAAAAGTGGCGGATATACCACCTACCGTATTACGAGTTCCATAGGATATAATGGACTCGTAATACGGTCGGTGGTATATCCGCCACTTTTGGGACGGTTTAACACCGTCCTCCAAAGTTAGAATCAGGCCCTATGTGTCATAGATATTCTACACAGTGATATTATAGTAGATCGTCTAAGTGATTTTGGATTTTTTGGAAGATAAAATGTTGGATAACTTCAGACATTTTTAAATATATGTGTAATAATGGTAGAATACCAAAATTGAGGAAGAGAGAGCTCATTGAATATAGCATTGAAGACCATGGTCTTGTGAGTGACCCTTATCTTCTAGTCGATCTTTGAAGTTGTTACTGCAGTTTATTTGCTGGCATCATGCAAAAACTGATGGTTTGCCTCCAAAAATAAGTTTACCTTTGGACTTAACAAAAAAAAGTCTGGATATTGAAAACTGTCAGCAGGACAAGACCTGAGCTGCAGCTATACCATGACCCATGAGGACACGGCCGGAAGCTGTAGCCATACCATGATCCATGAGGCTGTCTAAAGCATTTAAAAAAAAAATAACAATTAATGCAATTCCCTTTAGATTTAACAAGTAAGCCTCAGAGGAAAATGCAATGTCTTTTAATTCATGTGAGAGCAGTAGGCTGTCATATTTACGTCTAATAGACTTGAAATGCTGATACTGCAGTTTTGCAAACTTGACCTAGGTTAGGAATGTGAAATGTTAAACTTTCCACAAGCTAACATGAAGTGAAAATGATGATTTGATGTAAAAGAAGTTCATTTTAACCTTCCCTTAGGCATATTTTTCATAGAATATAATAATGTATGAACATGTTTTAGCTTAACGCTGCAAAACATTTCAAAGCATAAAATTACTTGGTATAAGAAATCAATAGATAGCTTGTGATTTAATAAAATTATGTAAAAGCCTAACCATGAACTGATGTTTTCTCAAGCAGAGTCAGTGATGAGAACCCTCTCATCATTGATGAGAACCCTCATAGAAGTGTACAAAGCTTTGATAAAAATTTTGCATTTAAATATTGTTGTCTATGGACTATTATTTACGTTGTAAGATGGCAACAAAATGTTAATGTTCCCATGAAGACACTAATTGCTGATTGGCTAAAGAGAGGAAGAAAATGAAACATGTTGCAAAAGTTATTTTACATTAGTGTGTGTTCTAGAGTAGGCTTGGCTTATTACCTCCAGACTCATTCATTTTCCTGCCCGAATCTGTACTGCTCAAAGACTCCGGGTTTCCTGGTTACCTCTTTATGGGAAGTTTCGCTTTGATTGATAATTGATATTTGATTCTAAAGCTTTATGCTCTTACCTCTTTATTAGGATTATGACCTAGGGAGTTGGCAAGCTTTACTTTGTAAACTGATATTTAACTGATATACCTGCTCCGCCAAGGCTGAATAAGAAATAGAGGCGAAGAGCCTTATATCCACAATTACACATGATATGGCAATTAGTGCAACCATTAAAGCACCAAAAGGATGACTTTAAAGTTGACTGTGTTGGTAAAGGGAAGTCAGTGCATTGTCCTGTAAAGCAGAGCCATGAGCTTTATGAACGTTTCTGGCTAAGCTAGTGATGGTTCTTACCACATCATTCTGTGATCTATGTAGACCTTAGAGTAGGTTCACTCTAGGGCCAGATAGGTGCTAAATCATTAAACTGATGTAATCAGTTCTTGACAACCTATTTTACCTGTTGAAAACGTGAAATATAAGGTAAGTGATATTCTAGGCAAATCATTTTAGCTAAATCAGAGCAGGGAACAAAACCCTACCTTTATAGCCAAATATGGTAACTTCCATCTTAGTACTGCTGAGCTAAAGGCAATTACAAGTCATCCTGGACTAAATATTATTATCTGATAGTTGTTCCAGGTCGTTATTTTAAATTTAGTCTGCATAATGATGAATCAGTACTGTTTGTTGGTGGGGTGGGCGGCTCTGGGCATGTGGGAAGCAATATTTCCTCCCTTCTGGTCTTTAAAGGCAGCCACTGTCCGACTAAACTGCAGAAGAGGTAAATAATGAAAAGAGACAATGACGTGAACCAGGAGAGAAGGCAGGATCATGTGAACAGACCTTTGCTATACAAATCCTGTCCATGCCCAGTGCCTGCCCGTTGCGCAAACATGGATGAGAAAGCAAAATGAGGGTCTGACCAGAATGCTGTCTGTCTCCCTCTGCTCGTTGGTCTCAGGCTGCTGAGGAGAGTGAAAGGAGGGCGGCCTGGACCCAGAGCTGGCGCCGATGCAGCCCCTTAGCAGCAGGTTGCAGCAACTCCACACCGTCGACCGGCAGAAGCAAAACCTTAAGCTAGGGGTCTCCTTGCCTGTCGTAAGGCAAATGTTGTCTTCATTTTGGGCAGAGTATAAGGTGCAGCCCACACAGCGCAAGCGAAGTGTTCACGCGGATGAGCTCCGCTCCGCTGCCGGGCCTGAGAACATATTCCCTTCAATCATACATCAAATTGCAGACGTTTATACTACACGTTTGAACTCAAGCACAGTTCACGTTTTGAAGTGTCAGTTGCAACAACTAACATAAAAACTGTTTTTAATTTTATGGAAGAGCACGTGTACTAGAGCCTCACCCATATGATTGGTCAAGTACAATATTTCTATGAGAAAAGTACGGGGAAGGCACTGGAAATGTTGGAGCTCGTCATATGCCTCGTTTACTCATGAACATTTTTCTTGTTGGAATAGACTTGAACATCTCAAACTTCTTTAGTTTTCCATAAGTATGCCTTTGCTTCACAAAAGTGGCAAGTCTCTCTGAAACTTAGAAAGAATAATAAGGCCGTTTCTGAAAAAAAGATTTTATTAAACATCAATTGTTGCTCTTTTTTCTTTTTTTAAAACAATGCTTATTTCATACCAAAGTCAAGATCTTGTTTGTTTGTTGTTGAGATACCACCATCCACTAGCCAGTATCAGATGAAAAACTTTCCTACCTGAGATACACTACAGTGGTTCAGCCGCTGGTAGATTGACCTGAGTTCCACTAGAAAAGACCCATAGTTAACTCCCTTTCTTTAAATTTTCTCTTGCAGTAGCACCCAAGTCTTAAACAACTCCTACATTTCCAAAGGCACTATTCACAAACATATGTACCTACCTTAGGTTAAATTAATTATTTAGAGTCCTAAATGGATTTGCCTATACTTGAGATGGTGAAGTGCCACGTGTGAAAGTATATATTCTATGGTAGTGATGCTTTCCTAACCAGGGGAATACCCAAGCCAATGAGTTTGAGCGTGTCCAAAAACTACAGTCACATTCCCATCCTGAGTACAATCAACAATGTTATTCAAAGACAGGAGTAGGTGCATAGTAATGGTGGGGATGTGAGGAAAAACACACAACATTGTAGTGAAATAAGTTATTGAAAAAGACTCTATTGTGCTAGTGCACTTTTCCATTATATTTACCCATGCTCAAATGTACACCTGTTACATTTGAATATTTGTATCTATATTTAAATATGATCATTCATGAAATGCTTCTCAGTAGGACTCCTGGAATCCTATGAAAATTCAAAAAAAAGTCAGGCATTTACTTCAAAGGCAGTTGAAATAAATGTCCAACATTTTAAAGCAATATCCGTATCTCTAATCATTATTAGAGAATTATAGACGGTTTAAAAATGCATAAGGTGTGAGTATGAGTTTTGGAACCATTACTTTCCAGGCACATGCCTCTGTTTCCTAACCTTAATGTGTAGAAGTTCTGAATTTAATAAAATCTGTTTTTTGAAGTGAGGGAGTTTTATAAAATTTCACAACTATGGCTCTTATTTTTTTCTTCAATAGGATTTTTTTTTTGCAATTGACGTTTCCTTCCTGATCACATCTTGATCAAATTAGGTATTCCATGCTTAGTCCAGGACTTTTTGCACAATTTTCAAGTTAAACTTAGAATGTGCTGAAGACACTGCAAATGTATGTGAAACACTTAAAGAAATATCTCTTTGAATACTCACATCCTTTGTATGACCCACTCCCGTAATACTCCTCCGAGAACAACACTTTCGTCTTCCTATAGTGTCAATTAAAAGTGTCAAAAATCTGCTTACATGACATTTCTTCTGGGTCCTTACAGGCTTCCCTGGAGGAAAAACTACGGCAGTTATCTTTTTTTTTTAAATCACGGTCCATATTTTGCACTCATAGTTATTAATTTTTCTTAATTGAGCACGAATACTTTAATAGGTTCTCAAAATAAACTCTACTGACTTAATGGTAATACTGTTTTCTTGTCGTCATGCATTCTTCATTTGTATTAAATGTTGTGTGGAAAATTTTAGCTTATTTTTCTTATTTAGAAAAATATCATACATTTGCCACCAGATGTGTGCATCTTTTAAAAAATCAGAGGCATTTTTGAGGATACAACTGGTGCAGGAGCTTGTCCCTCCTAGGGGTGATGTCATGACAGCTCTGTGTATTGCTGAGCTTGTTTTTTTAGGTCTATCATTAGTCAAGACTTTTTGATACTACTAAAAGTATATGTATTAGATACTTACTTGAAGAGGCTTTCAAGAAGCTCTTATCATCCAATGGTCTGTTGTTGTGTCATTCACATTTTGTTTCTGCCAGCTACAGAATATAGCATGGGGCAATGGTTCAGCCTACTTCTGCCACTGGTCAACTTCACTTTGAGTAACTGAATTTTACTCTTTCATAAGGGACACATCCGCACACAAGATAGTTCCCTTCGATGCCAGTGGTTTTATTTTTACTGTAAATTTGTTTTTGTTTTGCCTTTGTGTTTAGAACCCGGATTCTTTTGATGAGCTTTATCAGTTCCTTCCTCCTGCTAATAGTGTTGTAAATTCCATCTGGAATAACCTTTGTTTATCTTATGACTGCTGCTATTGCACAACACACTGGATTGTGCTAATCTGAAATGGTCTTTATAAGTTTAGCCTATTTTAAGTACGCACACAATGAAGTGCATTTGTAACTGCGCTCATCTATGTATGTCAGGTGAGTACGTATTTTACTACATAACTAAAGTTATGCTTGTAAACCAATTTTGCCTGTGTGCCTTGTTTGTACGGCTTTCTAGTTTACTTTCATTGCTCTTGTATTATGTGTTTATATAGACATTTCACTATTAATTTTCTAGTTGACACTGTAATGTTTATTCCAATCTATCTATCTATCTATCTATCTATCTATCTATCTATCTATCTATCTATCTATCTATCTATCTATCTATCGAACTTTGCAATCCCATCTAACCCTCTATCTATCTGCCTATCTGTCCAGCTATGCAACAATATTTCTCTATAAAACCCTCTATATCTGTCTTTGTAAGCCTCTCTGTTGTCTTTTCACCCCTTGTTATATATTTGTAATCAAGATTTATAAAACATTAGAAAAAAGCATTAGAAAAGGAAAACTGTCAGCCTGTTAGAAATGGGGTCTCTAGTTTGCAGAGGTATGCACCCTTGTCCAAGTAGGGACGCAATCCTAGTCAGGGTAAGTCACACACAATTCAAATTATCCTGTACCCACCCTCTGTTAGCTTGGCACTGAGCAGTCAGGCTTAACTTAAAAGACAGTGTGTAAAGTATTTGTGCAACACATCATACAGTAACATAGTGAAAACACCACAAAAATACTCCACACAGGTTTAGAAAAATATAGGATGTTCATCCGGTTAAATTAAGGTCAAAATGATTAAGATTCAATACACACAAGTTGAAATTTCACTTTTGTAGGTTTAAAACGAGTCTTAAAACTCAGAAATCAACAGTTGTTTCTTTTAAACCCAAAGTACCTGGTTTGCATAAAAAATAACACGCACAGAGACTGCAGAGGAGGAGATGCGTGGAAAAATAGGGAGTGTGTTGGATTTTACGGCACAGCACAGACAGTGCATTGTTTCTTTCCACGCGGCAAGGGGCTTTGCATCGTTTTTTGGCGCACAGTCTTGGTTCCTCACTGCGATGCAGGGATCTTTTTGACGCCCAGGTACGATACGGGGAAATCCTAGGCATGAGAAAAGAAGTCAAAGGTGTTGCGTTGATCTGGTGTGGCGATGCATCAAATTTTCTGTTGCACGGTAGTTGCTGTGTTGATTTTCTACTCGGGAAATCAGCTGTGTCATTCCGGTTCAGCTGTGCATCAATCTGGTAGGGCTGAGCGTCGAATTTCCAGTCGTAAGGCGGTGCTGCATGGAATCTTCACTCGGGAAGTTGGGCTGCATTGTTCAGGCTTGGCTGTGCAGTGATTTATTGGTTGCAAAATGCCTCTGCGTCATTTCCGGCACACTGTGCGTTGATTTTCGGCACACAAGGAGTTTCCTGTAGAGATTACAGGCCAGATGTAGGAACGCAAAAAATAGCGACTCGGAAATAGTGACTCCATGCGAATCGCTATTTCCGACTCGCAAAACGAGATGCCAGGAAAAATCGCTATACCAAATAGAGATTCGGTGTGGAGTCGCACCGCAATTTGCGAGGTTGCAAATTGCACAAGAGTGTGGTCCGGTGTCGCATATTGCGACTGACTCGCAAATTGCACGCAGATGCAAATTAAACTTTTTCTGGTTCCATCAGAACCAGGAAGTAACCCCATGGAACAGGGAGGAGCCCTCCCAGCCCAAACTGTACAGCCACACCCAGGTGAGAGGAGCTGCAGCAACAATGGCTACATAGGACAAAGAGACACCTAGTGGAGGCAGAAAACGAAAACGTATGTTTTCTGAGAAGGAGTTGGAGGTGCTCACTGAGGAGTGCTGCCTGCAACATGAGGAGTTATTTGGAAAGGCAGCCATGAGTGTCCCTGACAGCCACAAAAAGAAAATCTGGCAGGACATCCTCAACAAAATAAATGCCATTGGTGTCAGCCACCGCACCCTGGAAGAGGTCCGCAAAAGGTGGTATGACCTTCGCTCCAAGACCAAGGAAAGGCTGGTGGAGCGCAGGAGTGAGATGCATGGCACTGGAGGAGGGACATCTACTGTACCACCCCCTACAGCCATCAAAACCATGGTGGAGACCACTCTGGAGCCAGAGGCTGTACTTGCCATCGGAGACCTAGACAGTTCAGCACCAGGAACATCAAAAAGTAAGTACCAAAATGTACGTATTTACACCAGCCTATGCACCATGCACACAATCACAGCACACATCAGCATGCACCTCCAGATTAGCTCCATTTCCAGTTTTGCAACCTATAGAACAGTGCATTATGGGCAATGTAGAAGGTAGTCTAAATATAGGCAAATGTTTATTCTGAGACATCAAACATATGTGAGACACTGACAGTGTATCCCCTATGTCTCACAGGTCTCCCACAAGGACCCCCCATCAGCGCCACTGTGCAGGGAGAGGATCAAGGCACTGACACACAGGAGGAGGCTGCCACAGGAGGATACCCGTCCAATCGGCACAAAAGGACATGGATGATCCTGCTCTGTGTATAGAGGCAGCCATTGTGACACCGGGGCCAATGCCTAGGGAGAGTCAACCACGGGGATCAGCTGGCTCGGTGCATAGACGACGACGCAAAATGCAGTCTGTGCATAGGGAGGATGTTACTGATGAGGAATTGTTGGGACTGGAGGCATCCTTACTGCAGAATCACCGGCTGCAAAATAGACAAATGCAGTTAATGAACCGTAATATTACAAGACTGCAGAACATACTCACGCATGGACTTGGAAATGTGGACAACCAGTTCACTACAATGAATGCTCACATGGCTAACCTGACCACCTCCATAGACAACTTGGTCAGGGAAATGGTGGCCGACAGGGCACAAGCACGGCGCAGGGATCGCAACACTGCTGCCCGTTTAGACAGGGTAGGTGTGTCTATAGGGCGCCTGGCTACCACTACAACCTGCCTGTCAAGGCGCACAGTCAGCCTGCAAGTGGAACTAGGCCATTTTGCAGGAGATGTTGCTAGAGGACTTGGCCACATCAGCCATGCGGTGGACCTGCTGGAGACCAGACAGGCAGCAAGGGGCATTGGGGTTACCCCGCAGGACAGTGAGGAGGTCTCCAGTGTCAGTAGTGTGTTTGCCACTGATGCACGTGTGTTGCAAAGTAGCAGTGCCCGCCAGGGATCATGGGACCAACCTGGAGTGGGCCATGGTGGCCCCAGTCTCAGGAGGCTGTGAGCTACTGATATGTGGTGTGACAGAGGCACATGCACTCAATATGTCAGACTACACTTTTGTTTTGCATTCTGTAGTATAGTTGACTATTGTTTCCACATTATAGTCCTGCAATAAAAGGGTTAATTTGTTGAACTACACAACTGGGCAATGTGTGTCTTATATTAGTGATTGTTGTCACGGTTGCTACGTACCTGCCAAAGTAGTGGGTTGCTATGTGGTTCCGTCTCTGTCTGCCCTCCATTGCGATGCTTCCATCCCCAGGCTGTCGGTATGGTAGCTCTTGCTCCTCATCCTCCGAATCTGTGTCATCAGGGGTGAGATATAGCCCACGTCTGGTGGCAATGTTGTGTAGGATGGCACTTTTCTAAAATTGTTACTTGTGCCTCTGCCACTCACCACGTAATCTTGTTTTGCTCTGCATCTTCGTTGGGCCAAACGTGGTGAGTGGCAGAGGCACAAGTAACAATTTTAGAAAAGTGGTATTTCTAAAATAGTGATAGAAAATCCAACCTCATCAATAAGCAGGATTTTCCATTACCATTCTGGCCATACTAAATATT
The DNA here is from genome assembly GCF_031143425.1 of Pleurodeles waltl. Classification (NCBI taxonomy): domain Eukaryota; kingdom Metazoa; phylum Chordata; class Amphibia; order Caudata; family Salamandridae; genus Pleurodeles; species Pleurodeles waltl. Next base: position 534,578,549 of record NC_090445.1, on the reverse strand, counting down.
ACCTGGTTAACCCTTTCTGATCAGAATCTACCAATCAAACAGTATACGAGAGTAGTCCTAATGCTATCATATGAAAGGAGCAGCCTCACAGTTGGGGAACATTAATTTAGGAGTTTTCCACTACCAGGCATATAAAACGCACATGTATATGTCCTGCCTTTTACCTACATAGCACCCTGTCCTATGGGTTACCTAGGACCTACCTTAGGGGTGACTTATATGTGGAAAAAGGGATTGGCAAGTGCTTTTAAATGCCAAGTCGAAGTGGCAGCGAAACTGCGCACACAGGCCTTGCAATGGCAGGCCTGAGACATGGTTAAGGGGTTACTTATGTGGGTGGTACAACCAGTACTGCAGTCCCACTAGTAGTATTCAATTTACAGGCCCTGGGCACATGTATTGCACTTTACTAGGGACTTACAAGTAAATCAAATATGCCAATTGGGAATGAACCAATGTTACCATGTTTAGGGGACAGATCATATGCACTTTAGTACTGGTTAGCATTGGCAAAGTGTGCAGAGTCCTAAAACCAGCAAAACCAGTGGCATAAAAGTGGAGGGAGGCAAGCAAAAAGTTGGGGGATGACCACCCTAAGGCAGTCAGGACTAACATGTGTCCCCCCCCAGATGAAAGTGGGGGGAGCTACCCAACTCCTTTGGAGCTCTCATCACTAAGGTGGAAGAATATGGAGAGACCATCAGCATTGCCATTGTCAGTCCCCGGACGATGTTTCACCGTAAAGTCCAGACCCTGTAGTGAAATGGACCACCTCAAGAGTTTCGTATTTTCACCCCTCAGCTGCATGAGCCATCTGAGGGGCCTGTGGTCTGATAGAACTAGGAAGTGAGTCCCCAACAGGTATGGTCTCAGCTTCTTCAAAGCCCAGACCACAGCAAATGCTTCTCTTTCAATGACACTCCTCCTCTGTTCCCGTGGTAATAGCCTTCTGCTAATAAAAGCTACTGGTTGACCCAGATCTTCCATGACCATACACACATCGCAGGACACAGGCTGGACCCCATTTTTACCTCCAGTAATCAGGTCAAATACAGCCATGTTACAGAGCTCACATGGACCAATCACTCCATCTCCACTTCAGCATCTCCAGCTCCCGCACCTCCAACCCCAAGGCAACCACCGCCCCCAATTGGAGGTAGAAAAAAATCTCAGAGACCTGCTGGATGATTGCCCTCAACACCTCCAACCCCCCTAAACCAACCAACCCCATCAAGAGTAACATCCAGAGAAAATCCTCCAAAAAGGCCAGCTAGTACACCTAAGAACTGAAAACAGCGACACAAGGCAGCAAACAGCTGGAGAGGAGATGGCATGCCAGCAAGGACACTTCGAACAGAGCAGCCATCAAGACCTCCCTCAACCTGTGCCACCTCCAGCGGAGGGCAACAAAGAAGACAGCCCTTGCCACACGTGTTGAAACCAGCACCAACAACACCAGGGAACTTTTCAACATCGTTAATTAATTCTCTAACCCGGCTGCTTGCAAAAACATCACATACTCACAGGAGCTGTGTGACAACCTTGCCCTCTTCTTCCAATGACAAGATCACAACCATAAACAGAAACTTTTAACCACAACCCACACCTATGGACCACCTCAACAGATATGCTACGACCGTAATTGACGTGAACCACATACTGACCACCTGGATTATCCTCTCCACCCAAGACATCACCTCCACCATGAAATCTATCCATGAAAACCAAAAGGATGGGCCAGAAACTCACCACCCTGCTCAACACCTCTATCAACAACGCAACATTTCCTGATGCCTGGAAACATGCGAAGTCAGACCACTACTCAAAAATCCCTTGCCAACACTAGTGAACCCTAAAAACTGCCAGCCAATCTTCCTGTTCCCATTTCCAGAGAAGGTACTTGGAAAGATCATCAACAAGCAACTCATGACGCACCTGGAGCAGATTCAACTACTCAATGCCTCCCAATCCAGCTTCTGCAGCAATCACAGCACCGAAACTGCCATAATCGCTGCCACTGATAACATCCAAATGCTCCTCAACTGAGGACAAACAGCAGCTTTGATCCTCCTCAAACTCTCAGCAACCTTCAAAACCGTATCCCACCACATGCTGATGAAAAGACTCCACCACATCAGCATCCAAGGGGATGAACTCAGATGGATCACCTCCATCCTCATGGGAAGAATCCAGAAGATCTACCTCTCACCTTTCATCTCTGAACCCAAGGAGATCACCTGTGGTGTCCCCCAGGGCTCATTTTGATCCCACTAGCCAACATCATCATAGTCCACGGTCTCCACATAATTTCCTATGCAGTTGACATCCAACTCATCCTCTCACTCACCGATGACCCCTCCTCCTCCAGAACCAGCTTCCACAGATGCATGACAAGCCTCGCTGATTGCATGAAGAACAACTTTCTGCAGCTGAACACAGATAAGAGGGAAGTATTGATCTTTGGCAACAGCAGCAATGCATGGAACAACTCCTGGGGACCATCAGACCAAGGACCCTCACCCACTCCCTCCGACCACGCCAGAAACCTCGGAATCATCATTGACAACAAGCTCACCATGAAATCGCAGATCAGCGCCATCTCCTCTGCCTGCTTCCTCACTTTGCGCATGCTATGTAAGATCTTCAAGTGTCTACTTCTACAGACAAGATTCCCCGTGACACAGGCCCTCATCACCAACCGACTGGACTACGGCAATGCCCTCTATGTAGGAATTGTCACACACCTCCTACAGAGACCTCAGACCATACAGAACACCACAGCCAGACTCATCCTCAGCCTTCCCCACGAACCCACATCACAACCCACCTCAGGCAACTCCACTGGCTCCCAGTACAGAAGAGATGGCACTTCAAGCTGCTGACCCACACACACAAGGCTCTACTCAATCAAGGACCTGTGCACATTAACCACTGCCTGAACTTCCACCAACCGTCGAAAAGATTATGTTCTGCCTCCCTTTCACTTGCCCATAGTCCCCGCATCTACCGAAGCTGAAGTTGAGGACACTACTTTTCTAATGTTGCAGCAAAAACCTGGAACAGCCTCCCCACACACCTCCAGACCATCACCTCACTTCTGTAATTCTGCATGGCCCTCAAGACCTGGCTGTTCGAATAAGCCGTCGAGACCTGCAAGCGCCTGGATACCCTATCGGGTGATTAGCCTCACTTTATAAATCCTGATTGATTGATAGATTGATCCCATATTTCCAGTTTAATAGCTTACCTACAAGACTATGCCTTTGAGGTAGGGTATTTGCTAGGGCTTTGCAATGAGATGACCAACTATCTAAGCGGATTAATGAAGGAAGGTACTGCTAGGAAGGATGAGGCGGACATAGTTGGTGTTGAAGAGAGTTGGGATGATGTTAAATTCTGTAATGTGGCAAGAGCAGGTGTATCAAGAAAGGAGTGAGAACATGAAATAGGGGAAGATGAATTGTTGTGTTGGCAAGCATTTATGGGTTGTTTGGGAAAGATGACCATGTCAAAAAGATTTGGGGGTAAAACAACAAAGCTTTTGGAAAGTATTGGTGAGGTTTGCTGCTGGTTACAGTCCAGCCAGAAGGATTAAGGGAAACACTGCTTGAGCTACCTCCTGGAGGTCACTTAGGGGTATGCAATACAAAAGAAAGATTGCTGTGTGAATGCTAATGCCAGGAATAGCTCTGATGGAAGAAAGGATTGCAGAGAGCCTAGATTGTCAGCTGAGTGGCAAAGCTAGTAAATAAGGACCCCTTGCATGGTTTGTAGGGAACTTTCAAAGAAGGTAGTTGGGATACATTGAGATCCATCTTAGAGGGAAAGAATCTAAACTACATCATAGTATTGATAGACATGTATCCCAAGTGCCAGTAGATAGAAACAATCTAAGACACCAACACAGGGAGGGTCCAATTTTCATGGGGAAGGGTTTCCCAAAGTATTACTCACTGATAAAGGGCTTCAACAAAAAAGAAAGAAAACAGAGGAATTCCTAAGTAAGAGAGGCATCAATCAAAACAAGTTGTCTCTCTACTACCTGGAAACTAATTAGATCATTGAGAGGTTTAATCAGACTATAAAAGAGAGCATCCATCTTGCAATAGGTAAACTCAATCAATCAATGAATCAGAAATTTGTAAAGCGCACTACTCACCTGTAAGGGAGGAGGAGGGTGGGAACAGGGGGGAGGGTGCTGCTACTGCTCGAACAGCCAGGTCTTGAGATGTTTTCTGAAGGTAAGGAGGTCTTTGGTCTGGCACAGGTGGATAGGAAGAGTGTTCCACGTCTTGGCAGTGATGTGCAAGAATGATCTGCCCCGGTTGCAGTTCTACGGATGTGTGGGACGGTTGCGAGGGTGGCGAAGCAGAGATGCCGTGTCAGGGTGTAGAAGGAGAGCCATCTGTTGAGGCATTCTGGTCCAGTGTTGGGCAGTGCCTTGTAAGAGTGGGTGAGGAGTTTGAAGGTGATTCTCTTGTTGACCGGAAGCTAGTGCAGGTCTCTCAGATGGTCTGTGATGTGGCAGTGGCAGGATGAGGCATGCGGAGGTGTTCAGGATGTATTGCAGCCTCTTCTGGAGTTTGGCCGTGGTTCCTGTGTAGAGGGCATTGCCGTAGTCCAGTCTGCTGCTTTTGAGGGCTTGGGTGACTGTTCTTCTGGTTTCAGTGGGGATCCATTTGTAGATCTTTCGGAGCATGCCGAGGGTGTTGAAGCAGGAGGAGGAGATGGCGTTGACTTGCTGCGTCATGGATAATGAGGAATCCAAGATGAATCCTATGGAGCGTGCGTGGTCGGTGGGAGTCTGAGTGGCTCAGAGAGAGGCAGGCCACCAGGAGTCATCCCATGCAGAGGGAGTGGTGGCGAAGATGAGGACTTCCGTCTTGTCGGAATTGAGTTTGAGGCAGCGATTTTTCATCTATTTGGCAATGGCTTTCATTCCTTCGAGGAGGTTGGTCTTGCTGGAGTCCTAGGTGAAGGAGAGGATCAGCTGGGTGTTGTCGGCATATGAGATTATGTTTAGGATGTGGGATCGGGCGGTGTTAGCGAGCGGGGCTATGTAGACGTTGAAGAGGGTCGGCTGAGGGACGAACCCTGGGGTACGCCGCAAATTAATTTGGTGGCCTCTGACCGGAATGGGGGGAGGCAGACTCCCTGGGGTCTGCCGGTGAGAAAGGAGGTGACCCAGTCCAGGGCTCTGTCATGGATTCCTACATTGCTGAGGAGAGAGAGTAGGGTGTGGTGGCAGACGGTGTCAAACGCGGCCAAGAGGTTCAGGAGGATGAGGTCCGTGGTTTCGCTGTTGTCCAGTATGGTTCTGATGTCGTCGGTGGCGACGATGAGGGCAGTTTCGGTACTGTGGTTGCTGCAAAATCCGGATTGGAAAGGGTCCAGGGTGCAGTTCTCCTCGAGGGAGTGGGTTGGTTGTCTGTTGATGGCCTTCTCAATGACTTTTGCCAGGAAAGGGAGCAGGGAGATAGGCCAGAAGTTCTTGAGGTCCTTTGGGTCCGCGTTGGGTTTTTTGAGGAGGGCATTGATCTCAGCATGTTTCCAGCTCTCTGGGAAGGTGGCGGACTCAAAGGAGCTGTTAATGATCTTCCGTAGTTGGGGTGCGATGACGAAGCTTGCTTTGTTGAGGATGTGGTGAGGGCAGGGGTCAGATGGTCAGCCGAAGTGGATGGTGTTCATGATTTCAATGGTGTTGTTGTCATTGATGGGGGTCCAGGAGAGAAGGAGGTTGGTCGGAGGTGAATCTGTGGTGTTGGTTGTTGCCAGGGGGTCTGGGTGCTGAAGCTGTTGTGGATGTCTGCTTTCTTGCGGTGGAAGTAGGAGGCAAGGGAGTCGCAGAGGTCTTGAGATGGTGGTAAACAAAAGGTCTGATGCCAATAATAAGCTCTGGGTATACAGAGTAAAATCCCACAGCACCACAGGTGGTAGTTCAGTTAAACTTCTTAAAAGGAGGTAGCCCAATAGGAGTCTCTCTTGGGGTGGATGAACTGGAACAAGGCAGATTGAAGGTGTTTGGAGGATGAAAGAAAAGGGTAGGCAAAGACAAAACAAAGTGTACTTTGCCTTGAGGAAGGCAGTAGAGTCACACGGGTAAAAGCTGGGGTCCTGGTAGTATTAAAAACTCAGAAGGTTAGAGGTCATATGAAATGCAGTAAAGACAAAAGTAGGTGCAGTCTGGAATATCAATATTGTGGCTACGTGCAACCTGGGTGAAAGGGACGAGACGGAGGAGTCCATACTTGACAATGTGGAGAGCGGATTGTCAAGACCCTCTTATAAAAGGATAACATGTAAACCTTAATATCGGTGTGACTTTATTTGTTTAAATAATTAAGTCATTGATTATTTAGATGAGCAATTCTGGTAGCCTCTCTTAATGTAGTGAGTGTACTGTTGTAATTTCAAAACAAAAAGATGTTCCAGGTCACAAAGTTGAGTGATGAAATGTATTGACTTGAAAAGCACGGCTGTTGTAGTCACAACCATATCATACTGCCTCCTGCTGATCCTTTATAAATATTAAAGAAAGTATTTCTTCCTACTTTGCACAGTGTTAAACCTTTCTTTACATTGTCCATATTCTTCTCTGCCTTTGAGTGCAGAATTAAATTATTGTGGTCGGAAGCACAATGGAGGTCTTGGAAAATGTTCTCACTGTTGTGATGGATTAACCCCTTGTGTATAATGTGGAGAATGTGTGCATCTGAATTTCAAGAATCCCATTATGACTAGAGGCTCACACAGTTTATTTGGAGGTTTGCAGTATGGAAAATCTGTGCAAGCCCTTTTCAGTCCCTAGATAGTTGATGTGCAAAGAAAATGGCACTTGGAAATGACATTTTAGAATTTTTTTAATGTGTTTTGTAACCTTTTTTGCATGAATGATAACTATTTTGTCTACCAATTGTGGTAGCTCATTGTACATGCTCTATTTGTTATCAACATATAAAAACACTTATTTCATTATTCATGAAGCCTTCTCTCTTATGCTATATTTTGACTAAAATAACATTGGTGATGCCAAGAGCTGTTTTATCATTTTTCACACAGGATTGGTCATGAGCCCAGGGCTATGTGCATTAGGAAGAACATGGCATAAAGTGTGGCTATTGAGATTTCTGTAATCGAGGAAGTACCTTGTGGGTAACAACAGGATTAACTACCTGACAATTCAGGTAGTGTTCATAGAGAAATAAACAACAATCCTTCCCTAGTACTAGAACTCATGGTATATCTTTTTAATCAGGCTTAGTTTACGATTTAAATGGATAGTGTACTTATATTGCATCTCTAATGAGAATAGCATTCGAAGGAGCTTCTTTATTCCAGAAGTTTAGGTTTAGAGTTTGGGACTGCTTCCTAGTCCCCTTATTTGCATGTGAATTTTCATGTGCACTAGGAACCACTGGCGAAAATTATTCAAATATAATAATATGTAATATATAATACATATGTATAATACAATGAACACATGACCTCCGCCTATCATCTGCCTGTCCGAGCTCCACAAACCACTGAGCTGCTGAGCCTACTGCTGAGCCTACAACCAGGAGAACATAAAGGAGCAGTAAAGCCCGTCAGAGTGGTGGAAGCCGCAGTCTTGCTGCTCGGTGGTAGCGGCAAAGGAGGTGGAGTTGGACCAGTAAGTGCTAGGCACTGGTGGCGAGCACCCTGCGAGCGGAAGCAGCTGGCGATAGGCTGGTGTGGCGTGCTGGTGCTGGGGGCTGTTTGCTTTTCAAGCTGCCACTACCCCTGTCAAGAGATTGCCAATTTCGCACCACCAGGCAACCAAATACCTTACGATAAGACTGTATAGGCTCTATATGCACCATCCACTGCCCCAGCAAGACTTTCTTTTGTCTGTTAGTTGCTGCAGCCTGTTGAAGATTTTCCTGGGCAGAACTGAAACTCAGAGGAAGTATATAGTCAGGGGGCAGTTTTGTTGAATAGTCTCTGCTTGCAAAATTATGAAAAAAAGCTTCAAATATGCGAAATATGCACTAAATACTCTCAATACACTACTACAACAACAAATTACAATAGAAGTGGGGGCTAAGGGAGCAACTATCAGTAATCTAACTGACCTATCATAAACTCAAGTGATAATCCAAGGGGCTAAGGACAATCGTCTGATTGTTGCATTTGATACTGTGCTGGGCTCGTGTCCCATGCTTCCCTTATGTGGCCACTTCCAGATTAGTCTGAAATTTAGCCCACTGGGTCATAGGCCCGTAATGAACCCTTAGTGGCTCTTAATAGGCAAGGTGGCAGAACTTGTGCAATGTAAATTTGTACTATAGAAGAATTCATCATTTAACTCTTATAGGACTGCAATGGCACCAATGTCCACAATTAAATGAGGAAACAAACTAACAGTGGCAGCTGCCACTGAACAGGGGTGTTGGGGCGGGACAGGGGGCATTAAAAAAAAAAAACATTAAAAAAAAAAAACACTTACCTTTGAGGAGAGCCGTGTTCATCTCTCCTCCAGTCTCTTCCTCTTCCTGGCTACAAAGGCTGAAAGCAGCGGCGTGATTGGTCTGAGTGGCTTGCTTCACCGAATGGGAGCCTGGGCATGTTCTCTATCCAGCTGTGCTATACAGCCGGGTAGAGAACATGCAAAGTGCGCTTGTCTTTTTGGGCGGCCCAACACAGTCGGCCAAACAGACATGCACACTTTGTATGCATATAGCCCTCCTCCGGCCCCCTCCCTCCAGCCCAGCCCCACTCCGCCCTGCCCCGCAAGGAAAAATAAAATGATAGTAACGTAGTGTACATTATTATCATTTTATTTTTTCCTTTTCGGTAAATCCAGCGGGGCGACACTCCTCTGCCTTAGCGGAGGAGCCAACCCTGCAAACTAAGGAGCAGAGTAAGAGCCAGAGATGGGAGGCACAGATTCCGGTTGTTTCTTTACTCCCCTTCCCAAAGTTGGAAATTTGTCAATAGAATTTCCAGGATGTGATGGAAGACTAGGGCAATAAACAAGAAGGTTGGAGCTCTCAAGCGCCATCCCACACAACAGCAAGTGAGCTCAACAGTAGTCACAGAACTATCAGAGACAGTAAATAATCAAGCAGTTGGCACACCCGGAGCTACAGGAACAACTATCAATCTAATACATAAATATTTTTTTAAACATAAATCAGACACGGGGTTGTACCCTAAGGCTGGATTTGAGAAATAGCTGGTGTAGCATCAGAATCATTTTTAAAATCTATCCCAATGCTTAAAGGGCACTGACTCACATTTCTAAGAGAACAAATTTGGGAGCCCAAATAATGGGAGCTTCAGACATAATTGCACTATGTTCATCAACTGACCTTAATGCTCTTCAGTGCCTCATCCTTTCATCCTTCCACGTGCTATATATACACTTGAGTAATGATTGATTTACCATGGAGACAGTGGCACAAGAACATTGCGAACAGGTTTCTAAGGGAGACAAAGCTTTTTCTGTTAATGGTAACCGCTCTACACCTCAGGAAACATGCGATCTCCCACTATGTGAGCTGGTTAGCTTCTCACAAAATGATACAGATGCTAAGATTCTAGAAGTAATGGAACAGTCAAATCTAGGACACTCCTCAGAGCTAGAGACTAAATGGCAATCAAACAGAGGCACCTGTAATTCTCCATTGAAAATTACCCTAATGTTGATGGATTCAACACTGCTTGCTGCAACCAATGCTGTTACATGACAATCACATAAACTAGAGCTGTAAACTGTTCTAATGCAATCAGTTGCAGACTATATAGCTATCATTGGCTTAAACATTTTGCTAATCAGGAATCCAAGCTTAACATTTTAAAAATAAATTGTGACTACTTCTGTTCTCCAATAGTTGCAAAACCGCGCACACTCCCAGAATTACTCTCAGTACTGGTGGAGAACAGAAAGCAAACCAAAATGCACTGGCCCAAACAAGGGGCCAAGGTCAGTGCATTGTAATCACCATCCAACGATTCCCTCTAGTCTGAAAGAAAGCTGGCATCCATTCCAGAACCTAAACACCCAGCGTTGAAAGAAGCCAAAGATAGTAACCCTATGACGTCCGTGTCTAATGAAATCACCGGTGAGGGCCTAAAGTCAGCAAATGATGCAGACATGTCCCTGCATCAATTTGATGCTGACTCATGCCAATTGAACACTCAAGTCTTCAAACCCTTAACAAGGAGAGAAAAAAGAGTAAGAAAAATAAAAAATCAATTTAAAACACTTGACAGACAGATCATAAAATGATCATCATAGGAAAGTAAACCAAACCACTACACCCCACTTGAAGTTCTTTCCCATTTTTGCTACCCACAAACAGACATTTGTATACGAGCAGAACAATAATTCAATCATCCCAGGCAGAACAATGGACACAGCTTTGTCTCCTCAAGTATTACCTAACATTACCTTAGCAACAGGTGTGCTGCCTCCAAAAGCAGCACTATCAGTCGCAAACCTAGATATTCCAGTTGCAAACACCTGTCAAACAAATAAGAAAGAGCCTGGCAAACTCACACTTACTGGGGCATGACTGGTGGGTAAAACCATGTCTCTAGGACAGAACGTCTCCCCTATAGGACAGAATAATGTCACCATTATAGAGACCATAACTCCCTCACCTGAACAGGGGCTACTGCTTGAGCCCTCCCTGTCTGGAATCAATAGCACGACTCTGGAACGGTCACTTAGGTGCTCTAAATAGGTTACCCTAAGGATTGGAAGTCCAGTCAAGGACACTTAGGAACAATAAGCTACACAAACCCACTACCATCTTGGCCCAAGGAACTAAGAGGACTCAACGAATACTCTTCCCATAATACATAATCAAGGGGGAACACAGACATCCTCAACAGAACAAACATTGTGTAGTTACTGCACCATACACCTTCCTTGAAACATTTAAAATCCAGTGACATAGATAGAGTCCAATTTGTGCGAACAAGTCACTCCCGCAACTAGAAGAGACAGTAGTGACCTGGAGCTCGTCATCTCGAGCAATGTTAGTTTTGAATGAACATGCATTATTTGTGAACTGTGGTATCAACATGGGAGAAGTCAAGCAACCAAAATCTCCTCCAATTGTTGAGAGCCTTATTGAGATGGAACAAGCAGAATCAAGTCCCATAAGTATGTTAAGGAGTGTTCATAGTACCACGGACCCTAATGAACTGCTTCCCAACCTCTGGCCCGGAGATCCCTGGGGGCCTGCGACTGATAGAAAATTAATATTAACAGATTAATAAAATGTATATAAATCAAGTAACTAAATGTACAATTGTCAATTTTGAAACATATTGTAAATGTCAAAGAATTTGAAATTGGAGGCTAAAAAGTGAATTAGTCTCGTTGGATTGATTTGTGGGAGTAGTGCAGCTTCATAAAACAGAATATAGTATGGATGATGTGTGGCTTCAATTGAATCTAGAAAAGCTCCAAACTTCCTATTAAACTTAAAATGTTTCCTTTTTATTTATATTTGTTTGCAAATTACATAAAATGTGTTATCAGTTGTGTATTTGTTTGATGAATGCTTGTTTCTGTATTTTTTTTGTGTATAGTTTTGTGGTTCAAATCATCAACAATGTTTAGGTTGGCATCCCTGACTTCCAGTAATGACTCAGTGGGGGGGGTCCCTGAATTCCAATAATGATTCACTGGGTTTCCCAGGTTCCAGTAATGATAAAGTGGAGTCCACAGAAGTCAAAACGTGTGAGAACCGCTATACCACAAACAGAAGAGCCACAATATGGGTCTGCTACCACAAAGCCAATCTGAGCAAATGCACTGTTCATGTAAAAAGCCCCACATGATGTAAGGAAGACTGGAGCTGGCTAGCAGCAGCATTGCAGGCAGCAACCAAACAACACTCCTAGCAGTGGAAACTACAATGCAAAAAGGCACTTTGCGCTCATGAAGTAAAAGCCAAGGCCCATGCCACCACAGGTACCACGAAAATGGCTGAACCCTTAAAAAATGAGATGATCAAGGAATGTTGATGGCTTTCATTAGCTAATGACTGAGTATGAGGTTTGCCCTTTCATTACCACTGGGGACATAATCTGCCTGCAAGAAACCTGGGTGGTTGATTCCCTTTACCCTAGCAGGATTCCACAAATCGCTTAAGCCAGCAATAAAGTCCAAATGCTTTGGGCGACCCGCAGGAGAGCTCTCTATATATGTCGCTGCCACTCTGCATGTTAAAGTTAGAAGTGTTTACAGCACCAATCCTTCACTGCAAGCTGTGATAATCGAGAGATGCAACATTGCTGGCAAACTAAGAGCAGTACTACTAATCACACACAATATTGGATGATTATTGCGGTGCCATGCAAGATCTTATCTGCACAAATCCACTTGCAGAGATTATCCACACGGGAGATTTCAGTCTTGCTAACCTCAGTATGCAGTTCGTGAAAGGCCAAAATTCTTCTACGAAGACTCAAAAAGAGGGGAAATTGAGTAACGTTCTCCGAGCATATAACCTAGCCCTGCTGCAACCAAACAAAAGTCAAAACAATGAAGTCAGCAAACCAAAACCCAGGTATGGAGATATCTCCACCCAGACTATTCGTTTGCCAGTCATGCTCTATACAATGTGCACAAACATTATGAGATTAAACAATTACAAGCTAGTGATACCCCTCCCACAATTTGTTTTTTTTAGGTAATTGCCAGTGAGGCTGCTAAACTTATCATGGTGGGTGAGACTCAAGGAGCCGAACATTATGCACCATTAAAAGTGATAAATGGAACAGGATCTTTGGATCAAGACTCAACCACTGGAAAAAGTAATTTAACTGGGCCATTTACTTGAGAAATTATGTCCCTGGCCAAAGACTAATAGTGGGCTGGAGCCACATCATGGACTCTTTGCACCAAGCCTTAAGGGACAGACAAAAATGCATCATAAAACAACACAAGAGCATTCTATTAACTTATGGCACTCCACCGAGGTGTGGAAAAGCAGTAGAGCACTAAGACTGGCCCAGAGGGAATATAGAGCACACAGACATTACATCACACTGCAACAGAGGGTCCTTATGCTAAGAAGGGCACACCATGAGTTAATATGGAATGCTAAGACAAAATACTTGGAAAAGGAATGGGTCTACGTCCACTCGCTTCTCGGCCTCCGTAACTGTGCAAAATTCTGGCAATACAACAATAAATTAGAAAGCAAACCTGGTGCAAGGGGAAATGGGATTGTCATAGAACTATGGGTCAAACATGCGGAGAACTGATGCAAAGAACAAAATTTTACTTCTCCAATTACTACATCAAACTATGACAGCCAACCATTCTACAAATCAGCTAAATCTTCTAAAGAGTTCCAACAAACGACACCACACAAAACACTGATAGCAAACCACAAGCCACCCTGTTTATCAAAAAAGCTGTCACAAAAGTCTTATACAAAATAAGAGGGGATGGACCACTTGGGCCCAAATGTACTGCCTGACATGGTATTCAAGGCTGACAGTGAGTTTAGGGTAAATGTTCTCTGCCCCCTGTACTACCACTGCTTCCAGTCTGCCCAAACCCTGCATCCATGGAGAGGATCCATACTGAATCTGATTCATAAAAAGGGACCAACCAATGTTCCATTAAACTATTGACTATTTGCCTAGTCAGATGCATAAGCTAATGCATGCATAAATATTTTATTGCAGGAGCTTGAGGCATGCTCTGCAGAGGAAAATATAATCCCTACTTTCAGACTCGTTTTAGAGTGAAATACTCAACCACTTACAACAGGGTAGCTCTAGCTTACTTGGTCCACCAAGCAACAAAATCTTTTAGCTCTTCACTTTTTACCTGCTCCACAGAGTATTCCGCCATATTTGATAATGCGGATAGCAACATATTATAGTCAAAATTAGCACAACATAGCATCTTTTTTGTTTTTTGAAGGCAATAATGTCCCTTTATTTAAACATGTTGCTCTACATCAAGCTTGATAATGGAAACAAAGTCACACCCGAAATACTAAATAACCGAGGCATAAACAGGAGTGCGTGTTTAAGATTATAAAAAGGGTCAATCGATTTCTATTTGATATTTTCAGGAAATCTTTAGAAGTGTACCTCCACATACTATGTTTATCCTGTTGGTTTGCTGAAGTGACTACCAAGTCCCAGAGCAGGGCACTGTACAGCCCAGCCTTGAGCCCCCTTGCATCACATGAGTTATCTTCCTACAGTTGAAGCCACAGGGTGTTTAAACTTAGTTGCACAGATTAAATAGATGACATATCTTTTCAGTCGGTATTGAGATGTGACTGAAGTAATTAGAAGGTAGAGTGTGCTTTTACACATCACATATCTAAAGTGAATATGCATACACAAAGAAACACAAATACAGTACTTAATTTGTAAAAGAATAAGCTCACAGTTCCAATGATTTTCTCAGAAATCCAAGGGCAGAACTGTTGAATTATTCCAAGTCTGCGTATTCTTCATTTCTCCTTATTCCTCCTTAATCCTCTACCACATACTCCCTGCCTTGTTATCTCACTCTTGCAGGATGTTAGACTTGGCCCTTTCGGCAGGGTCATTCCCAAACATTTTGCCTTCCTCCCCCTCTTTATCTGACGACGATTTTATTGTCTCTAGGATTCTGGGCACTTTACTACTGCCAAGCAGTGATAAAGTGCTTATGTTCTATACTCTAAACATGATAACATTGGCTTATCTGGAGTTGGCATATTTAATTTACTTATAAGTCCCTAGTAAATTGCACTAAATGTGCCCAGGGCCTGTAAATTGAATGCTGCTAGTGGGCTTGCAGCACTGATTGTGCCACCCACTCAGCACCCCTTTAAACACGACTCAGACCTGCCATTGCAGAACCTGTTTGTGCAGTTTTAAACCGCTATTTCGACCTAACAAGTTAAACCACTTGGCAGGCTCAACTCTTCCTCTTTATTACATTCAAAGTCACTCCTAAGGTAGGCCATAGTTAGCCCCAAGGGGAGGATGCAGTGTATTAAAAAAGTTGGGCATGTTCTTTTCGGTTTAACATGTTTTTCACTAGTGCAAGTCCTATCTCTCCCCGAGGTTAACATTGGGGTTACCTTGAAGAAACCTTTAAGTGTAACTTCCAAATGAAGAAAAATAGAAATTAAGAGTTTGCTGACTCTGGACTCACAATTTAAAATCACAACTCATGGTGAAGTCACATTTTAAATTGCAAATCTGAAAATGGCACTTTTAGAAAGTTGGCTTTTTCTTACTTTAACCATTCTGTGCCTCTGCCTGTCTCTGAACCCATGTCTGGGATGGATGACAGCTGGGCATTGTGCATTCCCTCTAAACATCCATACACAAAGGGAGCTGGCATGTGACATTTGCATCCTGATACCCCATTACCAGGCTGATGGGCCATTAACTGACTTGATGGGGGCGGAGCTTAGCACTGTCCCACTCACACTTGAAATGGGCTGTGCCCCTCCCCATAGAAAAGACTGCATAACCCCATGTAGAGTGTCCGGAGCCAGTGAAGGAAGGACAGGGACATTGTGCACTTCAAAGCCCTCTCTTTGAAGTCTCCCCCACTTCAAAGGCTCAACTGGGTATAAGTGCTGGACCCCAAACCCAACCAAATCAGAACTCTACTAGAACCAAAGACATTCTGCAAGGAAGAAGGACAGTGGGCTGCCAGGAGAGACTGCCAGTCTGCCACTGCATTGCTGCGTTGGCCTACTGCTTGCTGTGTGCTGTGCAGTAGGAGGGACTGCCACTTTCTACTTGTTTGGCTGTGTTGGCCTGCCACCTGCTGCTTCTTGCCTGGAGTGAGAAGGACATGTTCTCTCCATACTTGAACACATGATTGTCTAATGCCTTGTTGGCTTGCCCCTGTTTTCCTGTAGTCTCAGGGACATCAAAGACTGCCTGGTGCTACTGGACACTGCCATCTGTGAGTCCAACCCTTGCCTGAGGTGAATCCCTCAAGTCCTGAGCCTCAGAAGTGAGTTCTGAAGCTGTTTTCTGCAAAAGCCAATGCATCGAGCTGACTGTAGGTGAAAAATAAGCACATCACTCATTTGCAACTGGCGCAGAGGCTTTCCACGACAGCGGATTCACAGCTTGCATGGCTTGACGATGGCACATTCACTTCACATTCACAGAGTTAAACGCCGAGGCATGGCGGACTGCAAGGCTCGACAATGATGCATCAACCCGACTGTGCAGATCGGAACCAACTTGTCATGCCCTCATTGTCGATGCTTTGCTCCATTAAAGATACTATTTTAGCAGACCCTGGGTGGGTTCTGTAGTTGGCCTACCCTCCATCGCGGTCAGCCTGAACTTTGGAATTGCACTGGTCCCTCATGACCTAAAGTAACCTTGTGACCGCTAGTGACTTCTAAGCACTATTTTTAATTTAATCTCTGAAAATTCATATCTTGACTTCTATTGATTGGATTTTTGATGTTTTGTCTTGTTTTACTAAGATAAGTATTGTCTATTTTTCTAAACTGATGCAGAGTCTTTTTGTGGTGTTTTCTTTGTGTCATTGTGTGTGTGCTGCACAATTTCTTTTACACACTGGTTCTTAAGTTATGTTTGACTTCTCTGTGCCAAGCTACCAGATGGTGAGCACTGGTTAATTTAGGCTGTGTAACTGACTCACCCTGACTGGGAATGTGGGGCCATATGTACGAACACATTTTCCCATAGACATAGAATGGGTAAAACCATTTGCTACATCTGGCCTGTGGTCCCTACCTCTGCTAACTACAGACCCAATTTCTAAGACAGGTTCTTTTTCATCTCTGGTTTCTCCCTTTGTAAAGGTTTTTTCTTCTTTGCCTTCCTCCTTTTCCCCTCTTTACTGATTATATCTGTTTTCCTCTGGATTAGTCTATTGAGGAAATATTGGTGCTATTCCCCAACAATGTATGCCAGTGGGCCCAAGCAGTCAACCAGCAGCTCAAATTAAGCTCTGCACACGAGTGTAAATACAGACACGTGCACACAGTTACACTACATAGCACTCTTGGGATATGTCATCTCCTTCCTTTACTTGTTTATATAGTATTCTAACTCCGGTCATTCCAAAACGAAGACAATTAGATCAATACAAATGGCCCTACATTAAAACACTGAAAGAAAACTGACTTTTAAGTGGGGAGTGTAGCAAAAGCTTCTAGGAAAGTTCCTCTTAGTTCACTTCACGTCCCAGAAAGATAGTCTTTGATTTATATCCATGTTAATTGTTGTGATGATGATAACACGATTCGACCCCCACCAACAAACAAACACACACAGAGTTGAGCGCGAGGAAACAAGCGAAAAGGGAATGTCTTTATCTTCATAAACTGTCACTAGCAGCATAATTCCACACTCAGTTTTAATAAACATGAGAATGAATGTAGGTTATCAGACGCAGAAAAGCTTGAACTATAATTAGAAAAAAATCCAGTCCAGTAGAAAACATGCATCTTCTTTCGCAACAGTCAGACCAGGCCTCTCTATCCAGCCCCTTGACTTGTGCTGTATTTACGGGTTGCCCACTGGGAAAGTGTTGAAATTCAATTTTTCCTTTAGGCATTTGAACATAAAAGATAGATTTCTGTCTAGCCTAAAAGATTTAAGGTGAAAAAGAACTGTGGACTGAAGGCAGAAAATGGGACAGTTCTGTATGTTAATGTTCCATTTACAATACTTCTGCGTGGACAGCATCAAGATAAACATTGCGGCTTAAGGGCTTCCCAGATAAATGATATTGCACTGGCGGGATAATAGGCATCCGTCGAATGCACTGTATACAACTTCAAAGGCAAGATAAATCTGGACCACGGACGGCAAAGTCAAATAGAGAGAGAAAATAACGAATAATTCATGACTTTGGCACATTGGCCTTCGATGTGAGGGGTACAAAGAAAAACTTAGCAGGGAAAACACCTCTGGGCGCCGCCAATGAAAGACAGAACCACGAGAGCACATGAATGAGTGCCAATAAAAGGCAACACAGTAAAGCAAGCGCTGCAAGATGGAAGGAGCGTGGCCCTTTTATTTCTCAGAAGACTGCCCCAAAGGACTGATGAGACCAGTCACACAATTCATGATGAGACATGCTGCGAGGTTGTGTACGCAGCACGCAAAATGGGTTTGTCTGCGCGAAAAATAGAAACAGACAGGAAAAATACGAATACGTAAAAGCGATTAGAAAAAGTATCAGTTCTCGGCTCCCTTATTGCCTCTCTATCGCACTGTGACATCTTTATGTCCGACCAGCTTTTGCCTGCATCGATTGTCTGAAGCAGCAATCAGCGCGTTTAGAAATTATTTCACTTATCCCGCTTTTAAGTGCTTTGGTCATGGAATGCATGTGCCTACCCAGAAGTGGTATGGGGAATAGGGCCCCATGGAGAGCAGGACGTAGTCCAGTCTCTCCCTGGGAGCATTTGGGCCGGATGTAGACGGCCAGGATTGCGACAGACTGGGGGGTGTTTCAAGGGAGGGTCTAGTGGGAGGGTGGGAGGGTTATATGAGAGGGCTGGATTAGGGATCGGCCTCTTCTGTGCCAGGTTGTCGTGCTGCGCTGAGGTTGGCCGATCCGTGCAGGAAGTGGCAGGTGGGCTGTTTAGTATAAGCATGGCCGTTGGCTATGATATAGAGGCGGTAAGGGCCGCTCTTCGTGTTTTGGGCAAAGCCGGCCATAGTGACCTGCTCAGGCCTGGTGTCCTAGACCAGGCCTGGGTAGG
Organism: Pleurodeles waltl; assembly: GCF_031143425.1. Taxonomy (NCBI): domain Eukaryota; kingdom Metazoa; phylum Chordata; class Amphibia; order Caudata; family Salamandridae; genus Pleurodeles; species Pleurodeles waltl. The sequence goes on along the minus strand of NC_090445.1, from coordinate 534,559,833 downwards.
GATGACCCGCGCGCTGCACGCAGCAGCACACGGAGTGGTGGTGGTGGTTGACGCTCCCCATAAAATGGGGCAGGTAAGAAGGCAAAAAGGGGGAGGGGTGCAGCGCATCCACCCCCCCTTCTATTAGAATGGCTGGGGGGCCACAAGTGGAGCCACAAACAGATGCAGGGCAAGGGGGGGTGGAGCCTATGAGGGAAGGGTAGACTGGGGGCCCGGCAGGCTTCTTTGAGCATGGCCTGCCACTGGATAGGCCTGCTCAGCAGGCAGGGCAGGGGCCTTGTGGGCCTGTTGGACTGGAGCAGCCCCTCGACCTCCCTGTGGCTGGTTTGCCAGCCCAAATACACGAGAAAGGAAAAGGACAGGGGTTGGGGGCAGGCCAGGGGAAAGGGAAGAAAGGCAGCACTGTTGCTGGTGTGGCCACAGGGGGACCAATGGCTGGCAGCAAGGGAGAGGAAGCCTTTATATGTGCTGGGGAGCAGATGGAGGCGGGCGGCAGAGGACACGGGTGGTAAAGACACAGCAGCACCCCTCCACTGACTGGTCGGCAGTGGACATTGAGACCAGGATTCAGGAGCAGAGGAAGCTAGTGGCGGAGACGGAGAAAAGGTGGGCCAAGCTATGCAATGAGAGGGGGGAGGCAGAAGGGATGTCTAGGAAGGCGAAGAGGAAGTCAGTGGGGGTTAACTGGGGCCAAAAAGAAGGGCATGGTTCGGGGTAGGGCATCTGGGTGTGGGTCCCTTATGAGAAGCAGTGGACAGATCAGGAGGCTAGTGCTGCTGGTGGGCCAGGAAGCATGATGGCATCACTTGGCGCACACGGTCAAGTGCGGCGCGGGGAGTCAATGCCTGCGTCAGAGGTTGGCAGAAAGGTGGTGAAGCCAACGTGGCGCAACATGGCCCCAGGATGTTGGTCGGAAGCCATAGAGGGGTCTTCGGCGGTCTTCTCTGCACTGTGGGAACGCATGAAGCACACGCCTGGCTTACACCACGGGAGACTCAGGTTGGATGACGAATACGGCATGGTGGATGCAGCAGGTGCTGATGAAGTAATGGGTGTGGATGAAGAGGATGTGTTTGAGTTGGATTATGATGAGGACCTGGACGACTGGGAGGAAGGGGAGATTCACAAAAAAAGAGGTGAGCGGGGTGCGAGGGAAGGGGCGCAGAAGCGGCGCAACACCCTCTTCTGTTACTGTTTTGCAGGCTTCAACATCTAGCACGCATGGGCACGAGGTCTCCCGCAAGGAAGGCAAGGAAGGCGAAATGCGGCGTCAGGCGCAAGTCACTATTGCTGGTTCTCCTGGTCACAGTGTCCAAGGTAAGGGAGGCTGGTGGGCCCCATGGGGTGATCGGAGGGGCAAGGCCGGCACGGCTCAATACAAGTCAATGGGTCTATTGGTGTGGGGGAAGATACACATTACGCCTAGTGCAGGTGCGGTACTTGTAGGCGGTAAGGACCAGGTGGGAGAAAAAGTGCTGCCGGCACAAGGCAGGGATGGGGACACAGCGGCAAATGGCGAAAAGGAGGACGATGCCAAGAAGGGGACGGGACCCAAGAAGAGACTACCATATATGGGACTCGATATGTCTTTGGGGTCACATGTAGCAGATAAGACTAAAGCAAGGATATGGAAACACAAGTATGTTGATGTTTTCAAACTTCTTCACTGGGATATTCAGGCAAAGGAAGGTTCTAAGGAGGAGGAGTGGTAACTGGGGCGTAGGTCTTGGGTCCCCATAACTATGAACAATTGGACCTCCGCCTTTTTGATTTACGCCACTATCTACTGTGAGAGATACCTAGACAGGGACATTGCCATGTTTAAGTATATGGACATTATTCAAAAAGCCCAAATGCATTTTGGGGGTTTTGCGTGGCTGAGCTACAAGGAAGAGTTCACGGCTAGAGTGAGCATTAATCCTGAAAAGCCATGGGGTGATTTGGACTCGGAGTTATGGATGCAATGGATGGCCTCTTCGCATTCAGTGGCATCCACCCACACAGCTACTGGTCTACTGGTAGTTTACAAGCCTTTTTAGCAGCTCAGGGAGGGGCGGGTATGCCACAGAGGGCCCCAGTACCTAGCTCGGGAGCATGTTGGAACTTCAACAAGGGGTTTTGCTCCAGGTATCCCTGTAAATTTAAACATGAGTGTTTCAAATGTAGGGGGAAACATCCAGTCATGCAATGTCTTTCCATCGCCGGTCTGGCGGAGCAGTGGAGATCTACCAGGGGCAGAGGGGGTCAAGGCGCTCCTGGGCTGAAGGGCGCCTACTCCAATTAAGTTGGAGAGGTTACTGCCCTGGTTATGCATGTACCCGAATACGGACATAGGGCTCAAATTGGAATGGGGTTTCAGAAACGGTTTCCAGGTGGGATACCAAGGGCCACGGTTGAGGAGATGGGCGGACAAATTGCAGTCAGTTAAGGCAGTGCCAGAAGTGGTGGCAGAGAAGCTGGGAAAGGAAGTGGCAGAGGGCAGATTTGTGGGCCCCTTTTACGAGTGGCCCATGGAGGATTTGATGATTTCACCTTTTAGGGTGATACCAAAAAAGAGCAGAGGGGATTTTTCGGCTTATACATCACTTGTCATAGCATGAAGGGGCATCAGTGAACGATTTCATCGCTTCAGAGGATACATGGGTGGTATACGCCTTGGTAGACGATGCCATTCGGCTCATAAGGGGGTGTGGCAAGGATGCTGAGCTGGCTAAGTGCGACACCAAGGCAGCTTTTCGGCGGCACCCCATTCACCCTGAGGACTTTTCTTTGCTGGGGATGCAGTTGGGGGGGCAGTTACGTGGCCAGAGTGCTGCCTATGGGGTGCGCAATTTCATGTGCTTTGTTTGAGGCATTCAGTACCTTCCTGTAGTGGGTTTTTATTCTGGTGATTGGACATCGGACGGTGTCATACTGTTTGAATGATTTCCTTTTTGTAGGGACACCACATTCTGACTCGTGTGGTAGGGCACTGCGGTGTTTTAAACAACTGGCTCTGGATTTTGGGGTGCCTTTGGCTCCTGAGAAAACAGAGGGCCCTAGCTGTGTCTTGACCTTTTTGGGCATCGAACTAGACACAATGGATTTCATAGCACGTCTACCTGTGGTGAAGGTCGAGGAGATTCTGCTATTTTTTCAGCAGATCAGGTTGAAAAGGAAGATTGAACTGCTCGTGGCCCAACAACTCCTGCGTTTCCTTAACTTTGCATGTAGGGTGGTCTGCGGTGGTAGGACTTTCTGCAGGCACATGGGGCTGGCGATGTCAGGTGCATCCCTCCCTCATCACAGGATTCGGCTGACCATGGGTGTGCTAGAAGACATCAAGGTATGAGACCTGTTTTTGACACAGTTTATCGGGGTCTCCATGTCTTTTCGGGAGGAGGACACTGTCTGGTAGGTGCAGATTTTCTCAGACGTGGTGGGTGCCTCTGGTTTTGGTCTTTTCTGGGATGGGCGGTGGTGTGCGGAGACATGGCCTGCTCATTGGTTGAGTCAGGGGAGGAGCATTGCCTTTTTGGAATTCTTTCTTCTGCTGGTGGATTTGGCGGTGTGGGGTGACTAACTGCCTAACAGGACAGTGATGCTCCATTTGGACAATCTGACAGTGGTTGACTTGATGAACAGACAGAGGGCCAGGGATCACAGAGTACTGCGGTTGCTGAGGAGGTTTATGTTGCGTTGCTTAACACTGAACATCATATTGAAGGCTGCGCATATTCCAGCGGTCAACAATTCCATTGCAGATTCTCTGTCTAGTTTGCAGTGGCAGCGTTTCCGCCAAATGGCGCCCGGTGCAGAGGAGCATAAGACAGCTGTCCCGGCAGACATTTGGGAGTGGGGGGCGTGATGGTCATGAGACTGGTGGAGATGTCGCTAGCAGAATCAACCCTAAGGAGTTATTGCCTAGCATGGTTGGAATTTCAGGGTTTTGAAGTTTTCGGGGAGGGCAGTTTTGGAGGCAGGAGCAAGGAATGCTTGAGGCTTGGGTGCTGCATTTTGTTATATTTTTGATTCAGAAGGGTTTATCGCCAGCCACGATTAGGGGCAAGTCAGCAGGGATGTCCTTTTATGCGAAGTTGTTTTTTGGCTGGAACCTGGTGATGAATGACATTTTGGGAAAAATGCTGAAAGGTTGGGGGAGAGTGCGCTCAGGGTCAGGTGTTCCGGTGCGTGAAGCTATTACGTTTGAGTTGCTTTTGGATATTTTGCATGTCCTGCCTGTTTGTTGTTTGATTGCCCACGAGGTAGCTCTTTTGTTTGTTTGTGTATGATATGGATGTTTTTGGGGGCATTTTGTCTGAACTACTGGGTGTCGGGAAAGCTTGTGGTGTAAGGGTGAGTGATGTGCAACAACAGGGTGAGCGCTTAGGGATCTGGTTACGGCGATCAAAGACGGATCGAATGGGTAAGGGAGAGTGGAAATGATTGGATAAGGGGGGAGTGTTGGAAGCCTGCTCGATGCGGGAATGGGACATTTTAAGGAGCACAGGGTGAGTCGACAGGAGAGTGTTTTTTTCACGAGAATGGTATGAAGCTTACAGCTTTGCAGTTGTTTTCCGTTTTGAGAATGGTTCTGAGACGCCTAGGGAGGCAAGCGGGCAATTTTGGTACTCACTCCTTCAGAATTGGTGCAGGGACTGAAACTGCCCGGTTGGGGTGGGATTGGGATCGAATCAGGTGTATTGGGAGGTGGCGGTCCAAATGTTGCGAGAGATATGCAAGGGCCTGTCTTGAGGTTTTAAGGAGGTGGTAGGTGTCAAAGTTGGAGTAAGGGTTTGTTCTTCAGGTGTGTGGTTTTGGAGAAGGGTGGGGGGGATTATTGTTACACGCTGACATTTGTTTCTCCTTCCAGGTTGCGTGCGTGGCCCAGAGAAAGATAAGGCGGTCACGTGGCTGGTCGGACACTCTTTCATTCACTGGGTGGGTAAATATGCAAAGAAGCAGGTTTATGGACGATCTCCGGGACTTCCGGGTAGCAGGCACGAGGTGTTGTGGTGGGGAAAGAGCAGAATGAGGTGAGGCAATTTTATTCCTTTTATCACATCGATTATTCAGACATGGTGATGTCCTGATGTATTGGTATTACACCTTGCGGAGAATGATCTGGTCTGTCTCTCTAGGCTCACCCTTCTGCAACACATACAATGGGATCAGTCATTGCTGCTGCACAACATGCATGGGACTTGTTGTTTGGTGTGGACTGAATTTGTGCCCAGGAGGAACTGGAGAGGAGCACTGAAATACGGGGTCATTGAAAGGGCTCGGAGGAAGCGCAATAGGGCTATGCGGGTTTTCGGCTGGGCACATGACATTAAAGTGCAGACACACAATTGGATACAGGAAGATGAGCTGGTGTTTTCAGGGATGACAGTGTGCATCTCTCAGAGATGGGAAATGCACATTACATGTTGGAGTTGCGTTTCTTGCTGGCCAATTTATGGGGAGAGAAACTTTGGCAAAGTGAGCCTGTTGGAAGGGCATGAGGTGTTGCAGTGGGTTCGCTGATGGGGCAGCAAAAAAACAAAAGGGTTTGTGCTGGGTGGCAGTAGATGGCAGAGGGTGGAGAGTCAGATGCAGGCCAGTCCACTCTTCCAGAGGGGAAAAAGAAGCAGGTGAAGGATGACAGACTGTGGGATGCCCGAGTCAGACAGGGGACGAAAGGAAAAGGGGGATGTGTGGGGGAATGGAAATGGAGGCTGGGTGAGCGAAGGATAAGTGGGGGATTGAAGTGAGAATGGAAGACGGGGAGTTCCAAAGGTTAAAGATGAAAAGTTGTTCATTTAAAGTTCCAGTTATGTTGATGTATTATCATGATGAGCAAGGCTAGGCTGGCAATTTTGTTGTTTTCACCTAAGGAACAGCGTACATATGTAATTATTTACTAGAGATGCATTCTGTAGAACCTATGGCCATCCTGTTGCATCACAACACATCCATAATAATGGGTAATAACTGAGATCTGGTTAGAAAATTTGGATTTGACTAATAGTGTGCTAAACTCCTGGGTAAGTTTGGTTAATAAAATGGGTGGGCATAGAATTCTGCTCCGCTGGCGGAGTTCGCAGATTTTTTGCCACTCCACTTACTGCACTCTGCTGCTCGCAGAACTCAGCAGAGTTTTTTCTCCACTTCGCAGAGTTCCACTTAGCAGAACTCTGTGAACTCCACCCAGGCCTAGTTAATAGTGGAGGCAACATATTATAGAACCTGGATAGTTTGAGTCCATTCCTCGTACAATACCTTATCAGGGGTAGATTAGTGAAATTGAGACTCCGTTCTTTACATGTCATCATTGTGCAAAATACTCATTTACCGTTGACATTTTATTTACTGTGTTCCTTACTAAAATTAATATGTGTGCATGTTTAGACATATTAATGCAACATAATTACTGAAAGACTGAAGTTTTATAACGTGGATACTAATGATACTAATGTTCATATAAAGTACTTACATGTATTCATTACATATTGCATGTATTCTTTAAGTTGCATTTATTGAAGTAAATGGTATTCCTCTTTTTCACTTTTATATTAATTTTGATAAGGCAATGTGTGCAGGTATAACAATGAATTCGAAATGCGCATTAAGGGGCATACTTACGAGAGAGTTGTGCCATGCTTGCATCATGCAATGTAGTACATGCATGGTGCAAACTTCTAAGTCAGATTTTTGAAGCCACACATCCACTTTGTGTGGCTGTGAATGGCTTCAAAAATCTGAAGTAATGCAAGGCAGCGCAAATTACTATGTTTCATTACTCTGTGAATAGGTAGGAGTTCCATGGGTGTTTTTGAGACATTATCAGATTTACCAAACCTAAAAACTATATGCCTCCCCAGGAGCGGTGTAACAAGGAGAAATATCTTTATTTTTCATGTTTTCCTCTTTCTATGTGTGCTACATTCTACATAGAAAGAGGAAAGAGCCTCTCAGGATTGTTTTTGTGCATGAAGGTGCATATACAATCCTGCATGCAATACAGGAAACCTTGCACCAATGTGCAAGGATGCCTGTGTTGAATCTAGGCTCCCAAAAGGGCAAGGGAAAAGAACAGGAACGCACCATATTGGATAAATATGGTGCATTTGTGCCCTTTCCATGTGACGCAGGGCAGCCCAGCATGGTGGCTTGCATACATTTGCTGGTGCAGGCATAATGTAGCAAAAAGGGTTACAAAGTGGCACAATGCATGCATTGCGCCACTTTGTAATTTTGATGCAGCGATTTTGGCCTCTTTGGGCGACATTAACATAAATAAAATGGTTCTAATGTGGTGCAAGGAGGAGCTAGGGACTCTTAAATCTCACTTTATTCCTTTTTCTGGAGGACTTCTACTGAAGCATTCTCTATGTTGACACCTTCTTGCATTTCAGAATTTCCTTAAGATCCATCCCAACCATCCTTATTCTTGATGTATAATTCTGACTAAATGATTTTAGAATTATTTCATATTTAGAAGAGAGAGAGCAAGGGTTTCTTTACGGAACACCTATTTTGAAATCTTGGTTACTGTATTGTTCTGGTTGTAATTGTTTTGTAACCTAATTAGATGAGACTAAAATAACTGTAATATTTCAGCTTGTCATCTGTGATTCCGTACCTTTTCTATATTTTCATGTGCTTCACATACATACATGATTGGAAAACAAATCACTTAACTCAAATTCTGATTCTTGGTTCTCATTGTGTGGCTGTAGACCTTGCATCCTTGGCATGGTCTCCCCTGTCTTTTTTGCCTCTGCTTCCCATGTTTTTACGTGTGCTGGACTCTGTTTTTGCTGATTTCGGTACTCTGGGCACTTTACCACTGCTGACCAGTGCTAAAGTGCAAGTGCTCCCTGTGTAAAATGAATGTGTAATTGGCTAGCCCATGATTGGCACAGTAGATTTACTGGTAAGTTCCTACTAAAGTGCAACAGAGGTGCCTGTAAATCAAATGCTACTAGTGGGCCTGCAGCACTGGTTGTGCCACCTACGTTAGTAGCCCTGTTAACATGGCCCAGACCTGCCTGTACAGTGTCTGTGTGTACAGTTTTTAACTGTCAATTCGACCTGACAATTGTGCCCACCTGCCAGGCCCAAATCTTCCCTTTTTTTTTACATGTAAGGCACCCCTAAGGTAGGCCCTAGATAGCCTCATGGGCAGGGTGCAGTGTATGTTAAAGATGGGACATGTACTGATGTGTCTACATGTCCTAACAGTGAAGTACTGCCAACTTGGATTTTCACTGTTGCAAGGCCTATCTCTCTCATAGGTTAACATGGGGACTGCCTTTAAATATCTTTTTGTGGAATTTTCATTTGGGAGCAGATAAATATTTGGAGTTTGGTGTCTCTGAATTCACAATTTATAATACATATTTTGGTAAAGTTGGTTTTTAAATTGTCAGTTTGAAAATGCCATTTTTAGAAAATGGGCATTTTCTTGCTTTAACTATTCTGTGACTCTGCCCATTTGTGGATTCCCTGTCTGGGTCAAACTGACAGATGGGCTGTTTGTGACTGTCCTCTAGACAGTGACACAAAGGGAGCTGGAGTGTAGCCTGCATATCCTGATGGGCCATTTGGGCTGGAGTTGAGGGAAGAGTGGTCACTTATACCTGAATGGGTTGTGCCTGCCCTCACACAATGCAGTCTCCAACCCCCTGGTGTGTGTCTGGGGCCTGGCCTGGGCAATGCAGACCCTGTAAACAAAAGAGACTTTCCTTTGAAGTTTGCCTCCTTCAAAGGCAGAAAGGGGTATAAGTATTAGACCCAAAACCTTACGGGATTCTCAGAGACTCACCTACTCTATCATGAAGGATGCCCTACTCACAAGATATGGTCTCACCCCTGAGCAGTACATGGAAATGTTTAGGTCCTACAAAAAGAAGGAATACCAAACTTGGTTAGAATGTGTTAACTCTTTCTGCAGATCACAGGATGGTTGGATGAAGGACAGTAAGGTGACAACATTTGAGGGGCTGTACAATTTGATTGCTTGGCTGCATTTGTCCAGTTTTTGTTTTCCAGAGCTGCACCAGCACCTGATTGACAGCTAGATGACTGACCCAGAAAGCTTGCACAGGAAGCGGACCAGTGGGAGAGCACCAGGGTCCATAAGAGGTATGAGGGAGACCATGCCAAGGATGGGCAGGGTCCCTATCAGAACAAGTGGGTGGGGTAAGGGCAAACAGGAGGAGTTCTCTAAAGGGTCCCAACCTAGTTCCCCAGGTAAGGATTCCCAGCCCCCTGTTGAAAAGAAACCATGAGTCTCTACAGGGAAACCTGCAGAGAAGGATCCCCACAAGTGCTTTGCATGTGATCAGGTGGGTCACATGAGGGGGATCCTAAATGTCCCAAGAGGACACACGCACCCACTGATGCTCAGTCACAGGGTTTGACCAGTGTAGCTCTTGGGTAGAGTTGGCTCCAGAAGGGCGGGAACCACCTGAGATGACCCTTGTCTCACTAGGGGAAAGTGAGATGATCCAGAGGACCCTTGTGCCTGAGAACGCTAAAAAATACAGGCAGGGGGTGACCATCAATGGACAGAGGGTGGAGGCTCTGAGAGACACAGGAGCCAGTGTGACTATGGTGAGAAGTCACCTGGTGTCTGAAGAGCAGATAGATCCCCATGTACTTCACCAAGTAGTTGCAGCAGACAACTCTTAGCGCCTGTGCATGGGGGTGACTCAGGTTCCTTGAGGGTAGCTGTGAGTCCAACCATGCCTGTAGATTGTTTGCTTGGCAATGACCTGGAGGATTCCCCTTGGAAGGAGGGGTAACACAGGTCTCACTTGGAGATGTTGGGTTTGCCACGGTGTGTGTTTCTGTCCACCCAGACAATGGCAGCATGTCAGGGTAATCAGGAGACCCTGGAGCCTGAAAGAGTGGCCCAGGTGTCTGCCAGAAGGAAGAAGGGCAAGGGGCATGGGAAATCAGCCCCAGAAGTTGGCAGGTTTTGGGAGGAGGCTGAACCTGAGGGATACACCCCAGAGCCTATAGGGGAACAGGTGACTGAGTTGGGGAGGTCCCTAAGCTGGCACAGTTACAGCAGGAGGGGAGACCCACCAAAGAAGCATTCTGTGAGGCAGAGAAGACATGCCCTACTCTAAAGGGTTTGCAGCAGCAGGCTGCAGACCAGGCATCTGGCAATGAGTTTGGGTCCTCTATAGTGAGCCTAAGGTTGCTGAGCCTAGGGCATCCCGTGTGCTGGTAGTATCTCAGTGCTTCAGAGCCTTCCTAGTGGGTCTGGTTCATGATGTGCCTTTGGTGGGACATTTGGGGCAAGAAAAGACCTTTGAGAGGCTTGTCACTTACTTTTACTGCCCCTAAATGCACAGGCACTCTGATGCATATTGCAAGTCTTGCCAAACTTGTCGGCAAGTGCCAAGAGTGGTGGAAAATGTAGGGCTCCCCTCCAATCTTTTCCTGTTGTCAGTACCCCCTTTGAAAGGGTGTGTAGTGACGTTGTGGGGCCTCTGGATCCCAAAACAGCCATGGGTAATAGGTTTATCCTATACTTCTGAGATCAATCTCAGCCTCTGTGGTGGGACGGGCATTGATGGTGTTTTTTACCCACATGGGGTTCCCCAAGGAGGTGGTATGTAATAGGGGTATTAACTTCACATCTAGATATATAAAGTCTCTGTGGAAGGAGGCTTGGGTGACATATAATTTCACCACTCCTTTCCACCCCCAAGGAAATGGCCTGATTGAGAGATTCAAATGCACTTTGAAAGGCATGATCATGGGCCTATCAGAGCCCTTGAGGCGTAAGTGGGACGTTTTCTTGCCATGCCTTCCGTTTGCTTACAGGGAGGTGCCACAAAAAATACTTCATTTTAGCCCCTTTGAATTGTTATGTGGACACCCTGTGAGAGGACCTCTGAGTCTGGTTAGGGAAGGCTTTGAGAAGGCCTCCAGTAAGCCCACCCCAGGATGTATTTAGCTACATGCTGGCTTTTAGGAACCAGACAGCTCGCTTCAGGAAGCTCACTCAGGAGAACCTGGAGGCAAGCCAGAAAGACATGATTCACTGGTATGATCAGAATGCCACTCTGGTTGAGTTTCACCCTGGCCAGAAAATGTGGGTAATGGCCCCAATGGAGCCTAGGACTCTCCATGACAAGTGGACTGGGCTTTTTGAGGTGATGGAGCACAAGAGTGATGTCACCTAACTGGTGAACTTGCGAACTCCCAGGAACTCTTTGAGGGCCCTGCATATGAACCACCTCAAACCTCACTTTGAGAGGTCTGAGTTGACAATGGTCCCAATGACCTATGATGGGGGTGGAGGAAGAGAGTGAGCCTCTTCCTGATCTCCTGTCTCCTAAGGAAAAAGATGGGTCTGTGGAGGGTGTGTTGGTTCAAATACTTTACACATTGCCTTTAAGATAAGCCTGAAAGCTTGTGCCAAGCTACCAAGGGGGTGAGCAGGGGTTGTCTTAAGTGTGTATCTCCACTGCCCTGACTAGCGTGATGGTCCCTGCTTGGACAGAGTGACTGCCAACCAGAGACCCCATTTCTAACAGTGGCCAAATGGGCTTCATAGAAATCCAAATTGTTTAATATTGTTGATTCCTTCGTCGTCTCTATCAACCTAAAATGATCCATCTGGTGAGAGATCAAAAACACATTTCATGCTCGCTTTTAGGGTTAATAAGCACTATATAATTGCAATTTAAACACTCCTTTTTTGCTGTTTCTAAGATTCTACCAACACTATTTAACACCTCACATGCGGGCTGATGGACTTTCTAGTTAGCAGAGACTATGGCCTTTAATTACCTGTTGTTTGGCTGTCCGCTTTACTTAGAGATCCCTGTCCGCTAGGCGGGGATGGCTGTGCCTTCAGCATAGCTACTGGTGTGGCACCTCACTAAAAGCACTACACTTTGCTGAGCAGGCACCTTGTTTGTTGCACTGCTTTGCAAAGTTCTTTTGTTTTCATGAAAGAAACTCTTAAATCCAGAATTTGTTTATTGAAAACAAAAACAATAATAACCCTAAGGTATAGAACGTTTTCACTGTCTGTGGTCCATTGTGCATTTCCCTTTCCCAGGACTGACATGCTTTGAATGGATATCACATATGGAGTAAACAAGTTAAATGTCCCATGCTGGCTTTGACCTCACTGGCTGTCCCGTCAACGATTTATGGTAGTAGTGCCAGCAGACTCTCTGTCAGAGTAAGCTCACTGCTTCATCTGACTCTAAATAGAATAGGGGAACCTAAGATTGGTTTTGTGGGAGTACTTCGAATTTACAGGACTGCTCTGCCACTGCCAAATGCTATTTGACCCCCTTGAAGCGTAAGTTAACAATTCAGTTGTAGTTATAAATTTTGGTGTCTTTTTAAGCAGTTTTTTTCCTGAACTTTTATGAAGTATACTATGACAAGGATGTGGAGAGAATGTCTACACTTTGAGCCCTGCCCTCTCAGAAGTCTGCTACTATGTCTTTGTGATTTGAAAACTTGCTGGTAATTCTGGTTAATCAAACAGATTTTATATATGTATTAAAAGCAACATTTGTTAAGTGCCTTACACTTTTATTCTAGTGCTGCTTGTGCGTGTTACATGCAACTTTAAATTTGATCCGGGCTTCAACTGTAGGTGAAAGACATGATTTTAAGGGAGGATTCATGTAGTTACATTTTCAGTTGAGCACCAGGCCTTCTGCACGGTTTTGTACTTGTACATTCCTTTGTTATTTTTTAATGTAATCCCAGTGTAGTTCAGCTGATTTTGTATTTGTTTTTGAAAGATTGTATTCCTAGATTATTGCTTTGTTATCATTATTTTTGCCATTACATTAAGATATGTTTGCAGTTGATATTTTTATTTTCTTAAGGAATGTTTCTTTTGTGATAAAATCCACAAATAAAACCATATCTAAGACACAAGAAATGTCACAGCCTACCTTATAAGTTTTTAATCATCAAAAGAGTACATTTTTTATAGCTTATTAAGTGAACTGTAAAGAATGTCATTTAAGAACATTGGATGACAGACCGATTCCTAGAGTAATCCCCAGAACAGAAAATAATCTGTCTTCATCTCACTGGAACTTCATGCAGAGGGGACACCAGAATGGCCAGAAGTATGTGAAAGGTCAACACAAGCTCTGAGTCCATGCCATTACATTTTATACATTTATTTAGGGTTGTATTTTGACTTTTACTCACACACTTTGATGAAGCAAATAAATGAGTCTTCTAAGACTGCAAACTGAGGGCCTGGTTCACAAATTGAATTTGGAAGTATGTAAAGATGGAATCCAGAATTACTAGTTACTTTTTACAAAATGCAGTACCCAAACCTTTGGGTAGGGATCTCTATATCTTCAATCTTTTCTGTATAGATATCACCACCACAGTACATATCTCTTTTTGGAGTAAATGTGGGAGGCATAAGGAGAGGTCTGGCAATAGGGGGAATGATTACAACAAAATGACCTCATTTTGACCTCATTTTTTCCGACTTGGGCACTTTACCATTGCTGACCAGTGCTAAAGTGCAGTTGTTCTGTACTATAAAACATGGTAACATTGCCCCCTACAGAATTTATTTTACTTGTAAGCCCCTAGTTAAGTGCAGTATATATGCCCAGGGCATTCAAATTAAATTCTACTAGTGGGTCTGCAGCACTGATTGTGCCACCCAATACAGTAGCCTTTCAAACATGGCTCTTGACTGCCACAGCAGAGTCTGTGTGTGCAGTTTTTAACTGCCATTTCAACCTGCAAGTGTACCCACTTGCCATGCCGAAACCTCCCTTTTTATTATATGTAAATCACCCCTCAGGTAGGCCCTAGTTAGCCCCAAGGGCAGTGTACAGTGTATTTAAAAAGTTGGACATGTACTTTTAAGTTTACCATGTCCAGATAGTGAAACACTCATATACCCGTTTTTCACTATTGCAAGGATTACCTCTTCCATAGGGTAGTATTGGGATTACCTTAAAAGGTCTTTTAAGTGCAATTTACGATGAAGCCGGATTTTAATTTGTAAGTCTTAAAATGTCACTTTTAGAAGTTGGCATTTTCTTCCCTTAACCATTCTGTGCCTTGGTCTATCTCTGAATACACGTCTGGACTGGGTGACAGCTACACTTTGTGAATTCCCTATAGATAGCCACAAACACAGGATACTCATCTACATCTGCCTTAATCTGCATACTGATGGGTTTTCCTAGGCAGAGGGAAGGGGAGGAATTGACACACTTCAATAGGTGATGTCCTGTCTCCACACAAAGCACTGATTACCCCCCCCACACACACAGACAGGGCTAGGATGAAAGGGACCCTTGTGTACTTCAGAGGACTCCTTTGAAGTCTCCCCACATCAAAGGCCTTTTAGGGTATATGTTCTGGACCCCCAATCCCCACCAAATCATATCTCTACTGGAACCAAGGACACTCTGCTAGGAAGTTCTGCTGTGCTGCCAGTAGGGACTGACACTACACAACTGCATTGCTTTGTTGGCCTACTGGTTGCTGTGCTGTAGAAGGGCCTGCCACTTTTCTACTTGCTTTGCTGTGCTGGCCTGCTACCTGCTGCTTCTTGCTTGTAGTGAGAAGGACTGGATTTGCTCTCTACATCCTTCAGCCCAAGAGTCTCCAAGGGCTTGTTGGCTTGTCCCCTGTTCTTCTGAAGTCTCAGGGGCATCCAAGACTGCTTGCAACTCTTCTAGTGCTGCTGGACTCTGCCATCTGTGAGTCCTACTCTGCCTAAGGTGCCCTTCTCCGGTACAGGGCATGAGTAGTGGGTTTTGAAGCTACAAGCTACAAAAAGCGGTGCATTGTCCCGAGTGCGGCAGAAAGATTGGTGCAGCGCATCTCCAACAGCGATGCAGTGGCTGGCTGATCACAGCAGAATCACAGACTGTGGCGCCCAATGTCGCCACTCTGTGTGACCTTACAACAACGCAGTGCATTCACTTCTATGGGGTCCGACGACGTCGCAGGTCATGTTGCGGTAAAAATATTGATGCATCGTGTCCTCACCTTCGACACATTGCTAAATCAAAAGGTACTGTTCAGCGAACCCTGCATGGTTTCTGTAGCTGGCCTACCCTCAATTGCTGTCAGCCTAGGTTTTGCATTTGCACCAGTCCTTCGCGACCTGAAATAACCTTTTCACTGCTTGTCAAATAGGTTACTTTTTCACATTTAATCTTTAAAAATTCATTTCTTGACTTCTACATATTGGCTTTTTGTTGTTCTTGTCTTGGTTTAATCAGATAAATATTCTCTATTTTACTGAACTGCCATTGAGGTGGTCATTACAACATTGGCAGTAAAAGGCGCTTACAGCCGTGCAGAAGACCGCCAATACACCGCCGCTGCCGCGGAACTCCGCCACAGCTATTATGACACACATCTCGGAATCCGCCGAAAATCAGACACCCACAGAAGTCCGCCACACCAAAGGTCAGTGTTAAACTGGCGAAAACAAATCCTCCACCTCCACGCCAACAGAAACACGCCCATGCTATTATGACCCATGAATCCACGCAGCGGTCTTTCAACCGCGGTATTCCATTGGCGGTACACACCGCCGCGCTCAAAATACACACACATCTCCAAAACACCGCCACATTGGACAATTCCAAATACACACACCTGATACACATACACACACCACTCCCACACACCCAACACAATATAAAACACACACCCACATCACCCACAAACCCCTACAACCAAAACAGATTGACAAAGGCCAGAGAGAGAGCACAGAATAGACAATCCCACCACACAGAGGCACACAACACCATCACCCACACAACATCCATGCACAAAACACCACACACCACTACAAATCACCACACACATCAACACTAACACCGCCCCACACATCACCCACACCACCCCATGTCACGCCAAAGACACCCCCGGTTTTCCGAGGAGGAGCTCCGGGTCATGGTGGAGGAAATCCTACGGGTAGAGCCACAGCTATTTGGCTCACAGGTGCAGCACACATCCATAGCCAGGAAGATGGAGCTATGGCGCAGAATAGTGGACAGGGTCAACGCTGTGGGACAGCATCCAAGAAATCGGGAGGACATCAGGAAGAGGTGGAACGACCTACGGGGGAAGGTGCGTTCAGCGGTCTCAAGGCACAACATCGCGGTTCAGCGGACTGGCGGCGGACCCCCACCTCCTCCCCCACAACTAACAACATGGGAGGAGCAAGCCTTGACCATCATGCATCCAGAGGGCCTCGGAGGAGTCGTGGAGGAATGGACACTGGTAAGTCAAATCTTAACTATCAGATCCCCCACCCTACCTGTATGCTATCACACACCCCCATCCTCACCCCCTCCCCTATCACTCCAACTCCTCACCAATGTACCAATAACACAAACCACCCATCTCAACACCAAGCCCTCCATGACACAACTAAGCATGGTCACCCCTCACTAAAGCATGCTCACTGCACATACCCAGAACACCCCACCAACCATCATCACACAACCCCCACACAGGAATGCTTGCACTGGGGTACACAGTGAGCCACCCATTGCACACCATGACACACACACATGCAATAATCATGCTCTTATGCCCCTGCAGGATCACGAAGGACCGTCACCACACCGGAGGGTCCAGAGAACTCCACTCCACCCACAGAAGAGGCCCACAGTGACGATAGCAGCTCTGCCCTACTGGATCCTGATGACCAGCCCGGACCATCGTGGGCCTCGGGACAGTTGGTTCCCCTTGCACAGGCACAGCGCAACACTGACCTTCCACCCTCTGGTAATATCAGCACAGCACCAACCCAGCGGGCCCAAACCTCCGTACCCAGGACAGGTCAATCAGTGGTGTGTCCACCACTACAGGGAACCCAGGATAACCCACCACCCCAACAACAACAGGGACCTGGGGGCAGTGGTAGTGGGCACACAGTCCAGGGGACAGAGGCACAGGAACACAGGGGACCTGGGAGGGCTGCTGTGCGACAGGGGGCGGACAGGCCAAGGGAACCCACTCTCCACGAGGCCCTCTCCTCCATCATGGGAGCATACCACCACTCCCAGGAGACGATGGCGACGGTCCTGGACAAGTTTCAGGAGAACCAGCGCCTGCAGGAGGAGCAGTATTTGGGGTTCAGGGAGGAGCTCAGGACCATCAGCTCCGCCCTGGGCACCATCGTAGGGGTGCTGAAGGACATACAGCAGACCTTGAGGGACACCGTGGCACTCCAAGGGGCCCCTGACACTAGCCTGGACGATGAACTGCCCACCACCTCTGCCGGCGCTAGTGGACAGGACCCCTCGCCACAGGACCACCACACCAGCACCCCACCCCCTGCAGACGGACAACCACCACGCAAGCGGTCCCTGAGATCCAGGAACAAGACAGAGCAAGATGGCAAGACCCCCGCCAGGAAATGAGACCACCCTGATTGTCCTCCCACTGTCCCACTTTGTTACCCTTTCCATACTTTAACTGCCCCAGCTCCACTTCCTTTGCCCATATGGGCAGTGCACCTGTGTGACCAATAGACTGGACTCTGCCATGGACATTCCTCCACCATCCCACATCACCATATTACAACCCCCCTTTATTTTTGAGCACTTAAATAAACACCCTTGAAGCACAAAACAATCTGGAGTCAGTCTGTGATTTGGTAAAATGTATTATCAATGACAGTGTCAAAATGCGTTTCTAGTTGTAAAGTCAACATACCTATGTCACACATCACAAGTCCTTGAAGGATGCATGCAGATGACACATGTTGGGAACCACACCTGTGAAACCGTAATGGAAAGGTACAACTCAGTTATCAAATAATGCTGTGAAATTACACACAGGATAGAGGAAGACGTGTGACAGTGAATGTAATGGTAAAAATGAAAATGTTCTCACCTGTGTGTCACTGGAAATATTGCTGTGTGACTGACTCCCTGTTTTCGATGTCTTCTTCCTCAGCTTCCTCCTCATCACTGTCCACAGGCTCCACAGGCTCCACAGCTGCCACAACACTGTCATCTGGACCATCCTCCTGCAAAAAAGGCACCTGGCGTCGCAATGCAAGATTGTGAGGCATCGAGCAGGCGATGATGATCTAGCACACCTTCTTCGGTGAGTAGAATAGGGAACCACCTGTCATATGGAGGCACCTGAACCTGGCCTTCAGGAGGCCGAAGGTCCATTCGATCACCCTCCCAGTCCGGCCATGGGCCTCATTGTAGCGTTCCTCTGTCCTGGTCCTGGGATTCCTCACTGGGGTCAATAGCCAGGACAGGTTGGGGTAACCAGAGTACCCTAATAGCCACACACGGTGCCTCTGGAGTTGACCCATCATATCAGGGATGCTGCTATTCCGCAGGATGTAGGCATCATGCACTGAGCCAGGAAACATAGCATTTACCTGAGAGATGTACTGGTCTGCCAAACATACCATCTGTACATTCATAGAATGATAACTCTTCCGGTTCCTGAACACCTGTTCACTCCTGTGGGGGGGACCAGAGCTACATGGGTCCCATCAATAGCACCTATGATGTTGGGGATATGTCCAAGGGCATAGAAGTCACCTTTAACTGTAGCCAAATCTTCCACCTCAGGGAAAATGATGTATCTCCTTACTTGTTTCAGTAGGGCAGCCAACACTCTGGACAACACGTTGGAAAACATAGGCTGGGACATCCCTGATGCCATGGCACTGTTGTCTGAACAGACCCTTTTGCAAGGAAATGGAGCACTGACAGCACCTGCACGTCAGGGGGGATTCCAGTGGGATGGTGGATTGGTGACATCAGGTCTGGCTCCAACTGGGTACATAGTTCCTGGATAGTGGCACGGTCAAACCTGTAGGTGATGATTAAATGTCGCTCCTCCATTGTCAACAGGTCCACCAGCGGTCGGTACACCGGAGGATTCCGCCATCTTCTCAATCGTCCCAGCTGACGGTGCCTAGGAAGGACAACAGCGACCACAGAGTCAACTTTTTTCCAGGTATGTACCCACAGATACACAGAACACGACACCAGACACAAAACCCTTCCTGTATGTGTGTTGAGTGTAGGCCTAGCTATGTGTGATGCAGAAGTAAATGACGCCATGGGGGCCCCTGAAATGGCGGCTGCCTGACCTCTAAACTGGGACAATTGGATTGTGAGGTAACTGCGCTGGCATTGCACACCGTCACGGTAGGCGGTCGTAGACCGTGGCGCAATGCTGCATTGGTTAACATTGGACCCTATGGGTCCCAGGAGCCAATGAAGAAGTGCGCCGGCGTTGATGATACGCACCGCCGTGGACGTCACCGCCGCGGACGTCACCGCCATTTTCTATCTGTTCAATCACTAGATACCTGATCTTCGACAGGAGAGGACCTACACTGCAAGTGCTGCTGTGATCTCGGTCTGGAAGCAACGATGGCTGCTGCGTCTGGGGAAAGGGCCCCTGTCTTCACTGCTCAGGAGTTGGAGAAACTAGTAGACGGGGTCCTCCCCCAGTACACGCTACTCTACGGTCCTCCAGACCAACAGGTAAGTAAACAGGGAGCACGTTGTATGGGCTCGGCCTGGGTGGAGAGGGCTGGTTGTAAGAGGGAAGGGGGCAGAGTTCAGGGAACATGAATGCATGTGAATGCATGTGCCACATGGCTAGGGTAGGGAGGAGGGACACTCATATCGACGGTGCAGTTGGTAATGACTTCTCTTCTTCCCTTGTGCATGTCATGTAGGTCAGCGCCCACCAGAAGAAGGACATTTGGCGTGCCATCGCCAAGGACGTACGGACCCTGGGGGTCCACCAGAGACGGGGCACCCACTGCCGGAAAAGATGGGAGGACATTCGCCGCTGGAGCAAGAAGACGGCGGAGGCTCAGCTGGGGATGGCCTCCCAACGTGGGAGGGGTGCCCGTCGCACCATGACCCCCCTGATGTTCCGGATCCTGGCGGTGGCCTACCCTGAGTTGGATGGGCGCTTGAGGGCATCACAGCAGACACAAGGGGGTGAGTACAACCTCATTCTTGGGACTTGGCGCGCAGTTGAGGGGCTGGCTGAGGGAGGAGGGCTGTGGGTGTACCTAGGCCAGGCAGAAATACGTAGGCTAGGCCCCTCTGTAATGCAGGGCATGTGGCACTCCACCCCACCTCAGTAGTCGGCCAAGTACAGGTATAGATGCCCCTGTGGCATCCATGTGTGCAGATGTCCACCATAGGCATGTAGGCCAGATCCCAGGATTTGCTTCTGTGGAGGCCAAGAGCACGGCGTAGTGCAAGGGGCTGCTGTGTCTGTATTGTCCGCCAACGGTAGCGGTAAGCCATGGACTCAACCTGTCTTTCTTCTGTCGTCCCCTCCCCCTTTTTCTGCTCTCCCTGTTCTTTTGTGCATCAGCATCATCAGGCGGAGGTACAGTGGCACCGGGGCACGAGGGAGCTGCATCCCACATGGCCATGGAGGGCCACACCACGGACTCAGAATGCACCAGTGGGACGGAGGGCGAGGGGAGCTACACGTCGGACACCGGATCACCAACCAGCGACACGGACTCGTCTGCCGATGGGAGCTCACTTGTGGTGGCGCCACCATCTGTGCCCCCTACTTCTACAGGTACAGCCGCCACCTCCCCTACCAGCACCACCCTCCCAGCAGCCCCTCAGCCTTCGCCCCATGCCCGCTCACCCAGGAGGGTGGGCATCACCTTTGCCGCAGGCACCTCAGGCCCTGCCCCTGCCACCCCTGCTGCCCTCAGTGAGGAGGCCATTGACCTCCTCAGGTCACTCACTGTTGGGCAGTCTACCATTGTGAATGCCATCCAGGGTGTAGAAAAGGAGTTGCAACACACTAATGCATTCCTGGAGGGCATTCATTCTGGTCAGGCTGCCCATCATCGAACCCTGCAATCTCTGGCCTCACCACTGATGGCAGCCATTGTCCCTGTCTCTAGCCTCCCCCTTCCAACTCCCTCCACCCAGACCCAATCCCCTGTACCCCAGCCTTTCCCAAGCACACCATAAGACAAGCATGCATACACCTCAACACACAAAAGTAGCTCAGGCAAACATAGGCACCACACAACCCACAGGCACACACATAAGCATCACACACATGCAGACACTGCCTTCACTGTGTCCCCCTCCTCGTCGTCTGCCTCCTCCCTCCCAGTGTCGTCTACACTCTCATCTGCATGCACTACATCTACAGGCAGCAGGACTCGCACCAGAACCCCCAGCACCACACCCCGTTCACCTGCACTCATCACCTCCACTCACATTTACACGTCCCCTGTGTCCTCTCCCAGTGTGTCTGTGACGCCCCCTCCCAAAGTACACAAACACAGGCACCCACACACCCAACATCCATCCACCTCACAATAGCCTCCAGTACCTGCACCTGCACCCAAAACACCTAAAGTGACACCTCCTACAACCACCTCCTCTTCCTCCACTCCCAGACCACCTCCAGCTACCCATCCCAGTGTTCGTCAGAAACTGTCCCTCTGCAAAGTTGACCTTTTTGCCCCCACCCCCACCCCTCCAATTCATCAGTCCCGTTGTAGCGCCTCAGCCAAAAAGCCTCCAGTACCAGTGGTGCGTGTTACAGGTGTGTGGAGTGCACCGGCCACCAGGGCAGGCAGTGTGATACGGAGCCAAGGCACTGCCAGTCCTCTCCCTGTAAAGGCTCTGAAGTTGGAAAGTGGCCGACGGGACCGGGTGAAGAGTCCTGGAGGCAAAACAACTCACAGGGGTCCCAGGGGGATTGCAGAGTCAGTTGTGACTCCTCCAAAGGTGGGGAAGGGCCCGATGAAGTCTGCACAGCCTGGTGTGAGCATCATGGCGGAGAAGGGCGGCATCCTTGCCGGCGGCCGGGATGCCACTGCCAGCACTGTCGTCACTGGTCAGGAGACAACCGCCAGAGTCATTGCCCAGGAGGGCACAACTATCGTCACTGGTCAGGAGACCACCGCCAGAGTCATTGCCCAGGAGGGCACAACTATCGTCACTGGTCAGGAGACCATTGCCCAGGAGGGCACAACTATTGTCACTGGTCAGGAGATCACAGCCAGAGTCAGTGCCCAGGAGGGCACAACTATCGTCACTGGTCAGGAGACAACCACCGGAGTCAGTGCCCAGGAGGTTCCCGGCAGCCACAGCCCCGCTGGGCAATGAGGGACCGTCATGCCACACACCAATGCACAGGTCAGAGACCGCCATGGCAAAGCACCGCTGAACAGGGCATGCACCGCTGAACAGTCCTGAGACCGCCATGGCGAAGCACCGCTGAACAGGGCAAGCACCGCTGAACAGGGCAAGCACCGTTGAACAGTCCCGAGACCGCCATGGCAAAGCACCGCTGAACAGGGCATGCACCGCTGAACAGGGCAAGCACTGCTGAACAGGGCAAGCACCGCTGAACAGTCCTGAGACCGCCATGGCAAAGCATCACTGAACAGGGCATGCACCGCTGAACAGTCCTGAGACCGCCATGGCGAAGCACCGCTGAACAGGGCATGCACTCCTGAACAGGGTAAGCACCGCTGAACAGGGCAAGCACCGCTGAACAGTCCTGAGACCGCCATGGCAAAGTACCGCTGAACAGGGCATGCACTGCTGAACAGGGCAAGCACCGCTGAACAGGGCAAGCACCGCTGAACAGTCCTGAGACAGCCATGGCAAAGCACCGCTGAACAGGGCATGCACTGCTGAACAGGGCAAGCACCGCTGAACAGGGCATGCACCGCTGAAGAAGGAAAAGACCGCCACATCAAGCATCGTTATCCCATGTGCAGCTGGGACAGTGACGGGACAGGGACTGTCACAGAGAGACTAATCCAGTCTAGGCACCAGTCCCCCTCCAGAACCAGTGGAGAGATCCATCCACTACCTCTGTCCTTCACAGGATGAAGCACTCTGGCCACCAGTCCCCCTCCAGAACCAGTGGAGAGATCCATCCACTACCTCTGTCCTTCACAGGATGAAGCACTCTGGGCACCAGTCCCCCTCCAAAACCAGTGGAGAGTGTTATCTACTTGTGAGACTGTGGCTTTGCACTCCCCAGGATTGAACAGTGGGCAAACCACCCACTGTAGAGACTTGTGAGACTGTGGCTTTGCACTCCCCAGGATTGAACAATGGGCAAACCACCCACTGTAGAGACTTGTGAGACTGTGGCTTTGCACTACCCAGGATACATCAATGGGCATGGAGCCCCGTTGTGGATGTGGCGTGGTGCTGTAATCCGGCTGAGGTGCCCCCTCCTTCCCTTCCCCCTGAGGTTCCTGTTGTTTTTCTCTCTGATGCCCCGGCAGTGTTCTCTCCATTTGTGGACAGGTATCTTGTGTGGGCCTCGCCCATGCATTTTTGGCCTAGTGGTGCACGGACATTGAGTAGTGCATATCCGCACTACTTCTCGTAATGTATATACCTTTGTGTGAGTTTATATATATATCTGTATATATTTGACGCACGTATTTTGATACATTACAATGTTTGCACTGATTTTGTTTTGTCTTTGCATTCTTCCGGGGGGGGGGGGGTTGTGGGTTGTTACAGTGCTGTTTGCACATGCATTGGTGTGTGTGTTGTAATATGCGATTGTTGCGTGTGTGTCCCCCTGACTTTTGCCTCCCCCCTCCCCTACGCTGTGTGCGAGTCCGCTGTTTGCGAGTGTGCAAAAAACGAACTCGCAATTAGCGAGTGGGTGTCGCAAATTGCGATTACCTTCAAAATTGCTTGCAGATGCAGCAGAACACTCCAGAAAGCATACCAGAACACTCTGGAAACACTTCCTGGCACATGATGATGACATCACAGCCAGGAAGTTAACAAATACACCTGGGAGGAGGGCTCAACAGTGAGCAGTGTCTCTGCCACTCACAGTAGGGTGCTGAGGAGTGGTAGGCACAGCACCATGGACGCAGCAGGGACCAGCCAGGCTGGCAGGAGGGGCAGGAGATCATTGATAACAGCCAGGACAGATTAATGTGGCACATGGAGTTAATGTGCCACATGACTGGTTGGCATTTTCCTGCCCATGGACAATTTCAACTTGTATATAGTTTCTTCATGACATTAATAAAACAGTTATTTTTGTTCCACTTAACAAATGGTTAATAGGTGAGTATGGTGGGAGTTGACATGTACCGTCCAAAATATTGCGTTGCAATGTGGTCCCGTCTCAGTCTGCCTTGATTAGCTAGACTCCTATCCCCATGATGGCGATGTGGTTGTTCTTGCTCTTCATCATCAGGATCTGGGTCTGCAGGGGTGAGAGGTAGCCCACGTCGGGTGGCTATGTTGTGGAGGATGGCGCATGCGACCACAATTTTGAAAGCGGTAATGGGGGAGTATTGGAGGGCGCCTCCACTGCGGTGGAGGCATCTGAATCTTGCCTTCAGCAGTCCGAAGGTGCGCTCGATCAGGTTCCTGGTCCTCTTATGCGCACTGTTGTATTGCCTCTCTGATTCAGTTCTGGGTGTTAAAAACGGAGTCATGATCCAAGGCCTGAGAGCATATGCACTGTCACCTGTTGGGCACAAAAGTACACGGTTAGGAAGTCCAGATTGTCGTGCACAGTGACCTGTGTGTATGTCTGCAAGTGTCTGTGGCTCTACCTAGGAGGTAACCGTCTCCAAATTCCCCACGTTCCAGGCGTTGATGTATCCCACTATGCCTAAAAATGTATGAGTCATGGGTACTGCCAGGAAACTTAGCTACGATGTCCGTGATGACATAATGGGCATCACAAACAACCTGTATGTTGAGTGAGTGGGTACACTTCCTGTTGCGGAAAATGTGTTCCAGATTAGCAGGGGGGCATATTTGAATGTGTGTCTCATCTACACACCCTATGACATGAGGAAAGTGGGCAATGCGGTAAAAGTCCAGCTTGGTGCTGTTAATTTCTGCCTCATTCCTTGGTAAGTATATGAAGTGAGACATGTGCGTGACTAAGGCATCTAGGAATGCCCTGAGGAACCTTGACACTGCACTTTGGGATACCCCACCTGCCACGGCAATGACCCCCTGATAGCTCCCTGAGGCCAAGAGGTGCAGTGCGCATAGTACTTGCACATGCGTAGGGATGGCGCAGCCACGCAGAGTCTTGTGTTCTAGCTGTGGTTTCAGTAAATCAATTAATTCTAGAATGGCTGCGCTGCTAAGGCGGTATTTGTCATAGATCTCTTCAGTTTGCTGAAAAAGAGTCTGCCTGGTTCTATATATCTTCTCCTGTCTGTGGCCCCTCCTCCTCCTCTGCTGGGCTGCGTAGACTCTCCTCCTCACTGCTATCAGGTATATCTCCGCCATCTTGAGTAACCCAGATGCCTTCTGGGTCCCCTTTTATACTTTTGTAATGGTTACCACCTGCTCTGAGTTAGTGGTAAATGGGACATGCAAACTGGGCTTTTTGCGACTAGTCGCAATTTGCGAGTTGCAATTGCATAAGGTTTGCGACTCGCAAATTGCGACTTGCAATTTGCGGGTCGCAAAATGGGGTCGCACCGGATGCGACTCGCAAACAGGTCCCATCGCTTTTTGCGAGTCGGAAATGGGCTTTTTGCATCCCATTTCCGATTTTGCACTGTCGCAAATTGCGATTCGGCCCGTTTGCGAGTCGCGATCGTTTGCTACATCTGGCCCATACTTAATTAAAAAAGCAATGTAAACATTGTAACTTTGTTTTCAATATATACATTTTTACAACAGTTAAAACATAACATTTCACCAAGTCTCTTATAGATTAAATTAAAAAAATAGTGAAAGTGGGTGATTTTTTTAAACATTATATAAGTAAATACATACATTCAAATTATTTAAAAACATAATACAAATATAACTTAAGGAGCTAATGTTTTGTGCCATTTTTATTTTTAATAATTCCAGGCTGATATTAGTTATGTTATTTTGAATAAGTTATGCTTATACTTTACATTAAAATGCATTTATTTAGTTATATAAAATATTGGACATGAATAATTTCCCCTGTATTTCCCTATTGAGAAATTTTGTCCCTGGTGGCAAAGATGTAAACAAACAGCTGGAAAGTAATTAGTGGTAAATTTATGGTTAAAAATGGATTGTAAGAGCCTCCTCATATGAAGGCATGGATACACTCAAGTCTACACGTAGGTGTAAATCTCCTCTCAGAAATGGCGAGTAGCAAAAATGTGGAGATTTACACGAGGGTGCAGGAGAAGATCTACATGTGAGAAGATTAACTCACGTAAATTACCATTGTGAACCAGCTGTTGAATCTTTATTCCTAAGCCCAAATATGAGTCGAATTGTCACGTTCTACCTGGGCTGTTGGGTGTGTTGGATCAAAGCAGCCATCACACATAAATGGGCTAGGTCCAAAGCAAGATAATGTTAGGGGGAAGGAAGACATCACTGCACAGACTGTGTAGACTGTGTGTGGCTTTGTAGTATGTATTTCTTTGCATTCTCCTCTTCCACATCAACACACTTGCCAGTGGAATGATACTGAGGAGGCAATCCAATTGTGAGATGTCTCCTGATAAAGGTCCCAAATGTAGTTCTACCCAGTGATTCTGTAAGTTCTATATATCTAAGGCATAGGAACTCAGGGTAAATGGACACTCATGTTCGATGACACACTTGACATTTTGAAGGGACCAAATCAATAGTAAGTGCATCTCAATTTTAGATGAAGTTGAAACAAGGAACAGATAACATCCATGATCACTCTGTTTCTATTTTGATGAAAGGGATCCAAAATATTCAAGGGTCATCTTCATTATGTCCAGACACGCAATCAGCCAAACATTGACAATAGCTGGTGTACAGAGCTTCCTTTACAGAGATGGGCACAAGATGAAGGGAAAGGTAGGCATTCCACTTCCTTTTTTAAAGTGCTTGACACTAGCCATGCCATTGACTTCAGAATTTGTTAAGATGTACCGTATCTGAAGTTACATGCTGACCTACTGATATCCCTTGAAGGAAAGGTGAACATAAACAAGGGTTTCTGCTCTCTTGTCTGGAACCAGATACAACAAACTAGTTACAAGGTACATGTTCTTAAACAAATAATTTGGCAACTACGGCAAATGGGGAGGTGGAGGTTGCATCATTAAAATTGACTGTCCACGTACGAAAGAGCAACACCACTTATGGGTCACTGCAAGTCCTTCCTGGGCATAATTGGAAGGAGCAGCATAACAACAGTGTAAAGAAGGAACATCGGGCCACATGTACAAAGCATTTTTCTAGTTGCAAACGGGAATTGGCCCATTTGTGACTAGAAAAAAGTTTTGGGGGATGTACAAAGTCAAAGTTGCGATTCAGTAACTTGTTTCCGAATTGAAATTTGGGTTTTGCGATTCGATATTAGGAAGGGGCGTCCCTTACTAATACTGAATCTGAATAGTCTGTCTGATTGTTTTATGACCGTGAATGTGGTCGCAAAACAATCACAGTTAGCACCAATTTCAAATTGGTGCTAACCCATTCGCACAGAGGAAGGGGTCCCCAAAGGACACTTTACCCTTGGTGGATGCATGCGAAAATGTTTTTTAAGAGCAGGCAGTGGTCCCAGGGACCACTGCCGACTCTTCAAAAATGAAACTGAAACGTTTATTTTCTTTTTTTAAACGCAGCCTGCTTTCCATTAAGGAAAATGGGCTGTGTTTAAAAAAAAGATTGCTTTTTTTAAAAGCAATCTCAGACATGGTGGCCACCATTCCTCTGATTTTCGTGATTACCGATGGGTCGCAAATTGCGATCTACCTCATTAATATTAATGAGGCAGTTCTATTTGCAACCTGCCGGGAATTGCAAAAAAAACACAGTGGAGTTTCTTACACTTGGAATTGCGATTCCTTAATTGCGATTCACATGTGATCGCAATTAGGAAATCGGAATTCAAAATATTCATACATGTGGCCCATAGTGCCTGACAACGTGTCCTGGTTGTCTCTAGAGGTGGGTTGAACTTATAGAGTTTCACTCAGTTGAATTCCACAGAGTTACATGAAAACTTCAGAAGATTCAGCAGAGTTTTGTGAATGGGTGGATATTGGCACATTGCTCTGATTTTTACAACTGGGAGTTCGTTCTGCGCTGAAAAATCAGCACGAACAACACCAAGTGGCCTGGAAGAAGGCATTGCTGCTTGGGTTGATTTTTCTGCTGCTCGAGTAGATTTTCTACTAGAGTGGCATTTTTCAAACCATGAACCACCTACGTCTGTGCACAGTGAGAAAATGTTACCGGGGGTGTCCTAGCTCCTGGAAATCGTGCTAGGGGATGCCAATGCTCACTTACGCTCCACAAGTTGCCATTGGTGAGCCATGCAAGAGAAAAACTCCACCACAAAGCGGTTGTTGGAATGTGGCACTCTGTATTATGAGAGTAATTCGGAGTGGCCAAAATGTCACCAAAATGTCATCCTCTGCAACCTCAGACGGCTGCACAGTGGTGGTGCTGCTGGGGAGGGGGCTCCTGCCCATCCCTTGCAACCTCGGATGGCTGCACAACCATGGTTGTTGGTGGGCCTCTGTCACAGTTCCTGGTCCAGCCTGCTGGTGCAGGCTGCTTGATCTTCCTGCCAGCTGGTGCAGGCTCCTTCCCTTCCTGCCTGCTGGGGCAGGCTCCTTCCCTTCCTGCCTGCTGGGGCAGGCTCCTTGATCTTCCTGCCTGCTAGTGCAGGCTCCTTGATCTTCCTGCCTGCCGGGCAGACTCTTTGGCCTTTCGTGTGGCAGGTGCAGGCTCCCTGCCCTTCTTGATGGCTGGGGCTTTCTCCCTCCCCTTGAGGATGGCTGGTGCAGGCTCCTTCCCCTTCATTACATGTGGCCTGGATCCCTTTCCACCACGAGGGGGTGCGGTTAGGACTGGGCTCATGGACTGTGTGGCTGAGGTGCTTGGCTGGGTTCATGATACCCTGTCCATATGTGCAGGACAGGGGAGGGGTAGGGAAGAGGTCAATGGTGGAGGGAAATGTTTTTTAGGGATACTGGGGTGGGAAGAGGGAGAAAAAATGGGAGTGGAGGATGAGGGAGTGTTGTTGGAGGTGTCTATCTGTTGCTTTTGGGTGCAGGCTCATGGGCTGTATGCTGTTGTGAGGTGGATGGCTGTTGGGTGTCTGAGTGCTTGCGTTTGTGTACCTTAGGAGGGGGGGACAGACACAGTGGGAGAGGACACAGGAGATGTGTGCATGGATGTTGTGGAGGTGTCTGTCAGAGAGGTGTGTGTTCTGCATGGTGTGGTGATAATGCTGGTAGTGAATGATGATGTAGTGCATGCAGGTGTGTTTTTGGATGTGGCTGGGAGGGAAGTGGTGGAGGGGAAGGAGGGGGAGACAGTGGAAATAGTGGATGCTGGTGTGTCTGCAACTGGATGGTGTTTGTGAGAGTGCCTGTGGCATTGAAGTGTGGTGCTTGTGTTTGCCTGTGACACTCTTGGGTGTTGTCTTGTGTGCATGCTCGTCTGTATGTGTGCTTGGGATAGGTTGGGGTTGAGGGGAGTGAGACTGGGCAGTGGAAGTTGGAGGGGGGACAGTAGAAACAGGTACTATGGCGGCCATCAGAGAGGAGGCCAGAGCCTGAATCGATCTCTGTTGGGCCGACAATCCAGTGTAAATGTCCTCCTGAAATGCATTAGATTGTTGCATCTGGACTGCCAGCCCCTGGACGGCATTCACAGTGGTTGACTGCCCTACAGAGATGGATCTCAGGAGGTTTCATAGCCACCTCACTTAGGGCAGCAGGTGTCACTGGGGCAGGTCCTGAAGTGCCTGGGGTGAAGGAGATGCCCACCCTCATGCGTGAGCGGGCATGGGCAACTCGATGAGGGGCTGCTGGGTGGGCGGTGCTTGTACGGGGGTGGCGGATGTACCTGTAGCTAGGGTGGTCACTGAAGTGTCCACCACCACCAGGGACCTTCTGTCGGAGGAGGTATCTGTGTCTGAACTGTCCCCTCCTGTCTCTGCCGTGGTGCTCCCCTCACCCTCCATCCCACTGGTGCCCTCAGCGTCCGTGGACTCTGCCTCCTGGGTCCTGTGGGATGCAGCTCCCTCCATCGCTGGTGCCTCTGCTTCTCCACCAGATGATGCTAATGCACACAAGGACAGGATGACAAAACAAGAAAGGGGGGAGACAAAGGATACACTGGGTCAATGGCTGCACCAACACCACCGTTGGCGTACACAGCACCCTCGCACACAGGGAACAGGCCTACGCAATATGCATTGCACACCCAGAGAAATAGCATGGCTTCAAGGCATGGGGAGGGGCACACACCGCCAAATGCAGCACACCTGGGACCCACGCAGCCCTGACCAGTAGTGGATGGCAACGAGCTAGGTAGCTAAATTTGCCCTTCTGCACCCTAGACACAAGGGGCCTTACACTGCAATGTCAGGCCTGGCCTAGGGGCATCCACTGGCACACATCCCCCAACCGGATACCACCCTAACATGCGTAAGTTGTAATGATGGGCACTGTACTCACCCCTTTGTGGCTGCTGTGTTGCTATCAAGAGCCCATCTCGCTCTGGATAGACCACCGCCAGTATGCGGGCTATCAGGGGGGTCAAGTTCGATTGGCACCCCTTACTCGTTGGGATGCCATCCCCAGCTGGGCCTCTGCTGTCTTCATGCCCGGCGTCTCAAGTCCTTCCACCGTCTGCAACAGTGGGTGCTCTGCCTGCCACAGACCCCCAAGGTCCACACCTCCTTGCCGATGGCACGCCATATACCATTCTTTTGAGGGACGCTAACCTGCAGAGGCAATACAGACAGGAAAATAGAATTAGACAAACAGTCCTGCCTGTTACACATATGGCCCACCATACCCCTTCACATCACCACTTACACACACATGGCCCAGCACACAACCTGTATGCCACCAAGAGGACATCAACCCACCGCCCTTACACAAGGCCATCACACACACAGCTCCATGCATTCATGCCACATGCATCGTGCTCACAGTGTACTCACCCGTTGGTCTGGAGGCCCATACAGCAGTCCGTACTGGGGTAATACCCCATCCACCAGTTTCTCCAACTCCTCAGAAGTGAAGGCTGGGGCCCTTTCTCCGGTCACACGGGCCATGGTAGGTTCCAGACACAGGTCACAACAGCACATGCAGTGTAGGTCCTCTCCAATGGAAGGTCAGGTAACAAGTGAGGAATCAGATAGGAAATAGCAGTCACGTCCGCGGCGGTGCATACAGTCACCATTGGCATAGCTCATCATTGGCCACTGTAACCCATAGGGCCCAATGTTAGCCAATGAGGAGTTGCACTGCGGTTCCCGACTGCCTCCCGCAATGGCGCACAACGTCAGCGGAATTACCTCACTTCCACCTGTCCCTCCACATAGGACAGGCGGATGCCATTTCAGGGTGGGGGGGCCGGCCCTGGAATAATGCTGTCACAGGAGATTTTAGCATATACTGGACACATCACAATGACCCATTTCATGTTTACAGGATGCAAAGTTCTGTTCTGTTTCCATTGTTCTGTTTGTGACCGGCTCCTCACTCTTGTGTCCCTTAGATACCTACCGCTGCAGATGAATAGGAGATGGAGACATCCCCCGTGTATAGACCCCTGGTGGACTTGGCTACACTGGAGGACAGGCACATAATACTCACCTATAGACTGGACAGGCCACAATCACTGAGCTGTGTGCCCAATTGGAGTCTGAACTCATATCTGCTATCCGTCACCCCACTGGGATCCCCCCTCTTGTGCAAGTGCTATCTGTACTCCATTTCCTAGCAACTGGTTATTTCCAAGTTACAGTGGGTTTGGTAGCAGGAATGTCACAGCCAATGTTCTCAATAGTGCTGACAAGAGTAATTAGTCAATCTTCCTCAAACAAGGTGGTTGCATGCTGATCATTGCACATTTGGCAACAAGGAAGTCCGAAAATGTAAAATCATATGTAAAAAGGTGCCAACCTGGTGCAGAAACCCAACCACCACGGGTTTCGAAAAATGCCCAACCACATAGGCGGTAGCCAGACCGGCTACGTAGTGTGCTGTATGTAACAATATGCAAAATCTAGAAAGAGCAACCAGGGCACTCCAAGGTAAGTAACAGTTACTTTAATCCTTAGCGTTGCAAAGTATGAACAGACATAATAAGAAAGTACAAGTCCATGTGAACAGTTGAATATACGTGAGATCGGTGACAGCCAACACGTGTTTCGTCCTAAAAGGACTTCTTCAAGGCTTAAAGAATTAATGTATTTGGATGGCTCAGTATTTCTGTGTGCAGTAATTCAACGCAGCCATATCAGGAAAACTGAGTATTGAGTCTCCAGGTAAGGGAGGGTCCCTGGTTACAACAGGGACCAATAGTGATCTCCAGGGCAAACGGACTGCCCTGTGGGGTGTACCCGTAGTCCAGGAAACACACTCCGTCTGTGGTCTGAGTAGACCCAGTCGATAATTCCCCAGAATCCGGGAATCAGAGACACCTCAGTACGCGTGCCGGGTAAAGCGAATGATAACGCTTTACCCGGCACGCTTTACCCGGCACGTGTTGGCTGTCACCGATCTCACGTATATTCAACTGTTCACATGGACTTGTACTTTCTTATTATGTCTGTTCATACTTTGCAACGCTAAGGATTAAAGTAACTGTTACTTACCTTGGAGTGCCCTGGTTGCTCTTTCTAGATTTTGCACAGGGCTGACAAGAGTGTTGTCTGCCCTGATAAAACACATGTGCAGTTACATTGTTTTCCCCCAAGTTGAGGATTTGGCCACTGTGAAGGCTGAGTTTTATGCAATGGGACATATCCCCAACATAATTGAGGCGACTGATGGAACACAGACTGCATTTGTCCCCTCCGGCAGAATGAGCAGGTGTTCAGGAATCGTAAGAGTTTCCACTCTATGAATGTTCAGTTGGTGTGCTTGGTGGACCAGTACATCTCACACATCAATGCTAAGTATCCTGAGTTGGTGCATGATGCCTTTGTCCCGAGGAATAGCAGCATCCCAAATGTGATGGGCCAACTACAGAGGCACAGGGTGTGGCTAATAGGTGAGCCCTGGTTCCCACCCAGTATATGTTGGTGTATGAGTATGGTGTGGGCCATATAGGATAGTGTGTGGCTAAAGGTTGTCCCTCAATATTTGCAGGTGACTCTGGTTACCCAAACCTATCATGGCTGCTGACCCCTGTCAGAAATGCCAGGACATGGGCAGGAGAACGTTAAAAAAAGGCACATGGGTGAACCAGAAGGCTAATTGAAAGGACCTTTGGCCTCCTGAAGGCCAGGTTCCGGTGCCTCCATCTAACAGGTAGATCCCTGTGCTACTCACGCAAGAAGGTCTGCCAGATAGTGGTGGCATGCTGCATGTTGCATAACCTGGCCCTCAGACGCCAAGTCCCATTCCTGCAAGAGGAGGAGGCTGGAGATGCCCGTGTGGCAGCAGTAGACCTTGTGGACAGTGAGGATGAGGAGGCAGAGGATGAGGAGGAGGACAACAGAACAAATGGTATCCGACAATACTTCCAATGACACACAGGTAGAACAGTGTCACTTCACATTTCTATGACTTTTGTTTTAATTTGTGTGCCAATGGCATACTGATATTTGCAACTTACTGTTCCCTCTGGCAATTCATTTTGCAGATGTTGGTGACCCGATATATACTCCTGGTGTGATCACTACAGCCAGCTACAGGTCATTATTCTATGCTCATTCTATGTACATTTGATTTGCAATGTTTCAACCTGTTACAAGGAATACAAATTCGATACACATGGCATACTTCAAAATGTTTTTTTTTAAAGGGTGTTTATTGAAGTGCTAATATATGGAGGGGCACGTGCAATGGGATGGGGTGATGATGGAGGAAAGTCCAGGGTATTGTTCCAGTCTATTTGTAGCACAGGTGCATTGTCCATGGGGACATAGGAAGGGGAGCAATGGCAGTTCAAGGTAGACAGGTTGACAGACTGGGACATAAGGGTGACAATCAGGAGAGTCTCATTTCCTGGCGGGGTCTTGGCAAGTGTCTCTGACTTCTGTCTAAATTGCAGGGAACGTTTGTGGGGTGGTTCACCTTCTGCACGGGAGGGGTGCTGGTGGCCTGTTCGTGCTGTGGTGGGGCCTCCTGGACACTAGCGGCAGTGAAGGTGGAAGGCTGTTCAGATGTCTGGCTAGTGGCAGGGGCCCGCTGGTGTGAGATTGCCTCCCTCATAATGTTGGCCATGTCTGCGAGCACCCCAGCAATGGAGATCAGGGTGTTGTTGATGGCCTGCAAGTCCTCCCTTATCCCCTGGTACTGTCGCTCCTGCAGCCGCCTGTTCTCCTGCACATTGTCTAGAATCTGGCCCATCATGTCCTGGGAATGTTGATAGGCTCCCAGGATCTCTGTGAGAGACTCCTGGAGAGTTGGTTCCCTGGGCCTGTCTTCCCCCTGGCGCACAGCAGTCCTCCCAGTTTCCCTGTTGGCCTGTGCCGCTGTCCCCTCAACCGTGTCCCCACTGCCATGGACCCCAGGTCCCTGATTGTCTTGGGGGCGAGGTGTGCACTGGGGTCCCTGTAGAGGTGGTCATACTGCTGATTGATGTGTCCTGGGGACAGAGGTATGGGTTCGCTGGGTGGGTGCTGTGGTGGTGTTTCCTGATGGGGAGTCTCTGTGGAGGTGTGTGACTGGGCCTAGGTAACCGGCTGTCCAGTGGTGCCTGATTGGCCAGGTAGGTCATCCAGATCCTGAAGACCAGAGTTACTGTCACTACTGTGGGCCTCTTCAGTTGGGGGACTGGATAGTGCTGGCACCTCTTCTCCACGGACATTGGCTGGGGTACCTGTGGGGATGTAAATGCTGTGTTATGGTTTCAGTGTCTGACATATTGTACATCTGTGGCTTCCCCTCTTTGGATTTGCCCTGGCACCTTTCACTTGTGTATGTTAGTGTATGGTAGGATTGTTAGTTATCTATGGTGTGCATGCTTTAGTGATGAGTGTCCATGCAGGGCTGTAAGAGGTGTCTATGCATTGGTATGGCATGCAGGGCTTGGTATTGGGATGAGTGAGATGTGATGGTGGGGTGTGTGGGAAGTAGTGGAGTGATGGGAGTGAGGGTGAGGGTACGTGATGGCATGCAGGTAGGGGGGTGATAGTAGTATAGAGTTGAGTTACCAGAGTCTAGTCCTCCTCCGACTCCAGCCAGGCCCTCAGGATGCAGTATTGCCAAGACTTGCTCCTCCCATGTTGTGAGTTGTGGGGAAGAAGGTGGGGGCCCACTCCCAGTCCTCTGTACAGCGAGCTGGTGTTTTGCTGCAATGGAATGTACCTTCACCTTAGGTCGTTCCACCTCTTCCTGATGTCATCCCTAGTTCTTGGGTGCTGTCCCATGACATTGACCTTGTCCACGATTCTCTGCCATAGCTCCATCTTCCTAGCTATCGATATCTGTTGCACCCGTGCTCCAAATATCTTTGGCTCTACCCTGACAATTTCCTCCACCATGACCCTTATCTCCTCTTCTGTGAAACGGGGTTGTCTTTTGTGGTGTGATGAGTGTTCTGTGAGGTGTGTTGGTGAGGGTGTGTTGGGTGATGTGTCGGGGTGTGTGATGTGTAGTGCTTGAGTGGTGTATAGGTATGAATAGTGTGTGGCTCTGGTTGTGTCAGTGGCCTTGGTGTCAATCTCCTGCCAGCAATTCTTGTTGGTAAAGGGTTGTGGGTCCGTTGGTGTGTGTTTTATAGTGGTGGGTGTGGTTTGTGTATGAGTGTCAGGTGTGCGTTGTTTGAATTGTTCAATGTGGTGTTGTTTTGTATATGGGTGTCCATTGTGAGCGCGGCGGTATGTACTGCCAATGCTTTACCACCGTTGAATATCCACCATGGTGATTCGTGGGTCATAATGTGGTGGGCGTCGTTCTGTTGGCGTAACAGTGTGGGTTTTGATACCGCTAGTTTATCACTGACCTTTAGTGTGGCGTATTTGTCTATGTGGCTGAATACTGACAGATTGGTGTGTGTGTGTCACAATATGGTGAATGGATATCTGCCACGGCATCAGTAAGCTGGCGGCCGTCAGCATGGCAGTAAGTGGGATTTACCGCCAATGTCATAATGAGGGCCAAAATGTCTATCAAAAAGACATTTTCTGTCCAAACCAGTCTCCCGCTCTTATCTCATGAGACTTTTTCACTTGTCACCTGTGTTCAGTCAAAACAGGTAATGCAGAATTGTGTAATGTGAAATTTCAAGAAATCTTTTGAATTTCATGTACCACAATATTAAGAGATTACTAGAATTTCAATGGGATCATTTTTATCAGACGTGATTTTTAACTTTCTAGGGCTCGATTGAGACTTTGGATGGCTACTCCATTGGTATGACAACAGAGTATTCTGTCCACGAAACTGTTATTCTGCCCGTTAACTGTTGGCATAAAATGTCCTACGGTGGCCAAAGAGACTACTGGTCATTGAAGGTAAGCCATCTGACCATCTGCCCCATTTCTAGTTAGCAGTAGGATGGCTTTCTTTTTACTGTCTGCCACTGCTGTAATATCTAGTGTTGAGAGACAGTAAAAATAAAAAAAGACACCCATACCAAGGAAAGGTTTCCACTTTTCCAAAAACAAACTCTTACATTGAGAGTTTGTTTTGGGAAAAGTAAAAGCTCTTAAAAGTTTGGCATAAGCATTCATCACCAGTGATGAAAGTACAACAAACCTTTAAATACCTTTGTATGAACTTTGGCAGCGGTTTCTACAAACCCATACATGACAAGCCAGCAGTGAACTCTAAATTTGGCAAAGGGAGTAAAAGCAGTGTGGTGGATGTGAAGGACTTCACCACCCTGATCGCCTTTACTATTTCTGTCAACCTTTAAATCAGGCCCTTAATCTGTCTTTTGGCATTCAAAAACATCTTGCGTGCAAGACAGGATACAGTGCCTAAGATGTGTTCAACAAGACCTCTGATATGCAGTTCTGCTGAATCCTTTTAGTTTGGTACCAAACCTCTAACTCAGAAGAACCTGAAAACCCTAGCTGCTAGTTTGCATCATCGCTATGCACACTCTGCACTTTCTCCCTTTATTGTGCTTCATGTTAATAATGTTAATAACTTTTCAGAGCACAGATATTCTTCTGCTTTAGCATGGGCTCTAGCTAAGGTCCAGAACCGTTTACTTTACACAGTGCCCTAATCCTATTCTTCCTGTGGAACTGAAGCAGATAATTTCCACTGATGAAGAGAATGCCCTTCATCTCTGGAGAGTAAAAAGAAAGCAGGTTTTCCCCTTTTCCTTCCTTAGGTGACACGAGTACCCCATTCACAGTTTCTTCATACCTTCCCTGGTTCTGGCAGCATTCTGTCTTCCAGTGAGCAAGATCCCTGATTTATAGGAGTAACTCTTCAGTAACTTGTGTTAACCATCACCCTCTCACTGCAGAATTCTAAAGCTGTCACCTCTTACATATACTGCAGCTCTTACTACATTGTCTAGTAGAAGGTGTGCCAGGAAGCACCATTCCTATATTTTTCCAAAATGGCATAATAGATGCACAGACTAGAACCCTTGCTTGGACTCTCTTAACCCATGTCTATGTCTGCCTATTTTAATCAGGTACAACTGATTTCTTTTCTAGAAATACTTGCAGAGCACAGTCCAGAATTCAGTTTCCTAAACCCCCCAGCAATATTTCTAAAGTTCAAACCCTATCATAGTGCAGAATGGCGAATCACTACAAAATATTTAGGTAAAAAATAATGGACCACTGAAATAGTATGTCAAAAATATTGATGTCAGAATTATCATGATATACTTATAATGTAACCCTCCCCTGGGGCCAAAAAGAAAAAACCTGCAAAGAATGCTGTGACCCCACAGGATAAAAAAAATAAAATGGTGGCTTGGCTGCATTTATGGTGCTTATGATGCTTATGCAATGGGGAGCAGTCGTCCTGGCTGTATTCATAAACTGGACAGGAGCTACATGGATCCCTCCGGGAGCCTCCAGAGGCCCTGGGGAGCCCAACCCTAGAGCTGAAATTAGATTATATGGGGGCATGCAGTCCCCCTCCCCGAGCCTGAAAAGACCCCGGGCAGCCCGACCAAGGGTTGGCATTTAACAAAATGGGGAGGAGATGCTTGGCCCACATTCCCGAACCTCAAAAGACCCAGAGAGTCCACCTGTGTAGCTGAAATTTAACAAAATGGGGAGAGAGACTGACCTGCTCCTATAGGGAGCCTCACAAGGCCCCAGGGAGCCAGCCCCTGGAGCCAAATACTTTAAGGGGGGGGCTTCAAGGCCCCCCTCTCTAACCAATTAATGGCCCCAGGGAAACCATCCACCTTGGCCAGCTCAATAGCCAGGTCCCAGGGGCCCACTACTGGGACATAGTGATTTTCCTGCCTATAGCAGTGTGAGCAGGGAAATCTGTATTTGCTTTTACTTGGCAGGAGCATTTTTGAATGTCCCGTCAAGCAGGAGCAAACATCAAGTCCTCTCTAAGTGGGAAGAAGCTTTAAAAATGCTCCCACCCACTGGGAGGGGACTTTTGATCTGTTTCCTTGCTCACACTGATGCGGCAGGGAAACAGATCGAAATGTTGCTCCTGCCTATATGGAGTAATATTTGTAGCTGCTCCTTGCAGGCAGGGGCAATTTCGGCTCCTGCTGCATGGGGGGAACTGGCTGGGGCCACAGGGGCCTGGGGGTTCCCCCTGTTCTCCCAAAGAGAGTGGGATGGGTGCCCTGAGTGGGCACCAGGCATCTATCTTTTACAAATGTGGGCTCTGGAAGATGGTGTCCCTGGGGTTGGTAGCGGCTTGGGGAGGAGGGCCACATGGCCCCCTCCCCATTTTAAGTAATCATGGCCTTTGGTGGTGGGCTCCACAGGGTGGGATCTCTGGGGCCTTTAGAAGCTCGGAAGGGGAGACCATATAGTCTCCTCACTATTTTGTAAATGTCAGCCTGAGGGTTGGCTCCCTCAGTCCTTTAGAGGTTGGGAAGAGGGGGCCATGTGCCCCCACTCCCTTTTTAACACAGGCCCTAGGGGATGGGGTCCACAGGGCTTAAAGAGGCTTGGAAAAGGGGATGGGGACTCCAGGGTCTAACAAGCAGTGGCATTTTTCAACAGTTAAAAGTGGGTGGGCTGGCAAATGGGTGAAAAAGGTGCTGTGCAGGGGGGGAATTAAAACTTCCATACGTGCAATAAACTAATTATATTGCCACCATGCATCACATTATCGTTTAAAAGTTAAAGTGTTTAACTTTTAAATCTTTAATGTATTGCATGTCAGCAATTTACTTTTCATTGAAAAAAAAGTAAAATGAAAAACATGTAATGCTGAGTCCTTTTATTTCAAACTGACGCCTATGAAATTGAAGAATGTCCTGTTAAGAGACACCAAATGAATTTATTCTAATTTCCTTGTTTCCCAGTGGGCTATTGAAGGCTATGAGTATTGGTTGAAGTTGATTGACTTAAAGAGTGGGTAGGAAACGAGAATTTGGCAAATACAGGGATGGGAAGCTTTATGTAGAGCATGCCTTATTACGTTGCAAATTTTATAAAATGAAACTGTACAACAAGCAAGTTGTTTAGGCTTAGCAAATATCAAGGAACTAAGGCCCTCATTATGACATTGGCAGTAAATGCCGCCTACCGCCACACTGATGGCTGCCAACATACCGCTGCTGTGGCGAATATCCATTCACTATATTATGACACACACACACCAATCTGACAGAATGCAGCCATATACATAAATCCACCAGACCAAAGGTCAGTGATAAAGGTGGCAGACCCAACACCCATACCGTTACGCCCAAAAAACAACATCCCCCACATTATGACCCACGAATCACCACGGCGGCATTCAACCGTGTTAAACCATTGGCGGTACATACCGCCACGCTCAGAATGGACACCCACAAACAAAACAACAGTACATTGGCCAATACTAAAAACACACCCCTGACACTCATACACACACCACACACACACACCCACATCACTATAAAACATACACCCACATTACCCACAACCCTTTACCAACAACAGTTACTGCCAGGAGATTGACACGAACAGCACAGAGACAACTTGACACACAGACCACTCATACGCATACATCCCTCATGCAAGAGGTGGAACAACCTACGGGGGAAGGTATGTTTCATTACAGCAAGGCACCAGCTCACCATGCAGAGGACTGGCGGTGGACCCCACCTCCTCACCCTCAGCTCACAGCATGGGAGGAGCAAATCTTGGCATTACTGCATCCTGAGGGACTCGCTGGAGTAGCCGGAGGACTGGACACTGGTAAGTCAACATTTAACACTTATCACTCCCCATACCAGCATGCCATCACACCCCTCAACCTCACTCTCATCACTCCACTCCATCCCACGCACTGCACCTACACATATGACTAATCCCAATGCCAGGCTCTGCATGCTATACTTATGCATGGACACCCCTCCCAGGCCTGCATGGACATCCGTCACTAAAGCATGCACAGCATAGGGAAAGTAATAATCACACAATACAGCACCATACACAAGCAAAAGGTGAAAGGGTAACACCATTGATACAGGGGAAGCCAGGGATGTACAAATG
Organism: Pleurodeles waltl; assembly: GCF_031143425.1. Classification (NCBI taxonomy): domain Eukaryota; kingdom Metazoa; phylum Chordata; class Amphibia; order Caudata; family Salamandridae; genus Pleurodeles; species Pleurodeles waltl. The sequence goes on along the minus strand of NC_090445.1, from coordinate 534,519,309 downwards.
TCTCACACATGGAGCATAATACATCACTTACATCCCCACAGGTGCCCCAGCCAATGTCAGTGGAGAGGAGGTGCCACGACTATCCAGTCCCCCAACAGAAGATGCCCCCGGTGATGACAGTAGCTCTGGACTTCTGGATCTGGAGGACATACCTGGTCCATCAGGGACCACTGGACAGCCAGTTACCTAAGCCCACTCACAGACCAACACAGAGCCTCCCCCATCAGGATCCAACACCACAGCACCCACCCAGCATACCCACACCTCTGTCCCCAGGACATGTCAATCAGTAGAGTGCCCACCTGTAAAGGGACCCCAGGCCACACCTCTCTCCCAAGACAATAAGGGACCTGGGGTCAGTGGGCACACCATTCAGGGGACAGGGGCACAGGCCAACAGGGACACTGGGAGGACTGCTGTGCGCCAGGGGGAGGACAGGAGGAGGGAACCGACTCTCCAGGAGGCACTCTCCGAGATCCTGGGAGCCTACCAACATTCCCAGGACACGATGGGCCAGATCCTTAGCAACATGCAGGAGAACAGGTGGCTGCAGGAGGGACAGTATCATTTTCAGGGAGGATTTTCAGGCCATCAACACCACCCTGATCTCCATAGCAGGGGTGCTGGTAGACATGGCCAAAATCATGAGGGAAGCAACAGCACACCAACGGGCCCCTACCACTAGCCAGTCAACTGAATTGCCCTTCATTTCTGCTGCCGCTAGTGGGCAGGAGGCCCCGCCACAGGACCCACAGTCCACCAGCACTCCTCCCCCTGCAGAAGGTGAACCACCCCGCAAATGTTCCCTGCGACCCAGACAGAAGCCAAAGACACTTGCCAAGACCACCGCCAGGAAATCAGACTCTCCTTATTGTCCCCCTTGTGTCCCACATTGTCACCTTGTCCACCTTGTACTGCCTTTGCTCACCTTCCTATGGCCACCTGGACACTACAACTGTGCTACAAACAGACTGGAACGACACCCTCCATCATCACCCCATTCCATTGTACTTTACCCTCAATTTCTTAGCACTACAATAAACACCCTTGAAAACAACTCAAATACTCGTATGTCATGTGTTGAAACAGTATATTAATGGAAACAGTTACATCCGTTGCAAATGAACTGTACAGTGTGACAGCATGGAAATAATGACCTGTATCTGGCAGTTGTCAGCCCATCAGTACACAGTTGGCATTTCACCAACATCTGTAAAATGATAAAACGTAGGTGACAGTAAGTAGAGGTAAAAAGTGGTTAATGTCATAATGCCACAGGCACACAGAATACAACAATAGTCATAGAAATGTGAAATTGCACTGTCTCACCTGTGTGTCATTGTATGTGCTGACGGATAACTGTGGTTCTGTTGTCCTCTTCCTCATCTTCAGCATCTCCATCCTCACTGTCATCAGGGTCTACTGCAGCCACAGGGGCATCTCCAGTCTCCTCCTCCTGCAGAAAAGGTACATGGTGTCTGAGGGCCAGGTTGTGCAACATGCAGGATGCCACTACTATCTGACAGACCTTCTCGGTGAGTAGCACAGGGATCCACCTGTCAGATGGAGGCACCTGAACCTGGCCTTTAGGAGGCCGAAGGTTCTCTCGATGATCTGTCTGGCTCACCTATTAGCTCCACCCTGTGCATCTGTAGTTGGGCCATCACATTTGGGATGCTCCTATTCCTCAGGACAAAGGCATCATACACTGACCCAGGATACTTAGCATTGACGTTGGAGATGTACTGGTCCACCAGGCACACCATCTACACATTCATGGAGTGGAAACTCTTACGATTCCTGTACACCTGTTCATTCTGGCAGGCAGGGACAAACACAATATGTCTCCCATCAATTGCCCTAATAATATTGGGGATATATCCCATTGCACAGAATTCGGCCTTCACAGTGGCCAAATCTTCCACCTGGGGAAAGCTATGTAGCTACACATGTGTTTTACCAGGGCAGACAACACTCTTGCCAGCACAATAGAGAACATTGGCTGTGACATTCCTGCTGCCCAGCCCAGTGTCACTTGGAAAGAACTAGTTGCCAGGAAATGGAGCACTGAAAGCACTTGCACAAGAGGGGGGATCCGAGTTGGATGACAGATAGATGAGATCAGGTCAGGCTACAAATGTGCACACAACTCTGTGACTGTGGCCCTGTCCAGTCTGTAGGTGAGTATAATGTGCCTGTCCTCCAGTGTAGCCAAGTCCACCAGTGTAGCCAAGTCTGTACACGGGGTATGTCTCGACCTCCTATTCATCCGCAGCGGTAGGTATCTAAGGGACACAAGAGTGAGTAGGCTGCCACAATTTAAACAACTAAACCACAATATCAGTCCACATGGTGCACTTATGTATTGGGACAGTGTTAATGACGAGGTCTGTGCTAATCTAGGCTGTGACACAGTTAATGTTGTAATACCTGTTCCTCCCCCCCCCGAAATGGTGACTGCCTGTCCTGGATGGAGGGACAGGTGGAAGTGACGTAACTCTGCCGACATTGGGCGTCATGGCGCAAGGCGGTCTTGCACCCCTGTGCAATTCCACATTGGATATTATGTTGCTCTATGGAGTACAGTGGCCAATGGGGATCTACGCTGGCGGTGACGTTGTACACCGCCATGGATGTGACCACAATTTTCTAACTCAATCCTCACTTGTTTCCTGTACTTCAACAGGAGAAGACTTACACTGCGTGTGCTGCTGTGACCTCTGTCTGTAACCGACTATGGCCCGTGTGACAGGGGAAAGGGCCCCTGTCTTCACTTCTGAGGAGTTTGAACGACTGGTGGATGGGGTCCTACCCTAGTACGGACAGCTATATGGGCCTCCATACCAACAGGTGAGTACACTTTGGCCACGGTGCATGTGGCAAGGATGCATGGAGATGTGTGTGCAAGCATCTCGTAAGGGAGGGTGGGGGATTGTATGTTGGTGGTGTACATGTTGTACGCTGGGCTATGTGTGTGCCAATGGTGATGGAAACGGGTATGGTGGGCCATTGGTGTGACGGGCTGGACTGTTTGTTAAATGGTGTTCTCCTGTCTATCTTGCTCTGCAGGTCAGCGCCCATCAAAAGAAGGGATTATGGCATGTCATCGTCAAGGACGTGCAGACCCTGGAGGTCTATGGCAGGCAGAGAACCCACTATCGGAAACAGTGGGAGGACCTGAGACGCTGGGTACAGAAGACCGCAGAGGCCCAGCTGGGGATGGCCTCCCAACGAGGAAGGGGTGCATGTCGGACCCTGACCCACCTGATGGCCCGCAAACTGGCGGTGGCCTACCCTGAGCTGGATGGGCGCTTAAGGGAATCACAGTAGCCACAAGGGGGTGAGTACAGTGGGTATCAATTCATATTTTGGCTGGTGGGGTGGTATCCGCGTGGTGGATGTGTGTCAGTGGATGCCCCTAAGGCCAGGCCACACATTGAAGCGTGGGTCATCTGAACGGCAATGGGTGTATGGCAAATAGAGGTGACCTAGCTTGTTAGAAGTCCATTTCAGGCAGGGCATCGTGGGTCCCAGGAGTGCTGCAGTTGGCGGTGTGTTGTCCTCATCTTGCATTAGTGACTAGCCATATCCCTGGTAGTGCCATGCATAGTGCGTAGGCCTGTTCCCTGTGTGTGAGGGTGCTGTGTACGCCAACTGTGGTGTTGGTGTAGACATTGACCCAGTGTATCCTTTGTCTCTCTCCCCCTTCCTTGTTTTGTCATCCTGTCCTTGTGTGCATTAGCATCATCTGGCGGAGGAGCAGGGGCACCGGTGACAGAGAGAGCTGCATCCCACATGACCCAAGAGGCAGAATCCATGGACGCCGAGGGAACCAGTGGGACGGAGGGTGAGGGCAGCACCACGGCAGAGACTGGAGGAGACAAGACAGACTCAGATACCTCCTTCGATGGAAGCTCCCTGCTGGTGGCAGACACCTCTGTGATCACCCCAGCTGCAGGTACATTCGCCACCCCCGTTCCAGCACCGCCCTCCCAGCAGCCCCTCAGCAAGTTTCCAGGGCCAGCTCACCCAGGAGGGTGTGCATCTCCTTTGCCCCATGCACCTCAGGCCCTGCCCCAGTGACCCTTGCTGTCCTGAGTTAGGAGGCTATTGACCTCCTGAGATCCATCTCTGTAGGGCAATCAACCAGTGTGAATGCCATCCAGGGGCTGGCAACCAGATGCAGGAATGCAATGCATTACTGGATGGCATTCACAGTCGATTGGCGGCCCAACAGAGATCTAGTCAGGCTCTGGCCTCTTCCCTGATGGCAGCCATTGTCCCTGTTTCTACCGTCTCACTTCCAACTCCCACTTCCCAGTCCCATTCTCCTCAACCCCAACCCATCCCAAGCACACATACAGACAAGCATGCATATAAGACAACACCCAAGAGTGTCACAGGCAAACACAAGCACCGTACTTCATCCCACCAGCACTCACGCAAATACCATACAGTTGCAGACACAACATCATCCACTGCCTCCACTGTCTACCCCTCCTCCTCCTTCGCCACCTCCCTCTCAGTCATGTCCACACTCACACCTGCATGCACTACATCAACATCCACTACTAGCATCACCACACCAAGCAGGACACACACCTCTCTGGGAAACACCTCCACAACAGCCATGTATGCGTCCCCTCTCTTCTCTCCCACCCTGTCTGTCCCCTCACCCTAAAGGTCACAAATGCAAGCACTCACACACCCACCAGCCATCCACCTCACATCAGCATACTGCCTGTGCACCTTCACCCAAGTCCAGCAGACATACACCTCCAACAACCACACCCTTAACCTCCACTCCCATTACTCCTCCCTCCTTCCGCCCCAACGTCTGTAAAAAGCTTTTCCTTTCCCAAATTGACCTCTTCCGTTACCCTTCCCCCATCCTGCCCATCTGAGCAGGGTACCACGGACACAGCCCAGCACCTCAGCCACACAGTCCACAGGGACAGTGGTAGCACCACCTACTCATGGTGGTAAGGATACCACTCCTCTATCGAAGAAGGAGAAGGAGCCAGCACCACCAGGAAAGAAGGGGATGGAGCCTACACCACCAGGAAAGAAGTGGAAGGAGCCTGAACCACCAGGAAAGAAGGGGAAGAGTCCATCCACCTCTGCCAGGAAGGGTAAGGGATCCACGCCCCATGTACGGGAGAGGACGAAGCCCTCTACTCCAGCGGAAGCTGTCAAGGTAACACCTCCACCACCACCAGCTGTCATGGGGCCCCCACTGCCAGCTAATGAATTTCAGCCATTAGACAGTGCAGAGGCTGCCCATGAGGCTCCTCCATCCACCACCATACTGCAGCCATCAGACAGTGCAGAAGATGCCCAGGAGGCTCCTCCATCCACCACAACACTGCAGCTATCACCACCAGCGGATGCCATGTTGGCCACCCTCCAGGGGCTGCTGTGTGAGTTGCCCCCTCCAGAGCCAGTGGGAAAGTCACCCACTCCAGAGACTGTGGCCTTGCACTCTCCAGGACAGAACAATGGACATGTTGCCCCCTCCAGAACCAGTGGGCTTGTTCCTGCATCCAGCTGAGGTGCCCCCTTCTCCCCCTGAGGTGCCTGCCTATTTGCAAACTGATGCCCCTGCAGTGTACTGTCCGTATGTGGTCAGGATTTGAGTTGGGCCTTAGACTGTGCCTGTGGCCATTATAGGCCTTTTAAACATTGGACTGGGCAGTGTCCCTTTGTGTACATGTGTACATATCTGTTTCATTGACAAATCAAATTATTGATTTCGAATTTGATCTGATTACAATCACTTTCTTACATTTCTACTGTCCTTGCATTATTCTGCTGTTTTTCAGGGACAAATTGTTTTTCGAGTACATCAGGTTGGGTGTCTGGTGTGTGTGTTGGGTGTGTGTCGTGCGTTTAACTCTTGTTTTCCTCCCTCCCTCCCTCCCTTGTGTGCTAGGCGGCTGTACTCACCGTCATTTTCTTCATCGGCGTTGGTGTTCCAGGTGGAGCATAACATAAAAGACCATCGGGAAAACTTGCAGTTCGGGTTCCATAGCGGCATTGTCCATCCCTGTGTCTCTGAAAGTGAGTCCTTTCTCTTCTGTGATGTGTTTCCACCAGGCTTTTGATGGCGTTGGTACCACCCTGGAAAAGGTGGCGGATTGCAGGGTCAAAATATGGTTGGCGGTATTTTGTCTCCTGCCTGGCTATTGTTGGCTACTGCTGTGGTGAGTGTTGTTTCCACCCTGGCGGTTGGTGTGGTACATTGGCTGTCTATAGGAGTTCTCACCGCCATGGTCATAATTTGGTGGTTGTTGCTGCCAGCCTGTTGGTGGTATTACCACCACTTTATCACATACCGCCAGGGTCATAATGAGGGCCTAAATGTGCTGAGTATCCTGTCACCAGTTAAATTTGACAAATGGCAAAAGATTTTAAATGCCCCCAGTTTGAGGCAAATAGATCAGGAAAACCTCCAGAAAGCTCTAGCCATTGTAGATAATGATATGAACACTTTGTCCAACCACATTTACACCCTAAACAATATTGTTTCATCTGCAATTGACATCATACAAAACGATATGTCATTTTTACACCATGGACAAAGTCAACTTAGGTCCATTATGCAGTTAGGTTGGACGTTACAAGTTCAGAAAAGTAGTTGGGTACCCTGGCAACATGTCAGCTCCAGGGAACTGTTTTCTGCATTTAATTTGACATGAAAGTAACACATAATGGCTAAGAGAGAAGCGAGTTATACCATATTAAACATCAAAAAGTTAGAAAAGCTGCATTTTGCTGTTGCGGAAATACCATCTGCAGTTTGGTAAATGCATGCGGCTATTAATCCACTGCCCATTTCAACACTTCAGTTCACCTTGTGTTTGAAGCACATTCCTGTAGGCAGATTTGAACAGCTAGGAGATACTTACATCTATGAAGTGTGGGAGCTACCCCTTACATACAAATGTTTCAATGGCATGAGAGAGGTCTTTCTTAGTGGTAGCAAATGTAAGACTTCTGTAAGTCATTCAATGATTTGTAAACAGCTGTCCTTGCATGAAGCATGCAATGCTTCAGCTGCAAATGTAGCTTTTTGTCAGAAGGGGGTTCCTGTCCCTTTGATTCGTCCAGCATTCCAGGTGCTCCAGGGGAGTTATGTGATGCTGAATGGAGAAAGCTGTTGTGGAATGTGAACCACCAATTCCTACGTAGTTTTGGTCTCCCAAATTGTAACTTGTTGCAGAAATGTACTTCCCCTCAATGTGAGAGATAAAAGTAGCAGAAGTATGGCCTTATCTTCCTAATTCAAAGGTACATTTTGACAAGCTGAGCAGACTGAAAGCCCTTTTGTTTGAAAAACACGTGGCACTCACATCTACCGTTGCCACCTAGGCCCTTCAAGTGATAAGCTCATCCGCAGAGACACAGTTCCTTTTAAATATAAATTTCTAAAACTTTTAGGTGAGCTCACAAGTCACATTTTAATGCATCTAACACAGCTGGGAGTGTACAATTCTTTAAGGCTGTCGGTTCTGGCTTTGTCAGCACCTTCTCCTCTATATTTGGCATGATACCTTCAGCCATGCACTCCATATTTTCAAGTGTTCTTGAGGGATTCCTTGTTACTTTGGCATTAATTGGTGGTATTTTGCTGTTGCTGTTTTTCATTCGCATTGATGACCCATCTCAACAAGGAAGACTTATGGTACTCCCAGCAGCCCAACTGTGTTGTAAATGCATGATGCAGTATTTCAGAGCACCACTCCAGAAAGCACTGGAGTCCAACTGGTCTTTGTCATTCAGGCAGGTTCAGAATTGCATGAAGCCCGTCTTTCTATGTTTGTGGTGCCCATTCAAACAAGTGTGTCTTGCTATGCAACCCGTACCTTCTTTCGACACAGATCTGTTGATGGTCTCAGTGAGGGCTCATTACCAGAGTTGCAAATTGAGATTGTGGTTGCTACGAGAAGCTTCCTATGAGCTATCCTTTGTGGCACTAGACGAGATGCTGCCTCCTTGACCGGAGCTGTGGCTGAGGCAACCTCGCTTACCTTGTCAACAACCTGATTAGTTTGTAACCTGCTGAAGTGGAGTCTTTCCTGAACTCAATATTAATTGACGATACTGGTAATTTTTTAAAGATCATACTTATTGCTGACATTTGGATTTAATGTGGTTGATATGTGTATCACACTTCTAAATTGACCATTTAAAATTGGCTTGCTGCTCTTGGTCTGTCCTACTTGTCAGCATGGACATTTTGGCCCTCATTACAACCCTGGCGGTTGGTGATAAAGCAGCGATAATACCGCCAACATGCCGGCAGTAACTAAAATGGATTCATGACCACAGTGGAAACTACTCAGACAGCCACTTTAACACACTGACTGCCAGGGAGGGATCAACAAGCACCACAGCAGTAACTGCCAACAGCCAGGCTGAAGACAATGTACCGTCCACTCTATTGTGACCTGCCTATCCGCCACCTTTTCCGGGGCAGTACCAATGACATCAAAAGCCTGTCAGAAACAGATCTCAAATGTCAAAGGACTCACCTCTGGAGACTCAGGGAAGAACCATGACGCATGGAGCTCGAGCTGCATGTTTTCCCCATGCTCGTCTACCTTATGCTACATTATGAACACCAACACCAGCGAAGATGACCACAGTGAGTACTTCCGCCTAGCACACAAGGTGGGGGTGAGGAAAAAGAGAGTGACACACACACGCAACACCCCCCCCACCCCAACACCATACACACAACCAGATGCAGCAACCAGGTACGCTGTACCCCTCAGGAATAATGCAAGGACAAAATGATTTGAAGAAAGTGAGCGTAATACGATAAAATTCTATGAATAAGTGCATCAAAATACGAATGTATATACATATTTACAAATGTAGGGACACTGCCCAGTCCTCAATGTCCGTGGGTCACAGGGCCACAACACATAGGCCAAGGCCATACCTCACTCCTGCAACAACACAGAGAGAACACTGCAGGGGCATCAAGTCGAAAATAGACAGGTACCTCAGGGAGATGGGGAATGGGTGGGCACCTCGGAAGATGGTACAACACCACTGGTCCTAGAGAGGGCAACATGCCCTGTTCGCTGTCCTGGGGAGTGCCAGGCCACAGTCTCTCAAGTGGGTGGTTTGCCCACTGCTTGGTCCTGAGGAGTGCAAGGCCACAGTCTCTCAAGTGGGTGGTTTGCCCACTGCTTGTTCCTGGGGAATGCAAGGCCACAGTCTCTCAAATGGGTGGTTTCCCCACTGCTTGGACGGCTGCCCACTGGGGATGCTGCTGCTGGCAGTGGTGCTGGTGGCAGTGCTGGCAGTGGTGGGGGGAGGCCTAGGGGCAACCACAGGCCCACATCCCCCACCCGGTTCCCACCACACGCAAGTAGTATTTTGAGGCACAGTATTCACTCCCTTGTGCTGCTGTTATGCCCCCAAGTGCCCATCCAGCTCCAGGTAGGCCACCGCCAGTATGCGGGCCATCAGGGGGGTCAGGGTTCAACGGGAACCCCTTCCTCGTTGGGAGGCCATCCCCAGCTGGGCCTCTGCTGTCTTCCGTGCCCAGCATCTCAGGTCCTCCCACAGTTTGCAACAGTGGGTGCTCCACCTGCTGTAGAGCTCCTGGGTCCGTACGTCCTTGCCGATGGCACACCACATACCCTTCTTTTGATGGGCACTGACCTGCAGAGATATACACATAGGAAAAGGTATCAGTCAAATCGTCCTGCCTGTTACACTCATGGCCCACCATAGCCCTTCACATCCCCTTACGCACAAACATGGCCAAACATACATGCAGCACGCTGCCCAGGGCCCTTCCACCAACGCCCCCTACACGAGGCCTTCACATAAACCACTCCATGCATTCACGCCCCATACATCGTGCTCACAGTGTACTCACCTGTTGGTCTGGAGGCCCATGCAGCATTCGGTACTGGGGTAGGACCCCATACACCAGTCTCTCCAAATTGCAGTGAAGTCAGGGGCCCTTTCCCCAGTGACACGAGCCACGGTCGGTTCCAGACACAGGTCACAGCAGCACATGCAGTGTAGGTACTCTCCTGTTGAAGGTCAGGTAGCAAGTGAGTGAACAGATAGAAAATGGCAGTCACGTCCTCGGCGGTGCGTCCCGTCACCCCCGGTGTACAGCACCATTGGCCTCTGTAACCCATAGAGCCCAATGATAACCAATGAGGAGTTGCACGGCGGTTCTGAACCACCTCCCGTAATGGCGCACAACTTCAGCAGAATTACCTCATTTCCCTCCATACAGGACAGGCAGATGCCATTTCAGGGGGGGCAGGCCATGGCACCTAACTGCATCACATTACACATATGCACCATTTGGACCTATCCCACAATATACTGTTAAAATCACAACATGCAATGAAGTGTAGTGTTTGGAAATATGAGATACTGACCGGCTGCTCACCGTTTTGCCCCATAGATTGCAACTGCTGCAGATAAATAGGAGATGGAGACATCCCCCTTGTACAGACCCTTGGTGGACTTGGCAACAACGGAGGACAGGCACATTATCCTCACCTATAGACTGGACAGGGCCACAATCACAGAGCTGTGTGCCCAATTGGAGCCTAACCTGATATCTGCTATCCGTCACCCGACTGGGATGCCCCCTCTTGTGCAAGTCCTATATGTGCTCCATTTCCTGGCAACTGGCTCCTTCCAAGTGACAGTGGGCTTGGCAGCAGGAATGTCTCAGCCAATGTTCTCAATAGTGCTGACCAGAGTGTTGTCTGCCCTGGTTAAACACATGCGCAGCTGCATCATTTTTCCCCAGGTGGGGGATTTGGTCACAGTGAAAGCTGATTTTTATGCAATGGGACCTATCCCCAACATTATTGGGGCAATTGATGGTACACATATTGCATTTGCCCCCCACCCCGGAGAAAATGAACAGGTGTTCAGAAATCGAAAGAGCTTTCACTCAATGAGTGTGCAGATAGTGTGCCTGGCGGACCAGTACATCTCCCATGTCAATGCCAATTATCTTGAGACTGTGCATGAAGCCTTTATCCTGAGGTATACATGTGATGGCTCAACTCCAGAGGTACCAGGTGTGGCCTATAGGTGAGTCCTGGTTCCCACCCAGTGGATGTTGGTGTATGGGTATGGTGTGGGCCCTAAGGGGCACAAGCACCCCGCCAACACAATCACACATCACAACAACCACACCACTCGCAACCATCTCAGCTGCCTGCTACTAAACACCCGGTCACTACACAAACATGCCATTGAACTCTGGGACCTCATCTCATCACACTCACCGGATATCGTCTTCCTCACAGAAACCTGGACAAACCTCTCATCTGAGCCAGATATAGCCACAGCCACCCCAGAGGGCTACAAACTCCAGCGCAAAGACCGCCTTAACAAACCAGGAGGCGGCATCGCCATCATTCACAGAGACACCATCCATGTCACCACCAACACCGTCCACACCCTCAACAACGCAGAACACATGCACTCCCTTATCCACATCAACAACACCACCACCCTCAGAGGCACACTCGTATACAGACCCCCAGGACCACTCACCCCCTTCTGCGAAACCATTGCTGACACCATCAGCACGCACGCTCTCATCTCCACAGACTACATACTCCTCTGTGACTTCAACTGTCACCTGGAAAACCCTCACGACCACAACTCCTGCTCCCTCCTAGACAACCTCACCAACCTTAGACTCAAACAACTGGTCACAGCCCCCACCCACTCGGCTGGACACACACTCGACGCAATTCTCACCTCAAGCCAACACGTCACCTACACCCACACCACCAAACTCCAATGGACGTACCACCACTGCGTCCACTTCTCCTACAACAAACTACCCACACACCACCACCAACACTCCACCCCCTACCGCGTGTGGGACAAGATCCCCACAGAGTGCTTGAACTCCCAACTGACACAAACCCCCCCAACACCACCGACCCCAACACTGCCGCACACAACCTCAACAAATTAATCACCAACTGTGCAGACTCTCTCGCGCCCCTCAGAAAAAACATCACCACCCGCAACATCAAGAACGCCCCATGGTTCACCACTGAACTCCAAGAGTCCAAACGCAAATGCCGCAAAGCAGAGAAAACGTGGAGGCAAGAACCCTCCACCATAAACTTTTCCGCCCTCAAAACCACCACACGCAACCACCACCAACTCATACGCACCACCAAAAGAGCACACTACAAGGAACGTATTGACAACAACTCCCAAAACAGCAAAGAACTCTTTACCATCATCAAAGAGCTCTCCAAACCAAAAGCCAGCAACCTAGACCCCACACACACACAAACCCTCTGCAACTCCCTCTCAAATCATTTTCACTGCAAAATCCAGGACATACACAACAGCTTCATACCACACACACCCTCCACACACAACCTCCACCCGCCCAACACAATCCCACCACACACACCCCCCAACCTACTCACCACCTGGGCCCCCACCACCGACGAAGAAACTGAAAAGACAAAGAACTCCATTCACTCTGGCTCGCCCTCCGACCCCTGCCCCCATCGAATATATAACAAGGCCAGCCCCACAATTGCCCCCAAACTCCGAGCCATAATCAACAGCTCATTCGAAACCGCCACCTTCCCAGACCCCTGGAAACACTCGGAAGTCACCGCCCTCCTAAAAAAGCCCAAAGCCGACCCAGACGACCTCTCCAACTACCGCCCCATCTCCCACCTCCCTTTCCCAGCCAAGATCACGGGGAAACTAGTCAACTCCCGCCTATCCCACTTCCTCAAGGCAAACCACACACTCGACCCCCCCAATCTGGGTTCTGCAAGAACCACAGCACGGAAACTGCTCTCATCGCATGCACCGACGAAATCAGATCCAGAGTCGACATGGGCGAGACCGTTGCACTCATACTCCTGGACCTCTCCGCAGCCTTTGACACTGTCTGCCACCACACACTCCGCACACGCATTCACAACGCTGGGATCCACCGCAAAGCCATAGACTGGCTCACCTCCTTCCTCACCGACAGAACCCAAAAAGTCAGTCTCCCACCCTTCCAATCCTCCGCCACCAAAATCACCTGCGGAGTCCTACAAGGCTCCTCCCTCAGCCCCACACTCTTCAACATTTACATGGCCCCACTAGCCAACATCCTCAAACCTCACGGTATCACCATCCTCTCATACGCTGATGACACACAACTCATCTTCTCCCTCACCCGCAACGCCACCAGTGCAAACCCCACCTACACGCTGCACTCCTTGACACCGGTGCCTGGATGACAGCCAACCACCTCAAACTCAACTCCAACAAAACCGAGATAATAATTTTTGGCCCACACAAAAACACTTGGGACTCCTCCTAGTGGCCCACCACGCTATGCCCCGCACCCACCCCCGCAAACCAAGCACACAACCTCGGCATCATCCTGGATCCCTCCCTCTCAATGGCCCAACAAATCAACGCTATCACCTCCTCATGTTTTAACACACTCCGCACACTGAAAAAAACATTCAAATGGATCCCCACAGAGACCAGAAAGACAGTCACCCACGCACTCATCATCAGTAGGCTAGACTACGGCAACGCCCTCTACGCCGGCACCACACTCAAACTACAGCGAATCCAGAACGCAGCAGCACGACTCATCCTCAACCTACCCCGCCATGAACACATCTCACCACACATCAAATCCCTCTACTTGCTCCCCATAGACAAAAGGATCACCTTTAAGATCCTCATCCACGCACACAAATCCCTCCATAACACTGGCCCAACCTACCACACTTCCACACGCCACCTCCGCTCCGCCGACCTCTCTCTCGCCACAGTCCCCCGCATCAAACACACCACCACTGGTCTTTCTCCTATCTGGCCCCCAAAGCCTGGAACTTTCTCCCCACCCACCTCCGCAAGACCCAGGACCTCCTACTCTTCAGGAAGAGCCTTAAAACCTGGCATTTTGAGCAGTGATCTCCCGTCCCCTCTTCCCCCACCCCCCAGTGCCTTGAGACCCTCATGGGTGAGTAGCGCGCTATATAAGTCTCTTGGATTGATTGATTGATTGAAGGGTTAGTGTATGTCTAACAGTTGTCCCTCAATATTTGCAGGTGACTCTGGTTACCCCAACCTCTCATGGCTACTGACCCCTGTGAGGAATCCCAGGACAAGGGCAGAGGAACGTTACATTGAGGGACATGGGCGAACAAGAAGAATTATAGAGAGGACATTCGGCCTCCTGTAGGCTAGGTTTTGTTGCTTCCATCTCACAGGTGGTTCTCTGTACTACTCACCCAAGAAGGTCTGCCAGATCATCGTGGCATGCTGTATGTTGCAAAACCTTGCCTTACGTCGCCAGATGCCTCTTCTGCAGGAGGATGAGGCTGGAGATGGGCGTGTGGCAGCAGTGGACCCTGTGGACAGTGAAGATGAGGAAACAGATAATGAGGATGAGGACAACACAAGTGCAATAATCTGTCAATACTTCCAATGACACACAGGTAGGACAGTGTAACTTCACTTTTAATTGACAGTTTTGTGTTTGACATTGTCACTGGCAGGCTGATTTTCCCACTTCTATAGACACTCACTGTACCCTTTGGCATCTCTATTTGCAGATATTTGTGCCCCACTCTCACTCTTGGTGTGTTGACTGCAGCCAACTACAGGTAATCCCTATGTATTCATTACTGTACAGTTGTATTGCAGTGTTTATACCTTGTTAAACTAATACATAGTTAAATCATTTGACATACTCCATACTTGTATTTTTTCAAAGGGTGTTTATTTAAGTGCTAATAAGTAGAGGGGGATGTGCAATGGGCTGGGGTGATGGTGGAGGAAAGTCCAGGATAGAGTCCCGTCTATGTGGATCACAGGTACATTGTCCAAGGGGACATAGGAAGGGGAGCGACAGCAGTTCAAGGTGGACAGGGTGGGACACAAGGGTGACATTCAGGAGAGTATTATTTCCTCGTGGGGGTCTTGCCAATAGGCTCTGGCTTCTGCCTGGATCGCAAGGGTGGTTCTCCTTCTGCAGGGGGGGGTGCTGGTTGGTCCTGTGGTGGGGCCTCCTGTCCACTAGCGGCAGTGGAGGTGGAAGGCAGTTCAGATGTCTGGCTAGTGGCAGGGGCCCGATTTTATTAGACTGCCTCCCTCATGATGTTGGCCATGTCTGCCAGCACCCCTTCAATGGAGACCACGGTAGTGTTGATGGCCTGCAAGTCCTCCCTGATCCCCTGGTACTGTCCCTCCTGCAGCCGCCTGTTCTCCTGCACATTGTCCAGGATCTGGCCCATCATGTCCCGGGAATGTTGATATGCTCCCAGGATCTCTGCAAGTGCCTCCCAGAGAGTTTGTTCCGTGGGTCTGTACTCCCCTTGGTGAACAGCAGTCCTCCCAGTTTCCCTGTTGTCCTGTGCCTCTGAGGGCCACTGGCCACCTGTGTCTGAAAGCATGCCAAGATCATCAGCATGTTCAAATGACAATTTGCGTGGAACATGGTTCCTACACTAAAGATTTTGTACCCAATTGTATTAGGTTAGGATTTGGTAGAATATGAAAATTTAGGATTTGGTAGAATGTGAAAAACACCGAAAATAGGTAGTTTTTCATTCTGACAATAATTTGGCTCCCTTGCCACTTCACGGCCAGAAGAACCATGTTTACACTGCTAGAGCCCCAGCTGGCTCTGCGGGGGAAAACCCTTCACACAACTGTTCTTTTTTACTGGGGTTCAGCATATGAGATATAGTGGACGTAGGCAGCACAAATAACAATGACTGACAAATGGAGGAAAAAGATCTCTGCAAGTCCAGTCCATTGTCTTTTTGTTTCTTTGAAACAAAACCCCAGTTTTGCTAAGTCATGCTACCTCATCTAGCAACTCTCTTCCAAATGACAAAATCATAGCACCGATTTGAACTAATAGCATGATGACCTAGACTATGGACCTCATTTTGACTTTGGTGGACGGAAAAGCCCACCCACCGAAGTCCTGATGGTTAGGTTGACGCCAGTGCGGCTGCCTCCCTGCCGGGCCATTACGAGTTTCCCACTGGGTTAATGGGTGAAAACTCAGTTTCCGTTCGCTGGCCCAGTGGGAAACAGCCTACAGCATTGTTTCTGGCTCGTAATAGAGCTGGCAGCAATGCTGTAGTGCGTAGGGTGCACCAGCAACCGTTGTAAAGTTCAGACAAGTGGATGGTCATTGCAGGGCCTCCCCGGGGGCACCCAGCATCCCATCTCTGCCAGCCGTTTCATGGCAGTGCTACCTCCATGAAGCGGCTGGTGGAGAAGGGAGTGTAATCTCCAGGGTGTCACTATTTGCACGCTTCTTACTGCTGTAATATGCCAGGCTTGGGGCACCACCTGGTTTCTTACTTGTTGCGGATTTGCCAAGGTAAGGGAGACCCTTTCTAGTAGCCATGGTGCTGCTGACAGTATAACTCCTAGCAGGGTGTAACCTCCAGAAGGAGTTCCAGAGGAAAAAAAACTAATATTGGGGGAAAAACCTCAGATCACAGGAACTCCTGAAAAGAGGCAAAAAGAAAAAAGTAAAACACAAGAAAAATCAGGAACAAGAAAACTGCAAGCAAAACAGGAGCGCTCCAAATTACAGAACACAGGAGCGGGGAGCACCACCAGGACAGAAGTGTTTGCAACACAAGGAACAGAAGACCATCTGTGCTTATATACCGACAAACAGGAAGCGACATGCAGTAAGAGCTAAGACACCATCTTGGATTGGGAAAAGCAGCATTCAGGTGAATGGAAAAATAGCCATAGTAGAAAAGGTGGTTAGCAATGCATGCAGGGAAGGAAACACAGACTGCTGAAAAGAAGATATGGCCAAGGAAGGAGGCGAAAGAAAAAGAAAAAGAAAAGAAGAAAAAAGAAATCCAGAAAGCAGGTGAGCAAAATTATGGGGGTCGTGAAGGAGCGCAGCATGCAGATTGCGGCCCAAAATGTGGCCAGCAGCAGAACCACCCGCCCGAGATGCAGACCGCTGATCTGACCACGGCCCGTGAGGGGGACACCGCTGGTCTCTGCGGCGTCACACAGGGCGCTCTGCTTGCAGGGCTGCCCTGCCGGATTAGGACTGCCAGCACCACCACACTGTCATGCCAATAAAAAGTAGCAGTGCTGGTGGTCCAACCGTGGTGATAGTGGTTGTCGCACTGCATTGGCGGCGATCCGACCGCCACCGTGACTCTGGCAATCATTGAACCACCAGGGTCATAATAAAGCCCCATATCTTTTCAGAATCATTTTCAAAGGTTGGTCCGAGGATTTGAGAAAATAATTGTTAATTAGTGGCTCTTTGTAAGGCTAGTAAACTGGTAAACTGGACTCAAGCTTTAAATACTGTACAGAAGAAGCTAAGATTTCCTTCTTTATTGGACATAGAGAAGAAAACATTGTGTTAGTATATAGCTGATCTCTATTGTATGGCATTGTCATGGGTTTAATACGTTTTAGACTGACATATTATACAGAGCAGAATTTACACCTAGTTTATCATTAATTAAAGCTCCTTCACTTGCATTATCTCATCCTATCAAAAGAGCACTCAACCTATCGACCTGAAAAAACTGTGGTATACAATAGTTTTATGACTACTAAAAAATAATTTTAGATTTTGAAAGTCTGAGCAGTATCTTCATTGGAGGACTGGATTCCAGAGTTTTGTTTAATTATATTGACATAAGGCCTATAATGGGATTTGGGAATAGGTGGTAGTTTCTTTATCCTTATTGTTTCTTAGTGTGTGTTTGCTGTTGGATATTTGTGGTCTCTACTTGGGGTGTAGATGGCATAGACTGTAAGAAGTCAAATGTGTGTAAATTGCTCTGGATTAGTTGTTAGAGGAGGCACTCAATGAGAATAAACCCACTTCTCCTATTTTTCCTTGGTTTTGTAATTCCCTTTCATCCCACAGAAGTTGGTGAATGTCATCCTATGTTACTCTTTGAGGTTTACTTCCTGTGGGGCTAAATCTCTCAATATTTTAGGCTTACATTTCAAACCAGCTTTAGAGCTCTGTGTTAAGGTCGGAGTGTTTTGTAATATGTTGAACTGTTCAAGCTGAGTGAAAACATTTACATAAATTCTACATTTAAAAATAATTGTGCCTAGTAGCATTTAGTAATAACGTATAGCAGACCAGACTACCCCTGTGTGAATTTACTCTATCATGCTTCAAGGACACCTGATTTTCCAATGTTGTTAGGCTTTGAATCATCTACCAACTTTTTCAGATGTTTTTCCAGGGGCATTAATTGATTTTTTTCATCAGAAAACAATTGCGCTGGAAACAGTTAGGGCCTGCCCATGAGCCACTTGGAGTAATATCTCTGCCAGAGTGGTAATGCACCTGGTAAATACAAATACTTATCAAGCACATTTTCCACCTGCTGGAAGAAAAGAGCCCCGTATTGGGATATTGCATGTGGTAATCAGGAGTGGCTTCTTTTCAATGGCGAAGAAGCGTCCCCCCCCGGCTAAGAGCCCGGAGCTGTAAAATAAAACTATTTAATTATTGTTTTGTTTTACAGCTGCTGGCTCAGCCAGCAGTATGTGAAGGGAGGGGGGGCTGGGCCATGGGAGGAGGGAGGGAGGAAGAGGAAAGAGTGAACCTAAGTGTGCATGTGTGTTTGGCCAAGCACACAAGCGCATTTAGGTTTCTCCAACCAGGATGTGTTGAACAGCCGGACTGGAGAAACTGCACAGACCCCAAGGTTGTGTCTGAGTGTCAGTCCACGTCACTCAAACCAATCCTCACACTGCTTTCATGCTAGGTTTAGCATGATAGCATCAACAGGATTGCTGGGGAACATGTGCTGGTGTCCCAGTGAATGCTGGGACACTGGATAGAAGAGGGGTGCGTGGCTGCCGCCGGCGTCTGTGGAAGTACGTTTTTTTTTCTTTAATATTATTTTTAATTTCCCTCACATCCCCATGCCCCCAGCCCACCCCTCCCGTTGAGCTGCCACTGGTGGTAATAGGCCCGGTAATTCTGGGACCTGGATGTTATTACCCCAGTTCGGCCCCTGAAAGATGTTATTACATTGCCTAGGACCGGAAATGTCAGCTGGTAGTGATAAGTCTGGCACCGGCATTCCCATACCCCTATTCTGTGCAACTCAGAATCGTCATATTAGCAGCTACGCCTTGAACTGGTCACAAAATAATATTATTTTCAAAGTTTTTTCTTAAGGCATTAGTAACTCTTTAGTGATAAGTCAATACTATTCACTGCACAATGTGCGCCTACTACTGAGTATCGCAGATTACTTCAACAAGAACACATTTTACCGTGCTTACTTAAGGCTTTCCTGCACACAGTCAGTTTCTGAACTTGGAGTAAAAGGATAAATATGTTGAAAATTGTTTAGAGACGCGCTGCTCCATACCTAAATTCCCACATGCTTGGCTTTAAATGACAAGCTTATTTTTTAATAATATTACTCCAGAATAAAAAGCCCGTCTGCACTACATCTTCAAACTAAGCTTTATTTTCATTGACTGTCCTTATTTGACATACTGTCGCATAGCCAGGATTCAACGAGAATTGAGAATCTTTGAGTAGATACAGTGCTTTACAAGCAGCTGACACAGAGAATGGTATGTTTCCTGTGTATGGTCAGGCAGGTCAAAAAGGTGTCAATGAAGCAGCTGTAAAGCAACTAAATATTGGTGAAAGTAGATATATGGTGAGATGGAAAAATATTCAAATAAAAAAACTCATGAATTTGCAAAGTCAAAGGAGTATAGGGCCAGATGTATCATGAAATGGCCTTGCAAATAGCAAATAGCGATTTTTAAGAAATCGCAATTAGCGATTTTTAAGAAATCGCTATTTCCGAGTCGCAATAGGCCATGTATCACTATTGCGAATCGGAATTAGCGATTTCTTCAAATTCACTATTTGTGGTTTGCGAGGCCCAAATACTGAATCGCAATTTGCGAGAATGCAAATTGCGATTCGGTAATTGAAAATTGTAAATTGAGAGAACGAACGCCTGGAGGAGCCTGATGACATCACAAGCAGGAAGTGAGTCATCCCAGGCAGTTTGCAGGTGCCACACCCAAACTAGCACTCAGAGAGAGTCAGCTCAGCCACAGTGAGCAAGTCTCTGAAGATAGCAGCACTGCAGAACCACCATGGACACCTCTGCACTGGGAAAGGAGAAGGGAGAAAGGAAGTGTAAACTAAAGTTTAGTGAGCAAGAGCTGGAGGTGCTCACAGAGGAGGTGGTCAGGAGCCATGACTGTTTGGTCGGCAAAAGCTCAATCCAGGTGCCTGAGAGTGAAAAGCACAGACTCTGTGCAGATATCCAGACCAAAATCTGCGCTGTTGGTGTAGCGCAGCGCTCTGTGGACGAAATAAAGAAGAGGTGGTACAACCTGCGGTTCTGTGCCAAGGAAAGGGTGGCAAGACGACTGCAGGAGGCGGACCACCCTCAGAGACACCCTCCACCCTGATGGAAGACCTTGTGGAGTCCACACTCCTCCCAGAAGCAGTCAGTGGGGTAACTGACATTGACACATCCGGCACACCAAGTACAAGTAAAGGTAAGTGCAATATTGAAATGTAACCCCATATGTGTATGCACAAAAGCCCCTAGGAATTAGCAAGTAGGGCAAAGCATTGTGAGAAGTAGTCCATTCCACATCTTAGAAGCAGCACATAAATGCCTTAAGGGAGCGGTAGTCCACAACCCAGAGCTGAAAGTAACACATACAATGTAATAGGCAGAGCGACACACAGAAGACCACAACACCCACAACATTGTGATGAGAAGTAACTGTACGTTTATTACCATTGTGTGACCTTTATTGATACATACATAACTGACATGCTGCATATTGTCATTGCAGGTGGCCTAGGCCCAGCAGCTACAGCATTTGACATTGCAGGGGAAACAGACACCCAACCTGCTTCTGACTCTAATACCAGCGAGTCACAGAACATAGCGCCCATCCGTCACAGGCCTAGGACAGTGCCACTACCAGAACTGAGGCAGGACTCTGATGAGCAGCAGGATGACTCACACACACACCTTCCCCAAGTGGCAGATGCACTGGGATGCAGGAACCCCATCGAAAGCATAGCACAACACCCCACAGGAGGCCTACGTATGCAGCTGCACAGGCTTTTGAGGCAGGTGAGGGACCATCAGTGTTCGGTGGCCTGGAATCGGCTATGTTAAAGCAGCAGCGCCTGCAAAACTAAACAATCTCTGCGTTACAAAGGCAGGTGCAGGCACACAATACAAACATGGGGGGGCTGCATCACCAGCTGGAGTGTCTCAATGCGAAACATCAAACAGCTGCATGAGGGACAGATCCAAGCATCGGAGAATACGAGGGAGCTGACTAGTGCAGTGAGGGAACTGTGTCATGAGCTGCGCCACAACAGAGTTAGCCACCGCAGGCAGGAGAGACATTTCATGGGTATGTTTGGCAGTTTTTGTCACTCTGTCAATAGGCTGGCAAATTCAACAGCCCTCATATCACGACCTGCTGTGGCCGCACAAGTAGAGGCAGCGCACAGCAGTAGGGATGTGGCACAAGGACTGATGCAGATCACGAATGTGATACACAACATGATGGGTAACCGGTCAGCCACACCAAGTGAACTGGGACTGGGGGACACTGAAGACACATCGAGCCTCAGCAGCTTAGCTGTGCCCACAACTGATGCCAGACGTCGCAGTGCCAGGTACAGCAATGTCGCTGAGGCAGAAAATAGGGGTGCCAGTGAGGCAACTGCGCACTCGAGTGGCTTGCGTGGTCGGAGGAAATGAGTGTATTGGCCACAGGGACTGTAAATATTTGTGCCATAAGGAAACTATGAAGGAATAGTGAATATCTGTTAACTGCTTTTGTTTATTGTTTCAATTACTTATTGTTGCTACTAGTGGAACTGATATTACCTGACATTAAGGTAATAAATTTACTTACTAGAAGTACAATTGTCAGGGATTTGTGTTGTTCATACTTACATTGTTGTGCGTGATGTCAGCACGCCTTTGCCTGCCCTCTGCTGCACTGGTCCGGTCTGCTGGCTTTAGGGGTGGTATGGGATCATCATCTTCATCAGATTCAGAATCACATATTTCCACAGGTATGCCCCTGGTGGTAGCTATATTGTGCAAGATTGCACAAGTAGCCACTATTCTACATGTTGTCTCTGGGCTGTACTGTAGTGCCCCTCCACTTTTGGGAGGCACCGGAAGCGATTCAGCAGCCCAAAGGTGCGCTCCACCACATTGCGGGTTGCCCTGTGTGCTGCATGTATCTCCGTTCAACAGGATTTAGGTAGGGCGTCATCATGTAGGTGCGCACTGCGTAGGCACTGTCTCCTGGAAGGAACAGAGGGTGTAATGAGTAACTGAGCCATCTGACATCAGCACGCCATCAATGCACCAGTGTACAGAGGGACAATACCTAGTAGATATCCTTCACCAAACTCCCCAGCTAGCAGTCTTGTGTGAATGCCGCTGTGGCAAAAGATGTATGAATCATGTGTGGTCCTTGGGTACCTGGCCACGAGATCAGTTATGATATAGGAAGCATTGCATATCACCTGGATATTCATGGAATGTTTGTATTTACGGTTGTGGTACACATACTCTGTGGCTGATGGTGGACAGATTGCTACATGTGTCCCATCTATGGCACCTAGGACATGGGGGAACTGTGCCATCTGGTAGAAATCTATTTTTGTCTGCTGTATTTCCTGTGGGGTGTGGGGGAATCGTCTGTACTGGTGTATTCTGCTCAGCATGGCGTTGATAAATACATTGAAAAATCTAGTGCGGGAACTCTGTGAGACCCCTCCAGCTGCTGCTATGACCCCTTGATAGCTCCCTGAGGCGAGTAGGTGGAGGGAGCATAATACCTGCACATGGGTGGGGATGCTATGAGTCCTATGTGTTGTGCGCTGCAATATGGGTTGTAGCTAAGCTATCAGGTCAAGTATCACGGCTGAGCTCAACCTGTACTTCTCAAATATTTCCTCCTCAGTCTGGTCAAAAAGGGTAAGGCCCTCTCTGAAAATGCGCTCCTGTCTCCTCCTCCCTCTCCTCAATCCTTCCAAGATCCTCATTCTCCTCGCCATGACTTAGAGTGCAGCCATTGTGGAAAAGAGTCTGAGGCATTCTGGGCCTCTTTATATAGGTTGCACCTGGTTACCACCTGGTTTCACTTAGTGGTATTTTGCATGTGCAAAATGACATTCTGCGAAAAATCTCAATTTGCGATTTTTGGGTGCATCGAATTATGACTTGGTTTTGCGAGTCGCATTTTGCGTCTCGCAATTTCCTACTTGAAATACCGAATCGCTAATTGCGACTCGGTATTTCACATTGCAAATTGTGAGATGTAAATTGCGAGATACAAAAGGCAACTCGCAAAATCAAGTCGCAGCGCAAAAAATCGAAATTATTTGCAATTTCGTATTTTTGGTCTGCGAATGACTTTCAAGCATCACAGACCACGTTTTTGCAATTGCAAACGGCCAAATTTTGCGATTCGCACCGTTTGCGAATGCTAAAATGTTTGATACATCAGGCCCATACTTTTTCAAATGCTTAAGATCAGCCGATGTATGGTGAATTTAAATGTTTGAATTAATATGCACAATTCATGACATTAATTAATGTAATTATCTGTTATTTTATTCAATTTCGTTTAGTTGCGATCAGCAAAATAATTTTGATCATTTTATTTATATATTATAGATATAACATGAACATTGATTTTATCACTACCAAAGTCAAAGTCAAAAACAGCTTTCTTCGACTTATTATTTTAAAGTCATAAAAGCACATAAATAAGGAACAGTTTATCATGAAATAGTTAAAAACACAGCACTAATCCTTTGTAAACATTATGGGGGTCATTACAACATTGGCGGTAAAAGCCGCTTACTGCCGTGCAGAAGACCGCCAATACACCGCCACGGAATTCCGCCACAGCTATTATGGCACACATCTCAGAATCCGCCGAAATTCAGACACCCACACAAGTCCGCCACACCAAAGGTCAGTGATAAACTGGCGAAAACAAAACCTCCACTGTCACACCAACAGAAACACGCCCATGCTATCACGACCCACGAATTCACGCGGCGGTCTTTCAACCGTGGTATTCCATTGGCGGTACACACCGCTGCGCTCAATATACACACACATCTCCAAAACACCGCCACATTGGACAATTCAAAATACACACACCTGATACACATACAAACACCACTCCCACACACCCAACACAATATAAAACACTCACCCACATCACCCACAAACCCCTACGACCAAAAATCAGAGACGAAGGCGACAGACAGACAGCATAGCAATAGAGAACCCCACCACACAGAGGCACACAACACCATCACCCATGCAACATTCCACGCACAAAACACCACACACCACTACACATCACCACACACATCAACACATACACCACCCCACACATCACCCACACCACCCCATGTCACACCAAAGACACCCCAGGTTTTCCGAGGAGGAGCTCAGGGTCATGGTGGAGGAAATCCTACAGGTAGAGCCACAGCTATTTGGCTCACAGGTGCAGCACACCTCCATAGCCAGGAAGATGGAGCTATGGCGCAGAATCGTGGACAGGGTCAACGCTGTGGGACAGCATCCAAGAAATCGGGAGGACATCAGGAAGAGGTGGAACGACCTACGGGGGAAGGTGCGTTCAGTGGTCTCCAGGCACAACATCGCAGTACAGCGGACTGGCGGCAGACCCCCACCTCCTCCCCCACAACTAACAACATGGGAGGAGCAAGTCTTGACCATCATGCATCCAGAGGGCCTCGGAGGAGTTGGTGGAGGAATGGACACTGGTAAGTCAAATCTTAACTATCATATCCCCCACCCTACCTGCATGCTATCACACCCCCCTCTCACCACCTCCCCTATCACTCCAACTCCTCACTAATGTACTAATAACACAAACCACCCATCCCAACACCAAGCCCTGCATGACACAACCAAGCATGGTCACCCCTCACTAAAGCATGCTCACTGCACATACCCATAACAACCCCCTAACCATCATCACACAAACCCCCATACAGGAATGCTTGCACTGGGGTACACGCACACCCACCCATTGCACACCATGACACACACACATGCAATAATCATGCTCTTATACCCCTGAAGGACTACGGAACGTCACCACACAGGAGGGTCCAGACATCTCCACTCCACCCACAGAAAAGGCCCACAGTGACGACAGCAGCTCTGGCCAACTGGATCCAGATGAACAGCCCGGACCATCGTGGGCCTCGGGACAGCCGGTTCCCCTGGCACAGGCACAGCCCAACACTGACCTTCCACCCTCTGGTAACACCAGCACAGCACCCACCCAGCTGGCCCATACCTCCGTCCCCAGGACACGTCAATCAGCGGTGTGTCCACCAATACAGGGAACCCAGGCTAACCCACCACCCCAACAACAACAGGGACCTGGGGGCAGTGGTGGTGGGCACACGGTCCAGGGGACGGAGGCACAGGAACACAGGGGAACTGAGAGGGCTGCTGTGCGACAGGGGGCGAACAGGCCAAGGGAATCCACTCTGCACGAAGCCCTCTCCTCCATCATGGGAGCCTACCACCATTCCCAGGAGACGATGGCGACGGTCTTGGCCAAGTTTCAGCAGACCCAGCGCATGTAGAAGGAGCAGTATTTGGGGTTCAGGGAGGAGCTCAGAACCATCAGCTCCGCCCTGGGCACCATCGTAGGGGTGCTGAAGGACATACAAAAGACCATGAGGGACACCGTGGCACTCCAAGAGGCCCCTGACACTAGCCTGGACGATAAACTGCCCACCACCCCCGCCGGCGCTAGTGGACAGGACGCCCCACCACAGAACCACCACACCAGCACCCCACCCCCTGCAGACGGAGAACCACCCCGCAAGCGGTCCCTGAGATCCAGGAACAGGACAGAGCAAGATGGCAAGACCCCCGCCAGGAAATGAGACCACCCTGATTGTCCTCCCAATGTCCCACTTTGTTACCCTGTCCAGATTGCACCTGCCCCAGCTCAACTTCCTATGCCCATATGGGCAAAGCACCTGTGAGACGAATAGACTGGACTCTGCCATGGACATTCCTCCCCCATCACCATTTTACAACCCCCCTCCATTTTTGAGCACTTAAATAAACACCATTGAAGCACAAAACAATCTGGAGTCAGTCTGTGATTTGGTAAATTTTTATATGAAGGATGCAAGAAGATGACACACGTTGGTAACCACACCTGTGAAACTGTAATGGAAATGTACAACTCAGTTACCAAATACTGCTACTAAATGACAGACAGGATAGAGGTAGAAGTGTGAAAGTGAATGTAATAGTAAAAAAAAATGTTCTCATCTGTGTGTCACTGGAAATATTGCTGTATGACTGACTCCCTGTTGTCTATATCTTCTTCCTCAGCTTCCTCCTCATCACTGTCCACAGGCTCCACAGGCTCCACAGCTGCCACAACACCGCCATCTGGACCATCCTCCTGCAGAAAAGGCACCTTGCGTCGCAAAGCAAGATTGTGAAGCATCGAGCAGGCGATGATGATCTGCCACACCTTCTTTGGTGAGTAGAATAGGGAACCACCTGTCATATGGAGGCACCTGAACCTGGCCTTCAGGAGGCCGAAGGTGCGTTCGATCACCCTCCTAGTCCGCCCATGGGCCTCATTGTAGCGTTCCTCTGCCCTGGTCCTGGGATTCCTCACTGGGGTCAGTAGCCATGACAGGTTAGGGTAACCAGAGTCCCCTAATAGCCACACCCGGTGCCTCTGGAGTTGACCCATCACATAAGGGATGCTGCTATTCCGCAGGATGTAGGCATCATGCACAAAGCCAGGGAACATAGCATTTTCCTGGGAGATGTACTGGTCTGCCAAACATACCATCTGTACATTAATCGAATGATAACTCTTCCGGTTCCTGTACACCTGTACACTCCTGCGGGGGGGACCAGAGCTATATGGGTCCCATCAATAGCACCTATGATGTTGGGGATATGTCCAAGGGCATAGAAGTCACCTTTCACTGTAGCCAAATCCTCCACCTGAGGGAAAACGATGTAGCTCCTTACGTGTTTCAGCAGGGCAGACAACACTCTGGACAACACGTTGGAAAACATAGGCTGGGACATCCCTGATGCCATGGCCACTGTTGTCTGAAAAGACCCATTTGCAAGGAAATGGAGCACTGATAGCACCTGCACGTCAGGGGGGATTCCTGTGGGATGGCGGATTGGTGAGATCAGGTCTGGCTCCAACTGGGTACACAGTTCCTGGATTGTGGCACGGTCAAACCTGAAGGTGATGATTAAATGTCGGTCCTCCATTGTCAACAGGTCCACCAGCGGTCGGTACACCGGAGGATTCCGCCATCTCCTCACATGTCCCAGCTGACGGTGCCTAGGAAGGACAACAGCGACCACAGAGTCAATAAATTCCCAGGTATGTACCCACAGCTACACAGAACACGACACCAAATACAAAACTCTTCCTGTATGTGTGTTGAGTGTAGGCCTAGGTATGTGTGACGCAGTAGTAAAAGAAGCCATGCGGTCCCCTGAAATGGCGGCTGCCTGACCTCCAAACTGGGACAATGGGATGTGAGGTATCTGCGCTGACGTTGTACACCGTTGCAGTAGGCGGTCGTAGACCGCGGCGCATTGCTGCATTGGTTAACATTGGACCCTATGGGTCCCAGGAGCCAATGATGAAGTGCGCCGGTGGTGATGATACGCACTGCCGCGGACGTCACCGCCACGGACGTGACCGCCATTTTCTATCTGTTGAATCACTCAATACCTGATCTTCAACAGGAGAGGACCTACACTGCAAGTGCTGCTGTGACCTCGGTCTGGAAGAGACAATGGCTGCTGCATTTGGGGAAAGGGCCCCTGCCTTCACTGCTCAGGAGTTGGAGAAGCTCGTGGACGGGGTCCTCTCCCAGTACATGCTACTCTACGGTCCTCCAGACCAACAGGTAAGTACACAGGGAGCACGTTGTACGGGCTATGATTGGGTGGAGAGGGCTGGATGCCAGTAGGAAGGGGGCAGAGGTCAGGGAACATGAAGGACTGTGAATGCATGTGCCACATGGCAAGGGTAGGGATGGGGGCCACTCACATCGACTGTGCAGTTGGTAATGACTTCTCTTCTTCCCCTGTACATGTCATGTAGGTCAGCGCCCACCAGTAGAAGGATATTTGGCGTGCCATCGCCAAGGACGTCCGGACCCTGGGGGTCCACCAGAGACGGGGCACTCACTGCCATAAAAGATGGGAGGACATTCACCGCTGGAGCAAGAAGATGGTGGAGGCTCAGCTGTGGATGGCCTCCCAACGTGGGAGGGGTGCCCGTCGCACCATGACCCCCCTGATGTTCTGGATCCTGGTGGTGGACTACCCTGAGTTGGATGGGTGCTTGAGGGCATCACAGCAGACAAAAGGGGGTGAATACACTCTCATTCTGCGGACTTTGCGCGCAGTGGAGGTGTCTGGGTGGGGGAGGAGGGCTGTGGGTTTCCCTAGGCCAGGGCGAGTTCTGTAGGCTAGGCCCCTCCGTAATGCAGACCATGTGCCACTCCACCCCACCTCTGTAGAGTGCCAAGTACAGGTATACATGCCCCTGTGTCATCTATGTGTGCAGATGTCCAATATAGCCATGTAGGCCAGATCCCAGGAATTGCACCTGTAGAGGCCAAGAGCACGGCATAGTGCAGGGGGCTGCTGTGTCTGTATTGTCCACCAACTGTAGCGGTAAGCCATGCACTCAACCTGTCTTTCTTCTGTCGTCGTCCCCTTTTTGTGGTCTCCCTGTTCTTGTGTGCATCAGCATCGTCAGGCGGAGGTACAGTGGCACCGGAGCACGAGGGAGCTGCATCCCACATGGCCATGGAGGGCCACACCACGGACTCTGAATACACCAGTGGGACCGAGGGAGAGGGGAGCTTCACTTCGGTCACCGGATCACCAAACAGCAACACAGACTCGTCCGCCAATGGGAGCTCCCTTGTGGTGGCGGCAACATCTGTGCCCCCCACTTCTACAGGTACAGCCGTCACCTCCCCTACCAGCACCGCCCTCCCAGCAGCCCCTCAGCCTTCGCCCCGTGCCCGCTCACTCTGGAGGGTGGGCATCACCTTTGCCCCAGGCACCTCAGCCCCTGCCCCTGTCACCCCTGCTGCCCTCAGTGAGGAGGCCATTGACCTCCTCAGGTCACTCACTGTTGGGCAGTCTACCATTGTGAATGCCATACAGGGTGTAGAAAGGGAGTTGCAACACAGTAATGCATTCCTGGAGGGCATTCATTCTGGTTAGGCTGCCCTTCATCGAACCCTGCAATCTCTGGCCTCAGCACTGATGGCAGCAATTGTCCCTGTGTCTAGCCTCCCCCCTCCAACTTCCTCCACCCAGAACCTGTCCCCTGTACCCCAGCCTATCCCAAGCACACCATCAGACAAGCATGCATACACCTCAACACACAAAAGTAGCTCAGGCAAACATAAGCACCACACAACCCACAGGCACTCAAACAAGCATCATCCACATACAGACACAACAACATCCACTGCCTCCACTGTGTCCCCCTCCTCGTCATTTCCCTTATCCCTCCCAGTGTTGTCTACACTCTCATCTGCATGCACTACATCTACAGGCACTAGGACTCGCACTAGAACACCCAGCACCACACCCCGCTCACCTGCACTCACCACCCCCACTACCATTTACACGTCCCCTGTGTCCACTCCCAGTGTGTCTGTGATGCCCCCTCCCAAAGTACAGAAACGTGGGCACCCAAACACCCAACATCCATCCACCTCACGACAGCCTCCAGTACCTGCACCTGCACCCAAATCACCTAAAGTTACACCTCCTCCAACCACCTCCTCTTCCTCCACTCCCAGACCCCCTCCAGCTACCCATCCCAGTGTTCGTCAGCAACTCTCCCTCAGCAACGTTGACCTCTTTGCCCCCACCCCCACCCCTCCAATTGATAGGTCCCGTAGTAGCACCTCAGCCAAAAAAAGTCCAGTACCAGTGGTGCGTGTCAAAGGTGTGTGGAGTGCACCGGCCACCAGGGCAGCCAGTGTGACACAGAGCCAAAGCACTGCCAGTCCACCCCCTGTAAAGCACCTTAAGGTGGAAAGTGGCCGACGGGACAGGGTGAAGACTCCTGGTGGAAAAACTGCTCACAAGGGTCCCAGGGGGAGTGCCGAGTCAGCTGTGACTCCTCCAAAGGTGGTGAAGGGCCAGAAGAAGTCTGCACAGTCTGGGAAGAGCAGCACGGCGGAGAAGGGCGCCATCCTCACCGGCGGCTGGGATGCCACCGCCAGCACTGTCGTCACTGGTCTGGAGACCACCACCAGAGTCATTGCCCAGGAGGGCAGCACAATCGTCACTGGTCCGGAGACCACCGCCAGCGTCAGTGCCCAGGAGGGCAGCACAATCGGCACTGGTCAGGAGACCACCGCCAGAGTCAGTGCCCTGGAGGGCAGCACAATCGTCACTGGTCAGGAGACCACCGCCAGAGTCAGTGCCCTGGAGGGCAGCACAATCGTCACTGGTCAGGAGGCCAGCGTCAGTGCCCAGGAGGGCAGCACAATCGTCACTGGTCAGGAGACCACCGCCAGAGTCAGTGCCCTGGAGGGCAGCACTGTAGTCACTGGTCCGGAGAGCACCGCCAGCGTCAGTGCCCTGGAGGGCAGCACTGTAGTCACTGGTCCGGAGAGCACCGCCAGCGCCAGTGCTCTGGAGGGCCCCGGCAGCCACAGCCCCGCTGGGCAATGAGGGACCGTCATGCCACACACCAATGCACAGGTCAGACAGCAAAGGCAAGCACCGCTGAACAGGGAAAAGACCGCCATGGTGAAGACCGCTGAACAGGGCAAAGCACCGCTGAACAGGTCAGAAACTGCAAAGTCAAGCACCGCTGAACAGGGCACAGACCGCCATGGCAAAGCACCACTGAACAGGGCAAAGACCGACATGGCAAAGCACAGCTGGACAGGGAAAAGACCGCCTAATCAAGCATTGTTAGCCCATGTGCAGCTGGGACAGTGACGGAACAGGAACCGTCACGGGGAGCCTGATGCAGTGTGGGCACCAGTCCCCCTCCAGAACCAGTGGAGACTGTTATCCACTTGAGAGACTGTGGCTTTGCACTCCCCAGGATAATGCAGTGGGCAAGCCACCCACTATAGAGACTTGAGAGACTGAGGCTTTGCACTCCCCAGGATGGTACAGTGGGCAACCCACCCACTGTAGAGACTTGAGAGACTGTGGCTTTGCACTCCCCAGGATGGTACAGTGGGCAAGCCACCCACTGTAGAGACTTGAGAGACTGTGGCTTTGCACTCCCCAGGATACATCAATGGGCATGGTGCCCCGTCGTGGTGCTGTAATCCGGCTGAGGTGCCCCCCCTTCCCTTCCCTATGAAGTGCCTGTTGTATTTCTATCTGATGCCCCTGCAGTGTTCTCTCCGTTTGTGGACAAGCATCTAGTGTGGGCCTCGCCCATGCATTTTGGGCCCAGTGGTGCACGGACATTGATAAGTGCATACCTGCTCTACTTATCGTAATGTATAAATTTGGGAATGTGTATTTATATCTGTACATATTAGCTTACTGTATTTTGATACATTACAATGTTTGAACTGATTACCTTTTGTCTTTGCATTCTTCCTAGGGGGGGTTGTTACTGTGCTGTTTGGACATGCATTGGTGTGTGTGTTGTGGTGGGTGAGGGTCGGGTGGGGGTGTTGCGTGTGTGTCCCCCTGACTTTTGCCTCCCCCCTCATCTATGTCGTAGGTGCAGTACTCACCGTTGTCTTCGGCACCTACGTTGCTGGTGTTCATAGAGGAGCAGGAAGACAAGCGCAGGGAGTATTTGTAGTTCGGGCTCCATGGTGTCCTCCTTCCTCGTGGAGTGTGTTAAGGTGAGCGTTTTCCCATTGCAAAAGCTGTTTCCGCCGTGTTTTTATCCATGGTGAACCCGCCCCGGAAAAGGTGGCGGATTGGCGGGTTGTGATACTGTGGGCGGTACATTGTCTTCCGCCTGTCTGTTGGCGGTGACCGCCGCGCTGCTTGTCTGTACCGCCGTGGTGGTCGGAGTGTTAAAGTGGCTGTCTATGTTGGCGGTTTCCGCCATGGTCATAATTCCCTTTTTTTGTCCGCCGGCCTGTTTGCGGTATTACCGCAGCTTTAACACCGTCCGCCAGGGTTGTAATGACCACCTATGTCCCTCCTTACAACTCTGGCGGTCAGTGTTAAAGGGGCGGTAACGCCGCCAACAGGCCGGTAGTAAAAAAAATGGGATTACGACCACAGCGGAAACCGCCAACATAGACAGCCACTTTAACACTCCGACCGCCACGGCGGTAGCAACAAACACTGCAGCAGTAACCGCCAACAGCCATGCGGAAGCCAATGTACCGCCCAACCTATTATTACAGGCCAATCCCCCACCTTTTCCGGGGCGGTACCAACAACATCAAAAGCATGGCAGAAACAGTACTTGGAAGGGAACCACTCACCTTCTGACACTCCACGAAGAACTAGGACGCCATGGAGCCCGAACTGCAGGTCCTCACCATGTTGGTCTATCTACTAATACACCAGGAAGTAGAAAGAAGCGACGACGACGATGACGACGATGGTGAGTACTGCACCTTGCACACGGGGAGGGAGGAAAAAAAGAGTGACACACATACGCAACACCCCCACCCCAACCCTCACCCACAACACCATACACACTAACACTTCCAACAACATTACAGATACATCCCGTCACCCCCTGGGAGAACGCAAGGCCAAAAAGAAATTGAGTTTAACCAGTGATATTTTGGAACATTCATATATAGCAATCAAATGTAAAAAACCAGTATATACAAATATTTACATTATGTACAGAAGGCCGTACACTGTCCCTTGTAAATGTCCGTGGACAGTGGGCCAAAAAATCATGGGCAAAGCCCACACATGACACTTACCTCAAAAGGGAGAGAACACTGCAGGGGCATCAGGTCGAAAAAACACAGGCACCTCAGGGGGAAGGGTATGGGGGCACCTCAGCCGGTGAATGGTACTACGCCACTGCTCCTCGAGGGGGATCCATGCCCACTGTTTGGTCCTGGGGAGTGCAAAGCCACAGTCTCTGAAGTGGGTTGTTTGCCCACTGTTTGGTCTTGGGGAGTACAAAGCCACAGTCTTTCAAGTGGGTGGTTTGCCCACTGCTTGCTCCTGGGGAGTGCAACGTCA
This sequence comes from Pleurodeles waltl, assembly GCF_031143425.1. NCBI lineage: Eukaryota > Metazoa > Chordata > Amphibia > Caudata > Salamandridae > Pleurodeles > Pleurodeles waltl. The sequence goes on along the minus strand of NC_090445.1, from coordinate 534,485,992 downwards.
CAGTCTCTCAAGTGGGTGGTTTGCCCACTGCTTGGTCCTTGGGAGTGCAAAGCCACAGTCTCTCAAGTCTCTCAAGTGGGTGGTTTGCCCACTGCTTGGTCCTGGGGAGTCCAAAGCCACAGTCTGTCAAGTGGGTGGTTTTTCCCACTGCTTGGTCCTGGGGAGTGCAAAGACACAGTCTGTCAAGTGGGTTGTTTGCCCACTGCTTGGTCCTGGGGAGTGCAAAGCCACAGTCTCTCAAGTGGATGCCTTCTTCCACTGGTTCTGGATGGGGCTTTGTGCCCAGTGTGCTTCATCCTGCTAAGGAGGGGCTGACTGGATGCCTGCTTCCACTGGTTCTGGAGAGGGCTTTGTGCCCAGTCTGCTTCATCCTGCCAAGGATTGGGGGAGTGGGTGCATCTTTCCACTAGTTCTGTAGGGGGCTTTGTGCCCATTCTGCTTCATCCTACCAAGGAGGGGCTGAGTGGATGCATTCTTCCACTGGTTCTGGAGGGGGCTTTGTGCCCAGTGTGCTTCATCCTGCCAAGGATTGGGGGAGTGGATGCATCTCTCCACTGGTTCTTGAGGGAGCTTTGTGCCCAGTCTGCTTCATCCTGCCAAGGAGGGGCTGAGTGGATGCCTTCTTCCACTGGTTCTGAAGGGGTCTTTGTGCCCAGTGTGCTTCATCCTGCCAAGGAGGGTCTGAGTGGATGCCTTTTTCCACTGGTTTCTGGAGGGGGCTTAGTGCCCAGTGATGCTGCACCTGGGTGTAGCAGTTCCCAATCCCCCACCTGGAGGGTCTGAGCCACAAGAAGTGCAGGGAACAGGTAGCATGATACTCCATGGAGCCAGAGCCACACTCCATCCTGCAGCGACTTAGGCTCCAAACTGCTGGTAGTGCCAGTGCTGGTGGTGCTGCCTCATGTGGTGTGCAGGGTCCAAGATGTCACCTGCAGCCTCAGATGGCTGCCCACTGGGGATGCTGCTGATGTCCGATGTAGTGGCACCGGCTGGGCATGTGGCGGTGCAGATGGCAGTGCAGGTGGCGGTAGCTGCAGCGGTGTCTGCGGCGGAGATGCTGCCAGTGCCGTCCGTGGTGCAGGTGTCTGTAGTAGTGGAGGGAGACACCAGACCATCTCCGGCAGCCTCTGACGGCTGATCACTGTGGAGCATGGTGGTGACTGTCGTTGTGGCATCGGTGGTGCAGGGGGTGGTGGAGATGGCGGCCCAGGAGGTGGTGCAGGTGGCGGTGCATGTGGCGGTGCAGGTGGCGGTCGTTGCGGTGGTGCTGACTGTTGTACAGGTTGGTGGCCTGTCTGGGGAAATGGTGGTCAACAGCACCTCACCAGGAGCTTTCGTGCCCCGAGGTGACTTGCCCTTGCTTTTGTGTCCCTTCCCCACCTTGGTAGACACTGCTGGGACCTTGGCACTGTCCTCTTTGGGTTTGGATGAGGCCTTGCTGGGTGGGCGGTGCGACTTTTCCCTGCTGCATGCCGGCCCCTTCTTGACCTTGGCAGGTGGCGGAATCGGGTGGTCCTTACCATCTGTAGATGGCACACTGGCAGACCTGACGGGTGCCCCCTTCGATCCTCCCGTACTTGCAGGGACCACAGCAGACGCCGATTTGATGGCTGAGGTGCTGGCCTGGGATCTAGACATCCTGGCCCTAGGGGAAGGACGGGGGGAGGTGTAGGGAAGAGGTCAACGTTAGCTAGGACAAGTTTTTTTTTACACACTGGGATGGGAAGATGGAGGGGGTGTGGGAGTGGAGGAAGAGGTAGTGGTTGTAGGAGATGTACATCTGCTGAGTTTGGGTGAAGGTGCATGGGCTGGAGGCTGTTATGAGGTGGATGGCTGTTGAGTGGGTGTGTGCCTGCGTTTGTGTACTTTGGGAAGAAGGCTCACAGACACACTGGGAGAGTACACAGGGGATGTGTGAAAGGATGTGGGGGTGGTGAATGCTCGTGAAGAGTGTGTTGTGATTGGTGTGCTGGTGATGGAGGCAGTGGCTGATGATGTAGTGCATGCAGGTGTGAGTGGAGACGATACTGGGAGGGAGGTGGAGGAAGAGGAGGAGGGGGACACAGTGGAGGCAGTAGATGTTGGTATGTGTGCATGGGTATGGTGCTTCTGTGAGTGCCTGTGTGACGATGTGTGGTGCTTATGTTTTCCTGAGCCACTTTTGTGTGTTGATGTGTGTGCATGCTGGTCTGAAGCATGCTGAGGGGCTGCTGGGAGGGCGGTGCTGGTAGGAGGGGTGACGGCTGTACCTGTTGTTGGGGTGGGCACAGAGGTGTCGGCCACCGCCAGGGAGCCTCCATCAGAGGAGGAGTCGCTGTCACTGGTTTCCCCTCCTGTCCCCGTCGTGGAGCTCCCCTCGCCCTCCGTTCCACTGGTGGCTTCACCGTCCGTGGATTCACCTTCATGGGCCATGTGGGATGCAGCTCCCTCCGTCGCTGGTGCCTCTGATCCTCCGCCAGATTATGCTAATGCACACAAGGACAGGGTGACAAAACAAGAAGGGGGGATAGACAGGGACCTACCCTGGCATGATCGCCCTGGCCTAGGGGCACCCACAGCCCACATCCCCCACCCAGGTAAAGCCTTATGGCGTGCAAAGTCATGATTCAGAATCTGTACTCACCCCCTTGTGGCTGCTGTGATGCCCTCAAGCGCCCATCCAACTCCGGATAGGCCACTGCCAGGATGCAGAACATCAGGGGGGTCATGGTGATACGGGCACCCCTTCCACTTTGGGAGGCCAGCCCCAGCTGGGCCTCCGCCGTCTTCTTGGTCCAGCGGCGCAGGTACTCCCATCTCTTGCGGCAGTGGATGCTCTGCATGTGATAGAACCCCAGGGTCCACACCTCCTTGGCGATGGCACGCCAAATACCCTTCTTCTGTTGGGCGCTGACTTAGAGGTTAAAGACAGGGGAAAATGTAATTACTCATCCGTCCAGACCATCATACTCATTGCCCACCAGTTCCCACCCATGCTCTGACACACATACACTGACCACCACTCATGCAGCAGTCAGGCCAGGACATCTTAGCACCCCCAACATGTGGCTTACATCCACTCCACTCCAAACAGGCATTGCCCACGCATCATGCTCACAGTGTACTCACCTATTTGTCTGGAGGACCGTAAAGTAGTGTGTACTGGGGGAGGACCCCATCCACCAGTTTCTCCAAACCCTCCGCAGTGAAGGCAGGGGCCCTTTCCCCAGACACATGAGCCATTGTCGCTTCCAGACACAGGTCACAGCAGCACTTGCAGTGTAGGTCCTCTCCTGTTGAAGGTCAGGTATGAAGTGAGTGAATGGGTAGAAAATGATGGTGACGTCCACGGCGGTGGGTACTGTCACCGCCGGCGTACATCGCCATTGGCTCCTGGAACCCATAGGGCCCAATGATAACCAAAGCGGAGTTGCACAGCGGTCTTCGACTGCCTATCGTGAGGCTGCACAATGCCAGCGCAGTTACCTCATTTCCCCTTGTCCCTCCTCACAGGTAAGGCAGCCGCCATTTCAGGGGGGCACATGGCATGGCACCTAACTGCATCACAGCACATATTTCACACACTGCTTCCGTAACATTAATTCAGACACAGTTGTGCTATCTATGTGGTAAATGACCTTCTGCTCACCGTTCTCCTCCATAGGCTACAACGGCTGAGGCAGATGATGAGATGGCGGCATCCTCCGGTGTACAGACCCCTGGTGGACTTGTCAGCAATGGAGGACAGACACATTATAATCACATACAGACTTGATCGTGCCACAATCCAAGAACTGTGTGCCCAATTGGAGCCAGACCTGATGCCAGCTATCTGCCAGCCCACAGGTACCCCACTCTAGTGCAGGTCCTGTTAGTGCTCCATTTCCTGGCAAGTGGCTCCTTCCAAACTACAGTGGCCATGGGATCAGGGATGTCTCAGCCAATGTTCTCAAATGTGTTGAGCAGGGTGTTGTCTGCCCTGCTGAAACATATGCGCAGCTACAACGTGTTCCCCCAGGTGGAGGATTTGGCCACAGTGAAAGCTGACTTCTACGCCCTGGGACATATCCCCCACATCATTGGTGCCACTGATGGTACACATGTGGCATTTGCCCCCCCCCGCAGAAATGAACAGGTCTACTGGAATAGTAAACGCTATCCTTCGATGAATGTGCAAATGGTGTGTTTGGCGGACCAGTACATCTCCTATGTGAATGCCAAATATCCAGGTTCTGTGCATGACGCCTATATCTTGCGAAATAGCAGGATCCCTTATGTGATGGGCCAACTCCAGAGGCACCGGGTGTGGCCAATATGTGAGCCCAAGGTCCCCACACAGTATGAGAAGGTGTCTGGGTATGGGGTTGTCCCTAAGGGTTAGTGTATGTCTCACAATTATCCCTCGATATTTGCAGGTGACTCTGGTTACCACAACCTGTCATGGTTACTGACCCCAGTGAGGAATCCCAGGACAAGGGCAGAGGAATGTTACAATGAAGCACATGGGCGAACTAGGAGGATTATTGAGAGGACATTTGGCCTCCTGAAGGCCAGGTTCAGGTATCTCTATATGACAGGTGGCTCCCTGTACTACTCACCCAAGAAGGTGTGCCAGATCATCGTGGCATGCTGTATGTTGCACAACCTGGCATTGAGACGCCAGGTGCCTTTTCTGCTGGAGGATGAGCCTGGTGATGGTCTTGTGGCAGCGGTGGAGCCTGTGGACAGTGACGAAGAGGAGGCAGAGGATGAAGATGTTGACAATAGAACAAACATTATCTTGCAGTACTTCCAGTGACACACAGGTAAGAGACTGTAACTCCTCTTCACATTTCAGTATACTTTAGGACATTGTACATGGCAGCCTCTTACCCTTTGTCGATGGAAACTGACCCTTTGGGTTTCCTTTTTTCAGATCTGTGTACCCCATTCTGGCTTCTGCTATGTGTACTGCTGCCCAACATCTGTCATACATTGGTATGAGTTAATGAATATATTCCTTGCAATGCTTTGCTAATGTTGTACTAATACATTTGTGAATCTTCAGACTGATTTCAGATTGGTATTTGTTTCAAGAGTGTTTATTTAGGTGCTAATAAGTATAGGGGTATGTGCAAGGGGCTGGGGTGATGGTGGAAGAAGATCCATGGTAGAGTTCAGTCTATTGGTATCACAGGTGCATTGTCCAAGGGGGCATAGGAAGGTGAGCAATGACAGTTCAAGGTGGACAGGGTAAAAGAGTGGGACAGCCGGGTGACAATCAGGTGGGTCCTATTTCTTGGGGGGGGGTCTTGGCAATGTTCTCTGTCTTCTCCCTGGATCGCAGGGACTGCTTGCGGGTGGTTCTCCTTCTGCAGGTGGTGGGGTGCTGGTGGCCTGTTGGTCCTGTGGTGGTGCCTCCTGTCCACTAGGGTCGGCGGAGGTGGAAGGCTGTTCCTCGGTTTGGCTAGTGTCAGGGGCCCTTTGTTGTGCCACTGCCTTCCTCATGGTCTTGCCCATATCCGCCAGCACCCCTGCTATGGTGACCATGATGGTGTAGATTTTTGTGAGGTCATCCCTGATCCCCACGTACTGTCCCTCCTGCAGCCGCTGGGTCTCCTGAAACTTGGCCAGTACTGTGCCCATGGTCTCCTGGGAATGGTGGTATGCTCCCATGATGTTTGAGAGTGCCTCATGGAGGGCCGGTTGCCTGGGCCTGTCCTCCCCCTGTCGAACGGCAGTCCTCCCAGCTTCCCTGTTGTCCTGTGCCTCTGTTCCCTGAACCGTGTGCCCACTGCCACTGACCACAGGTCCCTGATCGTCCTGGATTAGTGGGGTTGCCTTGGGTCCCTGTAGTGGTGGACACACTGTTGATTGACATGTCCTGGGGACAGTGGCATTGGGCCCGCTGGGTGGGTGCTGTGCTGGTGTTTCCTGAGGGGGGAGGCTCTGTGGTGGTTTGGGACTGTGGCAGGGTAACCGACTGTCCAGAGGTCCCAGATGGGCCAGGTTGGTCATTGTGATCTAGGCATGCAGAGCTGCTGTCATCACTGTGGGCCTCTTCTAGGGGGGACTGGGTGTAGCTGGCACCTCCTGTCCGGTGACGTTGGGTAGGGGTCCTGTTGGGATGCAAATGCATTGTCATTGTATCTCTGTGCACCATCTTGTGCAATGGGTGTGTTTCCCTTATACAATTGTGCTTTCCCTGTCGCCTTGGCCTTGTGTGATTGCTAAATGTGTGGGCTGGGTGAGTCTCTCTACTGGGCATGCAGTGGTGATGGGTGTCCATGCAGGACTGTGATGGGTGTCCATGCATTGTTGTTGCATGCAGGGGTTGGGATTGGGATGTGTGGGTTGTGAGGGTGGGGTGGATGTGAGGTGACTGAGTGATGGGAGTGAGGGTACGGGTGGGGGTATGTGATGGCATGCAGGTAGGGTGGGGGGATAATGTAGTTAAGATTTACCTTACCAGAGTCCAGTCCTCCTGCTACTCCTGCGAGGCCCTCAGGATGCATGATTGTTAAGACTTGCTCATCCCATGTTGTTAGCTGTGGCGGAGGAGGTGGGGGTCCACTGCCAGTCCTCTGTACTGCTATCTGGTGTCTTGATACCACAGAACGCACCTTCCCCCGTAGGTCATTCCACCTCTTCCTGATGTCATCCCTTGTTCTTGGATGCTGTCCCACGGCGTTCACCGTGGCGACGACTCTCCGCCATAGCTCCATCTTCCTGGTAATGGATGTCTGCTGCACCTGTGATCCAAATTGCTGTGGCTCTACCCTGATGATTTCCTTCACCATGACCCTTAGCTCCTCCTCAGAAAACCTGGGGTGTCTTTGAGGTGCCATGATGTGGTGTGTGTGATATGTGTGAGGTAATGTGTGGGGTGATGTTTTGGGATGTATTATGTGATGTGCGTGGATGGTGTATGAGTGATGGTGTTCTGTGCCTCTGAGTGAATGTGTGCTCTTTGATTGTCTCTCTATGCTGTGGTCTCTTTTTTTTGGTTGTAAGGGGTTGTGGGTAATGTGGGTGTGTGTTTTATAGTGGTATGAGTGTATGGGTGTGGTGTGTGTATGTGTGTCAGGTGTGTGTAGTTTGAATTGTCCAATGTGGTGTGGTTTTGTAAGTGTGTGTGTATTTTGAGCGCGGCGGTGTGTACTGCCAATGGTTTAATGTGGTTGAAAGACCGCCGCGTTGATTCGTGGGTCATGATACTGTGGCCATATTCCTTTTGGCATAACGGTGCAGGTTTTGCTATCGCCAGTTTATCACTGACCTTTGGTCTGGCGGACTTGTGTGGGTGTCTGTATTGTGGCGGGATTCTCTGTGTGGGTCATAATACCTGTGGCGGGTTACCGCCATGGTCACGGTATCTTGGCGGCCGTCAGCACAGCGGTAGGCGGCATTTACCGCCAGGGTTGTAATGAGGGCGTATGTCATATTGTTCAAACATTCCCTTATATCAATCACGGAGCAGAGAAAAAGGACAATCTTAAAACAAGTTGCTTGAGAATTAAGTTGTTGCAGGTACAACAGTGCAGGAGGACATTGTCTGAAATTCAGCCCAGGTAGGTTGGGAAAGACATAACGCCTGCGAGTCACAGAATACTAATGACAAAAGAACATAAAATGCAAGGTGCTTTGTGTGGACTGTCCATCACAAGGGCAATTTTCCAAAGTTGCTGATCAGTCATTGATAAAAGGAAAAGTAATTAATTGATAAAACATATCAAGCTTGCTTAAAACATGTTAAAAAAACCTATGGCAAGGGTTATGAACTACAAGGAGGTATGGCTGTACCCCATCAGTAGTCAAAGTGAATTGATTCATGATAACACTGGGTTTAACCACTTCTTTATGAAACTTCTGATCCCTAAGATATAATAAACCCGGATTTGTAAAGTCCTTGCACCCAATGTTAGATGAAACTTCAGGGGAATCAAAAAAGTCATGGTCAGATTTACACAAAATTGTCTAACTAACTGAAACCACAGAAAGGTGCCACAGTAAGTTAGCTTTAGACTATCAGCCATAATCATATGATTCAGGGCAGTAAAATCACTGTTCCAGGGCTTGTGCCACAAAAGTAGGGGGTGAATATTGATCAGATTGATCTAAAAAGGTGCACCTAATTTGGTATTACATACATAACTAGAGCAACTACTGGGGGAAAGCCAAAAGATTCCTAAAAAACATATTCTCCAGTAGACACATATTTAGACTTGTAAATCCTGATAAAGTGCACTGAGAAAGGCAGTAATCTGGGGATCCACTCCTATACTCTGCAAGGTCGACCAGAGTTTAATGTGTACAACACTATCAAAAGCACTAGTAAGATCTACAAATGCTAGGTACAACCTCCCCCTCTTCATGACCGTATATTTTCCAGTAAGTACATTTAAATTGAGGCTCTGTTCTAGGGTACCTAGACCTTTCCAGAAATCACATAGGGTATCAAAAAGCACATTGTTGTGTTCTACCCAGTCCTCTAGCTGTTGCAATAAAATTCTCCCAACCATCTTAATTGTCAAGTCAAGGAGGGAAATAGGGTGATAACAATCTGAATCAGTGTGATCACCCTTTTTAAATACTGGAAGTAATATAGCCTCTGACCAGGTGGCAATAAAACCACTGTACTGTTAGAAGATTAACATGCACAACTTGTTAATTAGGCTTGATAAGTTTGCACCCTTTTTAGGGTTGAGTCAGCGTCGCATGCGCTTGCGCATGCGTTTCGCTTGCGAGACGCTTTAGGAGTTAGAAAAGGGCTCAAAGCCTCGTCCATGTCACGTCAGTGTCTTTCATTGGTTCATGGGCTTGCCGGTTAAAATCTGCTTGCTTTCATTAGTGGAAGGCATGCATACGTCATGCTTTTTCCGGTGGTTAGCCCACCTTGAGCGCAGCGACCAAGTATTGAAAGCATGCGAGGCTCGCTGTTTTCCGTCAGGTTTGTGGACTACTTTTTATCCTTGTTCGCAGTGTGATGTCGCTTGGCAGAAGTCAAGCTCTGTCCATGACATCGACCCTGTTACATAGTTAATTGTACTTTTGCCGGTTACGTATATAATTTCACTTTTACCGATAGGTTACACTACGAGTGAACTGTAGCAGTGCGATTGCGTACTTTTTTTCATTTAATGTGGCAAGAAAAGTACGGTTGGGCGTTTACAACTGCTAATAGCTCTAACTCGGAGAAATGCGAGACACGTTGTATTGCAAATGCTTGTTCAATCTTGCTTTGAGTCAGGAATAATCTCAGTGTATTTCATTGCTTGTATAAACCTTAAGGAGCATGCTCTGGTTCGGTAACTGGATTTAGTATTCGATAACTGATTGGGGGAATGAAATATACAGAGGTGGTCACTATGTTGAATTGTAAGAAATTTGGGGAATTAGCTCAAGAGGCGCATATATTGATAATCATTCAGTACTTATTAGATCCATTATGTTCTTAGCATTTTTATCATCATTTTTACTAGATTTACTATGCGCAGCTTGTTACCGAGGCTCGTCAAGTATGCCTTATTTATAGTATATTTTTTTTATTATGAGGATTAAATTGAATTAATTGCTCTGCTCTTATGGACATCTTAGTTGATGAATAGTCCATTTCTGATGACAGTCGATGGGGGGAATGGAATATACGGTGATCTTTCATATGGTGCTTCTTGACAATTCTAGGAGCCATTTGAAGTGATGTGAAAGGTACATGAACATTGTAGCTGAACGTTTCCCACACGATTTGCAGAGGTCCACCCATTAGATGACTGTAGTATTCCTTATTATTAGAACTCAAAATTAGATCATCTAAGTCAAGTTGGGAGGTGATGCACTGAGGGAAATAATGTTACGTGCACCCAATTTATTAGTTTTAATGGGGTGCATGCCATATTTGGTCCCTCTCTTTGTCTCTATGAGAGGTTCCCTGGTTTAGTACGTATGCATATTAGTATATGTAAATGTATATGTACATGAGTATTAGGGTTAGTACATTTTAATGAATCACGGAATATGTTGCTATATATGTGTTATCCCTGACTTAAGAAATATGATGAAATGGAAGTTTAAACTGGGTTACACTATTAGAAGAGATGTGGTAATTCTCATTTCACTATCTGTTTATGGAAATGGTGCTTATTAAGCAATAAGGATTACACTATGGTCCAGTTTCTTTTGGTGTTAGTTTTTTTTAAGTTGGCATATGTTTTTGGCAGTAATACACACCGTTATAGGGTCATTTATGCAAATGGAATGTTTTTTATATTTAAAGTATTGTATGATATTGGGTGTTTCTTCTGTTTTCCTTCTGGTTTCCTTCTGTCTTTATATATTTATTTGTCTGGTTTTTTTTTTCACCAGATGTTATAACATTGTGAAACAATTGTTATGAATGTTATATTGAAAAAAGAAAATATATGTATGTTATGTATCTTTTTACAGCCCTGAGGAAGTTCACATGTGGTGAAGGAAACGTGTTGGCTGCTTCTGTTTTTTAAGTGGGCGTATTGGAGCAATTTGATTGATGGGTTCCTATAGAGTGTGACATTATTTCAAGATGTATTCCAAGATTTGTCTGTGACCCTCTAGTTGTACTTTAAAGTCTTACAGCAAGTTTTGTATTCCTCACTCACATTATTCATCCCGTCATTGCTTATCCCACCCCGATCCACTTGTCACACTGATACACAATGGCAGGAATCATAGTAATAACTTGGAATGTCCAGGGCATGGGGCCACCCTAAAGAGACTTGCTGTTCTGCAATATATCAGGTGCAGGAAAGCGCAAATAGCAATCTTACAGGAAACGCAAATAGCGAGAGGGGAAGATGTCAAATTGCAGCGGCGATGGAGAGATCACTGCTACTGCACCCCATACTCTGGATTTGCAAGAGGGGCTCCCATCTGGATCCGTCCTGGTGTTGCTTTTCACCATATGACGGTCGTAATTGATCCAGAAGGGTGAAATGTATTCACGGAAGGGACCCTAGATTTCAAACCTGTGCTAATGGGTTCCAGTAGCACAGGTTTCCAACGTATCGAAAACAGCCTTTTTTACCCACTTAACGGCCGTCCTAGCCAAATCGGCACTAATTCTTTGGTTGCTGGGAGGGACTTTAATAGTGTACTCAATTTTCAGCTAGATTACTTACATCCGCCCTTACCAACTTTGCCTGTTGTGACAGCGGCCGCCCATCTTGACCAATGGTTGATGCACTAGACATCAATAGATAGCTGGCACACACTTTGCCCAGTCACCAGGGAATACTCCCATTACTCACCCTACATGACTTACATGTAAGACTATACTATATCATTTGCCATGCCTCCCTGTAACTACAAATTACCTTTGCTGAATACCTAGAGAAAACCTTTTCTGACCAGAGCCCACACTTGAGACACTGCGAATTGGGGATAGCTTGTTCGCCAGTCCCCACATGGCACTTACAACTCACAGCGTTGAAAGATCAGGAGTTGAGAGAGTCCATACAAGAGGCCTGATCAGACTTCCTAACTAAGAACTGGGGCACTGCAACATGTCACACTGTGTATTGGGAGGCGCTAAAGGTAGTACTGTGGGCTTCTGCATCCGCCCATCGGTGGGGGTTAGGGCAGAGCTACATAACAATCTCCTCCAGACTGAAAATAAACTTAGACAACTGGAAGTGGATTACAGTACTGACCCCCCTGTGGTATCAGCAGCTGATCAGAGCCACTGAGATACATATTTGTTTCGTAGAACAACTTTGGTGTCCGGATTTAGGGCATACTTAGCTAAATTGCACAAGGAAGAGAATAAATCAGGCAGACTCTTAGCATAGCTCCCACGCTGTGCTACTCCCAACTCCCCTATTACAGAGATTTAGCATATCCCCACACTCATGCTTACAAATCAAAAGGTCAGAACACAGGCTATGCATGCCTTCCTCCGAGATGCCATATTGCCAGTGTCATAGCCTGGGATACAAGAGAAACTAAACGTACCTTTTATAATACAGGACATACGTGGCGTGATCAAAGGCACACCCACCTGCAAATCCCCAGGGCTGGATGCGTTCCTACAGAGTGCTATAAGGCCTATATCCCTACCCTGGCCCCCAGGCTTCTTGAACTTTTCCAAGTTGCTCTGGTAGAGGGATGACTCCCCACTCACTACTAGAGTCTCTGCTGATCTCGCTCCTTAAACCCCGAACTGATCCATCCGAATGAACTAGGGGTGTGTGGCGAGCTCCACTCCGCTAGTGGAGCTAACAGAGTTTTTGGCACGCCACGCTCCACTTGAAGTGTGGAGTTCGCCGAAAAACTCTGTTAGCCCATTTGGCGCTGCAGCATGGAGCTGCTGCCGGCACCAGCTCTGGACCGGATCCAGCACGGAGCTGAGAGAGACAGAGTGCGGCTGACAATCAGGACCCAAGTGATTCATCATTTTTTTTTTCACTGTGCACACTTGTGCACAAGAGGCCTGAAAAGGCTGTGGCCTGAATTCAGGCCAGGGCCAAAGCAGTTTCAAACCTCTTGTGCACCGGTCTGCCCAGGCCTCTTGTGCACCAGCCTGCCCATTTGCAGGGAAGGGCATACGGGGCAGGGCACACGGGGCAGGCCGGTGCACAAGAGGCCTGAAAAAGCAACTTTTTATGCCTGTGGCCCTTGCCTGAATTCAGGCCAGGGCCATGGGCAGTGAAAGACAGCTGCTGTTTCAGGCCTCTTGAGCACCGACCTCCCCCGTGTGCAGTCCACACAGGATTTTGCAGTGCACAAGAGGCCTAAAACTGCAGCTTTCCCTGCCTACAGCCCTCTTCTGAATGTTCCCGATCTCGTAAGCGTTAGGCAGGGTTGGGCCTGGCTAGCCAGGACCAACACCTGCTCAGCGCTTACGGGATCAGACGCATTCAGGACTCCCCAGCTCATAGAACTCCACTTCCACAAAATTCCATGAAGTTTTTAATCAACTCCGCAGACTTCTGTGGAGTGGAACTCCATGAACTCCGCCCAGGCCTAGAATCAACCTATTACCGCCCACTCTCCAAGCTCAGGTCCAGTTACAAAATACTCAGTAAAAAATTGCCTCTCGCCTCTTTGAAAACATGTTCACGCTGGTATACATTGACCAGAATGGTTTTATCCCTGGTATATCCACCACCCTTAACATCCGACACTTACACAGGATTTTGGAACGCTCCTCCACGTAATGGCCTCATACTGCCTGTATGGTACTGGATCTAGAAAAGTGTCTGATACACTAGACTGGGACTATATGTTTTTTCACCCCACCACCCTGGGAATCACTGGGTGACTACAAAGTTTCATGCTGCTTCTCTATGTGGACCCCACAGCCCGGGTGAAAATCGGGCAATGCATATGTCCCTTTTTCAGTGAAGGCTGCCCCATATCTCCCCTTATCTTTGGCTTGGCTATTGAACCCCTTGCGCAGAAATTTCGGCAACACTCTGAAGCCTGGGGGATACCAATAGATAGTGTAGTGCACGTTCCCTACCTATACGCCGACGATGCACTAATTACATATGCAACATCAGACAGAGCACAGAGAACATACCAGCTATCTCATCGGAATTCCGAGCAGCTTCTGGGTTGGGTGTCAATTGGACTAAATCGTGTCTGTCCCCCTCCATCGTAACTGCCCACAGGCTCCATGCAGCGTTGGGACGCTTCATTTGGAAAAAAACACCATGTCACACTATGCAAGCTGCAACTGCCGGTTGAAAGAGGGGGTCTAGGGACCCCTCATTTCCAGCCCTATTATCTGTCTGCTCAGCTTCAATGGCCTGCCCGATGCTGGTGGGTTGCTTGCTGGAGGAAGTGGGACTAAACCCCCCAATATCGAACAACATGTGGTATGAAAAACATTTCTCCCAAACGCCACACCACCTCGGCACGCCAGAGCCCTGTTCAAAATAGTTATAAGCGTGCACTCTGACTAATGCCCCTAATCCCACAGTATTCCCCTGAAATTAAACTCTCTGCTATTAGCTTGTCCTATGAAATGTTAGGGCAGATGTTATTCAAAATTGGGAAGCAGCTGGTATAACCACTTTGGGTGGATTGTTTCATGACAAGGCATGATTGCTCTTTGAATAACTACAAGCAGATGAGTGCTTACCAGCCGGGGACTTCCTCACGCATGGCAGGTTACTGGCAGTCCTGGCTGATCTATAGCACATCACAGATGCAGAACCTGAAACATTAACCCTTGGTCCATACGCTTCATGCTATGGACAGCGAGCACCGCCTAGTTCCCTAGTTCACCCGCACATTAACACACACCATCCAAGGCCCCTTGCTATCTAATCACTGGAACTGGGAGTAGTAGATAGGTAGGGAACTCACAGACAAAAATGGGAAAGCATATTAATTTACCCCAGAAAAGGTTTGTGAAAAATACTGCATAGGCCTATCTTACAACCACAGTCCTGCACCAAATATTTGGTTCCCCCGAATGCTCCAGATGTCGAGGCTCCATCCCGGACTTGGTGACGGTGCAGCTCTGGAAGGATATTACTGGTGCCATTCGGGAGCTAACAGACAGGACTGATATTTGTCTCATGGAGAGTGCTCTTCTTGGTCAATTCAAACTTTGAAAAAGAGCAAGGGTGACTAACCGGTTTATAGACCTTGCCCTGCTAATTGGCCACAGAACCATTGCCGTGCACTATGAGGCCCAGGCTCTCCCCAGTATACATTACTTGTGTGCAGAATTGTTAAAATGGGTGTTAAAAATAGGATCTCTGGTTGACAGTCTGTTTGCACTCTGTCAAAGCAGGGACCCTCACTCTAGTCAAGGAAATGGAGATACACCCTTAGATGACCCCTGCTCACCCCCTTGTCTGCTTGGCACAAGCAGTCAGGTTTGTTTCTAAGCCAATGTGTAAAGTATTTGTACCAACACGCACAGTAATACAGTGAAAACACTACAAAATGTACACCACACCAGTTTAGAAAAATAGGTAATATTTATCTAAATCGAACAAGACCAAAATGACAACAAACCAACATACACAAGTCAAGAAATTAATTTTCAAAGGAATAAGAGTCTTACTCCATAGAAAACAATGGAAACATTGATTTTACACAGAGTACCTGGTTTGCGTCAAAAATAAAGCTGCACGGGTGAGCGTGCATCGAAACAAAAGTCAGTAATGCATTGATTCCTTACTCGAAAGGGAGGCAATGCGTTGTTTCTTCTCCGGTCAGGTCGGCAATGCATCGCTTTTCTCTCCCGCGAGAGAGCGATGCATCGATTTCAGGATGGGCACTTTGGATCCACGCAGGCTTGCATTGACTTTTGACACCCAGTAATGATATGTGAGAAATCCGGTCGCACGGTATGGAAACACTGTACTGCTTGGGGTTTGCATTGTTATCAGCAACCACAAGTAGGTGTTGCGTCACTTCTCCAGCTGCGATGCATCGATTTCCCAGCCACGATTCAGGAGGAGCATCGATTTTAGCGACAAAGCGGGTGGCCGGTTAATTTTTCAGCCACAGTGCAGATGGTACGTTGAAAATGGCCATGCATGTTGTTCAGTGTATGGATTTCTGTCCTTGTTCTGCCAACTACACCTCTCAGGGCATAGGGACTGGATAGGGTACCACTTGGCAGGGCAGGAATATCAGCAGAGAGTCCAGGTGCTGGCAGAGGATGTCTTTGATGGCCATGAGACCTCAAAACAGAAGGCAAGCTCAATCCAAGCCCTTGGAGATTCTTCGCAAGCAGGAATACCACAAAGTCCAATCTTTGTCCTCTTTCAGGTAGAAGCAGCAACTGCAGGCCAAAGCAGAGTCACATGCAAGAGGGCAGTACTCCTTCTCCAGATCTTCTCCATGACAGAGGTTCCTCTTCATTCTAGAAGTAATCTAAAAGTCCGGGTTTTGGGTCCACTACTTATACCCCTTTCTGCCTTTGAAGTAGGCAAACTTCAAAGGAAAGTCTCTGTTGTTCATAAGATCCTGCCTTGCCCAGGCCAGGCTCCAGTCTCACACAAGGGGGTTGGAGACTGCTTTGTGTGAGGGCAGACACAGCCCATTCAGGTGTATGTGGCCACTCCTCCCTCCACTCTAGCTCAGATGACCCAACAACATATGCAGGCTACACCCCAACTCCCTTTGTGTCACTGTCTAGATGGGATTCACAAACAGCCCAACTGTCAGTCTGACCCAGACAGGGAATACACAAGCATGCAGAGTCACAGAATGGTTTAAGCTAGAAGATGTCTTTATAAAAGTGACATTTTCAAACTGACAATTTAAAAACCAACTTTACCAAAAGATGTATTGTTAAATTGCAAGTTCAGAAACACCAAACTCCAAACTTCTGTCTGCTCCCAACGGGAAACTACATTTAAAAGTTATTTAAAGGCAGCCCCCATGATAACCTATGAGAGAGATAGACTTTGTAACAGTGAAAAACGAATTTCGCAGTATTTCACTGTTGTGACATGTAAAACACATCAGTATATGTCCCACCTTTAACATACACTGCACCCTGCACCCAAATTGGCAGTTTAAAACTGCACATACAGGCACTACAGTAGCAGGTCTGAGATAGGTTTATACGGACTACTTATGTGGATGGCACAACCATTGCTGCAGGCCAACTAGTAGCATTTGATTTACAGGCCCTGTGCACCTCTAGTACACTTTACTAGGGACTTACTAGTAAATCAAATGTGCCAATCATGGAAAAGCCAATTACACATACAATTTACACAGAAAACATATGCACTTTAGCACTGGTTAGCAGTGGTAAAGTGTCCATAGTTCTAAAGCCAACAAAAACTGGTCAGACAAATTAAGAGGAAGGAGGCAAACAGTTTGGAGATGACCCTGCTAAAATAGCCAGGTTCAACAATGGAGAAAAGCTGAAACTATAGCATTAAAAGGGGAAGAGGCATGGGGACTATGCAGGACATCTATTGCAGCTGGCTAGGAGGTGTACATGCAAGACTTGCAACTAAATAAAGAAAATCTAACTTAGCCCTCCCACCATATTCCCCTTCCCCCATGTTCACACCACTAACTCCACGCCACATCTGACTGAACTCTCCCTAATCCCCTCAATATGTATAAACTCTCTGATGGGCTAGGTCACTAACACAGTTCACCTTCTCACTGCAACCCATGGTTTCCACCTGCAAGGGCTAATAGGAGGATGGGACGACCATTGGATAAAGAAAGTAACCACAATGTTGCATGCTTAATCAATGCTCGATTCATGATCTATTATGCTCATGATGACTTCCTTTTTTCATGTTAATGTTCATAGACTTGAAAGAATCAAGGGATCCTGCCTTATGTATCTACTATGCCCCCTTACATGTAATTTGCATGAGTAAATGTACCAATTTTACAATGTATAGATCGGAATGTGGTAATGCTCTATGTCTAAATGCTGAATAACCAATCAAAACTAGTTTAAATAAGTAATATAGATTGTGGGGAATGGTTGGTGTCAATTGTCTGATATGTTTTAAAACCTTCTAAAATAGATTTACTGTTATTGAAACACTATATAAAATATATAACAATCTCCCCAAAAGAAAGTGGGTTTAAACTGTACAGATGGCAAGCAGAGTTCATTAGCAAAACCAAAGTTAAGTTTCAACAATAAATTATTTAGCAAAAAACTAAACCTACTGTGAATAAATTGTGTTAAGTCATCATTACAACAGTTAGTCATGCCACAGGTAGCTTTGGCCGAGTAGGGACAAAAACGTGTATTAAAATCACCTCCCCCCATATTACGTAAAAGAGCTTCCCCTCTTTGTTGCAGATTTTGTCTAAATCTGACTCAAACTGCGACAAAACCAGGTTAAAATATGAACCAGGTATGTTGTGATACAAAATAAAGAACAACTTGCTTGGCATTCGGATGAATATCGCAGATAATGATCAGATAGTAGCATGAAGTGGAGGGGAACTTAACAATGTTATAAGACAACCAATAAGACATGTAGATGGCCAGTCCCCACTTAGGCCTGCTAGCTGAAACTGCTACAGCTGCTGTATGAAAATTCCTGAAACTGTTTACTTAAACAGGATCCAGTTACCAAGTTTCCTGGAAACAGAGGAACAAAAAGGTTGACACAAACTTTATCCAAGGTGAAAAGGACAGCTTACCATGAGGTCCCACCATATTCCAAAAAAGAATGCTGTGGTCAGAAGGATGTTCAGAATATGATGTCTCTGCATTGACCACCAAAGATAAACACTCAAGAGCAGCTAAACAGAATGCTTTAACAGACTTCTGTTCATATGGGTAAACTGATTAGGGTTGAAGTGGAGCTAAAACAGGCTGTGACTGAGCTAATAACAGTCAGTCTAAACTGTCTACATCAGACAGGGGGGAAAAAACTATTCTGCTGAGTTATAGGGAGTTGACATTGCAAATTCACAGCAGTAGCTTGCACCTGTTTAAAAGAAAACCTACTTTCAGAAGCAGATGGGTGGTAAAAAACCCAAAGGAAGGGCAACGACTTGCCATGAACATGCAGAATGGTTAGTTCAAGCTCTATGCAAGATGGATTGTACCAAAAAAATGGATCTTAAAATTCATCACTATACAGTCACTAGAGAGGGATGTGGTTGTCTTGCCAAACCAACTTACCCTTCTTACCATGATCAGGTCCTTATATACCCTCTGCATTAAACCATTTTTTTTGCCAACTCAGTGCAATGATTTATTTTATAAGCTTTCCCATGATTCTAGAGTGCTCCGTTTGAGTTATGGTACATTTCCCAAGACGACATTGGCCTCTCCTTTCCCCAAGTGCAGCAGGAAGAGCAGGGAGAGCTGGGGGACGAAGCCCCATCCCAGGTAGGGCCACAAATAATATAGGCAGGTAAGAAGGCTGCAGGCTCAGGTCAGGGCGTTCCACGCCGCGGGAAAAGTCTAGCACTTTTATTGCCTATTGCTCCTCCTTCTCCCAGCTACAGAAGGGAGAGCTGGGGGACCAAGTCCCACCTGAGCTAGGGCCACAAAGAAGGTAAACAGGTAAGAAGGCTGCAGTCTCAGGTCAGTGCTTCCCCTAAGTGCACCCCAGAGTCAGCTCAAGGCCCTAATGTGGATAGCCTAGGTCGTAAGTCATTAAGTTGAACATTCTGACCAAGGAATGTCATCATTCAGACCTCTTGTGTGAGTCTAATTTAAAGACCCACCATTGTTCATTCACAAATAGCTTACCAGTAAGGTTAAATGACTCCCTTATAGTTTCTAGGATGACCCATTTAAGTTCATTTGGGGAATGGTTTTGCTCTATAAAGCAGGTGCTCAGTTTTGTAGTGGTTCGGTGTCATCTGATCGTCCTTCGGTGTTCATTGATGCAGGTTTTGATCATCCTAGTAGTCATGCCTCAATTCAAGAGGCCACAAGGACACACCTAATTAGATAAATGCAATTCATGGTTCTGGAATTTGTGTGTTTGTTATGATACCAAATCCCTAACTATCCTAAGTCTTCTGTAGTGGTGTCCATAGATTGGGAGCAGATATTACAGTAGCCATAGGACTGGTGGCCTTTAACTGGAGGCAAAGTCCTATTGTTCTCCAAAGTTGTGGAATTGGTTGGTTTTACTTATCGAGGTCTAGTAAGTCCTAAGAAGTCTCTAATATTCTTGGCCCTTTGAAGATGAACAGCAGATGCTCCATAGTTTTGCCTCTGCTTGTCAAGATTGTCTACCTCTTGTTAATAATTTTCCTCCCCTGATTGGACAGAGGTGTAAAGGTGGTAACACAGATTAGTCTTGTCTGTCAGGTTTAGGATATGCCATCAAAAATGATTCTCTCTGGGTATTATGTGCTCTCTTTCTGGCCAGGTAGATCACATGTAATAGGTAAATTCCTCAGTTTTTGTGTCATTTCATTGGCCTGAACATTAAAGTCAGAGGTCTCACTACAATTGCGTCTCAGGTGTAGGAACTGTTCATAGGGTGGATTCATCCGAAAAGCCCTAGGATGGTGGTTCTTTAATGGGAGCAGGCTGTTTTTATCTGTTATCTTCCTGAAGGTGGATAACTAAATACCCTTCATGTAGAGTAATCTGGAGATCAAGGAAAGAAACCTCTTTATTGGACATTGTGGCAGTGAATCACAAGTACTGGTCAAAGCTATTGATCCAGTTGATGAACTGTGGTACACTGTCACTGTTACCATGCCAGATGATCAGGATTTTTAACATATCTACGCTACAATTGGATGTTTGTAGAAACAGATTGTTAGAGTCTACGATGTGCCATTTAGGAGAAAAGGTGGCATTGTATTCCATAATGCAATCTACTATACTGAGTTTCTACTTTTCCTCGGATTGTTCTTTGAACTGCATTCCAGCCCAAGTTCCATGCTGCCGGGGGCTGTCACATTATAAGACTGTATCTGGCCGCTAAGAGTACTTATGGGCAGAAACTCTATCATGCTTCTATTGCTTTTAGAATAAGTGTGTACCATGACATACATTTCAATATCCACATTGATTACCAGATGGTAATAGACTGTCAAGAAACATATGTCTTAGGGGGTCATTACGACCCTGGCGGCCGGCAGTAAGTTGGCGGTAAGACCGCCAACAGGCTGGCGGTGTTCTGCCAGCAATTATGACCGTGGCAGAACTGCCACGGCCATACCGCCGGCCCCTCCATTATACCGCCAGGATTCCGCCTGGCGGTCCGCTGCCCTGGGGATTATGAGTCCCCGACCGCCAGCCTGTCCGTGGCGGTACACACCGCCATTGAAAGGCTGGCGGTAAGGGGACTTGGGGTGTCCCCGGGGGCCCCTGCACTGCCCATGCACTTGGCATGGGCAGTGCAGGGGCTCCCAGGCATAGCCCGTCGCGCATTTCACTGCCCGAATTTTGGGCAGTGAAATGCACGACGGGTGCTACTGTACCCGCTGCACATCAGCATTGCCGCCGGCTCTATTACGAGCCGGCTGCAATGTTGATGTGACATTTCTGCTGGGCCAGCGGACGGTAACACTGTTACCGTCCGCTGGCCCAGCGGAAATATCATAATAGGGAGACAGGAATACCGCCGGCAATGGGGGTATTCTGTCTCCCGCGGCCTCGGCGGTCTTTTTCAAAGACCGCCGAGGTCGTAATGACCCCCTAAGTCTGCTAACATTGGTAAAATGTGACATGAAGACTGATTACTGTGATTATATTATTCACTTTACACATACACCATCAATGTCTCATTACACAGCTGGATGTTGTCTAGTGCTTGAGGGGTGTTGCCAGTCGATTAATGAACCATGTTTTACCTGAAGGTCACTGAGTTTTGCTCCCCCAAAGTTATTAATGTTACCCCAGTAGATTTCTTGGTTTAAAAAGCAACGAACATTCATGATATTCCCAAGGGGCCCATGCTTGAATCTAGGAGGGTAAGAAGTGGCCTCACTGGGTGTCTTCCACTGTGTTTTTATGCATGTTGGCATACAAACTACACACCCTACTAAAAGCATGAGTATAACTTGCAGTGTTAACTTTCACGTGATTGACCTTTTTATATAGTGCTGAGTACTTTTGCAACTTTGTGTACATTACGGTTTACTGGTTGTCTTGTTTCTTTTTTTTTAGGTCCTCACACTCTAAGGAATGACATCCTATTAGGAGATAGTAGGTTTCATCTATCTAGTTGACAAGGAGTATTCTTACTCTCTTAGTGAGGACTAGGTATTGTACTATAGGTCTTGATGGGTCGCCAATAGATCTTCAGCGACTTGACAGGTAAGAAACATGTTAACTATTTTCTCTGTAGTGGAGGTAATACCCACACAGAGTCTTTCTTTTACATACACCTACAGGCAAGGTAATAGATATACACGCTTTCACATTTCTAGAAATCAGATCATTATAATCTGTTGCTTTCCCTTTCTCTTGTTTTTAATCTTGATATCGGTGTCACACTATAGCAAAGATTGTCTTTTTGGCACCTATGGTCGATTTTGTCATACTCGCTCCAGTTTCTCACACACCCATCCATCACCCGCAAGTATTTCTAAAAGAACTCCAGCAAACAGCCTGCTTGAAGGGCCCATCAGGCATTGCAGTGCCAGCCTGATGAGCAGCATGGCCCGATGATGAAGCATGTCACCTAATGGTGAGTGAGGTCTTTTGTTCCTAAGAGCAAATGGTTGTAGGGACCCTGGACTCCCACCCTAATTGGAAGTGAGGAGCCCTGTATCTAGGAACAGTGTACCTTGATTCATACATTAGTACTATTCTGGGAGACTGTGTATTGAACCTTCTAATTTCTCCCAGCTCCCCCCTTTTTCATAACATTATAGGACAGTGGCTTCTATGCACTTCAGGTCAGAAGAACAGTTTATTGCAGCAAGATAGGACTTCAGTTGCTGTCCCCTCTGAGTAGCTGGCTGTCAGGCAGGCACCGACTCTGGTTGCACAGCAGTCCTCTGCATATTCTCTGGATCACTCCCTTCCTTGGTTACAAAGATCTTGAAACTAAAACAACAAGGGTCAGAAGCTCCCACTTTCATACAGTGTAAGCAAACAGGAGATGTGGATCCACTGTCTGTAGTTTCAGAACTGGTTTCAGGTTGTTCTCCTTTCAAGGGTCCTTTCTGGGATGCTCTCCAGACACAGCATACGTGTAGAGTGATGCTGCTAGCAGCAGGGTGGTCTCTAGCCAGGAGCCCCACGACAAAGACACAAAGAACTGTGAGCCTTCTGCACCTGACTATCAACAGCCACACTGAGCAGTGATCAGCAAAAGATAAAGGGTAGGGTGCATTCTATTTAAAAAGTTAGACATGTACTTTTAAGTTTTGCAGCCCTGGCAGTGAAAAACTCACAATTTACTTTGTTCACTATTGTGAAACCTACCTCTCCCATAGGACAACACTGGGTTATCTACATTTACTACATGGTTACGTTTGTTTTAGAACAGGTTGAAATACCATGTTTGGTGTCTAAGAAATTGTAATGTGAAACCCTGTTCATTCGTGAAGTCAGATTTTAAGTCACAATTCTGAAAATGCTACATTTATAAAGTTTGCATTTTCTTTTCCTAACCATTTATTGCCTGCAGCCTGGTTCATGTCTTACATGACTAGGTGTAGTTGGTAGTTGGCCTTTGTGTATTCCTCACAGGCAGTCATACAAATTGAGGGCTGGGTATTCTCAGAATGGCCCATTCTGTCTGAATGGGAGGGGTGGAGCTTGTACTTCAAAGAAGCTGTGTCAGTCCACAAATAAAAAGCTTAACACTAGCGTTTGTGCCCTCTGACATGCTGGGATCAGGGCAGGGAGAAAGGAAATTCCAACAACTTCTATTGGGGAAAAACTCTGGAAGTTTCTGCCACTTCAATGCTGGCCCCAGGTATAAAATTAGGACCTTCAGACCCACACCTCAGTACACTTCTTGGCCTGTGGATACTACAGAAGAAGGACTGCCCTTCTGCCAGAGGACTGCCGTGCTGCATGAGGCCTGCCCTCCTGTCTTGGAAGGAAGACTTGGTCGTTCTTTTCACCCCAGGCTACCTGAGCTACAGGAACATAGCAAGATCCACATGCTTTCCTGTGAATGCCCAGCTGACTTGCTGCAATTAGACCTGCATACCATCTACTGGCCACTGTTAGATTGAGTCCCTGAACCCCAAGAGACATATCCCCAGATCAAGGGCTGTTGGATGGCATTAGTGTACAGAAGAAGAAGGCGAAATCCTCACGCTTTGCTGTCTTTGCACTGTAAATGGGCATGTTTGTGCCATGATCTTGCAATCCACAATAACTGCCAAGGTAAAGCTCCAGTGGACCTGAATATTCTTCACTCTACAGATACTGCCAGTGACAACCAGCAATGTGAGATCTGCACTTCATGCTACAGCATCAACTGCCACACCCAACAGGATCTTTGTGCTACAGAGATGACAGTCCGCAATGCTTAGCCTGCTCCTCACGCTACAGTGACGACCATCTGAGTTTCTCTGCCTGCTCCTCATGGCCTCCTTCACTGTGAACAGAACTCTCCATACCTAACTTTGAGAAGGTAGCTCTCAGCTGGACTAACCCGGACCCTTTACCCAGCCCAACCTCCATATTTGTCAACCAGAACTTGTGATGTTTCCCCAGTCTAGCACAACCAGATATCTGTGAGTGGCACTTTGTGCTTTTAGGCAGTATACTTACCTAAAATCTTTGAAATTGAAGATCCCAAGTTCTAATGATTGGAATTTTGTATTTTTTGTGTTAAATATATTTTTTTAAATTTTGCTCTATTTTCCTAAATTAGTGTGAGATTTTTCTTGAGTTCTGTTTTCACTTTACTGCTGTTTAACGCTTGCATAAATACTTTACACAATGCCTCTAAATTAAGCCTGACTGCTTTTGTACCGTGCTACAACATAGTTAAGCACAAGTTAATTTAGTAACTTGTTATGGTTCCGTCTCACACCCTCCTCATTCAATAACCTAATTTCTCACAACTTGGATATTGTTTTGACATACATTGACCTGGTAAACTTTTTATGATCACGGAGGGGAACATGGCAGCTAGCGGCAGTCCCTAGTTGGGAGCTCTCCTCGAGTGGCAACGTAATGAAAATGTGAGAGAATAGGGCTTACTGGGTGGCAAAGAGAGAGGCCAGATAGATCTGGAAAATCCATGGTAATGCCGGGAGAAGGAGCAAGCATCCTGAAGCGAGGCAGCATTGGGGCTCCAGAGGGATCAGCAGGCTGCAGCGAGAATTCACTTCTGAGGCACACTGAGCAATGTCCACACAAGTCCACGGTTGCAAGCAATTCTCAGTGTGTTGATTCAGGGAGAGAATAGGAAACTGCTAGTTGAGGTGGAAGGTACATTAATCCAGGGAATCCAGCGAGGAGGTGTGCTGCAAGTGGCTGGAAGATGGATGCCTCATTGTCCTCCCTAATGAGACAGAAGGTATCCAGAGCTAGGAAGTTGGTGAATTCTAGCGTGGTAGTTGGTGTACATGGAGGAGATTAATGGTGGACAAATGAAGCAGCATGAAACATCTGATGTGGAGGATGCTGTAGTTCTGGTAAACCCCCTCCCACTTTGATTACTAGCAATAACCCCAATAACACTAGTACGAGCACACATATTTACAATTTGGCAGAGTCTGATTTGCCTCACTCTCAGCACCACCCTTAAAAAAAAACAGTGTTAGGGAAAATAAAACAGCTACAAGGACAACACATACATGGACTGTTGACAATAATAAGATTGCACTCTTTCTGTGTTTGTTTCTTAACGTTAAATCCATTAAAAAGATCTCTAAGGTTCCTCCTACTTCACAAATTGACTCAGACATCAGGCCACAGATAAAGGAGAATATGGCAACAGGAGGAGGTGGCGGCCAAGGAATGATAGAGACTACTGATGGGTTTCCCACATCAAGTAGGTTTCAGGCCTTAACACAAGAGTGCCCAGCAATAGCTAATAACTCAAGAGAATCTTTAGGAACAGTAGGTGAAGAGAGAGGCACAGTAGAAACTCCAAGGGAGCCGGCTGTGTTGAGTCTCTCTTAATGACATTATTTGTAAGAGGTAAAATATAAGTCTGCTATCTCAGAAAAGAACCAGGCAAGCATTCAGGGGATGGTGAGGTGGCAGAATGGAAGTTGGACATTATAATGAAGAGGATGGATTCACTGGATACTTCACTAGAGGAACTAAGAGGGAAAGTTGAAGGCAATACTGAGGATATTTGTGTTTTGCGAACATGTGGAAGGGTGATTTGAGAGAAACTTTAAACATTAGAAAATAATGCAGGGAGGAACTACATAGGAGTATTAAATACTCCCAAAGGGGCGGAGAGAGCGGATCTAAGAGGATTGATGGTTGGATTAATTAAAAAAAATAATGCCTCCCATTGACTCTAAGGAAGTAACCCGTGTAAACTAAGTAGGATGAAAGCAAGGAAGATCATGATTAATTTTAAGACCTATACCCTTAAAGAACAGATCCTTTTGGCTGACTTCAAATCAGGGAATCTGAAGGATGATGATTTCCCTTTTTTCATGAGATTAGACATTGCAAAGGCTTTTCAGGGCCATCAGTGGGAGCTGGGGAAGCATATACAAAAGCTCAGGCAGCTAGGTGCCACAGCCCATCTCAGATTCGCAGCAACCCCCAAAATGATGTCGAACAACAGAATGCAGAACTTGAGAGATCCAAGAGAGTAGTGAATTTATTCAAATAGATTAGGGCTCACAAGACTTAAGACCATCACTAGAAGAGGGGCTCAAATGGGCAGGATAAATACCCAGGCGTAAGGTAGGGAGGGTTCCCCAGCAGGGGTCAAGGGTGGTTTTGACACTAGTTTGGGGGTGTATGGATAGGGTTGTACTGGGTGGGGATCATTAGGGAAAACATCAATAAAAAATGTCCTCATTTATGGCAAGTTGTGGAGTAAGACATCAGGACTGGTGGTGGTTGACGGATTCTCAAGCAAAGCACCTCAGTTGGATTGAGTGGATAAAATGACAGGCGGTGATAGGGAATGTCCCCTCAGAGTCCTATCTCAGAATGCGAGTGACCTCAGAGTAAGAAACAGAAAGGATAGCATTCTAGAATATCTGAAACAGTTGGAAGCAGGAATTTTGATACTTCAGGAGATACCTTTGTTGAAGAAGGAGTCTGATAAATTATTGAGGCAGCAAGGTTGGATTAGGGAGTATACTTGTATGGATCAGGCATGCTGCACCAAAAGGGTAGCTATTATGATGAAGACCATGACTCAGGCTATTATGGGAGATTACATAGCAGATCTCGGAGGGGGATGGATAATAGCTAAGGTTCAAGTACTTAGTGCTTGGTATGTAATAATGTTCTTTTACAGTCAAAATATTGATAATCCAGGGCCCCTTCAGTCTTTATATTGTCATCTGTTGGATATAATGGTACCAATAATAATAGGGGCGACTTTAATGTTCTACTTGATGTCACGCTTAATAAATCCACAATGAGGAAAATGCCAAACTCCCCAAAGATGTTAGATCAGGTGACATCAGGTGAGATGGGTGATCATAGATTTAGGCCTATGTGATGTGTAGCGGCAAAGGGCTGCTAGTAGTAGAGGGTTCACATTCCACAACAAGAAATACAGTAATTCCTCTAAAACTGTTTTTTTCAGTAGATACTAGATTGGTTAACAAGGTGAAGGAAGTGGTTCACCTCCCCAAGCATATATCACACCCTTTGGCATTCAGGCTAGATTTAGAGTTGGCTAAAGAGATGCAGTCTTTTTCTTTGAATTAAATAAAGGATAGTTTGGGATGCATTCAAAGCTTTTATCAGAGGGAGGTTAATAACTAAGAGACTAAGTGCAGACTTAGAGCCCTAGAGAGGAGAATAGCTAAGCCACAGGTGGCAAGGTAGTATCATTGCATGCCTTAGGAGTTACCTGCCCTTGAGAATAAGATTAGAGAGGCAAAAGAGGAGTTGACTTCATATCTAAATAGTGCGTTGTGTAGGAGATGGGAGTTCAGCAAATTAGCTCACTATGAGTATGGGGAAGGAAGTGGAAAGCTTCTTGCTTGGAAGATTATTGTAGACACCACTAAAAATGTTGTCAGGGGATTAAAAGATACAAGATACAGGGAAATTGTGTACTAATGAGAGAGAGATAGAACATGTCTTTGTTAAACGTTTTCAGGAATTAAGTACTGAAGGTTTGGAAGTCTCACAGAGGAAAGTGAAGAGTTGATACAAGAAGTATCTCTCCCAAAGCTGAATTCAAGCTAGAATGCTGAACTAAATCTGGAGATTAGTTAAGAAGAGGTGAGGGCAGTATTAAGGAAGCTGAAAAAGGAAAAAGCTGAAGGCACAGATGGTCTGCTAAATTAACTCTATAAGGCCTTGGAGGACGTGGCACTCCCAGTTCTTCAGAGATTGATTGAAGGTGTCTTTTAGAAAAGGAATGTGTTGCCATGGTCATGGGAGGAAGCAGTAATACATGTGATCTTAAAACCTAACAAGTACCCCAAGATCTGTGAATCTTATAGACAAATCTCCTCGTTGAATTCTGACTATAAGATGAATGCATATATTTTGGCAAGGAGATTGAATAAAGTGATTGAAGGTCATGTTCATGAAGACCAAAAGTGCTTTATCAAGGGTCCACAGCTACAGCAGTTCACACATGACCTAGTAGGAGCAATTGATTTGGTTACGGAAGGGAACATAGCTTTGGCTATATTAACATTTGATGCCGCCAAAGCATTTGATAGGGTGAGCTGGCCATATCTCATCATAACCTGAAAACATAATGATATGGGCAAGAAACTTATAAAACCAACTAAACTGATCTATAGAAAACCGGTTGTGAACAGGAAGTGGCTTGGCAGGGGTGTCCATTGTCTCTCTTGCTGTTTAATATACATATTGAACCATTAGCCAAAAGGCTAAGGGAGAATACAAGCATAGCTCTCGTTGTCTTAAATGGGTGGAAGAAGTTTCCATTATATCCAGACATATGGTGATGTACACTTCAAAAATGGCATAGTCATATTCAGTCTTACAGCAGTTAATGAAGAACTTTGATGAGGTCTCTGGCTACTTGGTGAATGTGTAAGAAACTGAGAAAATGGTTCGGAACATGCAGTGGAATAGCCTTCTATGAAAGAGAGACAATTAGATGCCTGAGGGTGTTAGTGGTACAAGATTTGGATGAGATGGTGCAGGCCAATTTTAATAAAGTTAGGATAGAAACCAAAAAATCTTCTAAAATTCTGGTCAAGCTTGCCACTTATGATAGGGAAAGTATACAGAATAAAAATAAAGCTTCTATGTTTCGTTTCAATGCAATCCCCCTATCATCCATTGCAGAGTGGTTTAAGAAGTTGCAGGGAGAAGAAAGCAGCTTTTTTTGGCCCTCTGGAGGGGTTAAAATAGCTTGGAAAAAGCTCTGTAGGAGGACGATTAAAGGGGGTATAGTTTCCCCAGACTTCCAAATCTATTGTTGGGCCTTTCAGATGGAAAGCGTGAGAGATCTGTTAAGGGGAGATGAAAATTGGTGGAACGGTCCGAGGTTCTGAACAATGATGAAGAATTTGCAGACTTGGGCTCACACTTATTGTATAAATTTAGTAACCCTAAATTCATCACAAAAGTAAAATTGAAGACCTTGAAAGCAGCATGTAGACTCTGGGTTCAAATTAGATAAGCATTAGGAATGCCTTACTATGGCAATCTAGCCCCTTATTTGGAACTTGCCATGAATGCCAGAATGTCTCTGGGACGCCCTAGCTAGGCTCCTAATAGCTGCTGGGGTCAACAGATGGGAGCAGATCATCAATGTAGGTACCTTGATATCTTGGGAAGAAATGGATGTAATTACTGGTGACACCTTGTCTAGATTTAAATAGTACCAATTGAGTTGGGTGCATGGATTGAAGAAGGAGTTTGTGAGGGATCCTGATAGCGAGTATTTATTACATGACAGTTCCCCCATTAAGAAAGAAGTAGGGAAGTGGTACTGGATGATCTTAGAAGGTATCAATGGAACCTTCACGCTGCCAAAGGAGCTATGGTGATGGGACCTGTTGTTGCTGGAGGTCACAAATGTCCTGCATGTATCTGTCTATTTTATATGAAGCATCCCTGAAGAAGAATCATTTGTTTATGCTATGCAGAGCCTATTAGACAAAGAAAAGGCTATCGAGGTTTGGGATTCGAGAGGTGAAGTCCTTCCTGAAATGTGGTCTCGAGATGGCAGATGACACACATATGTTTATGCAGTATCCCTTTATGCAGCTTTTTTGGCAGGAAGTGGGTAAGACTTTATCTGAGATGCTGACTAGAGAAGTTAAGGTGAGCCCTGAACTGGTGGTTTATGGTACTTTGGAAGATAATAGTTCTTTGATTAGGTTACACAGGGAACAGAGATGAATTCTATTTGTCTTTGTCCTATTAGCAAGAAGAGAATTATGTATGAAATGGCAATTCTCTGTTCCTTTGGAGTTCAAGGATTGGGTACAATCAGCATTATGGGTCTGTAGACTTCATAACAATAATCCTACATCAGGAAATGAGGGTATGTGGTTGCCATTTGAGAACTGGAGGGAGGAGCTACAGATGTGAGCTGAGGGAAGTCCGATGATTAGGACAATTGTACAAGAAAGCTCCCCAAAGACCAGTATACTGTCTCAGTTCTGTTGGAAAGTCTTGCACAGGTGAAAGGTTTGGGCAGAGAAAGAGAGGTATACATGACTCATCCAGATGGAGATAGCCACCTGTTGCCAAATGAGGACATAAAATAAAAGATATTGTTTTAATGCATAGGCGTGTCACTTGTATTCAGTAATACTCAATTCCAGTGACAGATAAAAGGTTCTGGTCACAACTATAGTTTCGCAAACCACAGCACAGTGTCAGCGCCATTATACAGGCTAAGATCGCAACAAGGATAGAGTGTCCCCGAGGTCACAGGATGGGTCCTGGACTTCACTTATGTCAATGGACACACCTAGTCATCTAGGCACACACTAGCTTATTGTGAGGCCACTGCAAAAATCATATTGAAAAGAAAAAAACAGGATATCAAGTTCTTGGAGTTGGACACTTAGGTCAGGGGAACAATCCTGGACACCATTCTTATGCGTATGCATGGAGGTAAAGGAAAAAGAAGTGAGTGGCATTATGCTTAAACATTGGATAGTAGTCTATGGATGGATATAAAGGGGCATATTTATACTCTGTTTGCGCCGAATGTGCGTAAAAATTTTTGACGCACATTCAGCGCAAACCTTGCCCCATATTTAAACTTTGACGCCCGAGCCCGCGGACGTCAAAATTCCTCCGTGTGAGTCATTTTTTTGGATGCGGGAAACTGCCTTGTGTTAATGACATGCAAGGTAGGCGTTCCTGCCCAAAAAAATGACTTTAAGTCCTGTGCGCCTTATTTATACTCCCGCTTCATTTTGGCGCACAGGAAAGGGCGGGCCTTAAAAAACAGTGCACAGCCTGATGTGCGCCGTTTTTTAACGCCTGGATCAGGGCAGGCATTAAGGGATCTGTGCGCTCACTTCCATGGTCTCTGACCATGGAAGGAGTCCAGAGGTGCCCTTCCCTGCCCGCAGGGACCCCCCCTGCAACCCTCGCCCACCCCTTGAGGACACCCATGGATGGTGGGACCCATCCCAGGTAAGTACAGGTAAAGTGAGGTAAGTAGTTTTTTTATTTTTTTAAAGTGCCATGGGGGGGCTAATTTGGGCCCCCCTACATGCCACTATGCCCAGTGGCCATGCCCAGGGGACAGAAGTCCACTGGGCATGGCCATTGGGGAAGGGGGCATGACTCCTGTCTTTGCTAAGACAGGAGTCATTTCAATGGGGGTTGTGCGTCAAAAAATGGCGCAAGTCCAGTTTGAGGCATAATTTTTGCCTCAAACCTGACTTGCACTATTTTTTGACGCACAACTCCCATTTTCCCCTACGCCTGCACTGCCTGGTTTGAGTCTTTTTTTTTTTACTCTGACCAGTCCGCAGCGCCAGCTAACGTCATTCCTTAAATAAGGCGCCCGCATGGCGCGTAGGAATGGCGTTAGCCGGCGATAACATTTTTGACACAAACCAGCGCCGCTGCTGTTTTGCGTCAAAAAGTCTAAATAGGGCCCAAAGTATTTTGGTTTAGCACAACCTATGAGGGAAGTGTTTTGATGTGTGTGTGTATGGCTCTGTATGTATGGCAGAGCCTACTCAAACCCTGTTGGTCCAAGAGTATAACTGTGGGCATACATGGGTGTAGGTGAATGCATGGATGCATGCAGGGTTGGGTTGGGAGTCAACACTTCAGAGAGGTATACTTAGACCTTTAGGTTTCTACAGGGAGTGCAGAATTATTAGGCAAGTTGTATTTTTGAGGATTAATTTTATTATTGAACAACAACCATGTTCTCAATGAACCCAAAAAACTCATTAATATCAAAGCTGAATATTTTTGGAAGTAGTTTTTAGTTTGTTTTTAGTTTTAGCTATGTTAGGGGGATATCTGTGTGTGCAGGTGACTATTGCTGTGCATAATTATTAGGCAACTTAACAAAAAAAAAATATATACCCATTTCAATTATTTATTATTACCAGTGAAACCAATATAACATCTCAACATTCACAAATATACATTTCTGACATTCAAAAACAAAACAAAAACAAATCAGTGACCAATATAGCCACCTTTCTTTGCAAGGACACTCAAAAGCCTGCCATCCATGGATGCTGTCAGTGTTTTGATCTGTTCACCATCAACATTGCGTGCAGCAGCAACCACAGCCTCCCAGACACTGTTCAGAGAGG
The DNA here is from genome assembly GCF_031143425.1 of Pleurodeles waltl. Lineage (NCBI taxonomy): Eukaryota > Metazoa > Chordata > Amphibia > Caudata > Salamandridae > Pleurodeles > Pleurodeles waltl. The sequence continues at coordinate 534,453,754 of NC_090445.1, read as the reverse complement.
TGTACTGTTTTCCTTTCTTGTAAATCTCACATTTGATGATGGACCACAGGTTCTCAATAGGGTTCAGATCAGGTGAACAAGGAGGCCATGTCATTAGATTTCCTTCTTTTATACCCTTTCTTGCCAGCCACGCTGTGGGGTACTTGGACGCGTGTGATGGAGCATTGTCCTGCATGAAAATCATGTTTTTCTTGAAGGATGCAGACTTCTTCCTGTACCACTGCTTGAAGAAGGTGTCTTCCAGGAACTGGCAGTAGGACTGGGAGTTGAGCTTGACTCCATCCTCAACCCAAAAAGGCCCCACAAGCTCATCTTTGATGATACCAGCCCAAACCAGTACTCCACCTCCACCTTGCTGGCGTCTGAGTCGGACTGGAGCTCTCTGCCCTTTACCAATCCAGCCACGGGCCCATCCATCTGGCCCATCAAGACTCACTCTCATTTCATCAGTCCATAAAACCTTAGAAAAATCAGTCTTGAGATATTTCTTGGCCCAGTCTTGACGTTTCAGCTTGTGTGTCTTGTTCAGTGGTGGTCGTCTTTCAGCCTTTCTTACCTTGGCCATGTCTCTGAGTATTGCACACCTTGTGCTTTTGGGCACTCCAGTGATGTTGCAGCTCTGAAATATGGCCAAACTGGTGGCAAGTGGCATCGTGGCAGCTGCACGCTTGACTTTTCTCAGTTCATGGGCAGTTATTTTGCGCCTTGGTTTTTCCACACGCTTCTTGCGACCCTGTTGACTATTTTGAATGAAACGCTTGATTGTTCGATGATCACGCATTAGAAGCTTTGCAATTTTAAGAGTGCTGCATCCCTCTGCAAGATATCTCACTATTTTTGACTTTTCTGAGCCTGTCAAGTCCTTCTTTTGACCCATTTTGCCAAAGGAAAGGAAGTTGCCTAATAATTATGCACACCTGATATAGGGTGTTGATGTCATTAGACCACACCCCTTCTCATTACAGAGATGCACATCACCTAATATGCTTAATTGGTAGTAGGCTTTCGAGCCTATACAGCTTGGAGTAAGACAACATGCCTAAAGAGGATGATGTGGTCAAAATACTCATTTGCCTAACAATTCTGCACTCCCTGTATAGCAAAGGGCACAGAATACATTAGAAACAAAGCTTAACAAGCATGCATCACTCCAAAGCTCATACTCAGTTTAGTGTTTACTGGGATAAAAGAATCGAAACTCTAATTAGCTCCCTGGTTACCAGGATAAAGCCAGAGAGCTGAAAGGGAGAATCGGTCCAGCAGCACTTCGGCTTTAGGTGTATCGATAGGCGAGTACCAACAATAGAGAAACGCCAACTAGTAAGTCACAAGGAACTGCAGGAGAACAGAAGGAAGTGGGAAAGCAGATATATACCCACCTAGCACGGCTCTAGATACGTAGTGACGGCAGACGAGTGGTAGGGGGTGGGGGGTGTTGTCGAAATCAAATAAAGCTCAACAACCGCTGTTGCCAAGTACTTCACGTGTTCGGGGAGCAACAAAAACCCACTGATGCTCAGAGTGGTTTTCTCTACTCATCTAGGGTAGGCAAGAAATTCGAAGGGGAGAAACTGGAAAGGAATGGAGTTGGAAGGACACAAAACGAGTCCAAAGGGAATCACAGCAACCAGCAGCATAAACCTCAGTAAATGAAAAATATAGGCATAGACTTGTTACAGTTTGCATAATGCATGCATGAAAAATTGTGGAGCTGCATGGAAAAGTGTGCAGCACCAGATTTTCGGTGAACCTCCTGCAATGACGCAATAAGCAGGGCTCATACTAAAATGGTTATTTTGGATGACTTCGCTTTCCTATTTGGCTCAAAAGCAAGCCATTGGTGTTCAGCACAGGAATTGTATTCGAGGTCCACCCTCTATTTCAAATACCCACGTGAAGCCGAATCACACAGGGGGTCACCTTTGAAAGGAAAGATGAGTGTTTTTGTATAAAGCCCACGTTATGGATATCATTTGCCCCCTTGACTCACCTGTGTTTTTGATTTGACACATTCACAGGCCGCGCTAATTTAGTTGGTCAAGTTGTTTGTCCCCAGGCATATCTCTGACTGAATTACCAGGGTATCGGCCCATCCTGGCTCAAAGCGGCTTTGACACTGTGTCGGGGTCAATATAAGGCACTAGAAACCGTCCGTGTTGTTTGTTCCAATTTGTACTGCGAAGGCTCACATTGCACCACACAAGCAGGCACAGAATTCTCATTGAATCTGGTGATTTTCTAACCTTCACCAGCAGCAACTTGAAAGTTATTCTAGGATCTGTTCTTGTGAACTATTAGTATCTACGTACAAATAGCATGCTATATGCCTCAAGTGAAAGATAAGTAGAAGGGTGCAGTAAAAATATGTTCACAAGAGAGTCATAGAAAACAAAAAGCACATGGGTGTAAGTTAGGCAATGGAGTGCATGAAATAATGAACCATCTCTTTCAAAATCTCGATTAAATCCAGCCCAATATTCAGCCCCTGTGATACAGGTTTCTCAGTGTTTTTATCCAGTGTAAGAATCCCATCCTTCTTTTTGTGAGCTTTCACCCCTTTTGCTTCATCTGCACGCCAGCTTTGAGCTCCATCCTGGACTAAGGCATGTATATCTCTCCAAGCCATAATGCGTTTCTATTAAACGGATAAAATCTTCCATTCTGTGTAGATCATAAGTGAAAAAGTGATGCCTTTTGCAGCCCAAGCCTTTTTTTACACATAAATAAGAATCGCATTCTGTAGTAACCAGAGTGCGCATGGTTGGTTCGATGTTGGGTCTCAGCTGTTGAACACTGGTATTACTTCGAATGGTTATTGGAGCAGAATTCTCCATTCTTTCTGTAGGAAAGTACCATCTTGCCTGGCATGTTACCCCCATTTTTTTACTTGTGTGCCAGTTTGTTTTTGCATGTGTCACTGGGATCCTGTTAGCCAGGACCCCAGTGCTCATAGTTTGTGGCCTAAATGTGTTCCCTGTGTGGTGCCTAACTGTGTCACTGAGGCTCTGCTAACCAGAAGCTCAGTGCCTATGCTTTCTCTGCTTTTGAAATTGTCACTGCAGGCTAGTGACCATTTTCACCAATTCTGATTGGCACATTGGAACACCCTTATAATTCCCTAGTATATGGTACCTAGGTACCCAGGGTATTGGGGTTCGAGGAGATCCCTATGGGCTGCAGCATTTATTTTGCCACCCATAGGGAGCTCAGACAATCCTTACACAGGACTGCCACTGCAGCCTGAGTGAAATGACGTCCACTATATTTCACAGCCATGTTTTACTGCACTTAAGCAACTTATAAGTCACTTATATGTCTAACCCTCATCTAGTAAGGATTAGATGCAAAGTTACTAAGTGTGAGGGCACCCTGGCACTAGCCAAGGTGCCCCCATATTGTTCAGGGCAATTTTCCCGGACTTTGTGAGTGCGGGGACACCATTACATGTGTGCACTACATATAGGTCAATACCTATATGTAGCTTCACAATGGTAACTCTGAATATGGCCATGTAACATGTCTAAGATCATGGAATTGTCCCCTCATGCCAAATCTGGTATTGGGGTGCCAATCCCATGCATCCCCGGGGCTCCAGCATGGATGCCGGGTACTGCCAAACTTGGTCTCTGGGGGTTTCTCTGAAGCTACCGCTGCTGCCAACCCTCAGACAGGTTTCTGCCCTCCTGGGGTCGGGGCAGCCCAGTCCCGGGAAAGCAGAACAAAGAATTTCCTCTGAGAGAGGGTCTTACACCCTCTCCCTTTGGAAATATGTGTTAAGGGCTGGGGAGGAGTAGCCTCCTCTAGCCTCTGGAAATGCTTTGAAGGGCACATATGGTTCCCTCCTTGCATGAGCCAGTCCACACCGGTTCAGGGATCCCCCAGCCCCTGCTCTGGATCGAAACTGGATAAAGGAAAGTGAGGTGACCACTCCCCTGTCCATCACCACCCCGGGGGGGGGTGCCCAGAGCTCCCCCAGTGTGTCCCAGACCTCTGCCATCTTGAATGCAGAGGTGTGAGGGCATAATGGAGGCCTCTTAGTGGCCAATGCCAGCAGGTGATGTCAGAGACCTCTCCTGATAGGTGCTTACCTGGTTAGGTGGCCAACCTTCCTCTGAGGGCTATTTAGGGTCTCTCCTGTGGGTTTCTCTTCAGATAACGAATGCAAGAGCTCACGAGAGTTCCTCTGCATCTCTCTCTTCGACTTCTGCCAAGGATCGACCGCTGACTGCTCCAGGACTCCTGCAATACCTCAACAAAGTAGCAAGACGACTACCAGCAACATTGTAGCGCCTAATCTTGCTGGCTTTCTCAACTGTTTCCTGGTGGTGCATGTTCTGAGGGCTGTCTGCCTTCACCCTGCACTGGAAGCCAAGAAGAAATCTCCTGTGGGTCGACTGAATCTTCCCCCTGCTAACGCAGGCACCAAACTTCTGCTTCACTGGTCCTCTGGGTCCCCTCTCATCTCGACGAGCGTGGTTGCTGGAACACAGGATCTGGATCCAAGTGACCCCGGCAGTCCAGTGGTCCTCTTGTCCAAATTTGGTGGAGGTAAGTGCTTGCCTCCCGACGCCAGACAGTAATCCTGTGTACTGAGTGAACTGCAGCTGCTAGGGCTTCTGTGCACTTATGCAAGGGATCCTTTGAGCACAACATAGCCCTGGTCCCCAGCACTCCGTCCTGCATTGCTCAACTTGCTGAGTTGACCACCGACTACAGTGTTTGCACTACTTTTCTTACTGTTTACTTACCTGATTTTGGTTTGTGTGTATATTTTGTGTATTTTACTTACCTCCTAATGGATATATCCTCTGAGATATTTCTGACACATTGTCACCAAAATAAAGAACCTTTATTTTTAGTAACACTGAGTATTATGATTCTTATGTTATAGTGCTATATGATATAAGTGGTATAGTAGTAGCTTTGCATGTCTCCTAGTTCAGCCTAAGCTGCTCTGCTATAGCTACCTCTATCAGCCTAAGCTGCTAGAACACTACTAATAAGGGATAACTGGACCTGGCACAAGGTGTAAGTACCATCAGGTACTCACTATAAGCCAGGCCAGCCTCCTACACTTTCTCATTTATTTTCACTGCCTTTGTGTTAAGCCATGCCATGTGCAGACAGAGATGCTAAGAGACCCCATGTCACTAAATCAGGTATATATTAATGCAAGCATTTTTTAAGATCTCCAGTGCCACACTGTTGGGAGTAATGTCCACTCCCTTGCTTAGCTCTGCTTCTCTCCTTTATTCCCAATATGCTGAAGGTCCTGCATATCCTTGTTTCCCAAACTCGGGTCAACCTTTTTGATGGGGAGTTTGCCATTGGCTGCTTTGTTTAATGTAGTATTTCCCTGCTTCCCTAATGAACCCTAGGCCATTGTTTCCTGATCTGCAGCATAGAGTCAAAAGCTTAACTTGCAAAAAATATAAGTGCAGAGCCCATAGATTTTTTTCGAGCTTGTCATCAGGGCTTCTGAAATCCGGGACTGATGAAATCAAAGCTGCCTAGTCTTTTTTTTGGTTTATTTATGTAACGCTGTTGCATATATGGCAATAACATTACAGAAACTCACAAGTCATCAATAATGTTAGGTCCTGCACCCTTAAGTGAAGAGTCACATACCATATTATTCTTCCCATACAATTACATTGTAAACATATACACAATACCAGTAATTTGACCCGACATTAATAAATTAAGGCCCTCATTACAACTTTAGCAGGCGACAGCTGCCGCCCGCCAAGTTGTAACCGCTGTGCGGCCACCAATGCGGCCGCACTCCCGCAGTGGCCATCATGACATCCCCGCTGGGCCGGCTGGCAGAAACCGAGTTTCCACCCGCTGGCCCAGCAGGGATGTCGGCCGCAACATGGGAGCCGGCTCCAAATGGAGCCGGCGGTGTTGCGGCCGTGCAACCGGTGCAGTTGCACCCGTCGCTCTTTTCACTGTCTGCTGTGCAGACAGTGAAAACTTTATGGGGCTACACCAGGGGGACCCTGCACTGCCCATGCCATGCCAGGGGCCCCGCGACTCCCCTTTCTTCCATCCTTTCCATGGCGGTTCCTACCACCATGAAAAGGCTGGCGGGAAGGGGGCTTGTAATCCCCTGGGGAGCGCTGCCCTGGAGGATTAAATCCACCACGGTCGTAATATGCGAGTTTGCACCACCAGCCTGTTGACAGTGCAACCTCCAAAACAGCCCTGGCGGTCTTTGACCGCCAGGGTTCTAATCAGGGCCTAAGTCTCTTGCGTTTCTCCCTGGACAGGCAGTAAATATGATACCAGTGGGCCCAAAATGTTTGTGGGCCTTGAGGAGGCTGGTGGTTCTTCCACTTGTAGCTCCAGTTGTGATTTACAATATGTCACATCATGCAGCCATTTCTTCCCTGTAGGTGTCGCCAGACACCCCCAATGGGGTGTCACTATCCTCTTCGCAAGCAATAATGCTATCAAGACAAATTTGCGATTTTATGACTGAAAGTCCTTTAGCCATCACAACAGACCTATCCTGGCATCAAATTCTAGGAAAATTTCTACTGAGGTCTCTATGACTTGTACCCAATAGTTGCTGACTAGGTTACAATACCAAACAAGATGCATAAAATTTGCTCCCAATTCGCCCCATCTAGGTCATTTAGGGCTAGATGTATCAAGAAATTTTGCATTCGCAAATGGTGCGAATCGCAAAATTCGGCCGATTGCGATTGCAAAAATGCCTTTTAAGATGTATGAAAGGCATTCGCTGTGCAATTTTAAGGAATTGCAAAAATAGCGATTCCTTAAAATTGGGACCCTATTTAGAGAATCACAAATTGTAATTCTCTAAATAGGAAATCACAAATAGGGAATTCCTATTTGCGATTTCCAAAGCACATGTATCACGCATTTCCTAAATGCGAACTAGGCGTTTAGGAAATGCAATTACCACCATATCCAATTTGTGGTAAGCATGTGCAATTTTTTAAAGTACATTATAAATGCATTTTTAAAAAGGACATGTAGCACACACATGCCCCTAAGGCATGTTTGTCCTTCAGATGTCCGCAAATATTTTTTTGGGGTGCATCAGAGGGGGCCTTCGGTCCCCAGTACCCTGTGGTTTGCATTATCTAATTTGCGAATTCCTAACTGGAATTTGCAAATTGGGAAACACAAAACCATTTGCACCTATTGGCCTACAGGCCCATAGGGATGAATGGAGTTGCTTTCTCTAATTGCGATTCGGTAATAGCGATTGAGAACTTTAAGAAATCGCTATTACCAAATTGCAAATTTCATACATCCCGTTTTGCATTTCTTAAGTAGCGTTTTCTTAAAATTCGCTATTTAAGGAATGCAAAATGGATCTTTGATACATCTGGCCCTTAGTGTTATCTCACAGCCTGTACTTGTGTAATTTAACTGGTGTACACTATGTGTGATGTAAGTATTGAAATGTATAATGCAAAGATTACTGTTGAAAGTGAGATTCTGCATTTGAGCACAGCAGTACCTCTAGTTTGCCTCCTCTAAAGGCTGCTCCAGAATTGCACTCCATCTCTCCACGGCTTTGTTTGTCATCTGCACTATGTCCAGTTGCACCGCAGTAGAGAGCTTAGTTATCAGCAATAACACTTGCAAGGCAGCTAGTGTCGGTGGTTCCTATGGGAAATGCAGGTGACACTCCCTTATAGGAGTCCAAAGGCGATGATATATAAAGGTGAGCAGTGAGGTGTGTTGTTGAGTATGTATGATATCATCTAGTGCCACAAATGTGCCTCCCGCATATGCGTTCTCCATTGTGTGGAGCCCCACGCGTGCAACTAGTCTCATGGCTTAGGTTTCTCTAGTGATGGATAGTGCAGGATGGTTTTTTAATGGTGGTGCCAGTCCATAGAGGAGGGGTTTCCCACTTTGGAGCCCAGTGCCCTCCAAGCCATCAATGTAGCATGTACTGTGTTGTATTTGGTTCGTGCTGGCTCTCCACATTCATTGGGTAGCAGAGTCCGAAGGGGCATGTGAAAGGTGTTGTCATGCTCCACAGCTACATGTGGTATACATTCATGTGGTGCATACCAATAATGGGCAAAACGTGCTTGCGCACATAGATAGTAGAGAGGAAAATCAGGGGCATTGAATCCCCTGGCTGCGCAAGGCAATGTAAAGCTATCCCAACGGACCCTAGGCTGCTTCCCAGCCCACGTTATGGCCAAAAGGTGTGTTTTAAGTTTACAGAAGAAATGTATCAATAAGATAATAGGTATGTTTACAAATAGATACAAACATTTTGGTAATACCACCATTATGAAGATCACCAGTGTATCTGCTAGTAATAGAGGCAAACGCCACCACCTACCAATCTGGTCCTCATGAGGAGCCACCGCCCTACCATAATTATATCGGATCACCAGATCAGGGTCTGTGTGTATCCAAATGCCCAGGTATTTAACCAGGTCGCACTGTCATCAAAAGTGAAACCCCATTGGGCAATCCAGGGTGCCTGACATGAGTGGAGCTACAGTTGACCTTGGCCAATTTATGCCCAGAGCTGAGGAGTGCTCTACACGGATATATTACCTTATTACGGGCAATAGGTTTATATGTGGGTCTTTAATATATATGACCATATCACAGCATATGTAGATATTTCTGTTGGGCGCAGGTGAAACCTCAAAGTGGAAGCAGTCTGTCTTTTTCGTATTATACACAACAGAGGTTCAACTGCAAGAGCAACGAGCAGCAGCGACAGGGGCACCCTTGTCGAGTTCCCCTGCGATACTGAAATTCATCTGATGTGTGTATGTTAATGCACAACCTGGCAAGCGGATTCATGTACAACAGTTTTACCCAGGACAGGAATCGTTCTGTCCTCCCCATTTGTGCCAGGACTGTGAACATGAAACGCCATTCAATGAAATCAAGTGCCTTGGGGGCATCTAAGAGGACCGCTGCTGCTGAAGTAGAGGAGTCCAGATAATGTAGAAACACAAACAGGGTGCGCAAATTGTGAGCAGTAGATCTAGAGGGGATACACTCCGACTGATCAGGTAGCACCAATTTGGGGAGCAGCGGCTGAAGTCTTGTTGCTATAAACTTAGCTAGTATTTATTATCAATATTTATGAGTGATGATGGCCGATGGAATTTGCATTGTTCTGGAGCTTTATCTGGTTTCCACAGCATCACAATTAAGGCCTCTCTTAGGGAGGAAGGTTACTTTTGTTCTTGATAAGCCTCCACATACATCGCATGCAAGTGTGGGACTATCAAATCAGCATACTCTTTCTAGAATATCTTGACCAATTAATGTTTAGATCTTGTAAACACTGATGAGACCCTCAGCATAAATGTAGGGCATGTGCATTTTTGCCATTGGAAGAATCTTTGCTTCTCTTGACTGATCACCTATCTGACTTCAGACCTGTCTAGAATACCAATATCACCTTGTACTGCCGCTCCCGACTAGGTGGAAAACCTGCCTTGATTACTTAAATTCAGAGCCAGGGAGAGTTAAGTGCCTAAAGCACGGCATACCCCACAACCACAAGAAAATACTTCAAACCATCAGCTTACCCTAAAAATGTAAAGATATGTGACATTTCCAATTCAGTTAGGTGAAATAATACTCTTCAATGGTTTATGACAACCATGCATGGCATTATCATGAATCCATTGCCAGACATATGAAAACCCTGTGATTGATGACCTGTTTAAACTCTGCCAGAATCCAACCATCGCATTTAGAGCAAGGAGAAGCCCACACTCCAGGAAGTGCCATCAGTGAAATTTATTTAAAGCGGCTGACACATTTATACCAACAGGCCTTTTTCAAAGACTTAACATCAAAACAGTGCCCAACTTCCCTCTAAAATATTCCCAAAACATAAATAGATGTAGTAGAAAGACTGATGTATTCACATGCAAATGGAAATCACCAGACATATCAGTCAACTTAATATTGAGTGTGCAAAGTAACAACAATAAATATACATTTCATAATTAATGATACATGATATGCCAACATTTGAAAAAGCTGCACATACTGATTGGTGCAAAGGCACACTGCATTATTAAGACTGGGATCCTGTAAATATATCATACATTTATTTTCTGTACTTCGCACACTCAACATCAAGTAGACCGAAACGCAGCAGCCGCTTTAAATACATTTCACGGACCGCCTATCCTGGATTGCGGGCTCTTCCTTGCTCTATATAAAACGCTTGGATTCTGGAAAAATATGTGTATATGTTAAGGGTGGGTGGAGCTCGCAGAGGCCCACTTCTCGCAATTCTGCAAAGTGGTTAAAAAATTCCACAAGCTCTGCGGAATTCCGCCAGCAGGCAGAATTGCTCGGCACGCCCGTTCCTGCTATGTTTTTCACTTTCAGAAGTGTGATTTGCGTTCTTGCATTGGGGATGTCACAAGACGGAACCATGCGGTTCACATGGGAGCGGTCATTTTGTTTTCTCTTTCTCTGTGCGTGGCTCTGGGCCTAACCTTTTAATCTACCCTTAATCCTTACTATACCACCTTTTTCTAAATTATCCAACCCTGATTATCCTTTGTTTTATGTGTGTGTGTCTTTGTGTTTGCATATTTTACATTTCTGTTATTTTGTGGTGTGTTTTTGTGACTTTTGTAATATTTTATTTTTTTGCTATTCCCTTTTTTTTCTTCCTTGTATTTCTTCCCCTTTCTTTTTCCCTCCAAGTGCCTTGGCAGGGGGAGACAACGGGAGTGGTGGTGCGAATGCAGCTGCTAGTCACTTATCTTGTGGGTGTCAGCGCCACCAAGGAGGTGCAGCTCCGCCCCATTTTCATGGAGGCAGAGGTGGCAGCATCTGTTTTATTTGTACAGCACCCCCTCCTTTCCATGCTGGAAGCAGGCCTGGGAGATGGTATGCCCTTCAGAAGCATCGACTGCTGTGGGAGAGGGTGCGTCTGTTGTTTCGTCGGTACAATGCAGTCCAGCGCACACAGCATCAGTTGACACAGCACTGGGCGGACATTATTGACTTTGAACAGGACCTGTGCAACCTGCTGGGCATTGAGGTGTCAGGGCTTGATGAGTAATAGTTATTTATTGGTTTTCTGTGTTCCACAATGCTATTTTTTACCTAATACCAGTGCTGACTCTTAGAGGTAATGTTGTATAGCTATTTTAGCCATGTTTTAGACATGATGTTTTAGCAAGTGGGCCTGCCGTTGTGCACTTTAGCCCAGTTACATTTGAATCAACTTCATTTTATTTTTCTAGCAAAGGCCACATTTGCGGTGATGTTTTAGTTTCTTTATCTAGTTGTTCTTTCATCTAGGAACGTGTTACGTTCCTACCAAGACATTCTTTTCTTTCTTCAAGGCAGCAGCCAGATAGAGCTGCCAGCAAAGTGGTACACTGTTTCTCCTACATTCACAGAAACATAGGCATCCTTACATCAAAAAAACTTCTCGGTCCCATACACGTTAGTGGGAGATTCCAGCCAGATGACCACAACTGCATGCTGATTGCTGATTACCTTCACTACATCTGCTTGCTTAGACTACTGGATCCCTGGCCTACATGGGGATGGTGTCTTTCTAGACAAGAGGCTTCCTTGCTCAGGTATGGGGGATGATTTCTTCTCGGGGGAAACCTGAAGGGCGGATTAGGGCTCATCACGCTGTGCTCTAACATAGCTTCGGTACGAACCACATATATTATGCATAGTGACAGTATGGTGGAACTTTTCTTGTGTTTCACTCTTCTTATCACCATTTTGCTTCTAGCATGTTTTATCATCCTAGTTATTGCAATTCATGCCATTTTATCTAAGATACAGTTAATTCAATAAACCTTATTGAATCATTCTCTGCCTCTGTTTGTCTTTGCATGTGTGAGACTATTGTAACTGAGGGAAACGGATGAGATCTGATTGACCATGATTCCCCTTGGTAATCATTTCTGTCATGCTTCCGGGTACCACAATCATCCCTGCTCTTGGGCAGAGATGAGGTGCTGCTAGTTAGCCGGAAAACCTGGATTAGGCCGACTTTTGTCACATGGTGAGAAATTGGACTCAAATACCCACAATTCATATGATTCTGCCACCTGAATCCAGTAGCCTCATTAGGATAATGAGAGCCTACGTCGCATGGAGCTGTCAATATTTGGTCAGGCACAAATTTTCGGATCCTCCTGAGTATCTCTGTCTCACTACATGCTAAAGGCACTTCAATACTATATACGGAGATGTTCGTGGTATTGAGGATTTCCTCCTCAGCTGGGTAGGTAGTACCTATCCAACACTGTAGGTTGTTCAAGCTTGAACCTTAAAAGAATTACCATTTGGAGTACTTAACCCTGAACAAATATCTTTACCATTACCATGGCAAACCCACAACGGGTAGCAATTGCAGTAAACATGCAACAACCCCTCATTGCTCACTAATTAGCAAATGGGCTCACAGGCCATGGGGTTCAGTAACATTTGTAGTCGAAGCTCATTCAGCCTTTCAGCCTACAGAACAGAAATATTTTACTTTTGGGTCACTTTTCCAGCAGTTGATGGTAACACTAATAGATTTCATCACTACAAACCTGCATAAGGCAGAGCGTGTGCATACTTAGGGATACCTCTATCTTATCATGACTAGAATAACTGTCTTCATGGCGCCCTCCCACACACAATATTAAATGTTAGGTTAGGTCTTCTTAGCAATGATGGCCCTACCTGACCTATATTTGCCACATATACACTGCATCCTGATGTAGCAATCTTGGCGGTAGCTGAGATTCACCACTTCTACACTCAGCTTATGGCTGTATACAGGCTGTTAGTATAGTTTGTACTGCAGATATTATATACTAACCCAGCACGTGCTGCCCCAGCATGAACACATACAGCCACGCTAGGCATTAATCCTGCGACTGTACATTCAATCATGGTTAATGTACCCACCATACAGGAAGAGATTCTGTTGGCTCAAAAAATAAATGCACTGCAGCCAGTTTTTCCCCATATGGGATCTCAGGATAAACATCAAATTCTTACTATGTGCTTGCCATTTGGGATGGTTCCCACAGTAGATAACTGCAATACCTGGGGCATGGTATTTGCCACGCTATATGCTACTGCACACAGTACACCAACACTTGCAAATATTCTGCAAGTGTTAAAACAAATTCAAGATTGATACGGGGCTGCCCAGGCCCTTGACTTGTGGATGCAATTAATGGGCAATTTTGCCACTGTATCTTCAATTATATTAAGCAATCTTAAAGGAGAAGCAGTTGCAGTAGCAATGCGTATGCTGCTCCGGCTCGTTCCTGTATAGAATCAAGAACGCAAGCTGTCAAAGATGGTCACTGAGACCTTCTCTAGTATTGATTGAGATAGTCTGGGGGACAGATCTATTAAACCAAAACACAGGGTAAATCTAACAGAGATTCTACCAAGCAAGCACCTGAGGCTTCTAGAAAATACTGGGATAAACAAAAACAAACACCTAAAAAGAAAGGGGAGAACCTCCACATTCGGAGACCCCTCAAAATTAATATAATCTTAGAAATAGAGATACTATAAAAACGCCTGACAGATATCAATATACTGATACACGCTAATCACATTCCTTTTAGGACTGACTGGAAAAATGCAGTGAGAGATGGGCGGTCAGAGCAGTGGACTGAGCAAGTGAAACAGACAGTGGACTCACAACGCTAGTTGGAAGTTTCTGTTAAGAAAGAAAATAAATTTCTTCAACAAAAACCCCAATTCAAAAAGCGTCAGTGATTGCTATATGACATGCCACTCAGGAAGAGAGCTTTACTGAAGAACAGGAAGTGGGCACTGGCACTACTAGAGAGCATGGCAGAGGTCACAATAGTTTGCTGGAATCTTCCAGAGCATCTGGAGGAGAAAGCAATTGATGACTTCTTACAAGTGGAGAGTACGAACATGCGCGTCTCCACACCCAACAGAGTGTATAAACTAACATTAAAATTAGAAGGAGACATTGAGCGCACAATAGACGCCATCTTTTGGGATTGCGTCGTTACCATTTATGATATTTTTCTGGTCGAAAAGGGTTGCCCACCATAATTTGTCCATAATCTCCCTTATGGGGAAGCAGTAATTGAAGCTTCTTTCTCGCCTCTTGTTCCCAGACAGCTCGGGGTGGCTTACGCCATCGATCGGGCTAAGGCCCATGCACCAGCTTTATATCGCAACCACGTAGGGTGGGATAAAGATTCCCTCTATTGTATAATACCAATCAGATCCCAATCCCAACCTCAACCCCAATATCCAATAAAGCATGAAGCAAAAGCATCTGTGAGTGAAATCCTCACACAGCTAGAGTACAAGGGCATAATCGAACCCTGTGTCTCCCAATGAAAATGCCATTGTTCCTGGTAGCTAAACCAGACCATTCATATAGAATAATCTTAGACTATAGATATTTAAAGAGTCATTCACCACATTGCCATACAGAAAGCCACAGTACAGCACTTATAAACAATATAGGCCCTCATTACAACATTGGCAGTAAATGCCGCCTACCTCCGTGCTGACGGCCGCAAACATACTGTGACCGCGATGGTATACCGCTATGGGTATTATGACCCACACAGAGAAATCCGCCATTATACAGACACCCACACAAGTCTGCCAGCCCAAAGGTAATTGATAAACTGGCAGTACCAAAACCCACACCGTTACGCCAACAGAAATAAGCCCACAGTATCAGGACCCACTAATCACAGCGGTGGTCTTACAACCGCGGTAAACCATTGGCGGTACACACTGCCATGCTCAAAATACACACACACTTACAAAACTCCACCACATTGGACAATTCAAACTACACACACCCACACACCTACACCACTATAAAACACACACCCACATTACCCACAACCCTTTCAATGAAAAAAAGAGATTTCCAACAGAGAGAGAGACCAGCCAGGAGCACCCACTCAATCTGAGCCACAGAACACCATCACCCATACACCATCCACGCACCTGACAGCACACACCACAAAACATCACCCCACACATCCTCACACATATCACTTACACCACATCCATGGCACCCCAAAGACATCCCAGGTTTTCAGAGGAGGAGCTGAGGGTCTTGGTGGAGGAAATCATCCTGGTAGAGCCACAGCTATTTGGATCACAGGTGCAGCAGACATCCATTGCAAGGAAGATGGATCTATGGCAGAGAGTTAAGGACAGGGTCAACGCTGTGGGACAACACCCCAGAACAAGGCATGACATCAGGAAGAGGTGGAACGACCTATGGGGGAAGGTGTGTTCCGTGGTTGCAAGACACCAGGTAGCCGTACAGAAGACTGGCGTGGACCCCCACCTCCTCCCCCACAACTAACAACATGGAAGGAGCAAGTCTTGGCGATCATGCATCCTGAGGGCCTCGCAGGAGTAGCAGGAGGACTGGACTCTGATAAGTCAAATCTTTACTACTATATTCCCACGTTACCTGCATGCCATCACAAACTCCTACCCTCACACCCATCACTCCACCACCTCACATATACCCCACTATCACAACCCACCTGTCCCAATACCAAGCCCTGCATGCAACACCAATGCATTAACACCCATCATGAATGCATGCCCATTAGAGAGAATAACCTAGAGAATAACCTAGCCCACAAAATCACTACGCACACAAGGGAAGCTGACAGGGCTAACCCAACCATACAGGGAAACACACCCATGCACAAGATGGCACACGCAGATGCAATAACACTGCATTTACATACCCACAGGACCCCCACTCAATGTCACCGGAGAGGCCCACCGTGATGACAGCAGGTCTGCACGCGTGGATCACAATGACCAACCTGGACCATAAGGGACCTCTGGACAGTCGGTTACCCTGCCACAGTCCCATACCACCACTGACCCTCCCCCCTCAGGAAACACCAGCACAGCACCCACCCAGTGGGCCCATGCCACTGTCCCCAGGACACATCAATCAGCAGTGTGTCCACCACTACAGGGACCCCAGGCAACCCCACAAACCCAAGACAATCAGGGACCTAGGGTCAGTGGCAGTGGGCACACGGTTCAGGGGACAGAGGCACAGGACAACAGGGAAGCTGGGAGGACTGCTGTGCGACAGGGGGAGGACAGGCCCAGGGAACCCACTCTCCACGAGGTACTTGCAGGGATCCCGGGAGCATAGCACCATTCCCAGGAGACCTTGGGCCAGATACTGGCCAAGTTACAGGAGACTTAGTGGCTGCAGGAGGGACAGTACCTGGGGATCAGGGAGGACCTCAAACACATCCACACCATCCTTATCACCATTGCAGTGGTGCTGGCTGACATGGCCAACACCATGAGGGAGGCAGTGGCAAACCAACAGGCCCCTGACACTAGCTATACCAAAGAACAGCCATCCACCTCCGCCAGTGCTAGTGGACAGGAGGCCCCATCACTGGAACAACTGGCCACCAGCACACCACCTCCTGCAGGAGGAGAACCACCCTGCAAACGGTCCCTGCGATCCAGGTAGAAGCCAGAAAACATTGCCTCGCCAGGAAATAAGACTCTCCTGATTGCCAGCCTTGTGTCCCACTCTGTTACCCTGCCCACCTTAAACTGCCATTGCTCCCTTTCATATGCCCCATTGGACAATGCACCTGTGATACAAAGAGACTGGACTCTAACTGGACATTCCTCCACCATCACCCAGCCCATTGCATATCCCCATCAACCTCTTAGCATTTAAATAAACACCCTTGGAACAAATACAAGTCTGGAGTCTGTCAACTGATTAAAATATGTATTAGTTCAACAATTAGTAAACATTGAAATTCATGTGTACAGTTATATATACATTGGAATGACCTGTAGTGGGCAGCAGTAAACACACCAGAAGCCAGAGTTGGGAACAGAGATCTGAAAATAGAGATGCCAAAGGGTACAGTAAGTGGCCTTAGACAGAGGGAAATCATGCTGCCATGTCCAATGTCTAACAGAAAACTAAAATGTAAAGTGAAGTTACAGTGTCTTACCTGTGTGTCACTGGAAGTACTGCTGTATGAGAGAACTTCTGTTGTCCACATCTTCATCCTTTGCCTCCTCTTCCTCACTGTCCACAGGCTCCACCGCTGCCACAAGACTATCTCCAGGCTCATCCTCCTGCAGAAAAGGCACCTGGCGTCTCGAGGCCAGGTTGTGCAATATGCAACATGCAACAATGATATGGCACACCTTCTTGGGTGAGTAGTACAGGGATCCACCTGTCAGATGGAGGCACCTGAACCTGGCCTTCAGGAGGCTGAAGGTTCTCTCAATTATCCTCCTTGATCACCCATGTGCCTCATTTTAACATTCCTCTGTCCTTGTCCTGGCATTCCTCACTAGGGTCAGTAGCCATGAGAGATTTGGGTAACCAGAGTCACCTGCAAATATCGAGGGATACCTATTAGCCACACACTCACCCTTAGGGAGAACCCCATACCCATACACCAATATATACTGGGTGGGGACCTTGGGCTCACCTACTAGCCACACCCAGTGTCTCTGGAGTTGAACCATCACCTATGGGATGCTGTTATTCTTCAAGATAAAGGTGTCATGCACAGAGCCAGGATACTTGGCAATCACATGGGAGATGTACTGGTCCGCCAACCACACCATCTGCACATTCAGGGAGTGATAGCTTTTTTCTATTCTTGAACACTTGTTCATTTCTCTGAGGGGGGGGACAAATGCTACATGTGTACCATCAATGGCACCAATGATGTTAAGGATATGTCCCAAGGCATAAAAGTCAGCTTTCACTGTGGCCAAATCCTCCACCTGGGGGAATATGATGTAGCTACGCATGTGTTTCAGCAGGGCAGACAACACTCTGGTCAACATGTTGGAGAACATTGGCTGAGACATCCCTGATGCCATGGCCACGGTTGCTTGGAAGGAACCACTTGCCAGGAAATGGAGCACTGACAGGACCTACACTAAAGGGGGGATACCTGTGGGGTGGCAGATAGCTGGAATCAGGTCTGGCTCCAATTGGGCACACAGTTCTTGGATTGGAGCACGATCAAGTCTGTAGGTAAGGATTATGTGCCTGTCTTCCATAGTCGCCAGGTCCTCAAGGGGTCTGTACACGGGGGGATATCTCCATCTCCTATTCATCATCAGCGGTTGAACTCTCGAGTAGAAAATATATGTTGCAATAAAAATGCTTTTCTTCCTTTACAGAAACAGTATGTGAATTTGAAAATCAGTTGATGTGCAAATGTCTGCTCTGACACAGTTAGGTGCCATGGCCTGTGCCCCCCTGAAATGCCAACTGCCTGACCTCTGAGGAGAGACAAGTGGAAATGAGGTAATTCCGCTGGCGTTGTGTGCCGTTGTGGTCGGTGGTCGACGACCGCCGCACAACTTCACATTGGTTATCATTGAGCCTTATAGGTTCCAGGAGCCAATGGCGATGTACGCCGGCGGTAACGGTACGCACCTCCGCGGACATGACCGCCATTTTCTAACTGTTCAATCGCTTGCTACCTGACCTTCAACAGGAGAGGACCTATACTGCAAGTGCTGCTGTGACCTGTGTCTGGAAGCGACAATGGATCGAGTGTCTCGGGAATGGGCCCCCGCCTTCACTTTGGAGGAGTTGGAGAGAGTGGTGGATGGAGTCCTACCCTAGTACACTTCACTATATGGTCCTCCAGACAAACAGGTGTGAGCATGATGCATGGGCCATGAATGTATGGGCCATGAATGTATGGAGTGCAGTGTGTGTATGCCTCGTGTAGGGGGGGCGGAGGAGTCCTGGGTAGAGTGCTGCATGTCTGGTGGTCAATGTCTGTGCATAAGTGGATGGGAGGGATATTGTGGGACTTGAGTGTAAAAGTCCGGATGGCATTACTAATCTCTTTTTTCTATGCATATTTCCCTGCAGGTCAGCGCCCATCAGAAAAAGGGTATTTTTGCGTGCCATTGCCAAGGAGGTGCGGACCCTGGGGGACTTTGATAAGCGAGCACCACTGCTGCAAATGGTGGGAGGACCACCGCCGCTGAACAAGGAAGATGGCAGAGGCCCAGCTGGGGCTTGCCTCCCAATGAGGAAGGGGTGCCCGTCATACCCTGACCCCCATGATGTTCTGCATCCTACCGGTGGCCTATCTGGAGTTGGATGGGCGCTTCAAGGCATCACAGCAGCCACAAGGGGGTGAGTACAGATTCAGAATCATGACTTTGCAGGAGTTATGGTTTTACCTAGTTGGGGGATGTGGGCTGTGTGTGCCCCTAGGCCAGGGTGAACTGGCAGGGTAGGTCCTCTGTTGGGCAGGCTCTGAAGCACTCCAAACCCAATAGTGTTAGTGGGCATCTACTACTGAGCAGAGTCCTGCGGGTTTCAAGTGTGCAGTTCATGGCGTCAGGCATTGTACCCCATGGGCTGGTGACTAGCTGTGTAACTGGTAGTGCATGGCCTAGTGCATAGGGCAGCTCCCTGTGTGTTGTGTACGGCAACGGTAGTGGTATTGCTAGCACTGACCATGTGTATCCTCTGTCTCTCCCCCCCCTTTTGTTTTGTCACCCTGTCCTTGTGTGCATTAGCATCATCTGGCGGAGGAGCAGAGGCACCAGCGACGGAGGGATCTGCATACCACATGGGCCTGGAGGCCGAATCCACCAAAGGTGAGTGCACCAGTGGGACGGAGGGTGAGGGGAGCACCACGACTGAGACAGGAGGGGACACTACAGACAGCGACTCCTCTTCTGATGGAAGCTCCCTGGCGGTGGCCGACACCTCTGTGCCCACCCCAACAACAGGAACAGCCGCCACCCCCCCTACCAGCACCGCCCTCCCAGCAGCCCCTCAGCATGTTTCCTGTGCCCGTTCACCCAGGAGGGTGGGCATCTCCTTTGCCCCAGGCACCTCAGGTCCTGCCCCAGTCAGCCCTGCTGCCCTGAGTGAGGAGGCTATTGACCTCCTGATATCCCTCACTGTTGGGCAGTGAACCATTCTGAATGCCATCCAGGGTGTCGAGAGGCATGTGCAACCAACAAATCTATACCTGGAGGGCATTCACTCTGGCGTGGCGGCCCAACAGAGAGCATTTCAGGCTTGGGCCTCCGCACTGATGGCAGCTATTGTCCCTGTGTCCGGCCTCCCCTCTCCAATTTCCTCTACCCATTCCTAATCCCCTCAACCCCAACCTATCCCAAGCACACCTTCAGACCAGCATTCACCCAAATCAACACACAGAAGTGGCTCAGTCAAACACAAGCACCACACATCATCACACAGGCACTCACACAAGCACCATCCAGAAGCAGACACTCCAACATCCACTGCCTCCACTGTGTCCCCCTCCTCCTCCTCCACCTCCCTCCCAGTAGCATCTCCACTCACACCTGAATGCACTACATCATCATCCACTACCTCCATCACCAGCACGCCTAACACAACACACCCCTCACTGGCAGTCACCACCCCCACATCCATGCACAGGTTCCCTGTGCCCTCTCCCACTGTGTCCATGACCCCTCTTCCCAAAGTACACAAACGCAAAACACACACCCACCCAACAGCCATCCACCTCAAAACAGCATCCAGCTCATGCACCTGCACCCAAACACAGCAGCCTGACACCTCCTACAACCACTCTCTCTTCCTCCACTCCCAAACCTTCACCCTCTTCCCACCCCAGTATCCCTTAGAAGCTTTTCCTCGCCAACATTGACCTATTCCCTACCCTTCCCCCCCACGTCCTTCACCTCGGGCTAGGGTGGCCAGAACCCAGCACTTCAGCCACCAAGTCCACGTCCGCTGTGGTTTCTGGAGCTCTGAGAGGCTCTAAGGAGGCACCCGTCAGCTCAGCCAGTGTGCCACCAACACCTGCCAAGGACAAGAAGGTTCCGCCACCAGTAAAGGGCAAAAAGGGGAGAGCATCCAGCAAGGAGAAGGAGGCACAACCAGCCAGCAAGGCCAAGGCAAAGACTCCAGCTGGCAGAAGCAAGGAGGCACCACCATCTGCCAAGGGAAGGGCAGGAAGGGACACAGAACACCAGCCAGGGCACTTTGGCTGTCCGAGGCTGCAGGGGAAGGGCTGGAGGCTCCTCCCCACTGGCAGCACCACCACTTGCACCGCCATCTGCAGCTCGGCCAGCACCGCCACCTGCACCGTGCCCACCACCACCAGCTGCCCTGCGGCCAGCACCGCCACCTGCACCGTGGACAGCAGCACCGCCACCAGCAGCAGCCCCAGTGGGTAGCTGTCTGAGGCTGCAGGGGAAGAGCTGGAGCCTCCCCCTCAACTGGCAGCACCGCCAGCTGCACCACCGCCACTACCGCCAGCTGCACCGTGGCCAGAACCGCCACCTGCACCATTGCAAGCACCGCCGCAAGCAGCACCACCTCCAAGAGCAGCAGCGCCAGTGGGCACCCGTCCGAGGCTGCAGGGGAAGGGCTGGAGTCTCCACCCTCCACTGGCAGGACTGCCAGCTGCACCGCAGTCACCACTGCCAGCTGAACCGTCGCAAGCACCGCCTCAAGCAGTACCACCACTAGCAGCAGCAGCCCCAGTGGGCAGCTGTCCGAGGCTGCAGGGGAAGGGTTGGAGCCTCCCCCCACCATTGGCAGCACCTCCACCTGCACTGCCACCTCCACCGCGGCCAGCACCGCCACCTGCACTGCGGCCCCACCGCCAGAAGCCCCGCGGCCAGCACCGCCACCTGCACCACGGACAGCAGCACCACCACCAGTAGCAGCAGCCCCAGTGGGCAGCCGTCCAAAGCTGCAGGGGAAGGGCTGGAGCCTCCACAGGCAGCACCGCCAGCTGCACCACGGCCACCAACGCCAGCTGCACCGCGGCCAGCACCAGCACCTGCACCGTTGAAAGCACCACCGCAGGCAGCACCGCTAAAAGCAGCAGTAGCCCCAGTGGGCACCCGTCTGAGGCTGCAGGGGAAGGGCTAGAGCCCCCACCCTCCACCCTCCACTGGCAGCACCGCCCGCTGCAGCATGGCCAGCACTGCCACCTGCACCATCAAAAGCACTGCCACAAGCAGCACCAGCAGCAGCAGCCCCAGTGGGCAGCTGTCCGAGGCTGCAGGGGAAGGGCTGGAGCTTCTCCCCACCACTGGCAGCACCGTCACATGCACCGGCACTGCAACCACTGTACAGCCGTCCCCGTCAGTGGATGGACTGTAGTCATGCATCCATGGTGTGTCATGCATCCTGCCCACAGAAAATCGTGTGGATCTGACACCCAGGTGAGTGACTGTGACCTTGCACACCTCATGTGCTGCATCACTGGGCACCAAGCCCCCTCCAGAACCACTGGAAGAAGGCATCCACTCACCCTATCCTTGGCAGGATGAAGCACACTGGGCACCAAGCCCCCTCCAGAACCAATGGAAGAAGGCGTCCACTCACCCTATCCTTGGCAGGATGAAGTACACTGGGCACCAAGCCCCCTCCAGAACCAGTGGAAAACCGGCACCCACTAGAGAAACTGTGGCCTTGCACTCCCCAGGACCAAGCAGTGGGCAAACCTCCCACGTGGGAGACTGTGGCTTTGCACTCCCCAGGACCAAGCAGTGGGCAAACCACCCACTTGAGAGACTGTGGCTTTGCACTCCCCAGGACCAAGAAGTGGGCAAACCACCCACTTGAGAGACTGTGGCTTTGCACTCCCCAGGACATCGCTGTGGGCATGGAGCCCCCTCCAGGAGCAGTGGCGTTGTACCATCTTCTGGCTGAGGTGCCCCCCCTTCCCCATCTCGCTGAGGTCCTTGTGTGTTTTCGACCTGATGCCCCTGCAGTGTTCTCTCCATATTGAGGCAGGAGTCAAGTGTGGGCTTGGCCTATGTGTTTTGGCCCAGTGGGCCACGGACATTTTGAGTGGACATTGTCCTGCCTTTTGTACATATTGTATATTTTGTAAATACTGTTTTTGAGTTATTAACGTATTTCTAACTATCTCTAATAGAACACTCATTTGACTCAATTACTTTTGTCCTTGTGTTAATCCAGAGGGTTACGGGGTTTATATGTAATGTTGCATGTGTTTGTGTGTATGGTGTTGGGAGTGAGAGTGTTGCATGTGTGTGTCACTCTCTTTTTCCTCCCCTATGTGCTAGGTGCAGTACTCATTGTGGTCGTCGCCGCTGCTGCTGGTACTCCTGGTATATGAGCAGAAACACCAGCATGGAGAAGACCTGCAGCTTGCGCTCCATGGCGTCCTGGTTCTTCCTTGAGTGTGCAAGAGGTGAGTTGTTTCCCTTCAAAATACTGTTTCCGCTGTGCTTTTGATGGCGTTGGCACCTCCCCGGAAAAGCTGGCAGATAGGAGGGTTGTAATGGGGTGGGCGGTACATTGTCTTCCGCCTGGCTGTTGACAGTTACGGCTGAGGTGGTTGTTGCTACCGCCGTGGCGGTCGGGGTGTTAAAGTGGCTGTCTGTGTTGGCGGTTTCCGCCGTGGTCATGATTCCATTTTTGTTACCGCTGGCCTGTTGGTGGTATTACCTCCACTTTAACACCAACCGCCAGGGTTGTAATGAGGATCCATAGTGTGCAAAAAATACAAAACAACCTTTCCAATGTGTTTTGCTCCCAAAACAGCGTTGGAAAGTAGGGACTGAACAAGCTTCAGTGCTTTAGGCTCCCAGAAATGTCTAGTCTAGGACTTTTTTAAGCTCGTATTACTTATATTTTACATGACATTGACCCTGAAGCGTTGTCCAATGTAGATGACATCTACCTTACGGATGATTACCTCATACAACATGTAAGATGGGTTTCCCGCATTGTTGCCTGCATTGTTGTGGGATTTGCCAAATTAGGCTACAAATTCAATTTGAAAAAAACAAAAATAGCCTTCTTTAGTGTCCTGTTTTTG
Source organism: Pleurodeles waltl (assembly GCF_031143425.1). NCBI lineage: Eukaryota > Metazoa > Chordata > Amphibia > Caudata > Salamandridae > Pleurodeles > Pleurodeles waltl. Next base: position 534,429,896 of record NC_090445.1, on the reverse strand, counting down.
GGTTACGAATTATCAGATGATTGCAAGAATCTAGTGCTCCAATTTTTTGAAAAATGAGCACAACTATAACCTCAAAACACTATCAAAAAGCTCCAGTAACTGTTGGGCTCAGAATATACATTCCAGATAATGCACAACACATTAAACCATTATATGACTTAATACATCCTGACTTTGTAAGCAAATATTGGACAGTTGAACACACATGCTTTCTAAAGCAGTGCAACAAGACATGCTTGCAGCTAAACATTTACATTTACAGGGCAACAAAAATACACTTGGTCACCAGAGAAATTGCTGTTGCCATTGGTTTCACCTATGTGACAATCAATGAGGGTGAGACAGTCCTTACTGCATTCAAATCACATTTATATTCTACAGCAGAACAATGCTTTGCTCCAGCAGAGAACATTTTCACTGCTGTTCAGATGGCTGTCATTAAAGAGAGACCTCTGGCTCAGGGGAAACGCATTATTGTTGTGTCTCCGATCCAAGCCCTTAAGGCTGTCACAAAAGCTAGTGATCCTAATGCTAAAGCACTACATCCATGTTGGATTCAATGGGCAACGTCTCTGATGGCCATTGATGTTGACTTTCTTTTTTACCCAAAATTACAAACGCAATCATTTTTGCAATATGAATGTGAATACCCTGTTCCTGCAAACACATTGCCTAATGAACAATATCAAATAATTAAGTATGCTGATGGCTCAGCACAACCCACAGTAGGCACAAAACATCAATACTCTGCCTCTTGCAGAGTGAGTGTCTACATGAAAGAGTGGCTACATGAAGGATGGTGAATTCCATCCACAACACACTTAGATGCAGACCTTAGGGAGCTGTGCTACAAAATTGGAAGAACTCAAGGCTCTGGTGATGGCACTGGAACACACAGATATAGAGCAGTTAACATTAATCATCTGTGATTCGTACTATTGTGTCCAGTCCTTCAATGAATATCTGAATTACTGGCACCAGGATGGGTTCAAAGATTCAAAAGGTAACACCATCAAACACAGACTGCTGTGGGGGAAAGTAGAAGATCTGAAGGAAACGCTACCCATTGTCCATGTTGTACATACACTGGGACATCAGCATGTTGGAATACACATTACTGACAATACCTTGGCTGATGAAGCAGCCAAGTCAGCAGTGTCTACGGCTTCTGTTTCTGCAGTAACCTATTCTACAACAAAATGGGATGATGAACACTGGCTGCTGTGAAAGCTTTGGCTGACGGTAAGACCATGTCCAAGGCGTATCCTGCCGAATATACTTCCCGCATATCAAGTCTCAATAATGCCCTAGTAACACCACCAGGAGTGGGTGATTGTGCGATCCCCAACCAAGATCAAAGACCAGAGTTGATCAAAGCAGCGCATGAGGGAAATGCTTCTGCCCATGCTGGTGTGGCGGCTACTATTTCATTGTTACAAGCACGATACTGGTGGCCAGGTCTCTATAAACAGACCAAGCAGTATGTTTGAGTGGTAGGTTCTGATCTGAAAGGGGTAACCAGGTTATATTTAGTATGGCCAGAATGGTAATAGAAAATCCTGCCTAATGATGAGGTTGGATATTATATTACAACTTCATCTCTTCAAAGAAATTCCTTGTGCGATGAAAATCGATGCAATGCCTGCCGAAAATGATGCAAAGCCTGCCTTGCAACTGAGGAATCACCGCACAGCCAACCGAGATGATGCAGCCCGACTTCCAGAGTGGAAATTCAACACCCTGCCTTGCGATGGAAAAAATTGATGCATCGCCTACCAGATCGGCACTCGGGCCTCCTTCCACCATGTCAAGGATTTTCCCTGAATGGTCCCTGCGCATCAAAATATCCCCGCACTGCAGTGAGGAACCAAGACTGCACGCTGAAAAATGATGCAAACACCATGCAGCCTGAAAAGAAATGATACATTTTCTGTGCTGTTTTGGAAAATCTGAAACACACCTTATTTTTCCAAGCATCTCCTCCTTTGTGGTCTCCATGCATCATTATTTTTAACACGTACCAGGTACTGTGTGTAACAAAGAGACAACTGTTTATTTCTAAGGATTAAGACTCTTTTATATCTTTTAAAAGTGACATTTCAACTCTTGCTTATTAAATCTTTGTCGTTTTTACCTTATTTTATTCAGATAAATATCTATTTTTCGAAATCTGTGTGGTGTACTGCCAGGGGTCAGCTGGTGTCAGCAGAGCAGGTCCTGTCGAACACATTCCACCAAGTCATAGTCGCTGACAATCGTGAGAGCCATCTACCGGTAGCTCTGGTTCCCTTTGAGTGGTGTGGTTGTCTCTGGTACTCTGTAAGTAGCTGTGAGTCCTGCCATATTTGCAGATTTTCTGTTAGGCAATGACTTTGAGCACACTACCTGGATGGAGGTAGGGCTAAGGTGCCACTTGGAAATGTTGGGATTGCCTAAGTGGGTCTGCATGACCATAAGGTCCATGGCTTCCCGGGAGGGGAGCCGAGGGCATCTGGAGCCTGGAAGAATGCCCCAGACATTTGCCAAGGAGAGGGGCAAGGGAAGTGAGAAACCGGTCCCAGAAGTTTCCACGGTAGTTGACGGGCTCCCTGAGGAGGAGGCCATTACTGCCCTGGCTGACTTACCTGAGCTTGCTGGCTGGCAGGCTGAAGGTGGGCCAAGAAGGGAAAAATTCTGCAAGGCACAGAAAGAGTGTCCCACTCTTGTGGGCTTGAGGCAACAGGCCTCAGCCCAAGCAGCAGGTGAAACCTCTGGTTATCACCTTATCTATTGGGAGAATGATCTCCTTTACAGTGAGCCTAAGGGAACCGGAAGCTGGGGCAGTGCGAGTGCTGGTGGTCACCCAGTGTTACCGGGCCTTCCTACTGGGCCTGGCTCACAATATTCGCCTGACAGGACATTTAGGGCAGGACAAGACCTTTACCAGGCTTGTCCCCCACTTCTAATGGCCCTGAATGCAGACAACCTCAGCTTCCTTCTGTAGTTCCTGTCCTACCTGCCAGGCCAGTGGGAAGACAGGGAAAAGGCTCAAGGCCTCCCTGATCCCTCTTCCCTTCATTGGCACCCCCTTTGAAAGGGTGGCATTGACATCGTTGGACCCTTGGGATCCAAAACTGCCCTCGGCAACAGGGTTATCCTGGTTTTGGTGGACCATGCCACCCACTACCCATAGGCAGACGGTGACTGCATTGGTTTGACCAGAACTCTGATGGGGAACTGTACCCATGTGGGATTCCCAAAGGCGATTATGTCTGACAGAGAGACAAACTTTATGCCTGCATACATGAAGTCCACGTGGGATGCGTGTGGGGTGACCTACAAGTTAACCGCACCCTATCATCCTCTATCCAATGGTCTTGTGGAGAGATTCAACAAAACATTGAAGGGCGTGATCACAGGCCTCCCTGAGGCCATGAGGTGTAAGTGGGATGTTCTCTTACCGTGCCTTCTCTTTACTTATAGAGAGGTACCCCAGAAGGGGGTAGGGTTCAGTCCCTTTGAGCTCCTCTTTGGGTACCCTGTTAGGTGACCACTAAGCATTGTCAAATAGGGATAGGAGAAAGCTCCCAAGAGACCCCTAGCCCCACCATGATGTGGTCAGCTACATGTTGGCCATCTGCAACCAGATGCAACGCTTCTGGCAAAAGGCCAAGAGTAACCTTGAGGCCAGTCAAGAGGTTATGAAACACTGGTACGATCAGAAGACCACCCTGGTGGAGTTTCAGCCTGGAGACAAAGTTTGGGTGATGGACCCAGTGGAGCCTACAGTCCTTCAGGACTGCTGGACTGGACTGGCTCATATGAGATCAAGGAACGTAAAGGGGAGGCCACTTACTTTGTGGACCTCCAGTCCCCAAGGAACCTCTTAAGGGTGCTCTATGTGAATAGACTGAAGCCTAATTTTGAAAGGACTGAAGTCAACATGCTTCTGGTGACAGGTGAGGGTGTGGAGAAGAAGAATGAACCTCTCACCAACTTCCTCTCTGCCCAAGAAGGTGATGGGTCAGTGGAGGGTCTCAATCTCTCTGAGTCACTGACCCTGGACTAGCGAGGGGACTGCTACCAGCTACTGGAGCAGTACTCCTCCCTGGTTTCCCTGGACTCACACACTTATGTATCCATGATATTGGCAAGTGAGACAGTCCCCCTGTAAAGAATAACATTTACAGGTTGTCAGACAGGGTGAAAGCCAGCATCAAGGATCAAGTTGCCAAGATGCTGGCTCTAGGGGTAGCTGAGAAACCCAGGAGTCACTGTTGCAGCCCTGTGGTGCTGGTACCAAAGGCTGACACACCCAGTGCCAAGCCAGAACATAGGTTCTGCGTGCACTACCTGGGTCTCAATTCTGTCACTAAAACTGATGCTCACCCCATTCCCCAAGCTGATGGGCTCATAGACAGGCTAGGCACTGCCAAATTCATCAGTACTTTTGATCTTACATCAGGCAGATCGCCTTGACTGGGGGGACCAAAGAGAGATCTGCTTTTTCCACTCCTGAGGGACATTGCCAGTTCAGAGTGATGCCTTTTGGTTTGAAAAAAGTCCCTGCTACCTACCAGCGGTTGGTTAATGGGGTCCTGGCTGATAAGGATGCGTTCTGGCCTCCTATCTAGACGACATTGCCGTCTACAGTTCCAGTTGGGAGGAACAGCTGCTCCACCTCCAGAGGTGCTCCAGGCCCTGCAACAGGAAGGCCAGATAATCAAGGCTAGTAATTGCCAGATTGGATGGGGTTCTGTGGTGTACTTGGGACACCTAGTAGGTGGTGGCAAGGTGTAGCCCCTCCAGGCCAACACTGAGATAATCATGGCCTGGAAACCACCTAGTAAGAGCCTTTCTAGACCTCACTGGGTACTACCGTAGGTTCATTAAGGGTTATGGCACCATGGTGGCCCTCTTAACAGAACCAACTTCCAAAAAGCAACCTAGGTTGGTGATTTGAGCAGAAGTTTGTCAGAAAGCCTTTGACTCCCTAAAGGAAGCCATGTGCACGGCACCCGTGCTCAGGGCCCCTAACTACTCCAAGGAGTTCATCGTGCAGACAGACACTTCAGAGAATGGCATAGGGGCTTTTCTAGCACAGCTGAATGATGATGAGGTGGAGTGCCATTGAAATAGAACCATTTGCTGTGGTCTGGGCACTGAAGAAGCAGAGACCATACATGTTTGGGACTCACTTCTGGGTTCAGACCGACCACAGTCCCTTTAAATGGCTCATACAGATGACGGATGAGAATCTTAAACTCGTGAGGTGGTCCATTTTCCTTCAGAGGATGGACTTTACGGTGAAGCATCGCCAGGGGACTGACCACACCAATACTGATGGTGTCTCCAGATTCTTCCATCTTAGTGATGAGAGCTCCCAAGGGGATGGGCAGCTCTCCCTAATTTCAGCTGGGAAGGACACATGTTAGACCTGACAGCCTGAGGTTGGTCCTCCCAAGCTTTTTGCCTCCCTCCACTTTTCTAACACTGTTTCTGCTGGTTTTAGGACTCTGCTCACTTTACCACTGCTAACCATTGCTAAAGTGCATATGCTCTCTCCCTTAAACATGGTAACATTGGTTCGTCCCCAAATGGCATATTTGATTTACTTATAAGTCCCTAGTAAAGTGCACTAGCCTGGGTCAGGGCCTGTAAATTAAATGCTACTAGTGGGCCTGCAGCACTGATTTTGCCACCCACATAAGTAGCCCCTTAACCTCTCGGGTCGTCCATTGCAAGGCCTGTGTGTTGTTGTATTGCCACATCAACTTGCCATTTAAAAGTACTTGCCAAGCCTTAAACTCTACCTTTTCTACATATAAGTCACCCCTAAGGTCGGCCCTAAATAGATAACAAGAACATGAGTTTTATATGTCCTGGTAGTGAAAAACTCCTAAAGTCCTTTTCCACTACTGCGAGGCCTGCTACTTTCATAGACTAGCATTAGGACTGCCCTCATATACTTTCTGAGTGGTTTGAAAAATTTGATGCGTCGCCTACCAAATCAATGCAGCGCCCATGCCTTCTTCCAGAGTGTCAAGGATTTTCCCTGCATTGTCCCTGGGCATCACAATATCCCAGGATTGCAGTGAGGAACCAAGACTGAGCTGCAATCCCCTTGCAGCGTCGAAAGAAACGACTCATCCTCTGTGCTGCATCAGAAAATCCGACGCACACCTTATTTTTCCACACATCTCAACCTGTGTGGTCCTCGTGTGTTGTTATTTTTAGCATATACCTACTGTGGTAATGTGTGTAACAAAGAGACAACTGTTTATTTCTAAGAATTAAGATTCTTTTAAATCTTTTAAAAGTGACATTTCAACTTGTGCTTATTGGATCTTTGTCGTTATTCAGATAAATATTATCTATTTTTCTAAATCTGTGTGGTGTATTTTTGTGGTGTTTTCAATATGTTACTGTATGATTTATTGCACAAATACTTTACACATTGCCTTCTAAGTTAAGCCTGACTGCTCAGTGCAAAGCTACCAGAGGGTAGGCACAGGATAATTTGGATTGTGTGCGACTTCCCCTTTCTAGGATTGTGGTCCCTACTTGGACAAGGGTGTATACCTCTGCAAACTAGAGACCCCATTTCAAACAATGGGGCTATTAATCTGCCTATTTCAACACTTCAATTCACGTCCTATTTAAAACACATTCCAGTAGGCAGATGTTAGAAATGGGGTCTTTGGTTGACAGTCAGGTTACCCCCTGTTCAAGCAAGGACCCTCACTCTAGTTAGGATAAAAGAGAATCACCCTCAGCTAACCCCTGCTTACCCCCTTGGTAGCTTGGCAGAGCAGTAGGCTTAACCTCAGAGTGCTGGGCGTAGAGTATTTGTACCAACACACACAGTAACTTAATGAAAACACTACAAAATGACACAACACCAGTTTAGAAAAATAGGAAATATTTATCTAAACAAAACAAGACCAAAACGACAAAAATCCAACATACACAAGTCAAGTTATGATTTTTAAAAGGTTTAAAATAAAAAGAGTCTTTAGGTAGTTGTAACAACACACTAGCGCTGCTAGCGTGTAAATGTACCTGGTTTGCGGCAAAAATAACCCCGCACGGGCGGTGTGCGTCGAAAATAACCCTGCACGGGTATATGCGTCGAAAACAGCTCGGCACGGCGAGGCGCGTCGAAAAAGCCAGCCACGCGACGGTCCGAAAGTCCCGCGGCGCTGGTTGCGATCTCTCAGCCTTCGTCAGCGATGCTGCGCGTCGTTTCTCCTGCTCCGGGCGTCGATTCTCCGGTCGCGTTTCCTGCGGCGTCGTTTCTCAGCTGCGGAGCCGGCGTCGCGTCGTTTTCTCAGCCGCGATCGGATTCGCGTCGATCTTTTCTCCGCACGGTGCTCGGTGCGTGTATTTTTGTCCTTAGGCTGCCAGCCTCTCCTTTCAGGGTCCCAGGAACTGGAAGGGCACCACAGAGCAGAGTAGGGGTCTCTCCAGAGACTCCAGGTGCTGGCAGGAAGAAGTCTTTGCTATCCCTGAGACTTCAATAACAGGAGGCAAGCTCTACATCAAGCCCTTGGAGATTTCTTCTTCAAGATGGAAGGCACACAAAGTCCAGTCTTTGCCCTCTTACTCTGGCAGAAGCAGCACTGCAGGAAAGCTCCACAAAGCACAGTCACAGGCAGGGCAGCACTTGTTCCTCAGCGATCAGCTCTTCTCCAGGCAGAGGTTCCCCTTGATTCCAGAAGTGTTTCTAAAGTTTGTAAGTTTGGGTGCCCTTCTTATACCCATTTTAGTCTTTGAAGTCACCTTCCTTCAAAGGGGACTCACACCTTCTTGTGAAATCCTGCCTTGCCCAGGCAAGGCCTCAGACACACACCAGGGGGTTGGAGACAGCATTGTCAGAGGCAGGCACAGTCCTTTCAGATGAGAGTGACCACTCCACCCCTCCCTCCTAGCAGAGATGGCTAATCAGGAAATGCAGATCACACCCCAGCTCCCTTTGTGTCACTGTCTGGTGTGAGGTGAAAAACAACCCAACTGTCAAACTGACCCAGACAGGGAATCCACAAACAAGGCAGAGTCACAGAATGGTTTAAGCAAGAAAATGCTCACTTTCTAAAAGTGGCATTTTCAAACGCACAATCTCAAAATCAACTTTACTAAAAGATGTATTTTTAAATTGTGAGTTCAGGGATCCCAAACTCCACCTGTCCATCTACTCTCTAGGGGAATCTACACTTTAATCATATTTAAAGGTAGCCCCCATATTATCCTATGAGAGAGAGACAGACCTTGCAACAGTGAAAACGAAATTGGCAATATTTCACTGTCAGGACATATAAACCACATTACTATATGTCCTACCTTATCCATACACTGCACCCTGCCCTTGGGGCTACCTAGGGCCTACCTTAGGGGTGCCTTACATGTAAGAAAAGGGAAGGTTTAGGCCTGGCAAGTGGGTACACTTGCCAAGTCGAATTTACAGTGTAAGAATACACATACAGACACTGCAGTGGCAGGTCTGAGACATGATTACAGAGCTACTTATGTGGGTGGCACAACCAGTGCTGCAGGCCCACTAGTAGCATTTGATTTACAGGCCCTGGCACCTCTAGTGCACCTTACTAGGGACTTACTAGTAAATCAAATATGCCAATCATGGATAAACCACTTACATACAATTTAAACAGGAGAGCATATGCACTTTAGCACTGGTTAGCAGTGGTAAAGTGCTCAGAGTTGAAAAGCCAACAGCAACATGTCAGAAAAATATAGGAGGCAGGAGGCAAAAAAGTCTGGGGATGACCCTGCAAAAGCAAAAGTCCAACAGCAGATATGAAAGGCTCAAAGATAGTTACATACACAAGGTGTAGGAGCTTCCCTTTTTGTACAAATGTTTCACTGGAATGAAAGAGGTCTTTCTTAGCGGCAGTGAATGTGAGACTTCGTTTGCTGTCTAAAGGAAGTTCCAGTCCCCTTGATGAGACCTGGGTTCCAGGTGCTCTCGAATGGAAACTATGTGCTCCTTAACAGTGAGACCTGTTGTGGAATGCGAGCTGGAATAGTTGATGTGGTTTTGGTCTCCCAAATAGACACCTGTTGCAGTAATGTCCTTTTTCCCCCTACACAACAGAGGAAGTTAGCCGATATATGGCCTCATATTGCTACTTCAATGTGAATTTTGACAAGATGAGCAGACTCAAGGCTTTATTGTTTGAAAAACATGTGGCACTTACATCTGCGCACGAGACCTATGCCGTGGTCATCTGCAGAAATACAGTCCCTTTTAAGTACAAAGTTTCGAGACACTTTGGTGAACTAGTGGGATGAATATTTAACACATCCAGTACTACTGGTATTGCGCATTTCTTTAAGGCTGTTGGTTCTGGTTTCATTCACACCTTTACCTCTATATTTTGCTTAATACCTTCAGCCGTACTCTTGTTAAATTTGAGCATTTTTGGGGTATTTCTGATTACTTTGGCTATAGTAGTTGACATCCTGCTGTTGCTATTTTTTCTTCGCAATGGCTGTCCCTTCACAAAAATGAGGACTGAAATCGCTTCTACCAGTGCAACTGTGTCGTGAACACATGATGCAGTATTTCAGAGCACTACTCCTTGAAGAACTGGGTGCTACTGGTCCCTGTCATTCATGTTGAGACGGGGACACTCATCTGAAAAGCACGATGTCTGCAGGGGTGATGATATGCCCCCCGACCTCCCGGAACACCTCTCTGCACTTCCTGGTGGACAAGGAAACCCCAGCAGGTGTCCCAAATGGAAAGGGGGAGTGGAAGAGAAATAGACAAAACACTTCCACGTCTTGCCAGTCCAGCCAGGCACCCTGTATCTTCAGGGGGTAGGTCATTGTTGACAGAGTGATAGTAGAGTTAGTGCACTCAACTTCCTTGAAACTGAATCTCTCTTTCTGATATGGGCAAGGGAGCAGTAGAAGAACACCAGGATACTCCAGCACTTTTCTTGGATAATAATAACTGTTGGCACAATTACTAACACTGCATTACCAAAAACACAAACTGAGTATCATAACAATAAATACTGCAACACTAGGGCTGCCTTCTTAGAGATTCACTGTTGCACACTACAATTAGAACTGTGGTTGCACTTATCATGCAAAAGAAAGACAAACAATGGCATTCATTATATCATGTATAACTTTCCTGCATGCATAGGGTTAAACTAAAAGGAACAAAAACAATCCAAGATATACAAATGTCCACTCTGGGTTCAAACAGTTAGGGTGGGACAGTTTGGTTTGGTTTCACTCTGTGTGTGAAAAATCCTTCAAAAAGCAAATTCCTCAAACCTGAAACACAGGCATGAATGACACAATTTAAATCCAAGAGTTATGCTATTAGAGAAAGAAAAGTCACGTAAATGCACTTTTTAAATTGCACTGTTACTTTTTGTAGTACTTGAGCTCAAACAGATTTCCTGAAGCACATTTAGGCAAGTAACTACATTAATAATGTAGAATGTTCAGAAATGCATTTGTCTCTTCAAGATAAGCACTCTGCCAAAATACGAGGTCTGAAATACACCAGCTGTTCTAGGAAAGCGCGGCGCTCAAAGAACACACTCCCTGGAGAATACTAGTCACTTAGCTGCAGTCTTTTCCAGAGTGCTGGAAGAATGCCTGGTGTCATCGGCACAGGAACAAAGAAACAAATTGCCTCAAAAGTCCTGAGTACGAGGATGGCAGCAGGGACTGCCAAATCAGATGCTGAGATCAGGAAGCAAAACAAAGCCAAGCAGGGAGGCATGCTTCACTCTGCTATTTATAGCCAATCATGAAAGCAGTTGAGTTTCCACATGTGGATGAGTCACCACACCCAATTTAGAAGCACATCTCTACACCACACCCAATTAGAAGCACATGTCTACACCTGCTCACATTAGCAAACAAGCATTGATAAAACCAATTGTGTAACACAGCACATTATGTTTACATAGAAACATGAAGGTTTAACCAAGAACAGAGATATGATTTAACCCTAATCCCTGGGGATGATGACAGATAACGCAGGAGGCACCTTGAGGATTCCTGACAGTCCTCCCCACTAAGGACCCTCGCAAATGTCGGGGCTTGGAAGGGTGCAGGAGATGGAATTTTTTAGTAAGACGTTGAGCATGAACTGTGGACGCGGGTTCCCAGGAATAGTCCTCAGGCCCATAGCCTTTACAAGCCAATAAATAGTGTAGAACACTACGGACGTGCCTGGAGTCAAGTATTTTGGCCACTTCAAATTCCCATTGCCTGCGTACTTTTACCGGAGGACGTGGTGGGGCATCACGGGTATCAGGGGAATAGGGACAGAGTAACGACACATGAAACACTGGGTGTACCTTGAAATCACCTGGCAATGTCAGTTCTACTACCACAGGATTGATGATTTTGGCAATAGGAAAGGTGCCCAGAAATTGGGGGTTTAATTTTCTGGATCCTGCAAGATGGAGATTTTTTGATGAGAGCCACACATGATCTCCAATCTTATATGAGGGAGCAGGTCTACTTCTTTTGTCTGCTTGTTTTTTTACTTGAGTTGGTAGAGTTTTAAATGGTGTTCTACTTGTTTTTGAATCTCCTGTAACTCTTCATGGTGTGTCTGTACTAATGGGACTCTTGTGGATGTTATAGGTAGCATTCTTGGGCGCAGACCAAACAAACAGTAAAATGGGGATACTCCTGTAACCATGTGGACACTGTTGTTATATACAAATTCAACAAGAGGTAAAACCTTATCCCCCTCAGTAGACCATGTGTCAATGTAAGATCTCAGGATTTGCTCCAGCGATTGGTTGGCACATTTCGTCTGCCCATCCGTTTATGGATGATATGCAGAGGACAAGCTGACATCCATACCGACAGAGGAACAGAAGCTACGCCAAAACTGAGATATAAATTGGGGGTCACGATCATAAACAATTGTGGTGGGCAACCCATGAAGCCGTACAATGTGTTGGACGAACAAATCAGAGAGCGTGGAAGCTGTAGGGAGGTATTTTAATGGAACAAATTGAGCCATTTTAGTTAGGTGATCTTCAACCAACCATATGACAGTGTGTCCATTGGAAGCTGGGAGATCAGAAATAAAATCCATACTTATGGTATGCCATGGGGCCGCTGGAATTGGCCTGGAAAGTAACAATCCTGTGGCTGGAGTGTGTGGGGTTTTAGCCCGAACACAGATGGAACAAGTCTGGACGTAGCTTCTGACGTCCTGGACAAGTGTGGGCCACCAAAACCATCTTTGACAGAGATCTAACATCTTTTTCTCACCTGGGTGACCTGCGAGGACAGAATCATGTCCCCAATGTAACAATGTATCCCGTAATTCTTTGGTAGGGATCTACGACTGATCAGCATGGCATAGTAAACTTTTTCATAGATATCAGTTGAACAGGGAACCTTGTGTTGGGCTACCCGTATTTTCTCAAGGAATTCTTGGGAAGTGCACACAGCCACGATTTTTTCTAGGGGTATAATGCTTCTGACCTGTTCTAGCGTAACATCAGAGGAGAAACCCATCCTAGATAACGTGTCTGCCTTTTGTTGTGTAGTACCGGGCCGATAGGGGATTACGAAGTCAATCTCGTTAAGGAATAGAAGCCAGCGTAATTGACGAGGTGTTAGGGCCTTGGTCGCTTGAAAAAACTGTAAATTACGGTGATCTGTGTAAATAGTTGCGGTGTGTCTAGCTCCTAGTAGGTGGTGACACCTTTCCTGGAAGGCAAGCTTGATGGCCAGAAGTAGCCGCTCCACCACCATGTAATTTTGCTCTGCAGGCAGTAAGCTACTGGATGGAAATGCCCAGACTCAGGATATCATTGGGACAAGAGGCACCTTGGAGATTCCTGACAATTCAGACCGGTTTTGGATTGTGTGCAGCCCGTGTTTCAATGCCTTTGGGGCCTTTTCGAATGTGCACTGAAAGTTTGTCATTCTACGCCACAGTTACTTTCATTGGACGCTGATCTGTTGATGTTCTCGCTAAGGGCTCATTGCCAGACATGCGCATTGAGGGTGTGTTTGTTACAGGAACCTCTCTATGAGTTGCCCTTCATGGATCATGCAGCTCTTGACTTAACATTGGGCACAACACAGAATGTTGCTGCCTCAGCTGGAGCTCAGGCTTTGGAACATGAGTGCTCTTTGGTTTTCCTTGGCAATGATTTGGCAACCTTACCACATGCCAAAGTGGAACATTTCCTGGCTTCAATTATCCAGGATATAATTGGTGATTTTTAAAATGACACTGACTTCTAAATTCGGTTCTATTGGCACCACTGCTGATGTGTTAAATTGCCCCTTTTAATATTTTACATGCTAAAGTGCCTTTTACCCTTGTCATTATTGACATTCATGTATATATACTTTTATAGATAGCTTTTAGTTGCTTTTATGTTTTTGTTTTAGGGTTTTTAACCAGCTTTGAACAGACAAGGGGAGGGTGTTGTATAGCTATTTTAGCCATGTTTTTAGAAACTCTAAACTGTACACTTTAGCACAGTTACATTTTATTCAGCTACATTTCATTTTTCTAGCATAGGCCACGTTTTGGGTGCTGTTTTATTTTCTTTATCTAGTTGTTCTCTCACCTAGGAAAGCACTGCATTGCTAGCAAGACATTCTTTTCCACTTTGTGATTCCCTCCATGCTGCAGCCAGATAGAGTTGCTGGCAATGTGATACGCTTTGTCTCCGACATTCACAGACGTGGGGACATTTTCTCAGAACATCAGCTGTTTTATTATAAAAACACATTTCTGTCCCTACAATTTAGAGAGATATTCCAGCCAGATGACAACAACTGCATGCTAATTGCTGATTGCCTTTGCTACAGCTGCTTGCTTAGGCTACCGAATCCCTGGTCTACATGGCGGCGAGTCTTTCTAGGCAACAGGCTTCCTTGCTCAGGTATGGGGGATGATTTCTTCCCGGGGGGAAGCCTGAAGGGAGGATTAGGGATTATCACACTGTTCTCTAACATATCTTATATAGGAAGCACATATATTAAGCATAGTGACAGTATGTTGGGACTTTTCTTGTCTTTCACTCCTCTTGCTACCATTTTGCTTCTAGCAGGTTTTATCATCCTAGTTATTGCAATTCATGCCATTTTATCTAAGATGCAGTTAATTCATCAAACCTTATTTAACCATTCTCTGCCTCTGTTTGTCTTTGCATATTTGGGACTAATGTAACTGAGAGAAAAGGATGAGATCTGACTGACCTTGATTCCCCTACAGAGTCATTTCTGTCATGCTCCCAGTTGCCACAATCATCCCTGCACTTGGGCAGAGATGAGGCACTGCTAGTTAGCCAGAAAACCTGGATTAGGCCAACAGTTGTCACATGGTGTGGGACTGAACTCAGTTCCCCACAATTCAGGGGAATCTGCCACCCGAATCCAGTAGCCTCATTCGGATAATGAGAGCCTACATGATAGTAAGTTAAGGTTACGTCTATTTATTATGTTATCCAGTTTGAGCTAACAAGGTGAGTCAGAGCTTCCTAATTGTACTTTTGGGTGCACGTTTGGTCTGATTATTTAAGAAGCCATGCAGATAGAGGGACTCATCCTGTCACCCATAATAAGATAGTGGAAGTAGTAATAAGTAATATTAGTGAGATAGCATTCCCTTCTCTATGCCTTTCTTTATGTAGCTAATGTAGTCTCTCCCAATTGCAGTCTCCCAGTCATTGTGTAATATGAAATCATCATAGTATGTATGCACTTATGTGCTGAAAGAAAATGGAGGCTGAGTCGCCCCATCTAAGGTGGTTGAGAGAAGCAAAGATCATTTGTTGCACTATGAATGCACTGTTAGTTGTATGTAGTTGTAAGTGTAGAGCCATATTTGTTTACAAGGCCGTTTGTGCCACCAGTAGTCACATTTAGTGATGGTCCGGTGGTGCACACTGCAGGGCTATAGTTACAAAGGAATGTAAAGCCATCCTGTGTGGCTCTTCATGGTCTTATAAATATGGACTGAGTCAAACTAGCACAAGTTGTTGCATTGACTCACCTTGCGACGGGAGGTGTGCCATTAGTGTTATGGTGAGTGTTCTCACATAACACCCATGGTATGTGATGCATTCCCAAATCTACAAAGTATTGTAGACCTGGGAATGCGTAAAAAGCCTATGCCTCTCCATGTGAGGTGTAAGGGAGACACAACAAGAAGAAATACCTTCATTTCTCCTCCTTTTTCGAATTTTTCCATGTGTGCTGCAATCTGCAGCACACATAGAAAAGGGAAAACTTTTCTTGTGATTGTTTTTTTCTTGTAGGAAGGTGTACCTTGCTGCTGAAAAACAATCAACCCCTCAACTCAGCTACCCTTGCTGCATGGTGCAAGGGTGCCTTCATTGGCTCATGGCAAGCCATTGTTCGCCAACGAGGGGAAAAGGTATTTTACATGTCAGATAGTGAAATACTGACAAATTTGTTTTTCACTATTGCAAGGCCTGTCTCTCCCATAGGTTGACATGGGGACTGCCTTTAAATATATTTTACGTGTAGTTTCCCATTGGGAGCAGATAGAAATGTGGACCTTGGGGGTCTCTGAACTCACAATTTAAAAATACATATTTTGGTAGAGTTGGGTTTTAGATTGGCTGTTTGAAAATGACACTTTTGAAAAGTGGGCATTTTCTTCCTCAGCCATTCTGTACCTCTGCCTGCCTGTGGAATCCATGTCTGGGTCAGACTGACAGTTGGTCTGTTTGTGAATTCCCTCTAGACAATGACATAAAGGGAGCTGAGATGTGTACTGCATATCCTGGTGAGTCTCCTGGGCTATTGGCGTGGAGGAAGGAGCTGACGCCTACACTTGAAAGGGCTGTGCCTACCTTCACACACTGCAGTCTCTAACCCCCTGAAGTGTGTTTGGGGCCAGGCCTAGGCACGGCAGGATCTTGAAATCTACAGAGACTTTCCTTTGAAGATTGCCTACTTCAAAGACAGAAATGAGTATAAATAGTGGAACCAAAACCCCAGATTTTTAGAATACTTCTGGATCAAGCGGAACCTCTGCAAGGAGAAGTGTAGAAAAGCTAGAGGAGGAGTACAGCCCCTTTGCTGTGTGTGCTTTGCTGTGTTGGCCTATAGTTGCTACTTCTGCATTAATGAGGACAAAGGCTGGCCTTTGCGGTGTATCCTGCTTGTTAAGGTTCTCCAAGGGCTTGGACTGAGCTTGCCAACTGTTCTGAAGTCTCAGGGCCATCAAAGACTTCATCTGGCAGCACCTGGGCTCTGTTGCTGGGACCCCCTGACTTACCAAGTGGTGCCACATCCAGTCCCTGGGCCCCTGGAAGGAGATGCTGGAAGAAGTGAAAATCTATGAATGGGAGCCAAGCGGTAGAAAAATCTAAGCAACTCCTGTACTTCGGCTGAAAAATCAATGCATCACCAGTAAAATTGACGCATCGCCAGCTCAGCACGGATTCATCGCTGCAGTGTGTCCAGATTTTCCATGCATCGTTCCTGGCCTTCAAGATCTCCAACATCACAACACGGACCGAAGGCTGCTGGTCCGGAAACCGATGCATCGCTTGCCTGGCAGAGAAAGATTCGACTCACTACCTCACTTGCGAGTAAGGAATTGGCCTGCATGTGTCCTCTGTTTTCCATGCCTCCTTACTCCTTGTTGTTTAACAATGCGCCTGGCAGCCATTTTGTGCATGCTGCCAGTGTTCCTTTGCCATAGGCTTGTATATTTTTTTTCATTGTTCACCACACCTCCTTGCTCCTTATTGTTGTTATTTGACCATGTGGATGGTGGCTATTTTGTCCATCCAACCAGTGCCCCTTTGCTATAGATTTGCATGTGATCTTTCTTTGTTCCCCGTGCCACTTTACTGCTTGTTGTTGTTGTTTAACCATGTGGCTGGTGGCCATCTTATCCATCCAGCTAGTGTCCTTTACCATAGGCTTGCATGTGTTCTTTCTTTGTTCTCCATGCCTCCTTGCTCCTTATCATTGTTTGACCGTGTGGCTGGCAGCCATTTTTTGCGTCCAGCCAGTGTGTCATTGCCATCGGCTTGCATGTGTTCCTCTTTGTTCTCCTTGTTCCTTGTTGTTTGAATATGTGGCTGGCAGACAGTTTGGGATTGCAGCTAGTGTTCCTTTGCCATAGGCTTGCATGTGTTCTTTCTTTGCTCAGAATTCCTCCTTGCTGTTGTTGTTTGACCACTTTTCTGGGGTACTGCCTTCAGTTTCCGGAGAGGGCATTCTTGTCTCAATGCAGTCAACACCAGCAACAAAAACACTGGCAACAACAGCATCAAAGGAATGAGACTCGACCTCTGCGTTGGCTTGGTTTTAAGTGGTAGGTCTTAAGTCCAGTGCAGAAGCAAAGGCAAAGGTAAAAGAGGTTGAGCAAGTGGCAGCACCAAGCCCCTTCAACATCATCAAGGCCTGTTGTGTTGTGTGGTGTGTAAACGCTTAGCCTTGTCTAACCACTCTTGACTCTGAGCCAAGTTCTCCTGCTCCCATTATTTCATTTCCTAAGTTTAGTTTTTAAATACAACCTTCCCACCATTGCTCAGAAGTAGTTGATATTGCTAGTTTTTTTAATTATCATATCATGTCTTCTATGTTGTTGTGTCAAATACTGTTTTGTGATAGTCTAGTCTCAGGCTTCTTCAAGTTCTGATTTAATATGACCCACTAACTCTACGTTTTTTCTGATGATTAGCCCTTTGATTAATCCTGCAGTTGGAATTGGCATAGGTGGAGTGGCACCTTCTGTCTTCCCTGTTAGGGTGCTAGCCTGCTACTACTACTATCTACCATCCCCTTAAGATGCCATCTTGGGAAAAAAAACCTGCAGTAACAAGACTCCCTTGCTTTATCTATTCAGGTAAGAGAAGAACTATGGATTGAAGTTAACTTGTTTAGTTAGTAATTAACTCTTACTAAAGAAGATGTTTTCTTACTTGTCTATGTGTTTCTAGGTTTTTGTAGGCGGCAAAATAGGCAATTACCCCCTTGTGGTCAATATTGTGGCAGTGGGCAATAGAGCAAGGGTATTAGTAAATAACATACACATTTTTTTAGCAGATTTAAAAAACTGGGTACACCAAAAGACTGCAGTGCAAACTAAAACACCAAAATAAACATTTGAGGCACAACTCAAATCAACTCAAATCAAATAAATTATCCCCTTTATTTTAAACAGATATAAAAACCCACCCTTTCCACCCACAACAGGCCCACCCCGTCCTCAAATAAAAAGTCCAACGAAATGTCCAATATGTACAGTTCTTGAAAAATCAATGTCCCAACTCCCTCTTCACCCTCTCCACCCACAACAAGTGTCAATCCCAACAAAACAAAAAATTTAAAAAGAGTCAGAAGAGGGTGTTCTCGACACAGATCCGATGATCATTGAGGCTTGCCTCTATGTGTTTCACCCGGCGGTCCAGGTGTGCAAGATGTTGCAGGATGTGGCATTGGAAGATGCGGTTTGAGCGCGATGAGGGCAGCAGTGGTACAATGAGGATGGGCTGATGCCAGCTGGAGGCACTGGCAGCAGGTTGGAGGAGCTACAACCTGTGGCCATGTTGACTGCTGCCTCAGCCTCGTCCTCTTCCTCCTGAAGGGCGACTAGCCACCGATATTCATTGTGGATGTCCTCAACCCACTGCTGCTGCAGCCAGGTTGCTATCTTCTGTTGAGTTGTATGATGTCCACCAGAAGTAGCTATCACAGGAAAGAAAAAGAAAAATAACAATTTATAAACCATGCTCTGCGCAAACAATTTGTTAAAATGTAGAGTAGCACAGTTGCAGTAGATTGCTGGTCCCCTATGGCCAGTAGAATTTTATATGGCTGATTACAATGAGTTTCAGGGCCATTTCTTCCCCACACATGCCTCACTGTAGTTGATCAATATCAAAAGGGTAAAATTTGCACGGTCATGAATTCGTTATAGAAGCAATGAGATACTACTCAGTTAATCATAAATGTGGCACATGCCAAAAGGGATTTCTCAATGTTTGTTTAGGTGGCTGGAACAGAACCTTGGAAAGAATAAAGGACGAAGTACTAGGAGGCGACAGAGTTGGCACTGAGAGGGAAGGGAAACACTCCCTTTAAGTTTGCAATGCATTGACAACTTTGTAAATGCTGCATTAACTGAAGCAGATGCACATTGCACAGAAAACACTATTGTACTGCCGTATTGAACCACACTGCAGTTACATCATAGTAGCATTGGTGACTGATGAGGAAAGAAGTATGATGATGGGTGGAAGGATACATATCTGCCTTGCTTCATCTAGTGATTTAAGGGACAAGACAGAAAATTAAAATCCCCTCACTTTGAACCAAACTTTTTATAAACATGCAAATCAAGCAGACACATTCTTCTCCACAACAGCTCCCTGATTTCTTGATCTAAGGAATTAAACATTCATCTTTTTATTCACACATCTATTCACCCTTTGATACCCACTGTTTGAGCTTTACACTCTCTCATTCTTGTCTTTCACTATTCCAATCCAGCCATCCATATTTATCCACCCATCTATCCATACACTTACCTATCAAGTATCCACCCTTTCAAACACCCTGCTTTCACCTATCCATCCATTTACCCATGTATCATTTGTTATCATCCACCCATTCCTCACCCGAACATCGGCTTTTATCCATCTACTCTTTACCCACGGAGGATTCCTTTCACCCTTTTCTCCCCTTTCATCCTTCCTTTCACCCACCCATTCATCTCCTATCACTCACCAATGCATCTTTTCCTTTCACCCACACATCCTTTAACTCATATACCATTTCACCTATTCTTTCTTTTAGCCGTCCGTCCTTTGTTCGCTTTTGCATCAAGCCATCATTTGTAGCACCCATTCATTATGAGCGTTTCTCTGCTGATTGCATAGAGAAGAGGCCATTAAGAACTCAAACCCCGCTGCAGCTGATAAATCAGGGATTTCACAAGCAACACCCTTGCAGTGAGAATATTATAAGTGTTAGAAATGGGGTCTTTGGTTGACAGTCAGGTTACCCCCTGTCCAAGCGAAGACCCTCACTCTAGTCAGGGTAAAGGAGAAATACACCTGGTTAACCCCCACTTACACCCTTGGTAGCGTGGCACTGGGAGGCAGGCTTAACTCAGAAGCAATGTGTAAAGTATTTGTACCAACACACACAGTAATACAGTGAAAACACTACAAAATGGACAACACACCAGTTTGGAAAAATAGTCATTATTTATCTAAATCAATCAAGACCGAAATGACAACAATCCAACATACACAAGTTAAAATATGAACTTTCAAAAATAATACTCCATAGGAAACAACGGAAATTTTGATTTTGCACAAAGTACCTGGTTAGAGTAAAAAATAAAGCCGGAAGGGCGAGCGTGCATTGGAAAAGGCAGTGATGGGTCAACCTATGGCAAAGGAACACTGGCTGCATGCACAAAACGGATGCCAACCACATGGTTAAACAACAACAATAAGGAGCATGGGGAACAAAGAAAGAACACATGCACAAA
This sequence comes from Pleurodeles waltl, assembly GCF_031143425.1. Classification (NCBI taxonomy): domain Eukaryota; kingdom Metazoa; phylum Chordata; class Amphibia; order Caudata; family Salamandridae; genus Pleurodeles; species Pleurodeles waltl. The sequence continues at coordinate 534,409,393 of NC_090445.1, read as the reverse complement.
TATGGCAAAGGAACACTGGCTGCATGCTCAAAATGGCTGCCAGCCACATGATCAAACAACAACAAGGAGCAAGGAGTTATGGAAAATAAAGAACACATGCAGGTCATGCCAAAGGAATACTGACTGCCTGCACAAAATGGCTGCCATCCACATAGTTAAACAACAACAACAAGAAACAAGGAGAACAAAGAAGAAGACATGCAGGCCTATGGTAAAGACACACTGGCAGGTTGCACAAATGGGCTGCCAGTCACATGGTCAAACAACAACAACAAGGCACAAGGAGACATGGGGAACAAAGAAAGAACACATGCACGCCTATAGCAAAGTGACACTGGCTGGATGGATAAAATGGCCACCAGCCATATGGTCAAACAACATCAACAAGAATCAAGGAGGCATGGGGAACAAAGAAAGAACCCATGCAAGCCTATGGCAAAGGAACACTGACTGCATGCACAAAATGGCTGCCAGCCACATGGTAAAACAACATCAAGCAGCAAGAAGGCATTGCAAACGCAGAACACATGCAGGCTTATTGCAAGGGGGCACTGTCTGCATGTAAAAAATGGCTGCTAGCCACATGGTCAAACAACAACCACAAGAAAGCATGGGGAACAAAGAAAGAACACATGCAAGCCTATGGCAAAGGAAAACTGGCTGCGTGCACAAAATGGCTGCCAGCCACATGGTCAAACAACAACAACGAGCAAATAGAACAAAGAAGAACACATTCAAGCTTATAGACAAAAAACATTGGAGGGATGCAGGAAGTGGCCACCAGACCCATTGTCAAACAACAGCCGCGAACAAGGAAGCATGGAGAAAAAAAGAACAGATGCAAGCCTTTTCACATAGACTTCACAAAGTGACCCCTTGCCACACGGCATGGAGAACAAAGACAAATGGAAGATGATGACATACACACACACCCACACAAACACACACACACACACACACACACAAAAGCCCATAAGAAGGCATGATGGTAACACTGAAGAAAATGTTAACATTATTCAGCAATGCAATACCCGGAAATTAACTCAACCCTAAAAATTTCACAACAGTACATACATCCTGCTATGCCATCAGATATTACCACACAGTATACAATCTTTGCAAAAATAAATGAATATAAAAAAAAAAACATTTTTAATTTAATCTAAGGCTATCTATGCCCTAAATGAAGCTTTAAAAACAAATATTACTGAAACATTTATTTCATGTTCTTATGACTACTAGTACCTGACCTACTGGCTAGGTGGCCTTTTGTATATCAAGGCCACATAGAAAAATAATATTGCAAATGTTGCAAACATGTAGAAAAGGTACTGAGCTGTACAACTAATTTCCTTTACAAAATATGAAAAAACAATGAAATGCAAAATAAATAACTAGGCCACCCACCACTATAAAAACTATAAATTCAATGTAAAAGGCAAAGAAGTACTGGTGCATGCCCAAGCAAACAATCAACACCCTTATCCAATAGTGTTTTTGTTTATTTGTGTTATTTCACAAAAACAAAGTCCTTAAATCAAAAGGTAGATCTAGGATACAAAGAGAGTGAGCCTGCCACATTGAAATCCAAGTGAAAAGTGACCAGGAGATAGACAAAGCACTGGGAGGAGCCTGCTGGACAGGATCAGGACGTTGGAGTCTTTGGGGCACTTCTTTCCTGTCTGAAAACAAGGCTTTTCCATCTAAAAAACAACTTGAAAGGTCCATTGGAGAAGGATATCCACTCAAAAACACTTTTAACTACATTTAGATGTATCTTAAGTATAAAATCGACTCCAGGTGCAATCACACTCGTGAGCGGGACTGTTTTTGCTGCCTTTGTGGCCGAAGCAGCACAAGTGAACACGGTCTCACGCCCACAGCCAGAGACAGCGCAATTAAAAATTAAATGACAAGTCTTACACACGCTTGCTAGCGGTCCGGGAGTATTGTGACTTTTGTGAGAGAGCCAACAAAACCCAATCTCGCAATTGCGAAGGAACTCCCCTCCACGCCAAAATGTGGATTTTGTGAACTCCATGCTACTCCGTGTAGCACGGGGTGTCCGAATTCTGCAAAGTCTGCCAGTGGAGCAGAATTCTACACATAGGTCTATAATATATATATATATATATATATATATATATATATATATACACACACACATATATGTGTGTATGTGTGTGTGTGTGTAAGGTTATAGTTAGGTTCAAAATTTACTCGTACAGAACCATAGAAATTCAGTAGTTATAGTAGAAGTTATTTCACAGAACGAAAACTGACACTCGCGTTTGCCATGCACAGTTGTGTCATCAATAATTTTATTGTAAATGTTGCATTGAGAATATGAAAAATAGCATAGAATATGTCATCAATGATATAATATGTGGGGTAATAAGCTGTGCATGGTGAAGGAGTGAGTTATGGTTACCTTAGGGTGCTAGTTTTCGTCACTTGAAGGAACTTTAACTATAGCTGCTGAATTTCTATGGTTTTGTATGAGTATATTCTGAACCCAACTATGATGTCCCTGTAACCTTTGTTTTTTTCAGTGAATTAATATGTTTTTTTTTAACGTTTAGTAATTGTAATTGCTATATGAGAATCCAACCACTGCCTGCAGTCCGCCAGGGCAGCGGGGGGCCGGTAGCCCCTGCATATTCATAAATGAAAGCCCTAGGGAGGTGGCGGTCCCCGGAGCTGCATATAAAAAAAATAAAAGATTCGAGGAGGTGGTGGTCCCCGGAGCTGTGGGAGGTCGGGGAGACCCCCCCACTACATTTTTAATGCCTCTAGACCTGGCCCACCTGGGAGTCCACGCTGGTTTAGAAAAAAAAAGAAAATATTGCAGCAAATTCACAAATATAGTGAATTCACAGCAAAAAAATTATTTGTAAACTTTTTTTTTGATGTGCGGTGTTGACACCCCCACCAGAACTAAGGGGTCAGGATATGCTACGCTCTCCCCTTTATTTTTTTATTTTTTTCCAGGACTCGGCTCAAGCTCAATCCTAGTCCCAAAATGGCTGCCAATACTTCTTGGTTTGAAGTGTTGGCAGCCAATCAGAGCTGTGCATTTCCCTGAACGAACTTGTCTTTGTTCACGAATACTTTGCATCCGGAAATATACAAATTTGAATATCTCTAATTTTTCAACAACTACTGAACGGATTTACTTAAAATGAGCGAAAGTATAATCTGCATACTAATGGCTAGCTTTGTGCCAAATTTGGTGTAAGTCTTCCCAGTGGTTCAGCCTGTGGTCGTGTCTAAAGAAACCTGTGGAAATTAACATGGGAAAGGCAATGTTTTTTGGGCCTGCTTTTTCTCGGCCTCCGCTTGACGGATCACCCCAAAACTTTCCAATTTCGTGAAGATTCCTCGGATGGTGCCTCAGATATAGGCAAGTCAAAAACCGCTTTTTCTACAGAAACATGGTCCTAACTATAACTACCTGGCTTCCATGAATATCTTTTTCAATTTGAACTTCCTTTTGTATTTGTACAAGTCTGTTCTTGTTTGAACGATGTCTACGTGGGTTATGGGGAAGAAATGTATGCCTTTTTTTAGAAGGGAAGTTTCCGATTGTTGTTAATTGTTGTGTGGTAAGATTGATTACATTTTGGGCCATATTTATACTTTTTGAAGCAAAACTGCGCTAACGCAGTTTTGCGTCAAAAAAATTAGCGCCGGCTAACGCCATTCTGAAGCGCCATGCGGGCGCCGTATTTAATCAATGACATTAGCCGGCGTTAGCCGCCGGCGCTGCCTAGTGTGCGTGAAAAAAACGACGTACACCAGGCAGCGCCGGCGTAGGGGGATATGGAGCTTGGGCGCCAAAAAATGGGGCAAGTCAGGCTGAGGCAAATTTTTCGCCTCAACCCGATTTGCGCCATTTTTTTCGACTCCCAACCCCCATAGAAATGACTCCTGTCTTAGCAAAGACAGGAGTCATGCCCCCTTGCCCAATGGCCATGCCCAGGGGTCTTATGTCCCCTGGGCATGGTCATTGGACATAGTGGCATGTAGGGGGGCACAAATCAGGCCCCCCTATGCCACAAAAATTTTTTAAAAAAATACTTACCGGAACTTACCTTAATGTCCCTGGGATGGGTCCCTCCAGCCTTGGGTGTCCTCCTGGGGTGGGCAAGGGTGACAGGGGGTGTCCCTGGGGGCATGGGAGGGCACCTCCGGGCTCCTTCCGAGCCCAGAAGTCCCTTAACGCCTGCCTTGTCCAGGCGCTAAAAAACGGCGCAAAAGCGGCCGTACCTCATTTTTTTTGACCCGCCCACTCCCGGGCGTGAATATACGGCGCACATGCCTCGGAGTCAAATTTTTAGACGGGAACGCCTACCTTGCATATCATTAACGCAAAGTAGGTGTCCACGCAAAAAAATGACGCAAACACCATGGACTTTGGCACTAGACGCGTCTAACGCCAAAGTATAAATATGGAGTTAGTTTTGGTCGGAATTGCGTAAAAAAAAACGACGCAATTCCGGCCCAAACAGAGTATAAATATGCCCCTAAATTCTTGAATGTCTTTGTGCTTTGGGCCCAGGTGGCTCTTGCCTTCACCTCGTTGTCCTCTTCTTAATTGTTTCTTTTTTCAACCCGTCCTCTGCCTTTCCCTCTGCCCCCTCTGACATAGCACTTCTGTCTTTTTTTTGTTGTTCTAAGGTGAGGCGCATCTCATTTAAAGAAGTCATCTTTCTAGGTGGTTGCCAGGTGCTGCCCTCTACATAACTTAAATCCGTATCTGTAGTTAGCAAATCTGTCTCGATTATACTGCCCTTGCTGTATCACATTTCTTCTTTTGTCTGATAACATTATATCTTTCGGCAAAAGTAAAAATGCGACCCACCTCATTATCCAATTTGTCCCTTTGAAATTCGGACTGTTTGTGTGTTTTAACTGTTTCGTCATGTTCGTCTGATTTTGCAGCAATTTCCTGTTTTAATTTTCGTTCCTCTTCTGAAAATTTTAAACCTTCTAATTCAGTTTCAATTGCTTTCAGCTGTGTTTGAATGTTTTCTGAAGCAATCTCTGCATGTTTAATTAAAATAATTACTAATCCAATCGATGACTGTATCATGTGTTCCCCCATTCTTGTAATAATTCCCCGCTTGCATCAAAATGATTTTGCATGATTGAAATTCACAGCCCCCTAGGAACTCGTTTAACGTCCACGTATTTTTTAAAGAGAAAACGTCCCACCATTTATTTATTTCCTTCTGAGAAAGCCTCTCCCATTCTCTTAATTTACCCTTGGTATTTAATTTGCTAACAGTCTCAGGAATATCTGTATGTGTCTGTATTTCTTGTTTTCCTTCTGCTTCATCTAAGAATATATTTGCTGCTGTACCATTTCATTTGGCTTCATGTTCATTCATCCTGTCAGAACTTTCACAGTTTTGTGCTAATCTGATAAGGCCTCTGTGACAGCTACGTCATCTCTGTTTTCACCATGCTATTAATTGCATTGTTAATCTTTCTAACGCTTCATGTTTGACGTGCCACAAAGTCAACTATCACATGCTGAAAGTGCGCCATAAGATGCCATGATAGGGGAAACTCCATTGGATATCTATCTGTCTATCTGTCTATCTATCTATTTATATATATATATATATATATATATATATATATATATATATATATATATATATATATATATATATATATATCTTTAGAAATTGGGTCTCTAGTTGGCAGGGATATACACCCTTGTCCGAGTAGGGACCGCAATCTTAGTCAGGGTAAGAACACAATCCAAATTATCCTGTACCCATCCTCTGGTAGCTTGACACTGAGCAGTCAGGCTTAACTTAGAAGGCAATGTGTAACGTATTTGTGCAGTAAATCATACGGTAACAGAGTGAAAACACCACCAACATACACTTAAATGTCCTACCAGGGGTATGTTGTGAGCCAGGCCCAGAAGGATGGCTCGGTAACACTGGGGGACCAATAGCACACATGCTGCCGAAGTATCCTTAGGCTCACTGTAAAGGAGATCTTTCTCCCACTAGATAAGGTATTCCCCAGAGGCTCCACCTGCTGCTTGGGCTGAGGCCTGTTGCCTCAAGTCCTCAAAAGTGTGACACTCTTTCTGCGCCTTGCAGAATTCCTCCCTGGTTGGCCTACCCTCAACTTGCCAGCCAGCAAGCTCATGTAAATCATCTAAGCCAGCAATGTCTTCCCTAGCTGGCTCAGAGGTCTCCTCCTCAGGGACCCCAATAACCTCCACCACAGGAATTTCTGGGGCTGGTTTCCCACATATATTTCCCCTCTCCTTGGCTGCTGTCTGGGCCATTCTTCCAGGCTCCTTGACTTCCATCCTGGACAGAAAAGAACCATGTGGTGATTCAGACCCACTCAGGCAATCCCATCATCTGCAGGTGAGACCTTAGCTCTACCTCCCTCCAGGCAATGTGCTCAAGGTCAATGCCTAACAGACAATCTACAGGCATGGCAAGACTCACAGCTACTTTCAGAGTACCAGAGACCCCTCCACCCCCGCTCAAAGGGAACCAGAGCCACCCGTAGATGGCACTCGCGATTGTCAGCGACTATGACTGGGTGGAATGTGTCTGGCAGGACCTGCTCTGCTGTCTTCAGCTGACCCCTGACAGTAGTCAAGCTGGTTCCTGTGCCATGCAGAGCATCCACCTATTGCCCATTAATGGTGAACACTGCCTATACTTGGAAGTATTAGCAGTCATGTGGGCTGTTGGCACCATATCTGCATCCCGGGGCACTATGGTTACCTGTTTGTTCCCCAAAACTAACTGGGACTACCTCCTCTACGAGCGCTGCATTAGCCAACCCAGGTGTCTGTCAACCAGTGGGGTCAGTGCCCTCTTTGGACATTTGGAGTCACCCATAGAGTGACCATACTTGGATCACTCTGTATATAGGGGTACAAACCTCCCTGTCTTATTATCAAAGAACACTTTCTTCTTAGGATCAGACTGGGACTGGTTACCATTATTCCCTTGGGAATTACTTTGGGGGACTTTAGAGAACCCCTTATTTTTATTAAGTGTTTCTATGCCCTCTTTCTTCTGTTGGGAACCCTGACCACCTTTGTGGGTGACCCCCTAATACCTTTTTGGACACTCTGGTGAGAGCCCAAAGTCTGCCTCCACAGCAAGCTTCCTGGGATCAGTCAGCTTACTGTCTACTAGGTGCTGTTGCAACCCAGTAAAGCAAATATTGAGCATATGCTCTCTCAGGGTAAAATTTTACAGCCCAACATAATCACTGACTTTGCTGCCTCGCACCCAGCCAGTCAGTGCCTTAAAGGAAAAATCAATAAAGTCTACCCAGGTTTGGTTGGGGAGCTTACTACTGTCCCTGAATCTTTGGCAATACTTTTCAGGGGTCAGTCCAAATCTGGCAAGCAAAATGGTTTTCATGGAAGTGTACTTGTTCTGGTCTCCAACATCTAATGCAAGAAGTCTGTCCCTCCCATGTATTGGCATGTGTTTCCAGAAGCCCACCCCCCAGTGCTCTTCATGAACCCCATGTGCCCTCAGTGCAACTTCATAAGCAGAAAGCCACTTATCAATGTCATCTCCCACCACATAACTTGGCACCAAATCCTTAGGTATACGACCCTTCTTGTATCCAGCAGGTCCTGTATTTATCCTAGTCAGGGTAAGTCACAACACAAACCAAGCTATCCTGCTCCCACCCTCTGGTAGCTTGGCACTGAGCAGTGAGGCATAACTTAGAAGGCAATATGTAAAGTATTAATGCAATAAATCAAACAGTAACACAGTGAAAAAATCACTATAAATACACCACACAGGTTTAGAAAAATAAATAATATTTATCTGAATAAAATAAGATCAAAACAACAAAGATCCAATAAGCACAAGTTGAAATATCACTTTTAAAATGTTTAAAAGAGTCTCAATCCTTAGACATTAGCAGTTGTTTCTTTGTTACACTCGGTAGCTGGGGTGCATCAAAAATAACAATGCATGGAGACCTCAGAGGAGGAGATGCGTGGAAAAATAAGGTGTTGCATTTGATTTTCAGGCAGGCACAGAAAATGTGCTGTTTCTTTACACGCTGTAATGGTTTGCGTAATTTTTCTGCGCACAGTCTTGGTTCCTCAGTGTGATGCGGGGATATTTTAAGACCCAGGGACAATGCGTTGAAAATCCTTGATGCGCTAGAAGAAGGAGCAGGTGCTGCGCTGATTCGATAGGCGATGCGTGAAATTTTCCATCGCAAGGCAGACGCTGCATCGAATTTCTAGTCGGAAAGTTGCTGCTGCGTCGTTCTGGTCATCTGTGCGGCGATTTCTCAGCTGTGATGCATGCTTTGCGTCAATTTCTGCAGGTGTTGCATTGATTTTCGATGCACAAGGTGTTTCTTGAAGAGGTGAAGTCTTTGTTGGTCCTGATACTTCAGAAACAAGAGGCAAGCTCAATTCCAGCACTTTGAGAGCACTTTTGGGGAAGGCAGAGTTCTTCCAGCAAAGTCAGAGGCCAGCAGGGCAGCAGGGCAACAGTAGGGCAGCAGTCCTTCTCAGCAAAGCTGTCCAGATGAGTCCTTTTGGGCAGTCAGGCAGTTCCTTTGACAGAGTTCAGGTGTAGATCCAGAAGTGTCTGAATTGGTGGGGTCAGAGTCCCAGTGTACATACACAAAAATGCATTTGAAGTGGAGGAAACTTCAAAGAGTGGTTTTGAAGTGAACAAGTTCCCTTTCCGGCCCATTTCTGTCTACCAGGGTCCAAGGTGGGGGTTATCAGCCCTTTGTGTGAGGGCAGGCCACTGGCCTTTGAAATGTACGTGTCAGGCCCTTCACTCTTCCAGCCCAGAAAGACCCATTCAGTATGCAGATGTGACTGAGTGTCCTGTGCCTGGTTGTATGGGTGAAATGCACAAGGGAGCTGTCAACCAGCACAGACTAGACAATGATTGGAGACAGGCTGTAAGGCACAGATGGTTTTAAGTGCTGCGAAATGCTCACTTTTGAAAAGTGGATTTTCTATTACCATTCTGGCCATACTAAATATGACCTGGTTTTCCCTTTCAGATCAGAATCTACCACTCAAAAAGTAAACAAGGGCAGTTCTAATGCTAGTTGATGAACGGAATAGGCCTCACAGTAGTGGAAAACTAATTTAGGGGTTTTTCACTACCAGGACATATAAAACACGACTGTACATGTCCTGCCTTTTACCTACATAGTACCTTATCGATTACTTAGTGTTTACCTTAGGGGCAACTTATATGTCACAAAAGGGGAATTTAAGGCTTGGCAGGTGCGTTTATTTGCCAAATCAAGTGGCAATGAAACTGCACACACAGACCTTGCAATGGCAGGCCTGAGATGTGGTTAAGGGGCTACTTATGTGGGTGGCACAATCAGTGCTGCAGGCCCACTAGTAGCATTTTAATTTAAAGGCCCTGGGCACATGTAGTGCACTTTACTAGGGACTTATAAGTAAATCAAATATGCCAATTGGGGATGAACCAATGTTACCATGTTTAAGGGAGCGAGCATATGCACTTTAGCACTGGTTAGTGGTAGCAAAGTATGCAGAGTCCTAAAACCAGCAAAAACAGTGTCCGAAAAGTGGAGGGAGGCAGGCAAAAAGCTGGGGGGAGAACCACCCTATGGCTATCAGGTCTAACATATACATATATATGTAATCCGAAATGAAAAGGTAGTAAATGGCAGAATATACACTTCCGAGTGGTGTCCACAGTAGTAAATGTAAAAAGCAATATAGTAAAATTAGGTTTTCGTTTTTAACACAGCAACAAGCTCCCATACACCTTCTATCAGACTTTCCAAGGTCCTTCCGACCTTCTGCGTGCCTGTGATGTACTTACCTTGTACTCTTGGACAATACCACATCTATATACATTTACCTGCAGATCGACACACAGGATCGGACTCCCTCTTTCTACCTTTTGAAGCAACACAGTTCCCCAGGTGCCACCGTAACTCGGCTTCTTTGGATTTTCCATCCTTATACTACCATTTGAGCCTTGATGCAGTCACCGTTGTGACGAAACATGTGTTGGCTGTGCCTGTTTGACTGTATTTCAGGATTTACGAAAATTAATCCTAATAAACGACCTTCTGGAACACCAAGAAGAATGCTGAACAATTTATTAACAAAGCTGCTACACGCAAGCTTTCACCTATACTTTCTTAATCTGTACATTGTTGAGTGCTTTGGTCGCATTTGTTCAATATATATATATATATATATATATATATATATATATATATATATATATATACACATATAGTTCCAAATCAAACAATTGTAAACAATTGCAGACCGTTGCATTCCAGGAGAGTTATTCTCTTTATTGTAATAATGTACAACACCAAAGCCACCACCAACGAGTTTCAACCAAAAGTTCTTGTTCACAGTTTGTAAGTGCATTTTCTATGTCTCTATTTTATACTTTTTAATCACACATAGCCATATCAATGCATTATGGGAAACGTAGTGAAAAAACAGTAATTAAAAATGAAAAACAACTTCAATATAAGATATATATATTATTCAACGTAAGAAAGTGCAGAGAATTGCTAGTGATGGTGTATTCAATAATCTCATTAGTAATGATATATTCAGTTACTCTTATTTATGAGACTGCTCATCAAATTAAACATTTTTCCATTTATCATTTGTACCCCAAATATAGCACTTGTGTACCCAGTCTGATGATTATAAATAAATGACATAGAAGGAAGAATCACATCATTGAAAAAGGAAGAAGAAAGCGATAAGTTAAGGAAGGCAATGGAGGTTAACCTGGAAAAACATGAGAAATTGGTAGAAGCACACAAACAGAGAAAGTTTAAAAGGGATGAGAATGATTACGAGACTGGTAGAATACTAACATTTGCCAAAAGATTTGACGTATTAAAACAACAGGCCTGCACTGGTTTTAACGACAATATGCAATGTCCTTACACATCAGTAAGTGAATCAGATACGGGTATTAATGAAGGTGAAGGAACATCTATACCAACAAGGAAGACAACTTTTTTAGATGAAATGAAACTGATTCACATGTACCAGAGAACACCAAAGGGCAGGGGCAGAGGTCAAACACGAGGACATGGAAGAAATTATGTATCCGACCAAGGAAATATTGAAAAACAAGAAGGGGATCTAGAAAGAACAAGAGGATATCCATTGAGGAGCAAACAAAAAAACAAAGCAAATTAATGGACATAAGACAGAATGAGAACTTGATTGTTACTCTCTCAAGTCATCAATTGACATAACAAGAAATGACTCTCTTAAATAAAGGCCTAACTTTCTGTCCGGAAAAACCTTACAACTACGTAGAGACTAGAATTGATCTATACAAGTTCATACAGAAACTAAAATTGGCAAAATTATTTTCCAAACATGCCCTTAAGGAACGATCACAAGATGAGCATGGACCCTTGACAACCATTTGACTACTGAACAAAAATCAGATATCAAAACACCATATGATTTGATGCATGATCTGGAAGACCATGAGCTATCTGAAACTCAAGTACTGGAAGTATTAGAAAGTAATACAGAAGGACATTGTCACACTAATTTCAAGCCAAGATCTAAATTTTGCCCAGCGTTGTCACCAGGGAATAGGATTGATACATTTCATGATCTTGTAGTGGAAGAACTAGAGAGATTGGAAAATATCAAACAGACAAAAACAGAGGACATCACTCTGCAAGAACGAGAGGCTCTTAAGGGACTCATGAGGAATTACAACTTGGAAATTAAACCAGCCGACAAAGGCAGCAATATAGTGGTTATGGAAAAAAAAAGATTTGGAGGAAGCATACCGCCAACTCAATGTAAGTAATCACTATTCAAAACGCAAGACAAATCCTATTAATGAGCTAACTATGGAGTTTAACAAATATCTGGATAAATGGTACAAGGAAGGTCTGTTAAATGATGGTGAAAGATCATTCATGAGGAAAGACAGCCCCATTGTACCCACAATATATTTTCTTCCTAAAATACATAAGTGTCTGAAGAAACCTCCTGGGCGACCAATAATATCAAGCTGTGGATCCCTATATGAGAATGTCTCAATAAATGTGGATCACTTTCTAGCTCCTCTGGTATTGAATCTTAGCTTGTATATAAAAGACACTAGTGATTTTTTGAGAATACTAGCTGGAATAGGATGGGAAGAAGGATACAAGTTAATAACTATTGATGTGGTATCATTATACACATCGATAAGCCATGAGCTAGGTTTAACGGCAGTACAATGCTTTTTACAACAGCAAGATATGAGGGAACTAAAGCATTCACAAATGCTATTGAAGATGATTGAATTGTGCTTGAGCAATAATGTTTGTCTTTTCTATTACCAAATTTATGCACAGGCGATGGGAGTTTCCTTTTCACTGAGTCATGCCAACCTTACTATAGGTTAGTGGGAAAAACACATAGGAAAATGAAAAATATGCAGAGAAAGCAATAAGTTGGTTGAGATATATAGATGATTTATTCATTGATTGGAATGGAACAGAGACAGAGTTCATGCAATACTTTGAAAAGCTGAATAATACAGAGGTAGGACTACAATTTACATACAATATGAATACCAATAATGTTCGATTTTTGGACATACTACTATATGTAGAGAATAATAAGATTGAAACCACACTATATCGAAAAACAACATCAGCCAACAGTATATTGCATGGAGGGAGCTTTCATCCAAAATCATTAAAGAAAAGCATACCATATGGTGAGTTTATCATAATGAAACCTAACTGCTCTACAGAACATAAATGGAGGTGAAATTTGCTGAAACCAAACAACGATTTATCCAGAGAAAATATAAATACAAAGACATAACATCTGATGAACAGAAAGTAATTCTGTGCCTGGAGTGGTGGGAGGGTTTTGTAGTTTTACAGCTCAGCAAGGATGGCACTAGGCCAATCCTATGCTTGAAGACTTTGCTGTACAAATGGCAAAAAACTTTGTCACTTTCTAGCTCAGCTTGGATGGCACTGGGCCAATACTATTCTTAAAACCTTTGCTAGAAAAACAGACATTTGAGGTGATCAAATCTAGAATATTGCTGGTGTTGCAGGGTGCGCCTTACTGGAGCTGCTCTCCACCTAAACTTGGAAACTACACAGAGGTCTCTCTTCTGTTCTGCATATATATATAAATATATAAATATATATATATAGAGAGTGATAGATAGATATATAGATATGTATTATTTTAACTGCAAAACAACGTTTTTTTGCCCATAAGGTGCCCCACAGGGGCCCCTCCATGTGTCCTGTGGGGGCAGATCTCTGTATCCTGACCGTTTATGTGTTATTCACCTTTTTTTACTTCACTGTCAGAAGTGAGAGAGAAAACGGGCAGCTGGTACTTTCATGTCATGCTGCGTCCAGCAAATCAGAGACTTACCTTTCCCCAGGATCCACGGATGCCCCGCGAGTGGGTCCGTGTCCCAATATATCTCTGTTACTTTTCCCTTTAATGACTCTGAAACTACTGAAGGGATTTTCACCAAAACACAAAAGCGCTATTTCTGAGCCAAGATCTAGCTTTCTGCCAAATTTGGTGCAATTCCATTCAGCTGTTCAGGCTGTAGTAGTGTCTAAATTCTCTACGAGAAATTGCATGAGGAAAACACATTTTAGGGCCCCCCTTTTTCTCAGCCCCCACTTGACGAAGCACCTGAAAACATTCTATGTGGAACTAGGCAAAGAAGGCCACTGTTTGGAATTTATTTAAAGATTCGTCAAATGTTGCCCCAGATATTAGCAAACCAAAAAAATGTTTTTTCCTATGGAAACTTGGGCCCATATTTATACTTTTTGATGCAAAACTGCACTGACGCAGTTTTGCGTCAAAAATTTGAACGCCGGCTAACACCATTTCATTGCGCCACATGGATGTCAAATTTATACTTTGACACACGGCGGCGCAAACCACTGGTGAGAGTCATTTTTTTTTTTACTCAAACCAATGCGCCACGTCATAAAGAAAAATGACGTTAATGTGGCGCAAATGACTTTAATCCGGTTTATGATGTCGCAAACCGGATACGTGCCATTTTTTGACACAATAGCATCAAAAAGTGGCACAAACACTGCAAAATGTGCAAAGGAACCCCAAAATGGATTCCAGAAGCTATGAGAGACCCCAGGTAGATGACAACCGACCAGGAACCAGCCAGGAGGACCTACACCATACCCAGGAGAGGGAAAAGAAGAAAAGGAATTGACGGTTCAGTGCAGAGGAGCCTGCAATACTGGTGAAAGAGGTGACGGAACACCAGCACCAACTATTTGTCACCTCCAAATTGCCAATTGGGAGTAGAGAGGCAATTTGGCAACAAATTGTCGATAAGATCAACAGTCTGGCAGAAGTACGGAGAACAGTCACAGAGTGCAAGAAACGCTGGCATGACTGCAAGTGCAGAACCAAGGAAAAGATTGCCAGGAACAGGAAGGCAGCACTGCAGACTGGAGGTGGGAGTCCAGCACTGCAGGAGGCCCTGGACCACATGGAGGAGATGGTGGCAGCCATCACCCTGAGGAGAACGTTACAGGGATTCAAGGACAGAACAGCACAGACTACCAGGATACAACACAGGTGCAAGGTAAGTGGCATGGGGAACAAAAATGCCTAATTGTAAACTGCAAGCAGGGTGGGGGGACATACCTACTACACAATGCATGTAAGCCATGATAACTAGGTAGTGGAAAGGGCACAGGGGCATGACAAGGGGGCATGGGCTGTGCTGGGCAAACCTGGGGCACATCACAACACTACACCAACAACATTTGCATGGGGGTATGCTGTCATGCCAAGGATGCTGAAAAAGCAAAGCCAGTCCATGAGGGTAGGGTACAACGTAAAATTGGCATGCTGTCACACGACATGTGGTATTGTCGCTTTTTTGAACTATGCCTCAATTTCCCGTCGCAGGCCATATCCGCAAGTGGAATTTAACATTGACAACATTTGCCACTACCACCTCTGCTGTGTGTGCGGGTCAAGTAGCTAATGGCAGTTACATTCCCATGGATCAAACACACCCAAATTAGAGGGTTCAGGATGACAGCATTATCAATCCCCTGTAATTAATAAAAATGTGCTAATCCTGTGAAATGTTAATGTCCATAGTCGCTACAAACATCAGGCACTGTCATAAACATTATGAGGTACACAGCAGTCATGTCATACACATGTCATAGACATGTCAGGGTCTACCCTGTGCCTGGGTCACAATAGCTGCAATGCCACTGTGCAACAACCCAACTGTCATACAGCGAAGACAACAGCATTGAGGGGGAGGACATATGTTTCGAGCTAGTGAAACACACCTGCACAGTCATAAGAGGAAATGGAACACTGCTAGGACCATCAGTGCAATCCAATGTGGCACACATTGCCCAACATCAGCAGTACATACTACCAATGCTGATACCCATATTGTACATGCCAATGCTATACATAGTATATGCTAGGTATCAGCAACATATAGCTGGATGTGAAATATCCAAGACTGGGTCAGTTCCAGATTGTTAAGTGTGGTGCAAGTGTCATCAGAACACCCACAGCCAGCGCAAGGCTAACAGCATGATAATGGAAGTAAACAGAGGGTTGAGTAGGACAAGATGGTTGAAACATACAATTTGGGCAGAACCTACACCTAGAGGATGTGACAGACATTTCCCCAAACGGCCCACACCACATGTGACATGCAGGTGGGGCATAGGCCTGGGAGAATGCAAATATTGATGACAGTAACAATGAACAGGAACCAAGATCACAATGTGCAACAAATAGGAACTCAGGAAATTCACATTACAAATGCCACAACACAGACACACTAATTGTACAATATCTCATTGTAGGCGATGAAGGCTCTCCTGGGGATATGCCTGTCCTGGACTTCCCTGATGACATGGATGACAAGCTGACAAACATCAGCCAGCAGACCCTCCAAGATGTCCTTGGAACCCTCCAGACCCCACCTTCAGTCGGAATGAGGAGCTCAGAAGTAGCAGCCATCACTTAGGACCCACCCACCACCCCAATTGTACGACCTGCCAGCTCCAACCCAGCTGGGGACTCTGACGACACTGGCAACAGCTTTTAGAGGACTGTAGTTGGAGTACAGCGGGAGCTGGCCAAGGAGGTGTGGGTGGGGATGCAAAATATAGCAGCCAGCCTTGAGGGGATGCGTCCGTGCATGATGTCATCTGCAGAACAGGCAGCAGTTATGCAAGGGCGAACATCTATCTTGCAAGAACTTCAACAAAGTGTGAAGGAAATCAGCACAGCAGTAAGGGAGTTGCCACAACACCTCGCACACCAAACCTTTCACTGCGTGCACAAATGCAATATTGACCCCCTCAGGGCCGACCTCGCTGCCTACCACAGTGATGTAGCTGCTATACTTAAGAACCAGCCGCTCCTCCTTGCTGCAGTAATGCCCTTAATAGCCCACAGTTGGCAGCTACCAGGATTTCTGACTCCACGTCTTCAAACACAGAAGTGTGTGTTGCCCCTTCAAACCCACCACCACCAAGGGCAGAGGAGACGACACACACATCAGAAGATGAAGACGTGGAACAGATCACCTCCACTTGTAAGAGTACCCGGTAGCACAAGTCCTTGCCACATAGGCACTGATATCCTAGGTCCTGTGCTTTGTAACATGCCAGTCTTGCAACTGCAGCTCACATGCACTGTTCTCCAGCCCACTGTTTACCTTAATACTGTGCTCTGTGATTGTCTCTCACTAACTCATTGGCAATTCATGTTCCTCTGCACTGTATGACACTTAAACCCAGCATGTCCAATGACATGACCTTTTTCACTTGTTTAGTATCACAATAGAAGGCGTCACACTAATGGACTCACAATCATGGACTATGTAAATATAGCACTACAGCACTTTAAAATAAATAGCACTTACACAACCACTTTGTCTCTGTGTAATGTGACACATCAACTGTGTAGGAGATTAGTGATGTTTGCCTCTTGTCAATGGCCATAGAATGTCAATACAACTGCCTTGAACGATTGTGGGCTGATAACTATGCACTGGGGTCTGGATTGTACCATCATCTGCCCTTCCTGAGGGTTATTTCTGAAGTACATAGAAAATGTACAGAATAATGCTGTGTTGGACAGAATACGTCTGCTTCAAAGGATGTCTAAGCAGAAAATCAATGTCTTCAATTTTGTCTTCTAGACAATATTTAAGTATCTGACATGTGACTCTAAAATTCATCACACACACAACATACAGCAGGAATGGATGTGTACGAGTGTACGGACAAATAAGTATCCTGGCAGTACAATGTAAGAAATGATAGGTGTGAGTTATGTATACTGTACTACATAAAATTTACAATCACTCATCTTATGAGGGTTCACATGAACATCAGACTGCAGGCAGACGTACCACAGTGTCCCAGAGACAAAATCTGGTCTCAAAGTATGACAGATTGAAAACATACATCCAAACTTAACTACACATTGGGAATCATAGTAACCTTGAGTGGTGGGTGCAATGGATGGCAGATGCATAGAGAAGTAACTTTGGTGTAGCTGCCAATGTGACAGCTCATTGGGATTTAGACGCAGGATGGAACACAAATGCAAATACTAAATTTACACTGTTCACCCATGCCAAATCCCTGATCCCCAAGCATATGAGACATACTGTAAAGGAGTACCTAAATATTTATTGAACTGTAAAAAAGGATAATAAAACTAGGGGAAACACCTTAACTAACCTAATTTATCCTAACTACACATTACCCACATCTGGCCCTAATTACCATAAGCTAAACTTACTTATCACATTTAACTAAACACTCTAAACATCAACCCTCCAACCCCCTTATATGACGGGACACATGGAGGACAACATATATGTAGGAAATTCCTCCTTTTTGCCCTGGTCACCCCCACATTTTTTTAACAGGTACTGGTGGTTACTGACTCTTGGCTGTGCCCTGGGTATTGCTTTCCAGTCCCA
Organism: Pleurodeles waltl; assembly: GCF_031143425.1. Taxonomy (NCBI): domain Eukaryota; kingdom Metazoa; phylum Chordata; class Amphibia; order Caudata; family Salamandridae; genus Pleurodeles; species Pleurodeles waltl. Next base: position 534,391,355 of record NC_090445.1, on the reverse strand, counting down.
GGGCCAGTGATCTGTGTAAAATGGACATGCAAATTAGGCTAATTATAATTGGCAAAGTTAACCTAACTATAAGTCCTGAGTATATGTTAGGGCATGTAGATTTAGGGACCACAGCATAGGTAGTGCCCCATAGATGCACTGCTGAGGTGCCCAGTGTCATTTTAAGGGCAGGCCTGCCTTGCTGGCTGCTTTTAAATTACAGTTATATGCAAATTCGACTTTGGAATTAAAAGTAGTTCCAAAGTCTTAAACAACCTTATTTCTACATATAAGTCACCCCTAAGGTGTGCCCTATGCGCCCCTAGGGCTGGGTATCATGCAACTATAAGCAGAGACCTTATAAAAATATATAAGCCCTGGTGAGGTAAAAACAGCCAAATTAGTTTTTCCCTCATTGTAGTAAATGGCCTTCATAGGCTAGAATGGGGAGACTTTATTTTAATTTTTAAAGTCTCCTTAAATGATGGATACCAAGGGTTTGGTATCAAATTAATTGTTGTAATAAATCCCACAACTTCCAGTTGTTGGATTTAATATAACTTGTTCAGGTAAAGAGTTTTACACTTTACGTGAAAAGTTGTCAATTTCAGCCCTGCATTGTTTTTGCTGCTGTGCTCTGATTGGCCAGCCTCTAGCAGCCTGGCCAGGCTGCCTTGATGAGGTGTGAAGTGGCCTGGCTTCACACAAAGGAATGTGCCTGTGGGAGGGAATCTCCCCTCAGCAGATGGTGAGGCAGGAAGGGGGAGGGCTGCCAAACTGGTCTTCAAAGGCAGAGAAGGACATTTGGAGCAATCAGCAACCCCCCCACCCCCACATCCTGCAACCCCAGACAACTCGGTGCCCCCTTGATTAGATTAGGAGAGGGCAGGAGAGGGGTGTGTTTATGATTTTTAGCCACACCAGTGGGTGGGCTCAGCCAGATGTAACCTCCAAAAATCAGATTCAGCCATGATGGATTTTTGGAGAATGTTGCCTCCTGGGACTGATTTTTGCCACACTTCCCAGGAAGTGGTCATCACAGGGGGAAGGACCCTGCACCTGATTGGAGAACCAGGACCCCCCTGCTTTTCACCCAGGAGCAAGGATAAAACTGGCAGACCTGCACCCACACCTCAGATCCCCATCAGATTCCAACAAGGAAGAACCAAAGGAGAAGAAGGACTGTCCTGCTGAACCCCTGGCCTGCACCTGGAACCTGCACTCAGAAGGACTGCACCAGCTGCACACTTGGGCTTCACCACTAGAAGGACTTTGCCTGGTTTCAACTGGTTCAAGGAGGGATTCCCTGTTTGCTACAGGTGAAAAATTGCTATCCAGAATCCCCTGCACCAACTCCTGAAGAAATCAACCAGCTAGCCACTGCCCAGTGGCTAAAAAGGAGTTTGCGCCAGGTGCCCTCTGGGAGTTGTAGTCCGCACCCCCAAGGACCATCTCAGAACTTCTGGAACCTTGGGGTGAGCTGTGGACCTCAAAAGAACCTTAAAAGGACATCTGGGAGAAGCCCAAAAAGTTTAGAGAAGTTGGAGAACTTTTGAAAAAAAGCTCCATAGAGGGACCGACCCGCCGCGGCAACTCTAGCCAGCTTGCCTCAACCGCGACCCGGCCTGATTTGCTGGTTCGTCCCGGTAAAGAAAATCTCAGAAAAAAGAGACTAAGTCCGAAGGTAAAAAGTTGACCGGGACCTCACAGCCAACGTATCCGAGGAGGGCTCCAGGGATGTCGGATCTAGATCCAGGTTCACCCAGGTCGAAGGATTTTCACCTCGAAAAAACGACTAAGTCCGAAGGTAAAAATCTCCACAGAGGATTCCTGCATTGCGTATCCGGAGAAGGGCTCCAGGAGGTCGGATTGGACTGGCAGGTTCGTCCCGCTGAAGAAAATCGTCGAAAAAGAGACTAAGGGGGTCATTACAACATTGGCGGTAAAAGCTGCTTACCGCCGCGCAGAAGACCGCCAATACACCACCGCGGCCGTGGAATTCCGCCACAGCTATTATGACCCACATCTTGGAATCCGCCGAAATTCACACACCCACACAGGTCCGCCATACCAAAGGTCAGTGTTAAACTGGCGAAAACAAAACCTCCATCGTCAAGCCAACAGAAACACGCCCATGCTATTACGACCCACGAATCCATGCAGCGGTCTTTCAACCACGGTATTCCATTGGTGGTACACACCGCCGCGCTCAAAATACACACACATCTCCAAAACACCACCATATTGGACAATTCCAACCACACACACCTGATACATATACACACACCACTCCTACACACCCAATTCAGTATAAAACACATACCCACATCACCCACAAACCCCTACGACCAGATGTTTTGAGGAAGCCGAGAGACAGAGAGCACAGCAATTGAGAACCCCACCACATAGAGGCACACAACACCATCACCCATACAACATTCCACGCACAAAACACCACACACCACTACACATCACCACACACATCAACACTTACACCACCGAACACATCAACCACACCACCCCATGTCACGCCAAAGACACCCCAGGTTTTCCGAGGAGGAGCTCAGGGTCATGGTGGAGGAAATCCTACGGTTAGAGCCACAGCTATTTGGCTCACAGGTGCAGCACACCTCCATAGCCAGGAAGATGGAGCTATGGCGCAGAATCGTGGACAGGGTCAACGCTGTGGGACAGCATCCAAGAAATCGGGAGGACATCAGGAAGAGGTGGAACGACCTACGGGGGAAGGTGCGTTCAGTGGTCTCCAGGCACAACATCGCGGTACAGCGGACTGGCGGCGGACCCCCACCTCCTCCCCCACAACTAAGAACATGGGAGGAGCAGGTCTTGACCATCATGCATCCTGAGGGCCTCAGATGAGTCGGGGGAGGAATGGACACTGGTAAGTCAAATCTTAACTATCACATCCCCCACCCTACCTGCATGATATCACACACCCCCACCCTCACCCCCTCCCCTATCACTACAACTCCTCACTAATGTACTAATAACACAAACCACACATCCCAACACCAAGCCTGCATGACACAACTAAGCATGGACACCCATCACTAAAGAATGCTCACTGTACATACCCATAACAACCCCCTAACCATCATCACACAAACCCACACACAGGAATGCTTGCACTGGGGTACACGCTCAGCCACCCATTGCACACCATTACACACAAACATGCAATAATCATGCTCTTATACCCCTGCAGAACCACTACCCAACGTCACCACACAGGAGGGTCCAGACATCTCCACTCCACCCACAGAAGAGGCCCACATTGATGACAGCAGCTGTGCCCTACTGGATCCTGATGACCAGCCCGGACCATCGTGGGCCTCAGGACAGTCGGTTCCTCTTGACAAGCACAGCCCAACACTGACTTTCCAACCTCTGGTAACACCAGCACAGCACCCACCCAGCGGGCCCATACTTCCGTATCCAGGACACGTCAATCAGCGGTGTGTCCACCACTACAGGGAACCCAGGATAACCCACCAGCCCAACAACAACAGGGACCTGGGGGCAGTGGTAGTGGGCACACAGTCCAGGGCACGGAGGCACATGAACACAGGGGAACTGGGAGGGCTGCTGTGCGACAGAGGGCGGACAGGCCAAGGGAACGCACCCTCCACGAGGCCCTCACCTCCATCATGGGAGTGTATCACCACTCCCCGGAGACGATGGCTACGGTCCTGGCCAAGTTTCAGGAGACCCAGCGTCTGCAGGACGAACAGTATTTGGGCTTCAGGGAGGAGCTCAGAACCATCAGCTCTGCCCTGGGCACCATCGTAGGGGTGATGAAAGGACATACAAAAGACCATGAGGGACACCGTGGCACTCCAAGGGACCCCTGACACTTGCCTGGACGATAAACTGCCCACCACCTCCGCTGGCGCTAGTGGACAGGATGCCCCGCCACAGGACCACCACACCAGCACCCCACCCCCGGCAGATGAAGAACCACCCCGCAAGCGGTCCCTGAGATCCAGGAACAGGGCAGAGCAAGATGGCAAGACCCCCGCCAGGAAATGAGACCACCCTGATTGTCATCCCACTGTCCCACTTTGTTACCCTGTCCATACTGAAACTGCCCCAGCTCCACTTCCTATGCCCATATGGGCAGTGCACCAGTGTGACCAATAGACTGGACTCTACCATGGACATTCCTCCACCACCACCCATCACCATTTTACAACCCCCCTCCATTTTTGAGCACTTAAATAAACACCCTTGAAGCACAAAACAATCTGGAGTCAGTCTGTGATTTGGTAAATTTGTATTATCAATGACAATGTCAAAATGCGTTCTCAATTGTAAAGCCAACATACCTATGTCACACATCACAAGTCCATGAAGGATGCAAGCAGATGACACACGTTGGTAACCACACCTGTGAAACTGTAATGGAAAGGTACAACTCAGTTACCAAATACTGCTACTAAATGACAGACAGGATAGAGGTAGAAGTGTGAAAGTGAATGTGATAGTAAAATAAAATGTTCTCACCTGTGTGTCACTGGAAATATTGCTGTATGACTGACTCCCTGTTGTCTATGTCTTCTTCCTCAGCTTCCTCCTCATCACGGTCCACAGGCTCCACAGGTTCCACAGCTGCCACAGCACCGCTGTCTGGACAATCCTCCTGCAGAAAAGGAATGATAACTCTTCCGGTTCCTGTACACCTGTTCACTCCTGTGGGGGGGGACCAGTTCTACATGGGTCCCATCAATAGCACCTATGACGTTGGGGATATGTCCAAGGGCATAGAAGTCACCTTTGACTGTAGCAAAATCCTCCACCTGAGGGAAAATGATGTAGCTCCTTATGTGTTTCAGCAGGGCAGAAAACACTCTGGACAACACGTTGGAAAACATAGGCTGGGACATCCCTGATGCCATGGCCACTGTTGTCTGAAAAGACCCACTTGCAAGGAAATGGAGCACTGACAGCACCTGCATGTCAGGGGGATTCCAGTGGGATGGCGGATTGGTGACATCAGGTCTGGCTCCAACTGGGTACATAGTTCCTGGATAGTGGCACGGTCAAACCTGTAGGTGATGATCAAATGTCGATCCTCCATTGTCAACAGGTCCACCAGCGGTCGGTACACTGGACGATTCTGCCACCTTCTCAAATGTCCCAGCTGACGGTGCCTAGGAAGGACAACAGCGACCACAGAGTCAACAAATTCCCAGGTGTGTACCCACAGATACACAGAACACTACACAAAACACAAAACTGTTCCTGCATGTGTGTTGACTGTAGGCCTAGGTATGTTTGACGCAGTAGTAAATGAAGCCATGTGGGCCCCTGAAATGGCAGCTGCCTGACCACTAAACTGGGACAATGGGATGTGAGGTATCTGCTCTGGCGTAGTACACCGTTGCGGTAGGCGGTCGTAGACCGCGGCACAATGCTGCATTGGTTAACATTGGACCCTATGGGTCCCAGAAGCCAATGATGAAGTGCGCCGGCGGTGATGACACGCACCGCCGTGGACGTAACCGCCACGGACGTGACCGCCATTTTCTATCTGTTCAATCACTCTATACCTGATCTTCGACAGGAGAGGACCTACACTGCAAGTGCTGCTGTGACCTTGGTCTGGAAGAGACAATGGCTGCTGCGTCTGGGGAAAGGGCCCCTGCCTTCACTGCTCAGGAGTTGGAAAACCTAGTCGACGGGGTCCTCCCCCAGTACACGCTACTCTACGGTCCTCCAGACCAACAGGTAAGTACACAGGGAGCACGTTGTATGGGCTATGCCTGGGTGGAGAGGGCTGGATGTGAGTTGGAAGGGGGCAGAGTTCAGGGAACATCAAGGAGTGTGAATGCATGTGCCACATGGCAAGGATAGGGATGGGGGGCACTCACATCGACGGTGCAATTGGTAATGACTTCTCTTCTTCCCCTGTGCATGTAGGTCAGCGCCCACCAGAAGAAGGACATTTGGCGTGCCATCGCCAAGGACGTCCGGACCCTGTGGGTCCACCAGAGACGGGGCACCCACTGCCGGAAAAGATGGGAGGACATTCGCCTCTGGAGCAAGAAGACGGCGGAGGCTCAGCTGTGGATGGCCTCCCAACGTGGGAGGGGTGCCCGTCGCACCATGACCCCCCTGATGTTCCGGATCCTGGCGGTGGCCTACCCGGAGTTGGATGGGCGCTTGAGGGTATCACAGCAGACACAAGGGGCTGAGTACACTCTCATTCTGGGGACTTTGCGCGCAGTGGAGGGGTCTGGGTGGGGGAGGAGGGCTGTGGGTTTCCCTAGTCCAGGGCGAATTACGTAGGCTAGGCCCCTCCACAATGCAAATCAAATCAAATCAAATCATTAGCATTTATAAAGCGCGCTACTCACCCGTGCGGGTCTCAAGGCGCTAGGGACAAAGGGGGTGGTTATCGCTGCTCGAACAGCCAGGTCTTTAGGAGTCTCCGGAAAGCGGAGTGGTCCTGGGTGGTCCTGAGGCTGGTGGGGAGGGAGTTCCAGGTCTTGGCCGCCAGGAAGGAGAAAGATCTCCCACCCGCCGTAGAGCGTCGGATGCGAGGGACGGCGGCGAGTGCGAGGCCAGAGGAGCGGAGGGGGCGGGTGGGGACGTAGAAGTTGAGCCGTCTGTTGAGGTATTCCGGTCCCTTGTCGTGGAGGGCTTTGTGTGCGTGGGTGAAAAGTCGGAAGGTGATCCTTTTGCTGACTGGGAGCCAATGCAGGTGTCTCAGGTGTGCGGAGATGTGGCTGTTGTGGGGTACGTCGAGGATGAGGCGGGCTGAGGCGTTTTGAATGCGTTGCAGGCGATTTTGGAGTTTGGCGGTGGTCCCAGCGTAGAGGGTGTTGCCGTAGTCCAGGCGGCTCGTGACGAGGGCGTGGGTCACGGTTTTTCTGGTGTCGGCGGGGATCCAGCGGAAGATCTTGCGGAGCATGCGGAGGGTGAGGAAGCAGGCGGAGGACACGGCGTTGACTTGCTTGGTCATGGTGAGAAGGGGGTCCAAGATGAAGCCGAGGTTGCGGGCGTGGTCTGCGGGGGTCGGTGCGGTGCCGAGGGCCGTGGGCCACCAGGAGTCGTCCCAGGCGGACGGGGTGTTGCCGAGGATGAGGACTTCAGTTTTTTCAGAGTTCAGCTTTAGGCGGCTGAGCCTCATCCAATCTGCGACGTCCTTCATACCCTCTTGTAGGTTGGTCTTGGCGCTGGCGGGGTCCTTGGTGAGGGAGAGTATAAGTTGGGTGTCGTCGGCGTAGGAGGTGATGATGATGTCGTGCTTGCGTACGATGTTAGCGAGGGGGCTCATGTAGACATTGAAGAGTGTCGGGCTGAGTGATGAGCCTTGAGGTACGCCGCAGATGATCTCAGTGGGTTCTGAGCGAAACGGAGGGAGGTAGACTCTTTGGGAGCGGTTTACGAGGAAGGAGGCGATCCAGTCTAGGGCCTGGTCTTGGATCCCGGTGGAGCGGAGGCGGGTGATTAGGGTACGGTGACAGACGGTGTCAAAGGCAGCCGAGAGGTCAAGAAGAATGAGGGCGACTGTTTCACCGTTGTCCATCAGGGTTCTGATGTCGTCTGTGACTGAGATGAGGGCGGTTTCAGTGCTGTGGTTGGTTCGGAATCCGGTCTGTGAGGGGTCGAGCAGGTTGTTGTCTTCCAGGAAGGTGGTCAGCTGTTTGTTGACGGTCTTCTCTAATACTTTGGCTGGGAAAGGCAGAAGGGAGATGGGGCGGAAGTTTTTCAGGTCGCTCGGGTCAGCCGTAGGTTTCTTTAGTAGGGCGTTGACTTCGGCGTGTTTCCAGCATTCGGGGAAGGTAGCAGAAGAAAAAGAAGAGTTGATGACGGTCTGGAGGTGCGGGGCGATGATGTTGTCGGCTTTGTTAAAGATGAAGTGCGGGCAGGGGTCCGAAGGGGCGCCGGAGTGGATAGAGTTCATGATGGATTTGGTTTCTTCCGTGCTGATGTGGGTCCAGTTGTTGAGGGTGATGGTCGGGGATGTGGGTTCGGTGGTGTTAGGTTGGGTCTGGTGTCCGAAGCTGTCGTGGAGGTCGCTGATCTTGCGATGGAAGAAAGTGGCGAGGGATTCGCATAGATCCTGTGAGGGCGTGACGGCGTTGGCGTTGGCGCTGGGGTTGGAGAACTCCTTGACGATGCTGAAGAGTTCTCTGCTGTTGTGGCTGTTTTTGTCCAGTCTGTCGGTGAAAAAATTCCTTTTGGCAGTGCGGATCAGGTGGTGGTGTTTGCGGGTAGCGTTCTTGAGGGCGGTCATGTTGTCAGCGGTGCGGTCCTTGCGCCAGGCTTTCTCAAGTGCGCGACAAGTTTTCTTTGATTCTTTGAGGGTGTCAGAGAACCAGAGGGGTTTCTTGGTGTTGTTCTGTCGCTGCGAGCGTTTGAGGGGAACAAGGTTGTCTGCGCAGTTGGAGATCCAGTTTGTGAGGTTGAGGGCTGCGACGTTGGGGTCGGTGGTGAGGGTGGGTTGGTTGGTGGCGAATGCGGCGAACAGTTGCTCTTCAGGGATCTTGTTCCACTGTCGGCGAGGGATGGGTTGAGTGCGGAGGTGGCGGGTCTCGCGTCGGAATGTGAAGTGGACGCAGCTGTGGTCGGTCCAATGAAGGGCAGAGGCGTGGCTGAAGAAGACGTGTTTGCTGGCGGAGAAGATAGGGTCGAGTGTGTGTCCGGCGATGTGGGTGGCAGTGTTCACCAGTTGTTTGAGGCCGAGGTTGGCGAGGTTGTCGAGCAGGGTGGTGGTGTTGGGGTCGTTGTTTTGTTCCAGATGGAAGTTGAGGTCGCCTAGGAGGATGTAGTCCGGTGAGGCGAGGGCGTGCGGGGAGATGAAGTCGGCGATGGTGTCGCTGAAAGGGGCGCGAGGTCCGGGAGGACGGTAGACGAGGGATCCTCTGAGGGTGGTCCTCGGGTCGGTGCGAATCTGAAAATGCAGGTGTTCAGCGGCAAGAGGGGAGTCTTCAGTGGAGGTGGTGACGCTGATGGAGTCTTTGAAGACGATGGCGATGCCTCCTCCTACTTGGTTGGTGCGGTCTTTCCTGGAGATCTTGTAGCCTTCGGGGATGGCGGTGGCGATGTCTGGAGCAGAGGAGGCGTTCATCCAGGTCTCAGTGATGAAGGCGACGTCCGGTGCTGTGGAGTCTAGGAGGTCCCAGAGTTCAACGGCGTGTTTGTGAACGGAGCGAGCGTTGACTAGGATGCACTTGAGGTGGTTGATGGCGCGTGGGCTTGTGGTCGTAGTTGTTGCGTGGTGGAAGATGCGTTTGCAGGAGTTGCAGGCGAAGGGTCCATGGGTGCGTTTGGGGTGAGCTTGGAAGCAGGTGTTGGAGCGTCCTGGGTTGAGGGCATGGAGGGTGGTGGGGTCATAGCGGATCATCGGGGCTTGGGAGCGCTGGGGACCAGGGGTCATGGCGCTGGGCGCGGGCCAGGCGCAGACGGGCGCAGACGGGCTTGCCTCTGGTGCGCCTCCGGCGCGCCAGCGGCGCACCCGCTGCACGCGCCCGCTGCGCGGTCGCACAGCGGCCGCCATATGAGGTAGGAGGGGGGGAGGGGGGGAGGGGTCAGCTGGGGGCGAATGGGAGCTGGGGGGCGGGGGTGTGCAGGAGGTCGAAGCGGGAAAGCGCGAGGGAGGGGGGGACAGGTAGAGTGAGAAGAGCTGGGGGAGGGGGGTTTAAGGGTGGAGGGGGGAGAGTGTTAGGAGGTTTAGGAGATTAGGGAGAAAGATAGGTGTAGGGTTGTGAAGATAGGGGAGGGGGGGTTGTAGAGGTGGGTGAGGGTGAGAGGTAGAGTGAGGGGATAGGAAGATAGGTAATAGAGGGGGTGGTGGGAGGGGGGGAGAGATAGAGAAATAGGTAGAGAGAAAAGGTAGATAGAGAAATCGATAGATAGGGAAAAAGATAGAGAGATAGGAAGATAGGAAGATAGGAGGAGGTGGAGAGTGAGGGAGTTGGATAGTGGGATAGAGAGATGGAGAGATAGGTAGATAGGAGGAGTGAGGGAGGTAGAAAGTGAACGGGTTAGATAGGGGAGATAGAGGGGGGGATGCGAGTGGGGGAGGGGGATGAGGCAGGAGCAGGAGGGCAGGCGCGGGGAGAAGAGGACGGAGGAGGCAGAAGAGCCGAAGGCAGAAGACAAGAAGAAAAGAAGAACAGAAGAAAAGAAGAACAGAAGAACAGAAGACCGGAAGGACTGAAGACCGGAAGAGCAGAAGACTGGAAGAGCAGAAGACACACAGAAGAACACAGAAGAACAGAGAGGAGTACAGAAGAACAGAGAAGAATACAGAAGAACACAGAAGAATACAGAAGAAGACAGAGGAAGACAGAGGAAGACAGAGGAAGACAGAAGAAGACAGAAGAAGAGAGAAGAATACAGAAGAACACAGAGGGAGACAGAAGAACACCGAGGAAGACAGAAAAACACAGAGGAAGACAGAAGAAGACAGAGGAAGACAGAGGAAGACAGAGGAAGACAGAAGAAGACAGAAGAAGACAGAGGAACACAGAAGAACACGGAGGGAGATACAAAAAACGAAGAAACAGGGTGCAGAATACCACAGCAGAAGATGAGGAAGAAGAGAAGAGGAGAGAAGACGGGGAGAAGAGGAGTACAGAAGAAGAATACAGACGAGGAGCGAGGAGGAAGAACAGAGAAGAAGGAAAGAGGAAAAGAAGCAGGAGCAGGAGAGAGGGTGAGTAGCGCGGGGCAGAACGAGGGGCTTGGAGGTACTTACTGTGGGGTGGGTCTCAGGAACTCAGGAACCTGGAGGAGCTGCAGCGGCAGGGGGAGCGACCTAACCTTGGGTCAAAGGTCGCTACCACTGTCGCGCAGCGGCCGCCATATGAGGTAGGAGGGGGGGGAGGGGTCAGCTGGGGGCGAATGGGAGCTGGGGGGCGGGGGCGTGCAGGAGGTCGCGGCGGGAAAGCGCGAGGGAGGGGGGGACAGGTAGAGTGAGAAGAGCTGGGGGAGGGGGGTTTAAGGGTGGAGGGGGGAGAGTGTTAGGAGGTTTAGGAGATTAGGGAGAAAGATAGGTGTAGGGTTGTGAAGATAGGGGAGGGGGGGTTGTAGAGGTGGGTGAGGGTGAGAGGTAGAGTGAGGGGATAGGAAGATAGATAATAGAGGGGGGTGGCGGGAGGGGGGGAGAGATAGAGAAATAGGTAGAGAGAAAAGGTAGATAGAGAAATCGATAGATAGGGAAAAAGATAGAGAGATAGGAAGATAGGAAGATAGGAGGAGGTGGAGAGTGAGGGAGTTGGATAGTGGGATAGAGAGATGGAGAGATAGGTAGATAGGAGGAGTGATGAGGTAGAAAGTGAACGGGTTAGATAGGGGAGATAGAGGGGGGGGTGCGAGTGGGGGAGGGGGATGAGGCAGGAGCAGGAGGGCAGGCGCGGGGAGAAGAGGACGGAGGAGGCAGAAGAGCCGAAGGCAGAAGACAAGAAGACAAGAAGACAAGAAGAAAAGAAGAACAGAAGAACAGAAGAACAGAAGAGCAGAAGACCGGAAGGACTGAAGACCGGAAGAGCAGAAGACCGGAAGAGCAGAAGACACACAGAAGAACACAGAAGAACACAGAAGAACAGAGAGGAGTACAGAAGAACAGAGAAGAATACAGAAGAACACAGAAGAACACAGAAGAATACAGAAGAATACAGAAGAAGACAGAAGAACAGAGAAGAATACAGAAGAACACAGAGGGAGACAGAAGAAGACAGAGGAAGACAGAGGAAGACAGAAGAAGACAGAGGAACACAGAAGAACACAGAAGATCACGGAGGGAGATACAAAAAACGAAGAAACAGGGTGCAGAATACCACAGCAGAAGATGAGGAAGAAGAGAAGAGGAGAGAAGACGGGGAGAAGAGGAGTACAGAAGAAGAATACAGACGAGGAGCGAGGAGGAAGAACAGAGAAGAAGGAAAGAGGAAAAGAAGCAGGAGCAGGAGAGAGGGTGAGTAGCGCAGGGCAGAACGAGGGGCTGGGAGGTGGGGGGTACTTACTGTGGGGTGGGTCTCAGGAACTCAGGAACCTGGAGGAGCTGCAGCGGCAGGGGGAGCGACCTACCCTACCCTAGGCCATGTTTCACTCCACCCCACCTCAGTAGAGTGCCAAGTATAGGTATACATGCCCCTGTGGCATCTATGTGTGCAGATGTCCACCATAGCCATGTAGGCCAGATCCCAGGAATTGCATCTGTAGAGGCCAAGAGCACGGCATAGTGCAGGGGGCTGCTGTGTCTGTATTGTCCGCCAAAGATAGCGGTAAGCCATGCACTCAACCTGTCTTTCTTCTGTCGTCCCCCCCCCCTTTTCTGCTCTCCCTGTTCTTTTGTGCATCAGCAACATCAGGCAGAGGTACAGTGGCACCGGAGCATGAGGGAGCTGCATCCCACATGGCCATGGAGGGCCACATCACGGACTCTGAATACACCAGTGGGACGGAGGGTGAGGGGAGCTTCACGTCGGTCACAGGATCACCAAACAGCGACACGCACTAGTCCACCGATGGGAGCTCCCTTGTGGTGGCGGCACCATCTGTGCCCCCCACTTCTACAGGTAAAGCCGCCACCTCCCCTACCAGCACCGCCCTCCCAGCAGCCCCTCAGCGTTCGCCCCGTGCCCGCTCACCCAGGAGGGTGGGCATCACCTTCGCCCCAGGCACCTCAGGCCCTGCCCCAGTCACCCCTGCTGCCCTCATTGAGGAGGCCATTGACCTCCTCAGGTCACTCACTGTTGGGCAGTCTACCATTGTGAATGCCATCCAGGGTGTAGAAAGGGAGTTGCAACACGGTAATGCATTCCTGGAGGGCATTCATTCTGGTCAGGCTGCCCTTCATCGAACCCTGCAATCTCTGGCCTCAGCACTGATGGCAGCCATTGTCCCTCTGTCTGGCCTCCCCCCTCCAACTTCCTCCACCCAGACCCAATCCCCTGTACCCCAGCCTGTCCCAAGCACACCATCAGACAAGCATGCATACACCTCAACACACACAATTAGATCAGGCAAACATAAGCACCACACAACCCACAGACACTCACACAAGCATCACACACATACATACAGACACAGCAACATCCACTGCCTCCACTGCGACCCCCTCCTCGTCGTCTCCCTCCTCCCTCCCAGTGTCATCTACACTCTCACCTGCATGCACTACATCTACAGGCACTAGGACTCGCACCAGAACACCCAGAACCACACCCCGCTCACCTGCACTTACCACCCCCACTACCATTTACACATCCCCTGTGTCCACTCCCAGTGTGTCTGTGACGTCCCCTCCCAAAGTACACAAACGCGGCCACTCACACACCCAACATCCATCCACCTCACGACAGCCTCCAGTACCTGCACCTGCACCCAAATCACCTAAAGTTACACCTCCTACAACCACCTCCTCTTTCTCCACTCCCAGACCCCCTCCAGCTACCCATCCCAGTCTTCGTCAGCAACTCTTCCTCAGCAATGTTGACCTCATTGCCCCCACACCTCCAATTGATAAGTCCCGTAGTAGCACCTCAGCCAAAAAAAGTCCAGTACCAGTGGTGCGTGTCAAAGGTGAGTGGAGTGCACCGGCCACCAGGGCAGCCAGTGTGACACGGAGCCAAAGCACTGCCAGTCCACCCCCTATAAAGCACCTAAAGTTGGAAAGTGGCCGACGGGACAGGGTGAAGACTCCTGGCGGAAAACCTGCTCACAAGGGTCCCAGGGGGAGTGCCGAGTCAGCTGTGACTCCTCCAAAGGTGGTGAAGGGCCAGAGGAAGTCTGCACAGTCTGGGAAGAGCAGCACGGCGGCGAAGGGCTCCATCCTCCCCGGCGGCCGGGACGCCACGCCAGCACTGTCGTCACTGGTCCTGAGACCACCGCCAGAGTCATTGCCCAGGAGGGCAGCAGTATCGTCACTGGTCAGGAGACCACCACCGGAGTCAGTGCCCAGGAGGGCAGCAGTATCGTCAATGGTCAGGAGACCACCGCCGGAGTCATTGCCCAGGAGGGCAGCAGTATCGTCACTGGTCAGGAGACCACCGCCGGAGTCAGTGCCCAGGAGGGCAGCAGTATCGTCACTGGTCAGGAGACCACCGCCGGAGTCAGTGCCCAGGAGGGCCCCGGCAGCCACAGCCCCGCTGGGCAATGAGGGACCGTCATGCCACACACCAATGCACAGGTAAGAGACCGCCATGGCAAAGCACCGCTGAACAGGCAAAAGACTGCCATGGTGAAGACCGCTGAACAGGGCAAAGCACCGCTGAACAGGTCAGAGACCGCCATGGCAAAGCACCGCTGAACAGGGCAAAGCACCGCTGAACAAGTCAGAGACCGCCATGGCAAAGCACCGCTGAACAGGTCAGAGACCGCCATGGCAAAGCACCTCTGAACAGGGAAAAGACCGCCATGGTGAAGACCGCTGAACAGGGCAAAGCACCGCTGAACAGGGCAAAGCACTGCTGAACAGGTCAGAGACCGCCATAGCAAAGCACCGCTGAACAGGGAAAAGACCGCCATGGTGAAGACCGCTGAACAGGGCAAAGCACCGCTGAACAGGGCAAAGCACCGCTGAACAGGTCAGAGATCGCCATGGCAAAGCACCGCTGAACAGGGCAAAGCACCGCTGAAGAGGTCAGAGACTGCCATGGCAAAGCACCGCTGAACAGGGCAAAGCACCGCTGAACAGGTCAGAGACCGCCATGGCAAAGCACCGCTGAACAGGTCAGAGACCGCCATGGCAAAACACCACTGAACAGGGCAAAGCACTGCTGAACAGGTCAGAGACCGCCATGGCAAAGCACCGCTGAACAGGGCAAAGCACCGCTGAACAGGTCAGAGACCGCCATGGCAAATCACCGCTGAACAGGGAAAAGACCGCCATGGTAAAGACCGCTGAACAGGGCAAAGCACCCCTGAACAGGCCAGAGACTGCCATGGCAAAGCACCGCTGAACAGGGCAAAGCACCGCTGAACAGGTCAGAGACCCCCATGGCAAAGCACCGCTGATCAGGGAAAAGACCGCCATGGTGAAGACCGCTGAACAGGGCAAAGCCCGCCATGGTGAAGACCGCTGAACAGGGCAAAGCACCACTCAACAGGGCAAAGACCGACATGCCAAAGCACCGCTGGACAGGGGAAAAACCGCCACATTAAGCATCGTTATCCCATGTGCAGCTGGGACAGTGACGGAACAGGAACCGTCACAGGGAGCCTGATGCAGTCTGGGCACCATTCCCCCTCCAGAACCAGTGGAGACTGTTATCCACTTGAGAGACAGTGGCTTTGTACTCTCCAGGATATAGCAGTGGGCAACCCACCCACTGTAGAGACTTGAGAGACTGTGGCTTTGCACTCCCCAGGATGGTACAGTGGGCAAAGCACCCACTGTAGAGACTTGAGAGACTGTGGCTTTGCACTCCCCAGGATGGTACAGTGGGCAACCCACCCACTGTAGAGACTTGAGAGACTGTGGCTTTGCACTCCCCATGATGGTACAGTGGGCAACCCACCCACTGTAGAGACTTGAGAGACTGCGGCTTTGCACTCCCCAGGATGATACAGTGGGCAAACCACCCACTGTAGAGACTTGTGAGACTGTGGCTTTGCACTCCCCAGGATGGTACAGTGGGCAAAGCACCCACTGTAGAGACTTGAGAGACTGTGGTTTGCACTCCCCAGGATACAGCAGTGGGCAACCCACCCACTGTAGAGACTTGTGAGACTGTGGCTTTGCACTCCCCAGGATACATCAATGGGCATGGAGCCCTGTCGTGGATCTGGCGTGCTACATTCATCCGGCTGAGGTGCCCCCCCTTCCCTTCCCCGTAGGGTGCCTGTTGTATTTCTATCTGATGCCCCTGCAGTGTTTTCTCCGTTTGTGGACAGGTATCTAGTGTGGGCCTCGCCCATGCATTTTGGGCCCAGTGGTGCACGGACATTGATATGTGCATACCAGCACTGCTTCTCGTAATGTATAATATTTTGATTGTGTATATATATCTGTATATATTCGGTAACTGTATTTTGATACATTACAATGTTTGAACTGATTTCCTTTTGTCTTTGCATTCTTCCGGGGGGGTTGTGGGTTGTTAATGTGATGTTTGGAAATGCATTGGTGTGTGTGTTGTAATGTGCAAGGGTGGGGGTTTTGCTTGTGTGTCCCCCTGACTTTTGCCTCCCCCCTCCCCTATGTCGTAGGTGCAGTACTCACCGTTGTCTTCGGCGCCGCCGTTGCTGGTGTTCATAGACGAGCAGGAAGACAAGCGCAGGGAGTATTTGTAGTTCGGGCTCCATGGTGTCCTCCTTCCTCGTGGAGTGTGTTAAGGTGAGCATTTTCCCATTGCAAAAGCTGTTTCCGCTGTGTTTTTATCCACGGTGAATCCGCCCCGGAAAAGGTGGCGGATTGACGGGTTGTAATACTGTGGGCGGTACTTTGTCTTCCGCCTGTCTGTTGGTGGTGACCGCCGCGCTGCTTGTCTGTACCGCCGTGGCGGTCAGAGTGTTAAAGTGGCTGTCTTTGTTGGCGGTTTCCGCCACGGTCATAATTCCCTTTTTTTTCCGACGGCCTGTCTGCGGTATTACCGCAGCTTTAACACTGTCCGCCAGGGTTGTAATGACCCCCTAAGTGTGAAGGTAAACTTTTAACCAAGGCCTCCCGCGGCCTGTAGCCGAGCAGGGCTCCATCGCAGTCGGACTTAAACTTTGACTTTGCCCCGGTCGAGGTGCAACCAGATGACTCGATTGGCGCTTTTTGTTTCTAGGCGCTAAAAAACAATAATTCTTTAAAAATTCATATCTCCGGTTCCCTTTATCCGATTTTATTTGTTTTTGTGTCTAATCTATTCTTATAAATTGGTTTCAGATTTTTAAACTGTTTCCTGTGTTTTATTTAATTACTGTTTTGTGATATTTGAATGCTTTACACTCTGGGGCTCATTCTTACTTTGGCGGGCGGCGGAGGCCGCCCGCCAAAGTAACCCCGTCAGAACACCGCACCGCGGTCGAAATACCGCTGCAGTGATTTTGAGATTTGCCCTGGGCTGGCGGGCGGCCGCCAAAAGGCCGCCCGCCATCCCAGGGCAAATCAACCTTCCCACGAGGACGCCGGCTCAGAATTGAGCCGGCGTAGTGGGAAGGTGCGACGGGTGCAGTGGCACCCGTCGCGTATTTCAGTGTCTGCATAGCAGACACTGAAATACTTTGCGGGGCCCTCTTACGGGGGCCCCTGCAGTGCCCATGCCAATGGGTTTCCCGCCATGAACAGGATGGCGGTAGGGGGTGTCTGAATCCCCATGGCGGCGGAGCGCGCTCCGCCGCCATGGAGGATTCCCCCGAGCTGCGGAAAGTCGGCGGGAGACCGCCGACTTTCCGCTTCTGACCGCGGCTGAACCGCCGCGGTCAGAATGCTCGAGGGAGCACCGCCAGCCTGTTGGCGGTGCTCCCGTGGTCGGTGACCCTGGCGGTCACCGGCCGCCAGGGTCAGAATGACCCCCTCTGTCTCCTAAGTTAAGCCTTGACGCTCGTTGCCAAGCTACCAAGGGTTGAGCTGGGTTTAATTTACTGAGACCTAACTGGACCTAAGTGGAGGTTAGTGGCCTATTGCTAAGTGTAGGTACCTACCTGCCCTTACCAATAACCCATGTTCCAACATTTTTGGTGAGCAGTGGTGGGATCCTGTACTTGTGTTCAGTATCACATTACAGTTTTAAGTAAAACAAATTAAAAATCCTTTAAATTGTCCTAGTGCAAACAATTTTTTTTATTTTTTATTTTGATTAATTTCAATTATTGAATTTTTGTGATTTTTCTAAATTCTTGTTTCCAATTTCTGCAAAATGTTTTTGTTAACACAAACTAGGGAACGAAGGAGCTTGATCTGGCTAGCCTACCCACACTGACAGTAGTCCAGCTTAGCGGGTTGTGTACTGAAAGAGGGTTGCCTGCAAACACTGACCTCAGGAAGCATGTCCTGATCAAATCCCTGACAGAATGGGCTGAGGCCCAAGAGGTAGACTCAGAAGAAGCTCCAGAGGAGTGAGAAGTAGGGGAGGATGCTAGCTCCAAACACTCAGAGGATGGAGGGCATCTGAGCCTCAGTGATGATGAGGAAGACCGGTCCTCATTACATACAGTCACTAGGGGCAGACCCAAAGCTAGTTGGGGGAAGGGGGTTCCTTCAGGAGGAAAGAACCTGTCCCTCAGGGAAAGAGAGCTGGAGGCCCAGCTAGCATTCATAGCTTTGGAGGCAGAGAAGCTAGCCTTAGAAAAGAAAAAGTGGGTAAGGGAAGAGAAAAGAGATGGTGGCAGCGACAAAGAAGCTGAGGTGTCCATGGGTGGGGGTTTTTGCCCCAGATTACCCAAGGGGGTGGTTCCTGCCTATGTAGAGGGGGATGATATAGATAAGTGGCTGGGGGCCTTGGAGAGGGCCCTCCAGATGAGAAGAGTCAAGCCTCAGTACTGGGGTTCACTTCTTTGGGAGTTGGTTCCCAACTCTGGGAGGGATAGGCTCCTAATCTTGAGGGGGGGGAAGGGAGACTCATACCAGTATGAAGAGAGGCTTGACTAAAAGGTTTGGTCTGACCCCAGAGCAGTATAGGCTCAAGTTTAGGGACACCCAAAAGACAAGCACCCAGTCCTGGGTGGACTTTGTGGACATTTCAGTAAAAACACTAGAGGGCTGGATACAGGGCAACAAGGTAAGTACTTTTGAGGGGCTGTACAATTTGATTATGAGGGAGCACCTTCTAACCAATTGTGTCCAAGAGAAGCTCTGCCAGTATCTAGCTGACTCTAAGTTGACCAGCCCCAGAGAGCTGGGGGAGGCAGCAGATGACTGGTTAAGAAATAGGGTTAACCAGAAACCCCCAGGGGGTGATCAGAAAAAGGGAGGACATGCTTCTTCTCAGGGGAAGAACCAAGGGAAAGATGATAAAAAGCCCAAGGAGTCCTCACAAGAGTCCCCAAAAACTTTTCAGGGTGGGTGTGAGAAAGTAGCCTCTTTCTAGCCTTGTTACCCCCACTTTTGGCCTGTTTGTGAGTGTATGTCAGGGTGTTTTCACTGTCTCACTAGGGATCCTGCTTGCCAGGGCCCAGTGCTCATAGTGAAAACCCTATGTTTTCAGTATGTTTGTTATGTGTCACTGGGACCCTGCTAGTCAGGACCCCAGTGCTCATAAGGTTGTGGCCTATATGTATGTGTTCCCTGTGTGGTGCCTAACTGTCTCACTGAGGCTCTGCTAACCAGAACCTCAGTGGTTATGCTCTCTCATTTATTTCCAAATTCTCACTAACAGGCTAGTGACCAATTTTACCAATTTACATTGGCTTACTGGAACACCCTTATAATTCCCTAGTATATGGTACTGAGGTACCCAGGGTATTGGGGTTCCAGGAGATCCCTATGGGCTGCAGCATTTCTTTTGCCACCCATAGGGAGCTCTGACAATTCTTACACAGGCCTGCCACTGCAGCCTGAGTGAAATAACGTCCACGTTATTTCACAGCCATTTTACACTGCACTTAAGTAACTTATAAGTCACCTATATGTCTAACCTTTACCTGGTAAAGGTTAGGTGCAAAATTACTTAGTGTGAGGGCACCCTGGCACTAGCCAAGGTGCCCCCACATTGTTCAGAGCCAATTCCCTGAACTTTGTGAGTGCGGGGACACCATTACACGCGTGCACTACATATAGGTCACTACCTATATGTAGCTTCACAATGGTAACTCCGAATATGGCCATGTAACATGTCTATGATCATGGAATTGCCCCCTCTATGCCATCCTGGCATAGTTGGCACAATCCCATGATCCCAGTGGTCTGTAGCACAGACCCTGGTACTGCCAAACTGCCCTTCCTGGGGTTTCACTGCAGCTGCTGCTGCTTCCAACCCCTCAGACAGGCATCTGCCCTCCTGGGGTCCAGCCAGGCCTGGCCCAGGATGGCAGAACAAAGGACTTCCTCTGAGAGAGGGTGTTACACCCTCTCCCTTTGGAAAATGGTGTGAAGGCAGGGGAGGAGTAGCCTCCCCCAGCCTCTGGAAATGCTTTGTTGGGCACAGAGGTGCCCAATTCTGCATAAGCCAGTCTACACCGGTTCAGGGGACCCCTTAGCCCTGCTCTGGCGCGAAACTGGACAAAGGAAAGGGGAGTGACCACTCCCCTGACCTGCACCTCCCCTGGGAGGTGTCCAGAGCTCCTCCAGTGTGCTCCAGACCTCTGCCATCTTGGAAACAGAGGTGCTGCTGGCACACTGGACTGCTCTGAGTGGCCAGTGCCACCAGGTGACGTCAGAGACTCCTTCTGATAGGCTCCTTCAGGTGTTAGTAGCCTATCCTCTCTCCTAAGTAGCCAAACCCTCTTTTCTGGCTATTTAGGGTCTCTGTCTCTGGGGAAACTTTAGATAACGAATGCATGAGCTCAGCCGAGTTCCTCTGCATCTCTCTCTTCACCTTCTGATAAGGAATCGACTGCTGACCGCGCTGGAAGCCTGCAAACCTGCAACATAGTAGCAAAGACGACTACTGCAACTCTGTAACGCTAATCCTGCCGCCTTCTCGACTGTTTTCCTGCTTGTGCATGCTGTGGGGGTAGTCTGCCTCCTCTCTGCACCAGAAGCTCCGAAGAAATCTCCCGTGGGTCGACGGAATCTTCCCCCTGCAACCGCAGGCACCAAAAAGCTGCATTACCGGTCCCTTGGGTCTCCTCTCAGCACAACGAGCGAGGTCCCTCGAATCCAGCAACTCTGTCCAACTGACCCCCACAGCCCAGTGACTTTTCAGTCCAAGTTTGGTGGAGGTAAGTCCTTGCCTCACCTCGCTGGGCAGCATTACTGGGAACCGTGACTTTGCAGCTACTCCGGCCCCTGTGCACTTCCGGCGGAAATCCTTTGTGCACAGCCAAGCCTCGGTCCACGGCACTCTAACCTGCATTGCACGACTTTCTAAGTTGGTCTCCGGCAACGTGGGACTCCTTTGTGCAACTTCGGCGAGCACCGTTTCATGCATCCTCATAGTGCCTGTTTCTGGCACTTCTCCGGGTGCTACCGGCTTCAGAGAGGGCTCTTTGTCTTGCTCCACGTCCCCTCTCTCTGCTGGTCCAATTTGCGACCTCCTGGTCCCTCCTGGGCCTCAGCAGCGTCCAAAAATGCTAACCGCACGATTTGCAGCTAGCAAGACTTGTTAGCGTTCTTTCAGCAGGAAAACACTTCTGCACGACTCTCCACGGTGAGTGGAATCCCTCCACCAAAGGGGAAGTCTCTAGCCCTTTTCGTTCCTGCAGAAACCTCAGCTTCTTCTGTCCAGTAGAAGCTTCTTTGCACCCACAGCTGGCATTTCCTGGGCATCTGCCCATCTCCGACTTGCTTGTGACTTTTGGACTTGGTCCCCTTGTTCCACAGGTACCCTAGATTGGAAATCCACAGTTGTTGCATTGCTGGTTTGTGTCTTTCCTGCATTATTCCTCTAACACGACTTCTTTGTCCTTAGGGGAACTTTAGTGCACTTTGCACTCACTTTTCAGGGTCTTGGGGAGGGTTATTTTTCTAACTCTCACTATTTTCTAATAGTCCCAGCGACCCTCTACAAGGTCACATAGGTTTGGGGTCCATTCGTGGTTCGCATTCCACTTTTGGAGTATATGGTTTGTGTTGCCCCTATCCCTATGTTTCCCCATTGCATCCTATTGTAACTATACATTGTTTGCCCTGTTTTCTAAGACTATACTGCATATTTTTACTATTGTGTATATATATCTTGTGTATATTTCCTATCCTCTCACTGAGGGTACACTCTAAGATACTTTGGCATATTGTCATAAAAATAAAGTACCTTTATTTTTAGTATAACTGTGTATTGTGTTTTCTTATGATATTGTGCATATGACACTAAGTGGTACTGTAGTAGCTTCACACGTCTCCTAGTTCAGCCTAAGCTGCTCTGCTAAGCTACCATTATCTATCAGCCTAAGCTGCTAGACACCCTATACACTAATAAGGGATAACTGGGCCTGGTGCAAGGTGCAAGTACCCCTTGGTACTCACTACAAGCCAGTCCAGCCTCCTACATTGGTTGTGCAGCGGTGGGATAAGTGCTTTGAGACTACTTACCACTCTTGTCATTGTACTTTTCATAAGAGAAAAATATACAAAACAAGGTCAGTGTATATACACATAGCCAAAAAGTTTTGCATTTCCTCTTTTCACTCTTTTCTAAGTGCTGAAAAGTACTTCTAACTTTCTAAAAAGTTCTAAAAAGTTTAAAAAGTTTTTTCTCTGTCTTTCTAAAAGCTCTGACAAATTTTTTATCTTTTACTATCACTTTAACTCTCTCAAAATAAATGTCTGGCACAGGCCAAAATGTTGATCTGTCCAAACTTGCATATGATCACCTTAGCTGGAAAGGAGCAAGGAATCTCTGCATAGAGAGAGGTTTGAGTGTAGGGAAGAATCCTTCCTTAGAACTGTTAATTAACATGCTTAGAGTACAGGATAAGGCCATAAGTGCCCAATCTGGTGAAAAAGTAGCTAATGGTTCTCAATCTGATCCAGGGACTCCCCCAGGAAAAGATTCAGGAAAGAAACTTCCTAGCCTGCCTATTACTAGACAGTCTAGCATAGTTGGTAATGATGATGAGCCACACCATATAAATAGTGTTGTCTCACATCATAGCAAAAGCATTTATTCTCACCATACTGGTAGTGATGTTTCTGTTAGCCAAGCTGTTAGGGTGGCTTCTGTAAGGGACAGGTCTCCTTCTGTCCATTCTCACCATACTTCTGTTTCAAGACATGTCCCTCCCACCCACCCTGATGACAGATTGTTAGAAAGGGAGCTCAATAGATTGAGAGTGAAACAAACCAGACTGAAGCTCAAGAAGCAACAGCTGGATTTGGATAGACAGACTTTAGAAGTAGAGAAGGAGAGACAGAAACTGGGTTTAGAAACCCATGGTGGCAGCAGCAGTATTCCCCATAGTCATCCTGCAAAAGAGCATGATTCCAGGAATCTGCACAAGATAGTTCCCCCTTACAAGGAGGGGGATGACATTAACAAGTGGTTTGCTGCACTTGAGAGGGCCTGTGTTGTACAGGATGTCCCTCAAAGGCAGTGGGCTGCTATCCTATGGCTATCATTTAGTGGAAAAGGTAGGGATAGGTTCCTTACTGTGAAAGAAAGTGATGCCAATAATTTTACAGTTCTTAAGAATGCACTCCTGGATGGTTATGGCTTAACCACTGAACAATACAGGATAAAGTTCAGAGAGACCAAAAAGGAGTCTTCACAAGACTGGGTTGATTTCATTGACCATTCAGTGAAGGCCTTGGAGGGGTGGTTACATGGCAGTAAAGTTACTGATTATGAAAGCCTGTATAACACAATCCTGAGAGAGCATATACTTAATAATTGTGTGTCTGATTTGTTGCACCAGTACCTGGTAGACTCTGATCTGACCTCTCCCCAAGAATTGGGAAAGAAGGCAGACAAATGGGTCAGAACAAGGGTGAACAGAAAAGTTCATACAGGGGGTGACAAAGATGGCAATAAGAAGAAAGATGGTGAATAATCTCAAGATAAGCATGGGGATAAGGGTAAAACCAAAGATCCCACTTCAAATCTTAAACACTCTTCAGAGGGTGGGGATAAAACTAATTCTTCCTCTTCTTCTCAACCTGCACACATTAAAAAGCCTTGGTGCTTTGTGTGTAAAAACAGAGGCCATAGGCCAGGGGATAAGTCCTGTCCAGGTAAACCCCCTGAGCCTACCACCACTAATACATCAAGCTCTAGTGCCCCTAGCAGTAGTGGTACTAGTGGTGGGACTGCTGGCAGCAGTCAAGCAAAGGGTGTAGTTGGGTTCACTTATGGGTCCATCATAGAAACTGGGGTAGTCAGTCCCAAGACAGTTTCTTTCACACCTAGTGACATTGGCCTTGCCACACTGGCTGCTTGTCCCCTTACAATGGATAAGTACAGGCAGACAGTTTCAATAAATGGTGTTGAGGCCTTGGCCTACAGGGACACAGGTGCCAGTATCACTTTGGTGACTGAAAACCTAGTGCACCCTGATCAACACATCATTGGACAACAGTATAAGATTACTGATGTCCATAACTCCACTAAGTTTCTTCCCTTAGCTATAATTCAGTTTAGTTGGGGTGGAGTTACTGGCCCTAAGCAGGTGGTGGTATCACCTAGCTTACCTGTAGACTGTCTCTTAGGTAATGACCTAGAGGCCTCAGGTTGGGCTGATGTAGAGTTTTATGCCCATGCAGCCATGCTGGGCATCCCAGAGGAATTGTTCCCTCTCATTTCTACTGAAATGAAAAAGCAAAGGAGAGAAGGCCTGAAAACTCAGGATCCCTCTCCATCAACAGGTAAAAAGGGTATCACAGTATCCCCTAACCACCCTACCATTCAGGATAGCATTCCTGTGGTGGGAGAAACCTCTCCTGGGGTGGCACCTGTTCCAAGGGAATCATCAGCTGGCAAAGCTGGACTCCCTGAGGTAGAAGTACCTCTCTGTGGGATAACTAACATTGGTGAGAAAAAGAGCACCATTTTAGTTAACATGGAGCATCCCTCCAACCCTCCCAGAGAAACTTTAGTGCAGAAACCCTGCACTGCCTCACAACACTTAGGACAGCATCCCTGCCCTAGTGTGGAGATCATAGGACAGCATCCCTGCCCTGCTCCAACTCAAGAGAAACAGCATCCCTGTTCTCTCTTCCAGCCATATGGACAAAGTTTTTGCCCAGCTATGGCTTTTCTGAGACAGCATCCCTGTCTGGCATTTCCATCACTACAAATAGGTTCAGTGGACAATTCCCACTGCTCTAAACTAAAACTTACTGATAGAAACTCTGAAAATACATCTTCACATTGTTGCTTAGCTAAAAAACTTCAAACAGGGTGGTTTACATCCCCACAGGGAGGTAACCATATAGTGGATGATAAAGGGAGTAACCAGTCTATTGCAGAGCTACTCTCTACTTATCACCACTTAGACAATAAAGTCTCAACTGGCCAAGGTTAGCCTTATTGTCCTTCGTTTGGGGGGGGGTCGTGTGAGAAAGTAGCCTCTTTCTAGCCTTGTTACCCCCACTTTTGGCCTGTTTGTGAGTGTATGTCAGGGTGTTTTCACTGTCTCACTAGGGATCCTGCTAGCCAGGGCCCAGTGCTCATAGTGAAAACCCTATGTTTTCAGTATGTTTGTTATGTGTCACTGGGACCCTGCTAGTCAGGACCCCAGTGCTCATAAGGTTGTGGCCTATATGTATGTGTTCCCTGTGTGGTGTCTAACTGTCTCACTGAGGCTCTGCTAACCAGAACCTCAGTGGTTATGCTCTCTCATTTATTTCCAAATTGTCACTAACAGGCTAGTGACCAATTTTACCAATTTACATTGGCTTACTGGAACACCCTTATAATTCCCTAGTATATGGTACTGAGGTACCCAGGGTATTGGGGTTCCAGGAGATCCCTATGGGCTGCAGCATTTCTTTTGCCACCCATAGGGAGCTCTGACAATTCTTACACAGGCCTGCCACTGCAGCCTGAGTGAAATAACGTCCACGTTATTTCACAGCCATTTTACACTGCACTTAAGTAACTTATAAGTCACCTATATGTCTAACCTTTACCTGGTAAAGGTTAGGTGCAAAGTTACTTAGTGTGAGGGCACCCTGGCACTAGCCAAGGTGCCCCCACATTGTTCAGAGCCAATTCCCTGAACTTTGTGAGTGCGGGGACACCATTACACGCGTGCACTACATATAGGTCACTACCTATATGTAGCTTCACAATGGTAACTCCGAATATGGCCATGTAACATGTCTATGATCATGGAATTGCCCCCTCTATGCCATCCTGGCATAGTTGGCACAATCCCATGATCCCAGTGGTCTGTAGCACAGACCCTGGTACTGCCAAACTGCCCTTCCTGGGGTTTCACTGCAGCTGCTGCTGCTGCCAACCCCTCAGACAGGCATCTGCCCTCCTGGGGTCCAGCCAGGCCTGGCCCAGGATGGCAGAACAAAGGACTTCCTCTGAGAGAGGGTGTTACACCCTCTCCCTTTGGAAAATGGTGTGAAGGCAGGGGAGGAGTAGCCTCCCCCAGCCTCTGGAAATGCTTTGTTGGGCACAGAGGTGCCCAATTCTGCATAAGCCAGTCTACACCGGTTCAGGGGACCCCTTAGCCCTGCTCTGGCGCGAAACTGGACAAAGGAAAGGGGAGTGACCACTCCCCTGACCTGCACCTCCCCTGGGAGGTGTCCAGAGCTCCTCCAGTGTGCTCCAGACCTCTGCCATCTTGGAAACAGAGGTGCTGCTGGCACACTGGACTGCTCTGAGTGGCCAGTGCCACCAGGTGACGTCAGAGACTCCTTCTGATAGGCTCCTTCAGGTGTTAGTAGCCTATCCTCTCTCCTAAGTAGCCAAACCCTCTTTTCTGGCTATTTAGGGTCTCTGTCTCTGGGGAAACTTTAGATAACGAATGCATGAGCTCAGCCGAGTTCCTCTGCATCTCTCTCTTCACCTTCTGATAAGGAATCGACTGCTGACCGCGCTGGAAGCCTGCAAACCTGCAACATAGTAGCAAAGACGACTACTGCAACTCTGTAACGCTAATCCTGCCGCCTTCTCGACTGTTTTCCTGCTTGTGCATGCTGTGGGGGTAGTCTGCCTCCTCTCTGCACCAGAAGCTCCGAAGAAATCTCCCGTGGGTCGACGGAATCTTCCCCCTGCAACCGCAGGCACCAAAAAGCTGCATTACCGGTCCCTTGGGTCTCCTCTCAGCACGACGAGCGAGGTCCCTCGAATCCAGCAACTCTGTCCAACTGACCCCCACAGCCCAGTGACTTTTCAGTCCAAGTTTGGTGGAGGTAAGTCCTTGCCTCACCTCGCTGGGCTGCATTGCTGGGAACCGCGACTTTGCAGCTACTCCGGCCCCTGTGCACTTCCGGCGGAAATCCTTTGTGCACAGCCAAGCCTCGGTCCACGGCACTCTAACCTGCATTGCACGACTTTCTAAGTTGGTCTCCGGCAACGTGGGACTCCTTTGTGCAACTTCGGCGAGCACCGTTTCATGCATCCTCGTAGTGCCTGTTTCTGGCACTTCTCCGGGTGCTACCGGCTTCAGAGAGGGCTCTTTGTCTTGCTCCACGTCCCCTCTCTCTGCTGGTCCAATTTGCGACCTCCTGGTCCCTCCTGGGTCTCAGCAGCGTCCAAAAACGCTAACCGCACGATTTGCAGCTAGCAAGGCTTGTTAGCGTTGTTTCGGCAGGAAAACACGTCTGCACGACTCTCCACGGTGAGAGGAATCCCTCCACCAAAGGGGAAGTCTCTAGCCCTTTTCGTTCCTGCAGAAACCTCAGCTTCTTCTGTCCAGTAGAAGCTTCTTTGCACCCGCAGCTGGCATTTCCTGGGTATCTGCCCATCTCCGACTTGCTTGTGACTTTTGGACTTGGTCCCCTTGTTCCACAGGTACCCTAGATTGGAAATCCACAGTTGTTGCATTGCTGGTTTGTGTCTTTCCTGCATTATTCCTCTAACACGACTTCTTTGTCCTTAGGGGAACTTTAGTGCACTTTGCACTCACTTTTCAGGGTCTTGGGGAGGGTTATTTTTCTAACTCTCACTATTTTCTAATAGTCCCAGCGACCCTCTACAAGGTCACATAGGTTTGGGGTCCATTCGTGGTTCGCATTCCACTTTTGGAGTATATGGTTTGTGTTGCCCCTATCCCTATGTTTCCCATTGCATCCTATTGTAACTATACATTGTTTGCACTGTTTTCTAAGACTATACTGCATATTTTTGCTATTGTGTATATATATCTTGTGTATATTTCCTATCCTCTCACTGAGGGTACACTCTAAGATACTTTGGCATATTGTCATAAAAATAAAGTACCTTTATTTTTAGTATAACTGTGTATTGTGTTTTCTTATGATATTGTGCATATGACACTAAGTGGTACTGTAGTAGCTTCACACGTCTCCTAGTTCAGCCTAAGCTGCTCTGCTAAGCTACCATTATCTATCAGCCTAAGCTGCTAGACACCCTATACACTAATAAGGGATAACTGGGCCTGGTGCAAGGTGCAAGTACCCCTTGGTACTCACTACAAGCCAGTCCAGCCTCCTACATTGGTTGTGCAGCGGTGGGATAAGTGCTTTGAGACTACTTACCACTCTTGTCATTGTACTTTTCATAAGAGAAAAATATACAAAACAAGGTCAGTGTATATACACATAGCCAAAAAGTTTTGCATTTCCTCTTTTCACTCTTTTCTAAGTGCTGAAAAGTACTTCTAACTTTCTAAAAAGTTCTAAAAAGTTTAAAAAGTTTTTTCTCTGTCTTTCTAAAAGCTCTGACAATTTTTTTATCTTTTACTATCACTTTAACTCTCTCAAAAAATGTCTGGCACAGGCCAAAATGTTGATCTGTCCAAACTTGCATATGATCACCTTAGCTGGAAAGGAGCAAGGAATCTCTGCATAGAGAGAGGTTTGAGTGTAGGGAAGAATCCTTCCTTAGAACTGTTAATTAACATGCTTAGAGTACAGGATAAGGCCATAAGTGCCCAATCTGGTGAAAAAGTAGCTAATGTTTCTCAATCTGATCCAGGGACTCCCCCAGGAAAAGATTCAGGAAAGAAACTTCCTAGCCTGCCTATTACTAGACAGTCTAGCATAGTTGGTAATGATGATGAGCCACACCATATAAATAGTGTTGTCTCACATCATAGCAAAAGCATTTATTCTCACCATACTGGTAGTGATGTTTCTGTTAGCCAAGCTGTTAGGGTGGCTTCTGTAAGGGACAGGTCTCCTTCTGTCCATTCTCACCATACTTCTGTTTCAAGACATGTCCCTCCCACCCACCCTGATGACCGATTGTTAGAAAGGGAGCTCAATAGATTGAGAGTGAAACAAACCAGACTGAAGCTCAAGAAGCAACAGCTGGATTTGGATAGACAGACTTTAGAAGTAGAGAAGGAGAGACAGAAACTGGGTTTAGAAACCCATGGTGGCAGCAGCAGTATTCCCCATAGTCATCCTGCAAAAGAGCATGATTCCAGGAATCTGCACAAGATAGTTCCCCCTTACAAGGAGGGGGATGACATTAACAAGTGGTTTGCTGCACTTGAGAGGGCCTGTGTTGTACAGGATGTCCCTCAAAGGCAGTGGGCTGCTATCCTATGGCTATCATTTAGTGGAAAAGGTAGGGATAGGTTCCTTACTGTGAAAGAAAGTGATGCCAATAATTTTACAGTTCTTAAGAATGCACTCCTGGATGGTTATGGCTTAACCACTGAACAATACAGGATAAAGTTCAGAGAGACCAAAAAGGAGTCTTCACAAGACTGGGTTGATTTCATTGACTATTCAGTGAAGGCCTTGGAGGGGTGGTTACATGGCAGTAAAGTTACTGATTATGAAAGCCTGTATAACACAATCCTGAGAGAGCATATACTTAATAATTGTGTGTCTGATTTGTTGCACCAGTACCTGGTAGACTCTGATCTGACCTCTCCCCAAGAATTGGGAAAGAAGGCAGACAAATGGGTCAGAACAAGGGTGAACAGAAAAGTTCATACAGGGGGTGACAAAGATGGCAATAAGAAGAAAGATGGTGAATAATCTCAAGATAAGCATGGGGATAAGGGTAAAACCAAAGATCCCACTTCAAATCTTAAACACTCTTCAGAAGGTGGGGATAAAACTAATTCTTCCTCTTCTTCTCAACCTGCACACATTAAAAAGCCTTGGTGCTTTGTGTGTAAAAACAGAGGCCATAGGCCAGGGGATAAGTCCTGTCCAGGTAAACCCCCTGAGCCTACCACCACTAATACATCAAGCTCTAGTGCCCCTAGCAGTAGTGGTACTAGTGGTGGGACTGCTGGCAACAGTCAAGCAAAGGGTGTAGTTGGGTTCACTTATGGGTCCATCATAGAAACTGGGGTAGTCAGTCCCAAGACAGTTTCTTTCACACCTAGTGGCATTGGCCTTGCCACACTGGCTGCTTGTCCTCTTACAATGGATAAGTACAGGCAGACAGTTTCAATAAATGGTGTTGAGGCCTTGGCCTACAGGGACACAGGTGCCAGTATCACTTTGGTGACTGAAAACCTAGTGCACCCTGATCAACACATCATTGGACAACAGTATAAGATTACTGATGTCCATAACTCCACTAAGTTTCTTCCCTTAGCTATAATTCAGTTTAGTTGGGGTGGAGTTACTGGCCCTAAGCAGGTGGTGGTATCACCTAGCTTACCTGTAGACTGTCTCTTAGGTAATGACCTAGAGGCCTCAGGTTGGGCTGATGTAGAGTTTTATGCCCATGCAGCCATGCTGGGCATCCCAGAGGAATTGTTCCCTCTCATTTCTACTGAAATGAAAAAGCAAAGGAGAGAAGGCCTGAAAACTCAGGATCCCTCTCCATCAACAGGTAAAAAGGGTATCACAGTATCCCCTAACCACCCTACCATTCAGGATAGCATTCCTGTGGTGGGAGAAACCTCTCCTGGGGTGGCACCTGTTCCAAGGGAATCATCAGCTGGCAAAGCTGGACTCCCTGAGGTAGAAGTACCTCTCTGTGGGATAACTAACATTGGTGAGAAAAAGAGCACCATTTTAGTTAACATGGAGCATCCCTCCAACCCTCCCAGAGAAACTTTAGTGCAGAAACCCTGCACTGCCTCACAACACTTAGGACAGCATCCCTGCCCTAGTGTGGAGATCATAGGACAGCATCCCTGCCCTGCTCCAACTCAAGAGAAACAGCATCCCGGTTCTCTCTTCCAGCCATATGGACAAAGTTTTTGCCCAGCTATGGCTTTTCTGAGACAGCATCCCTGTCTGGCATTTCCATCACTACAAATAGGTTCAGTGGACAATTCCCACTGCTCTAAACTAAAACTTACTGATAGAAACTCTGAAAATACATCTTCACATTGTTGCTTAGCTAAAAAACTTCAAACAGGGTGGTTTACATCCCCACAGGGAGGTAACCATATAGTGGATGATAAAGGGAGTAACCAGTCTATTGCAGAGCTACTCTCTACTTATCACCACTTAGACAATAAAGTCTCAACTGGCCAAGGTTAGCCTTATTGTCCTTCGTTTGGGGGGGGGGTCGTGTGAGAAAGTAGCCTCTTTCTAGCCTTGTTACCCCCACTTTTGGCCTGTTTGTGAGTGTATGTCAGGGTGTTTTCACTGTCTCACTAGGGATCCTGCTAGCCAGGGCCCAGTGCTCATAGTGAAAACCCTATGTTTTCAGTATGTTTGTTATGTGTCACTGGGACCCTGCTAGTCAGGACCCCAGTGCTCATAAGGTTGTGGCCTATATGTATGTGTTCCCTGTGTGGTGCCTAACTGTCTCACTGAGGCTCTGCTAACCAGAACCTCAGTGGTTATGCTCTCTCATTTATTTCCAAATTGTCACTAACAGGCTAGTGACCAATTTTACCAATTTACATTGGCTTACTGGAACACCCTTATAATTCCCTAGTATATGGTACTGAGGTACCCAGGGTATTGGGGTTCCAGGAGATCCCTATGGGCTGCAGCATTTCTTTTGCCACCCATAGGGAGCTCTGACAATTCTTACACAGGCCTGCCACTGCAGCCTGAGTGAAATAACGTCCACGTTATTTCACAGCCATTTTACACTGCACTTAAGTAACTTATAAGTCACCTATATGTCTAACCTTTACCTGGTAAAGGTTAGGTGCAAAGTTACTTAGTGTGAGGGCACCCTGGCACTAGCCAAGGTGCCCCCACATTGTTCAGAGCCAATTCCCTGAACTTTGTGAGTGCGGGGACACCATTAAACGCGTGCACTACATATAGGTCACTACCTATATGTAGCTTCACAATGGTAACTCCGAATATGGCCATGTAACATGTCTATGATCATGGAATTGCCCCCTCTATGCCATCCTGGCATAGTTGGCACAATCCCATGATCCCAGTGGTCTGTAGCACAGACCCTGGTACTGCCAAACTGCCCTTCCTGGGGTTTCACTGCAGCTGCTGCTGCTGCCAACCCCTCAGACAGGCATCTGCCCTCCTGGGGTCCAGCCAGGCCTGGCCCAGGATGGCAGAACAAAGGACTTCCTTTGAGAGAGGGTGTTACACCCTCTCCCTTTGGAAAATGGTGTGAAGGCAGGGGAGGAGTAGCCTCCCCCAGCCTCTGGAAATGCTTTGTTGGGCACAGAGGTGCCCAATTCTGCATAAGCCAGTCTACACCGGTTCAGGGGACCCCTTAGCCCTGCTCTGGCGCGAAACTGGACAAAGGAAAGGGGAGTGACCACTCCCCTGACCTGCACCTCCCCTGGGAGGTGTCCAGAGCTCCTCCAGTGTGCTCCAGACCTCTGCCATCTTGGAAACAGAGGTGCTGCTGGCACACTGGACTGCTCTGAGTGGCCAGTGCCACCAGGTGACGTCAGAGACTCCTTCTGATAGGCTCCTTCAGGTGTTAGTAGCCTATCCTCTCTCCTAAGTAGCCAAACCCTCTTTTCTGGCTATTTAGGGTCTCTGTCTCTGGGGAAACTTTAGATAACGAATGCATGAGCTCAGCCGAGTTCCTCTGCATCTCTCTCTTCACCTTCTGATAAGGAATCGACTGCTGACCGCGCTGGAAGCCTGCAAACCTGCAACATAGTAGCAAAGACGACTACTGCAACTCTGTAACGCTAATCCTGCCGCCTTCTCGACTGTTTTCCTGCTTGTGCATGCTGTGGGGGTAGTCTGCCTCCTCTCTGCACCAGAAGCTCTGAAGAAATCTCCCATGGGTCGACGGAATCTTCCCCCTGCAACCGCAGGCACCAAAAAGCTGCATTACCGGTCCCTTGGGTCTCCTCTCAGCACGACGAGCGAGGTCCCTCGAATCCAGCAACTCTGTCCACGTGACCCCCACAGTTCAGTGACTCTTCAGTCCAAGTTTGGTGGAGGTAAGTCCTTGCCTCACCTCGCTGGGCTGCATTGCTGGGAACCGCGACTTTGCAGCTACTCCGGCCCCTGTGCACTTCCGGCGGAAATCCTTTGTGCACAGCCAAGCCTGGGTCCACGGCACTCTAACCTACATTGCACGACTTTCTAAGTTGGTCTCCGGCGACGTGGGACTCCTTTGTGCAACTTCAGCGAGCACTGTTTCACGCATCCTCGTAGTGCCTGTTTCTGGCACTTCTCCGGAAGCTACCGGTTTCAGAGAGGGCTCTTTGTCTTGCTCGACATCCCCTCTCTCTGCTGGTCCAATTTGCGACCTCCTGGTCCCTCCTGGGCCTCAGCAGCGTCCAAAAACGTTAACCGCACGATCTGCAGCTAGCAAGGCTTGTTAGCATTCTTTAGGCAGGAAAACACTTCTGCACGACTCTCCACGGTGAGAGGGATCCGTCCACCAAAGGGGAAGTCTCTAGCCCTTTTCGTTCCTGCAGAAACCTCAGCTTCTTCTGTCCAGTAGAAGCTTCTTTGCACCCGCAGCTGGCATTTCCTGGGCATCTGCCCATCTCCGACTTGCTTGTGACTTTTGGACTTGGTCCATTTGTTCCACAGGTACCCTAGATTGGAAATCCACAGTTGTTGCATTGCTGGTTTGTGTCTTTCCTGCATTATTCCTCTAACACGACTTCTTTGTCCTTAGGGGAACTTTAGTGCACTTTGCACTCACTTTTCAGGGTCTTGGGGAGGGTTATTTTTCTAACTCTCACTATTTTCTAATAGTCCCAGCGACCCTCTACAAGGTCACATAGGTTTGGGGTCCATTTGTGGTTCGCATTCCACTTTTGGAGTATATGGTTTGTGTTGCCCCTATCCCTATGTTTCCCCATTGCATCCTATTGTAACTATACATTGTTTGCACTGTTTTCTAAGACTATACTGCATATTTTTGCTATTGTGTATATATATCTTGTGTATATTTCCTATCCTCTCACTGAGGGTACACTCTAAGATACTTTGGCATATTGTCATAAAAATAAAGTACCTTTATTTTTAGTATAACTGTGTATTGTGTTTTCTTATGATATTGTGCATATGACACTAAGTGGTACTGTAGTAGCTTCACACGTCTCCTAGTTCAGCCTAAGCTGCTCTGCTAAGCTACCATTATCTATCAGCCTAAGCTGCTAGACACCCTATACACTAATAAGGGATAACTGGGCCTGGTGCAAGGTGCAAGTACCCCTTGGTACTCACTACAAGCCAGTCCAGCCTCCTACATTGGTTGTGCAGCGGTGGGATAAGTGCTTTGAGACTACTTACCACTCTTGTCATTGTACTTTTCATAAGAGAAAAATATACAAAACAAGGTCAGTGTATATACACATAGCCAAAAAGTTTTGCATTTCCTCTTTTCACTCTTTTCTAAGTGCTGAAAAGTACTTCTAACTTTCTAAAAAGTTCTAAAAAGTTTAAAAAGTTTTTTCTCTGTCTTTCTAAAAGCTCTGACAAACTTTTTATCTTTTACCATCACTTTAACTCTCTCAAAAAAATGTCTGGCACAGGCCAAAATGTTGATCTGTCCAAACTTGCATATGATCACCTTAGCTGGAAAGGAGCAAGGAATCTCTGCATAGAGAGAGGTTTGAGTGTAGGGAAGAATCCTTCCTTAGAACTGTTAATTAACATGCTTAGAGTACGGGATAAGGCCATAAGTGCCCAATCTGGTGAAAAAGTAGCTAATGGTTCTCAATCTGATCCAGGGACTCCCCCAGGAAAAGATTCAGGAAAGAAACTTCCTAGCCTGCCCATTACTAGACAGTCTAGCATAGTTGGTAATGATGATGAGCCACACCATATAAATAGTGTTGTCTCACATCATAGCAAAAGCATTTATTCTCACCATACTGGTAGTGATGTTTCTGTTAGCCAAGCTGTTAGGGTGGCTTCTGTAAGGGACAGGTCTCCTTCTGTCCATTCTCACCATACTTCTGTTTCAAGACATTTCCCTCCCACCCACCCTGATGACAGATTGTTAGAAAGGGAGCTCAATAGATTGAGAGTGGAACAAACCAGACTGAAGCTCAAGAAGCAACAGCTGGATTTGGATAGACAGACTTTAGAAGTAGAGAAGGAGAGACAGAAACTGGGTTTAGAAACCCATGGTGGCAGCAGAAGTATTCCCCATAGTCATCCTGCAAAAGAGCATGATTCCAGGAATCTGCACAAGATAGTTCCCCCTTACAAGGAGGGGGATGACATTAACAAGTGGTTTGCTGCACTTGAGAGGGCCTGTGTTGTACAGGATGTCCCTCAAAGGCAGTGGGCTGCTATCCTATGGCTATCATTTAGTGGAAAAGGTAGGGATAGGCTCCTTACTGTGAAAGAAAGTGATGCCAATACTTTTACAGTTCTTAAGAATGCACTCCTGGATGGTTATGGCTTAACCACTGAACAATACAGGATAAAGTTCAGAGAGACCAAAAAGGAGTCTTCACAAGACTAGGTTGATTTCATTGACCATTCAGTGAAGGCCTTGGAGGGGTGGTTAAATGGCAGTAAAGTTACTGATTATGAAAGCCTGTATAACACAATCCTGAGAGAGCATATACTTAATAATTGTGTGTCTGATTTGTTGCACCAGTACCTGGTAGACTCTGATCTGACCTCTCCCCAAGAATTGGGAAAGAAGGCAGACAAATGGGTCAGAACAAGGGTGAACAGAAAAGTTCATACAGGGGGTGACAAAGATGGCAATAAGAAGAAAGATGGTGAAAAATCTCAAGATAAGCATGGGGATAAGGGTAAAACCAAAGATCCCACTTCAAATCTTAAACACTCTTCAGAGGGTGGGGATAAAACTAATTCTTCCTCTTCTTCTCAACCTGCACACATTAAAAAGCCTTGGTGCTTTGTGTGTAAAAACAGAGGCCATAGGCCAGGGGATAAGTCCTGTCCAGGTAAACCCCCTGAGCCTACCACCACTAATACATCAAGCTCTAGTGCCCCTAGCAGTAGTGGTACTAGTGGTGGGACTGCTGGCAACAGTCAAGCAAAGGGTGTAGTTGGGTTCACTTATGGGTCCATCATAGAAACTGGGGTAGTCAGTCCCAAGACAGTTTCTTTCACACCTAGTGGCATTGGCCTTGCCACACTGGCTGCTTGTCCCCTTACAATGGATAAGTACAGGCAGACAGTTTCAATAAATGGTGTTGAGGCCTTGGCCTACAGGGACACAGGTGCCGGTATCACTTTGGTGACTGAAAACCTAGAGCACCCTGATCAACACATCATTGGACAACATTATAAGATTATTGATGTCCATAACTCCACTAAGTTTCTTCCCTTAGCTATAATTCAGTTTATTTGGGGTGGAGTTACTGGCCCTAAGCAGGTGGTGGTATCACCTAGCTTACCTGTAGACTGTCTCTTAGGTAATGACCTAGAGGCCTCAGGTTGGGCTGATGTAGAGTTTTATGCCCATGCAGCCATGCTGGGCATCCCAGAGGAATTATTCCCTCTCATTTCTACTGAAATGAAAAAGCAAAGGAGAGAAGGCCTGAAAACTCAGGATCCCTCTCCATCAACAGGTAAAAAGGGTATCACAGTATCCCCTAACCACCCTACCATTCAGGATAGCATTCCTGTGGTGGGAGAAACCTCTCCTGGGGTGGCACCTGTTCCAAGGGAATCATCAGCTGGCAAAGCTGGACTCCCTGAGTTAGAAGTACCTCTCTGTGGGAAAACTAACATTGGTGAGAAAAAGAGCACCATTTTAGTTAACATGGAGCATCCCTCCAACCCTCCCAGAGAAACTTTAGTGCAGAAACCCTGCACTGCCTCACAACACTTAGGACAGCATCCCTGCCCTAGTGTGGAGATCATAGGACAGCATCCCTGCCCTGCTCCAACTCAAGAGAAACAGCATCCCTGTTCTCTCTTCCAGCCATATGGACAAAGTTTTTGCCCAGCTATGGCTTTTCTGAGACAGCATCCCTGTCTGGCATTTCCATCACTACAAATAGGTTCAGTGGACAATTCCCACTGCTCTAAACTAAAACTTACTGATAGAAACTCTGAAAATACATCTTCACATTGTTGCTTAGCTAAAAAACTTCAAACAGGGTGGTTTACATCCCCACAGGGAGGTAACCATATAGTGGATGATAAAGGGAGTAACCAGTCTATTGCAGAGCTACTCTCTACTTATCACCACTTAGACAATAAAGTCTCAACTGGCCAAGGTTAGCCTTATTGTCCTTCGTTTGGGGGGGGGTCGTGTGAGAAAGTAGCCTCTTTCTAGCCTTGTTACCCCCACTTTTGGCCTGTTTGTGAGTGTATGTCAGGGTGTTTTCACTGTCTCACTAGGGATCCTGCTAGCCAGGGCCCAGTGCTCATAGTGAAAACCCTATGTTTTCAGTATGTTTGTTATGTGTCACTGGGACCCTGCTAGTCAGGACCCCAGTGCTCATAAGGTTGTGGCCTATATGTATGTGTTCCCTGTGTGGTGCCTAACTGTCTCACTGAGGCTCTGCTAACCAGAACCTCAGTGGTTATGCTCTCTCATTTATTTCCAAATTGTCACTAACAGGCTAGTGACCAATTTTACCAATTTACATTGGCTTACTGGAACACCCTTATAATTCCCTAGTATATGGTACTGAGGTACCCAGGGTATAGGGGTTCCAGGAGATCCCTATGGGCTGCAGCATTTCTTTTGCCACCCATAGGGAGCTCTGACAATTCTTACACAGGCCTGCCACTGCAGCCTGAGTGAAATAACGTCCACGTTATTTCACAGCCATTTTACACTGCACTTAAGTAACTTATAAGTCACCTATATGTCTAACCTTTACCTGGTAAAGGTTAGGTGCAAAGTTACTTAGTGTGAGGGCACCCTGGCACTAGCCAAGGTGCCCCCACATTGTTCAGAGCCAATTCCCTGAACTTTGTGAGTGCGGGGACACCATTACACGCGTGCACTACATATAGGTCACTACCTATATGTAGCTTCACAATGGTAACTCCGAATATGGCCATGTAACATGTCTATGATCATGGAATTGCCCCCTCTATGCCATCCTGGCATAGTTGGCACAATCCCATGATCCCAGTGGTCTGTAGCACAGACCCTGGTACTGCCAAACTGCCCTTCCTGGGGTTTCACTGCAGCTGCTGCTGCTGCCAACCCCTCAGACAGGCATCTGCCCTCCTGGGGTCCAGCCAGGCCTGACCCAGGATGGCAGAACAAAGGACTTCCTCTGTTACACCCTCTCCCTTTGGAAAATGGTGTGAAGGCAGGGGAGGAGTAGCCTCCCCCAGCCTCTGGAAATGCTTTGTTGGGCACAGAGGTGCCCAATTCTGCATATGCCAGTCTACACCGGTTCAGGGGACCCCTTAGCCCTGCTCTGGCGCGAAACTGGACAAAGGAAAGGGGAGTGACCACTCCCCTGACCTGCACCTCCCCTGGGAGGTGTCCAGAGCTCCTCCAGTGTGCTCCAGACCTCTGTCATCTTGGAAACAGAGGTGCTGCTGGCACACTGGACTGCTCTGAGTGGCCAGTGCCACCAGGTGACGTCAGAGACTCCTTCTGATAGGCTCCTTCAGGTGTTAGTAGCCTATCCTCTCTCCTAAGTAGCCAAACCCTCTTTTCTGGCTATTTAGGGTCTCTGTCTCTGGGGAAACTTTAGATAATGAATGCATGAGCTCAGCCGAGTTCCTCTGCATCTCTCTCTTCACCTTCTGATAAGGAATCGACTGCTGACCGCGCTGGAAGCCTGCAAACCTGCAACATAGTAGCAAAGACGACTACTGCAACTCTGTAACGCTAATCCTGCCGCCTTCTCGACTGTTTTCCTGCTTGTGCATGCTGTGGGGGTAGTCTGCCTCCTCTCTGCACCAGAAGCTCCGAAGAAATCTCCCGTGGGTCGACGGAATCTTCCCCCTGCAACCGCAGGCACCAAAAAGCTGCATTACCGGTCCCTTGGGTCTCCTCTCAGCACGATGAGCGAGGTCCCTCGAATCCAGCAACTCTGTCCAAGTGACCCCCACAGTCCAGTGACTCTTCAGTCCAAGTTTGGTTGAGGTAAGTCCTTGCCTCACCTCGCTGGGCTGCATTGCTGGGAACCACGACTTTGCAGCTACTCCGGCCCCTGTGCACTTCCGGCGGAAATCCTTTGTGCACAGCCAAGCCTGGGTCCACGGCACTCTAACCTGCATTGCACGACTTTCTAAGTTGGTCTCCGGTGACGTGGGACTCCTTTGTGCAACTTCGGCGAGCACCATTTCACTCATCCTTGTAGTGCCTGTTTCTGGCACTTCTCCGGGTGCTAATGGCTTCAGAGAGGGCTCCTTGTCTTGCTCCACGTCCCCTCTCTCTTCTGGTCCAATTTGCGACCTCCTGGTCCCTCTTGGGCCTCAGCAGCGTCCAAAAATGCTAACCGCACGATTTGCAGCTAGCAAGGCTTGTTAGCGTTCTTTTGGTGGGAAAACACTTCTGCACAACTCTCCACGGCGAGAGGAATCCGTCCACCAAAGGGGAAGTCTCTAGCCCTTTTTGTTCCTGCAGAAACCTCAGCTTCTTCTGTCCAGTAGAAGCTTCTTTGCACCCGCAGCTGGCATTTCCTGGGCATCTGCCCATCTCCGACTTGCTTGTGACTTTTGGACTTGGTCCATTTGTTCCACAGGTACCCTAGATTGGAAATCCACAGTTGTTGCATTGCTGGTTTGTGTCTTTCCTGCATTATTCCTCTAACACGACTTCTTTGTCCTTAGGGGAACTTTAGTGCACTTTGCACTCACTTTTCAGGGTCTTGGGGAGGGTTATTTTTCTAACTCTCACTATTTTCTAATAGTCCCAGCGACCCTCTACAAGGTCACATAGGTTTGGGGTCCATTCGTGGTTCGCATTCCACTTTTGGAGTATATGGTTTGTGTTGCCCCTATCCCTATGTTTCCCCATTGCATCCTATTGTAACTATACATTGTTTGCACTGTTTTCTAAGACTATACTGCATATTTTTGCTATTGTGTATATATATCTTGTGTATATTTCCTATCCTCTCACTGAGGGTACACTCTAAGATACTTTGGCATATTGTCATAAAAATAAAGTACCTTTATTTTTAGTATAACTGTGTATTGTGTTTTCTTATGATATTGTGCATATGACACTAAGTGGTACTGTAGTAGCTTCACACGTCTCCTAGTTCAGCCTAAGCTGCTCTGCTAAGCTACCATTATCTATCAGCCTAAGCTGCTAGACACCCTATACACTAATAAGGGATAACTGGGCCTGGTGCAAGGTGCAAGTACCCCTTGGTACTCACTACAAGCCAGTCCAGCCTCCCACAGTGGGGGAGCCCCGAACCATTCCACTTCTAAGGGGAAAGGGTATCAGGGAAAGCATTATGATCCGGCTAAAGCAGGAAAGTTTCAGGAGCTTGCTAAGGCCGGCAAGTGTTTTGAGTGTCATCAACCTGGACACAAAAGAGGAGATGCTATCTGCTCCACGAAGCCCCCCACTGGTGGGCAATCCCAGGGGATTGCTAGTGTAGGGTTGGGGGTGGAAGTTGGCCCAGGGCTGGGATCAGGGTACACAGAGGTCACCTTAGTATCCGTGGGTGGGGTGGACATTGCAACTATGGCCACCTTACCTCCCAGCATGGAGAGGTATAGGCAGAGGCCTAAAGTCAATGGGACTGAGGTGGAAGCTCTGAGAGATACAGGAACCAGTGTGACAATGGTCACTGAGAAGCTAGTTTCTCCCAAACAGGTCTTACCTGGTGTCTTCCACCAAGTGACTTATGCAGATAGCAGAACCAAACTCCATCCTATGGCCATGGTGAGTCTAGAATGGGGAGGTGTGACTGGCCCTAAGAAGGTAGCTGTAGCTTCTGCCCTCCCAGTAGAGTGTCTTCTGGGAAATGATCTTGAAGCATCTGAATGGTCAGAGGTGGAGAGAAGGGTCCATGCACAGATGCTGGACCTCCCTGAATGGGTGTGTGCTGTGACCAGGCGGCACAACAGGGAAGTGCTGGACACTTGGACCCTGGAACAATGGGCCAAGCCTCCAAGAAGAAGAGAAAGGGCACTGGGTCTGGCTTGCCAGCCCCTACAAGTACAGAGTGTCAGGAGGAATCCAACCCTGAGGGGGAGGATCTGACCTCTGAGGGAGGGACACTTCCCCTGCAAGCTCTGCCTGACTTGGCAGAACTGCAAGGGGCAGGTGGGCCCACCAGAGAAGAGTTGTGCCAGGGACAAAGAGAGTGTCCCACTCTTGAGGGCCTGAGGCAGACTGCTGCCAGGCAAGAACAAGGGGATACCAGTGGGACCCAAAGGGTTTACTGGGAGGATGGAGTTCTCTACACTGAGGCAAGGGCCCTCAAACCAGGGATCACCAGGATAGTAGTGGACCCCCAGAAGTATAGAGAATTCCTCCTTACCTTAAGCCATGATATCCCCTTAGCTGGACATTTGGGGCAGACCAAGACCTGGAACAGGCTGCTCAACCATTTTTATTAGCCCCAAATGTCAGAAAAAGTCAAAGAGTTTTGCAGCTCCTGTGTCACCTGCCAAGCCAGTGGCAAGACAGGGGGCAAGCCAAAGGCTCCCTTGATACCACTGCCAGTGGTTGGGACTCCCTTTGAGTGGGTGGGGATTGACATTGTTGGTCCCCTAGACCCACCAACGGCCTCAGGTAACAGGTACATTTTGGTGGTTGTGGACCATGCCACCAGGTACCCTGAGGCAATACCCCTCCGGACAGTCACTGCTCCCACAGTAGCTAGGGCCCTACTTGGTGTGTTCTCCAGAGTGGGGCTCCCAAAAAAGGGGGTCTCAGATAGGGGCACAAAACGTTATGTCAGCCTATCTGAAAGCCATGTGGGATGAGTGTGGTATTACTTATAAGTTCACCACCCCCTATCATCCATAGACCAATGGTCTGGTGGAAAGATTTAATAAGACCCTGAAGGGCATGATCATGGGTTTGTCTGACAAACTCAGGAGGAGATGGGATGTTCTTCTCCCATGCCTGTTGTTTGCCTACAGAGAGGTGCCAAAGAAGGGGGTTGGGTTCTGTTTACTGTTCGGGCACCCTGTAAGAGGCCCATTGTGCTTGGTGAGAGAGTCTTGGGAAAAGCCTCTCAGAGAGTCCAAGGAGAATGTGCTAGATTATGTGCTGGGCCTGCAGTCACGCATGGCTGAGTACATGAAGAAGGCAAGCAGAAACCTGGAGGCCAGCCAGGAGCTCATGAAGCTCTGGCATGATCAGAAGGCTACCATGCCTGAG
Organism: Pleurodeles waltl; assembly: GCF_031143425.1. Taxonomy (NCBI): domain Eukaryota; kingdom Metazoa; phylum Chordata; class Amphibia; order Caudata; family Salamandridae; genus Pleurodeles; species Pleurodeles waltl. The sequence continues at coordinate 534,349,155 of NC_090445.1, read as the reverse complement.
TATCACCCAGGACAGCTGGTGTGGGTTTTGAAGCCCATGGCTCCTAGGGCACTTCAGGCCAAATGGAATGGGCGCTATCCAATTCTGGAGAAAAAGGTAGAGGTCACCTACTTGGTGGACCTTGGCACCCCCAGGAATCCTCATAGGATCCTGCATTTTAACAGGCTGAAACCCCATCAGGACAGGGCAGACATGACCATGCTGATGGTCACTGATGAAGGGAAGGAGGAGGAGAGTGAACCTCTGCCAGACCTCCTGTCCTCAAATGCACAAGATGGGTCAGTGGAGGGAGTGGTACTCTCTCCCAAGTTGACAGACCAGCAACAAAAAGACTGCAAACAGGTTTTGCAACAGTTTGCTAGTCTCTTCTCCCTGACCCCTGGACTCACCAATTGGTGTGTCCATGATGTTGACACTGGTGACAGCTTGCCTGTCAAGAACAAGCTGTACAGGCTGTCTGACCAGGTCAAGGCCAACATCAAAGCTGAAGTGGCAAAGATGTTGGAGCTCAAGGTAATTGAGCCCTCTGACAGTCCTTGGTCCAGTCCAGTGGTACTGGTGCCCAAACCTAATCCCCAAGGTGGGAAGAAGGAATTGAGATTTTGTGTGGACTACAGAGGTCTAAACGTAGTCACTAGGACTGATGCTCACCCCATACCTAGAGCTGATGAGCTCATTGATAAGTTGGGGGCTGCCAAATTCCTGAGCACATTTGATCTGACCTCAGGATACTGGCAGATTGCCTTAAATCCAGGAGCTAAGAAGAGGTCAGCATTTTCCACACCAGAGGGCCACTTTCAGTTCAAGGTGATGCCCTTTGGCCTGAAAAATGCACCTGCCACCTTCCAACGGTTGGTGAATAGAGTCCTGTCTGGGTTGGAATCTTTCAGTGCAGCTTATCTGGATGATATAGCTGTATTTAGTTCCACCTGGGAGGACCACCTGGCCCACCTGAAGGAAGTGCTTCAGGCCCTGCTTCAAGCAGGCCTGACTATCAAGGCAAGCAAGTACCAGATAGGGCAAAGCTCAGTTGTGTACCTGGGCCATCTTGTTGGTGGAGGACATGTACAACCTCTCCAGCCCAAGATCCAGACTATCCTGGATTGGGAGGCTCCTAAAACCCAGACTCAGATCAGGGCCTTTCTTGGCCTGACTGGGTACTACAGGAGGTTTGTTCAGAATTATGGGACCATAGTGGCCCCTCTGACTGAGCTTACCTCCAAGAAACAACCCAAGAAGGTCATTTGGACCCTAGAGTGTCAGAAAGCTTTTGACACCCTAAAACAGGCTATGTGTTCAGCACCAGTGTTACTGGCCCCTGACTATAGCAAGGAGTTTATAGTGCAAACAGATGCTTCAGAGGAAGGGATTGGGGCAGTGTTAGCACAAGTTAATGAAGATTGCCAAGATCAACCAGTTGCCTTCATCAGCAAGCAACTACTCCCCAGAGAGAAAAGATGGAGTGCCATTGAGAGGGAGGCCTTTGCTGTGGTCTGGTCCCTGAAGAAGTTGAGGCTATACTTGTTTGGCACTCACTTCCGTGTACAAACTGACAACGGACCTCTCAGATGGTTGATGCAGATGAGGGGGGAGAACCCAAAACTGTTAAGGTGGTCCATTTCGCCACAGGGGATCGACGTCACAGTGGAGCACAGACCTGGGACTGCCCATGCCAATTCAGATGGCCTTTCCAGGTTTTTCCACCTTGCTGATGAGGACTACCAGGGTGTAGGTTAGTACCCATCACTTTTCATCTGGGGGGGCAGTGTAGGAAAGTCCTCCTTTTTGCCCTGGTCACCCCCACACTTTCTTGACAGGTACTGGTGATTACTGACTCTTGGCTGTGCCCTGGGTACTGCTTACCAGTCCCAGGCTCAGTGCTCTGTGTAAAATGGATATGCAAATTAGGCTAATTATAATTGGCTAAGTTAACCTACCTATAAGTCCATAGTATATGGTAGGGCATGTAGGTTTAGGGACCACACCATAGGTAGTGCCCCCATAGGTGCCCTGCTGAGGTGCCCAGTGTCATTTTAAAGGCAGGCCTGCCTTGCTGGCTGCTTTTAAATTAAAGTTATATGCAAATTCGACTTTGGAATTAAAAGTAGTTCCAAAGTCTTAAACTACCTTATTTTTACATATAAGTCACCCCTAAGGTGTGCCCTATGTGCCCCTAGGGCTGGGTGCCATGTAACTATGAGTAGGGACCTTCTAAAATAGTTTTACAAGCCCTGGTGAGGTAAAAACAGCCAAATTCGTTTTTCCCTCATTGTAGTAAATGGCCTTCATAGGCTAGAATGGGGAGACGTTATTTTAATTTTTAAAGTCTCCTTAAATGATGGATACCAAGAGTTTGGTATCAAATTAATTGTTGTAATAAATCCCACAACTTCCAGTTCAGGTAAAGAGTTTTACACTTTACCTGAAAAGTTGCCAATTTCAGCCCTGCATTGTTTTTGCTGCTGTGCTCTGATTGGCCAGCCTCTAGCAGCCTTGCCAGGCTGCCTTGATGAGGTGTGAAGTGGCCTGGCTTCACACAAAGGAATGTGCCTGTGGGAGGGAATCTCCCCTCAGCAGATGGTGAGGCAGGAAGGGGGAGGGCTGCCAAACTGGTCTTCAAAGGCAGAGAAGGACATTTGGAGCAACCTAGCAACACCCCCACATCCTGCAACCCCAGACAACTAGGTGCCCCCTTGATTAGATTAGGAGAGGGCAGGCGAGGGGTGTGTTTATGATTTCTAGTCACACCAGTGGGTGGGCTCAGCCAGATGTAACCTCCAAAAATCAGATTCAGCCATGATGGATTTTTGGAGAATGTTGCCTCCTGGGACTGATTTTTGCCACACTTCCCAGGAAGTGGTCATCACAGGGGGAAGGGCCCTGCACCTGATTGGAGAACCAGGACCTCCCTGCTTTTCACCCAGGAGCAAGGATAAAACTGGCAGACCTGCACCCACACCTCAGATCCCCATCAGATTCCAACAAGGAAGAACCAAAGGAGAAGAAGGACTGCCCTGCTGGACCCCTGGCCTGCACCTGGAACCTGCACTCAGAAGGACTGCACCAGCTGCACACTTGAGCTCCACCACAAGAAGGACTTTGCCTTGCTTCAACTGGTTCAAGGAGGGACTCCCTGTTTGCTACAGGTGAAAAATTGCTATCCAGAGTCCACTGCACCAACACCTGAAGAAATCAACCAGCTGGCCACTGCCCAGTGGCCAAAAAGGAGTTTGCGCCAGGTGCACTCTGGGAGTTGTAGTCCGCACCCCCAAGGACCATCTCAGAACTTCTGGACCCTTGGGGTGAGCTGTGGACCTCAAAAGAACTTTAAAAGGACATCTGGGAGAAGCCCCAGAAGTTTGGAGAAGTTTGGAGAACTTTTGAAAAAAAAGCTCCATAGAGGGACCGACCCGCTGCAGCAACTCTAGCCGGCTTGCCACAACCGCGACCCAGCCTGATTTGCTGGTGCATCCTGGTAAAGAAAATCTCAGAAAAAGAGACTAAGTCCGAAGGTAAAAAGTTGACCGGGACCTCCCAGCCAGGGTATCTGAGGAGGGCTCCAGGGACGTCGGATCAAGATCCAGGTTCACCCCGGTCGAAGCATTTTCACTGTGGTTCTAAAAATTCTGGACCCATGTAATTTACTTTGCCACAGCAGTACGATTTTAGTATCAAAAGACCGATAATGACTAGTACACTAAGCATGAGCATTTTCGCTCAATTCCAGCAGCGTTTTCACCTCGAAATCGCCATTTTCGTCCTGCACTTGTGGCTCCCATTTTATACACGGCAGCCATTTTAAAAGTTGCCCTCACATAGGCTTATAATACAGTCCGATTTGATTCCAAGGACACGTACACCTTGATTGACTTTTCTCTGACCTGGGCAAGCTGGAACCATTGCCTCAGGCCAAACCTGTTTGGTCAGTCCCTCTCCCAGTGGCCGAATCAGATAGCATCAAGGCACACCAGGCCATAAAACCCTTATTATCGCTCACACACCCTGCCTAACTTGCTCACACCTGCACCTGCTCTTTTCTTCTTCTTACTTTACGAGGGGGAGGTGCCCGTTTTTATTAGGGGTCCACACTTATCTGATGTAAAATACTAGGCCTTGCCGGGTAATTTATTATGGCAACCAAAATGTCAAGAATGTTTGCCTGAAGCTTAAAAAACTGTATATAAGGAAACCTGACTTTGCATTGAAACACAGTCTCCTGAGAACATACAAATCATGCTGTTGTACTTCTAGGACACTTGTCAATTGGTTGCAGCCAATAAATTCGATCTTTGACTTCACCTAGAAGACTCTGAGTTTCTGTAGTCTGAATCAGGAAAGTACCCGAGGTCTTTGGGTGTACCCTGGCACCGCTGGGTTACCGGATCAGTACCGGTTCTGAAAAACCCAGTACCTCAGTTGGCGCCCAAACGTGGGGCGATACCAGCGGTACCGGTCCAAGCCTGAGGTCCGTGGGGAGCTTCGTGTGAAAATTCTGGAGGAAGGCCGCCAGTTCATCGACCCCTGCATGTCGACGTGGTCCGAAAGTCTTTGTTGCGAGGTTCCCCGCTTCCCGACGGCTATGAAGGACTGCTGCCCTGGCTATCGCCCTGATTTGGACCCTTGATTTTTGGTAGAGCGAAACGATAAGACGAGTCTTCTGGTGACGTCATTGATATTTTCAGTTAAGTATAAGTGGAGCGTCTCCCAGTCCTTAGTTGGACACTTGGTTTGGTCCTTAGTTGGACACTTGGTTTGGTCCTTAGTTGGACATTTGGTTTGGTATCCCTTTGGGATCACTTTGATTTGGAACTTGCAAGTACCAAAGCCGAAGGACTCGTGTATTCACGAGACTATCGTAAACGATAATCCTTTGAAGTTTGAAGCTAGACTAGTGAGCGAAGATGCCTGGTCTTAGCAGACTTGGAAATTTGTTTTGTCTTGGTTGTAAAAGGGACTCCCGGTTGGAGGACTCATGTCCGGTTCCTCCGATTGGAACTCCAACCTATGAACTATATGTGAAGCACGGAGTGGGCCCCATCACGTTTAATAAAGTATGGGTCCGCTATTCTTGGAAATAATTGAGAAAAGTTTTCTTTTTTTTCTTGTAAATATGACTTACAACTAGGATCTGCAAACGGTTCTGTAAGTAAATTGCGACGGCGCTATTTATGAAAAATGGCTAAAGCGCGCTGTATTATGTGTACTGAGTGTTTTCTGTTTATATCTGAAATGAGCTCAATGTGTGTTTGTGGGTCTTCTTGATGTTTACAGTTTGTTAAGTAAAATGTTGGTTAATTAATATTAAGTAGAAACTTAGAAAAAATCCAGAAATGAACCATGTGATGTGCTAACATAGCTATATGTTGCTCTTTAATTTATAGAATGAGCAATTGTGCACATATACAAAACTGCCGTTAAATGCTTAGTAAATTAGAAAACACATGCAATAGATATAAATAGGACCCCCCCCCAAAAAAAAAGAAATTATCTATTTTCAATTCAGCCAGCACTTTCCCAGTTAAACATGGGTGGAATTTTGCATAACCTTCCTTTTAAATGAAAGTGGCGCAAAAATGTGACGCATTTCAAGTTAGGCTTATGCGCTTAGGCTTGTGAGTTAATGTATCCCAAATAATAGGCAAGGGATGCAGCTTGCTTTTATATGTGGAATTATCACAAAAAAAAGAATAATTGGGTTTTTATTTTTTTTTAAATAAAATTATTAATTATGGAAAAATTATTTAAAAAAATAAGTGCCTTTCAAAATCGTTTTTTAATATTTATAAATCTTAATACCTATACTATGACCTCCTAACATTAAAATTTAATTCAAGTTATGTTGCACCACTAAAATGACATTTGTATGTGCAATTTTCCCTTGGCGCAGGAGCAAACAAGCTCATTTCTATAAAGTATAAGTTAATATTTTCAATGGCTGACTCATGGATTGTGTAATAGACATTCTGGTAATGCATATTATGCAAGAAAATTGTAGGATATTGATTTTTTAATGCCTAAAATATCAAAGTCGATTTTGGGCAAAAGCACTGTTTAAACTGCATTTTCTTTCATTCAGAGTACTTTTTAAAGTGTCTCAGGCTTCAGTAAATGCATACATTTAGGTTTGATATATATTTGCAGGTTGTGCCTTCTTATGATTCAATGAGTCAATGTGCCAGTACAAAGGCTTGTTTTAATATCAAGGTTGAAGGTTCTAACTTCAGCTGGGCCTACTGAGACGTTCATTCATTCGAGGTTGATGAAATATGTACCATTGCATGGGATTGCAACAAGCATTTATTCTAACAACTGGTATGTGTGTTATTAAGGTTTGTGAATTATTCACAGTAAATGTAGTTTAATAATCTGGAAATAGAGATAGTTTTTTTTTAGCGCTTAAAAAGGAAAAAACATTTTTTTTAAATAGAGTGAATTATTGCAGGTTAGAAGGAAAATAGAAAGGCCTACTGTCTTTGACAGATTCAGAGTGGCAGAAGCTAGGAGAGCTACAGAGGCTGGCTCAAGTCATGCTGCTGAGATGCTATCTTTAGTTTTCCCATAGACAATGGAGGAGGCTGTCGTGTTGACACTTTTGACCTTTTAAATTAGGGCCTTGTCTCTGTAAAATGCAGAATGACCCTACGGGCCTCTAAAAGTGGGATTTCTGGTTTCTCCAGAAGAACATCAATACAATTAAAGAACTTAATTCCAAAGGGAAAATATAAAAAAAAGGGGTTTCTTCGAAAGTCCCAACATCATGTTAAATGCTCTGCAGAACTGATACATTTGTGTCTCCGCTCTAAAAAAATAAAACAATGCCTGCTAGTTGCTTTTATTTGACAGAAAACGAAGTGTTGCATTAAGTCTTAGACAGAAAATAAGATGCAGCCCTTTTCTCAAATTTTGAAGGCTAGATGCCTTAATGAGAACGATTTGCTAATTAAGACTTATTTTTCACAGTGGAAATTGTAGGTGCCAAATTAATATGGCGTGTCAGTGTAACAATTTTTACTTTTAGAAAGGTAAAACTAAGGTGGCTTGATGTTGCGAAGTAACTGACAAGAGGGTAACAGTTAAGTAATAAAAATTTATTTTCATGTATTTGGTCCTATCATGAATTGTTCTTGCTGGTCCTGTATGTTAGAAGAGAAACAGTAAAGTTATATTTGACAGCAGATTTCCATTGCCTGGTGATCTACTGTCAAAAGGAGGGTAAGGATTTTAAACCTGACAAATTAAACAGGCCCAAATATTGGGTTTTGGGCTGCAGGTTTACAGTGCATAAAGTACATGACATGGTGTTGTGTGTCACCGCTTATTCACACATGCTATTGTTTTGTCTATGCTTTTTGTGCTTGATACACAGCAAGTATATCTGATGGCTTGACGTTTTGTGCGTTTTTATTATTTTTTATTTGTTTTTTGCATGTTTGTTGCTGCTTTTGATACTATTACAAGCTCCCCTGTGTTGTGAGGGGATGGTCATGACGATGCCCATCGCTACGCAACAGTTGGTTGAACTTGTTCTGGTTACTAAATTCCACAGATAATGATATTTCATGCTGTGAACATAAAAGACAAAACTTCACCAGTGAATGTCTATTTGGCTATAATGGTATTGAAGGAAAATAAAAAGAGATATACAGGATCAAAGTGTGTCACCTGCAGTTAGTCACGTTACTGCCCCTTCCCTTAAAGGAACAGGCAGCCCTACATTTATGTATCCTTGATTGGACCTATGGATGAAATTATAGATCTGTGACTCAAGGTGGCCTAATTTCTATATTACATTAGTTAATGATGTTGTGTTTCCTAAGTAGCATATGGCTTTCGTTCCTTAAAAGAAAACCAGGTTTTCATTTTTTCCTGAAGAAGGAACTGAAACATGAGCTAGGAGTACCGTATATGTTGTAGTCGCCAACGGTAGAGTTAAAATTTGTGTAACTTTGGCCTTTGTGTATCACCCGTACTCTCGGTGTTGTGTCACATGCCTGACTATCACCCAAATAATTTTTTTTTGTTCTTCCTATAGATTTTTTCTTTTGTTACTTCCCCTGACCAATGTCGCATCATGCTTAGTTATTGAGATTTTAGCTATGTCCTAGTCCCATTTCTCTTTTTCGAATTCCTTTCACCAGTCAGCCCTTTTATTATTATTGATGTATTGTTCAGGTTCACATTTCCAGACTGCAGTGATATACCAGGGACCCCCATGTTATGTATAATTCCCTTTGGTATGACCAGACTGGTTTTCAAGAATTTGCCTTAGGCCTGCTTCAAAGTTTTCCAGCCTGACTGTCAGGGTAGCGATAGACTGGTTAACTGACTCAATATTATAGTAAGACAAGTTTTCCATCTCAATAGGAGATATCTTATGTTTACCTTTTTGAACATGACGAATTTTCAATGTCTATTTTAATTTGGTTTTCGGTTCCCTTCTGTTCCTGCTACTTTAATTTTTTGTGGGATCAGATGTGTCCTAATCATGCAAATATCAGGACCCTCTAGTTCTTGTCTTTTTGTTTGCACATTTGACTATTAGCCTGTGTATTGCATAGTGCACCTGATGCACAGTTTTTAAAGGAAGGTTTCTACATGTCCCTGATAATCGGTATCATGTGATTTCTCTATTGAGATGTTCTAAGGTAAGGAGGAACACCTAGACTTAATCATTGAGGCAAATATGTGTTTACCCCATTAGACAATGCCACTGTGTGAGGAAATCCATTCAGATAGAATTCTCATGTAGCTATAGATGGCAGAGAATAATGGAGAGAACTGAATTAAAGATGCTACCGACCCTGTTGTGCCCTTCTGCCTTTGTCTTTGTATTTTATGCCCATGGTGTATGGCTACTCCTTTGAAGATTGCAGACCACCTGCTTGCAGTCCCCTTGTTAAAAACCATGAACTGTTTTTGTACTAAATTGAAGGAAACTAACAGCTGTGGCACACTTCCTACGTCACTAGATTCTGCAGGTATCAAGTCATAATAACCTGCAGGACATTGATTTAAGCCTAATTCCCATCAGTGACAGCTACAGATGAAAGACGGACGTCTTGGCCCTACAGTCTCAGCACCCAGGAAGTAGCAAAGCTGGACAGCGATCGCCAGCGCATGGTATCGTACTTGCTCCATCAGACGGCGTTGGACATCACAAAACCAATGTTTCAGTGTAAAAGAGCTAAAGAGAAGGATTCCTGTTGTTGATGGCAGAGCTGTTTTGAGGTTTCATTTCTCTACCTGTCATGTGCTGGTAACCTCTGACAGTGTGCAATCCCTTGAGCCCCTTGGCCTGAGTTTTGGCCACACACCCCCTTTTCTTTGCTCCAACGGAAGAAGGGCAGTGCACCGGAGATTTCAAGTTTGGAAAAAGGCACTATATTTTGGTGCCCATGAAAGAGCAGCTTGAGCGTCCTCTGACACTAAATAATGAGTGTTGGAGTCTGAAAGTGCTGCTGAGCTTGAGCTATTTCCCAATTAATGGTGCTTGGGTCTGCACGAGATGATTTGTGCCCTTGATCAATGAAGAGCACATTGTTTGTAGTATCTGCCACAGAGGAGAGACACTGGTGCATTGCTTTAAGACATTGAGACTTTCGAGGAAGCTGTGGGTGTTTGCCAGGAGGGCACTCCAACTAAGCAGTACTTTTCTCACGAAGAGGCCTGAATTGAGAGGCCCATGCGAAAGAAAACAACAAAAGAGAATTTGATGGACAATAGAAGCCTGCCAGAGAGGCTTTTTGAACGGACTCTGGGCATAGTTGGTTTCACAAGAGGTTTCCGTGTGATTGTATAGACTAGGTGTTAGGAGACTGATTGTTTTGCTGGCATTGTTTTAAAGTACTATTCTGTTTAGTAAAAGCAGAATAAAGTCCATTTTCTGTGGAAAGAGTACCCCCTTTTCACCTTAGAGCATTGATGAGAGTCACCACTGTTCCACCTGAACATACAAAAATTACTGAAATGCAGAGGAGCCCTAAAAATGTTACTAGATAAATTTAGGATTTGCTTTTTGGTTAGGGTTGTGAAAAATTATTATTTCATTTGTAAATAGTGGTCACTACTTTCTCCCGTTGTCTATATGTTCTTAATAACGTGTTTTCTAGTGTCTTTTAAACATGACGTTGTCATTTATGGGTGGGATTGTTTTTCTCTACTCAATTGACTTCTGCACCCACTTCCCAACCTATGTCTTTTCCTACTATTGTTTCTTTGCACACTTTTCACCCTTTTCCTGAACATGAGCAGGTTAGAAGATCAGAATTTGTAAGCAATTCTTTTGTACAGCTTCTGCATCAACACTAGTTTGTAGTGAACATCACTAATTGTTGGGTGTGTGATCTTATGCCACCTACTGCAGATAGAGGTATTCCTTATTTTGTCCTGCCATATGTGGCCTTTTGTGCTACTTCATGTTCGAGGAGACCTGTCCAGAGAGAGTTACCAAGTACTAGAATTTTGCTCCAGCAACATCTCCATGGCCTTATAAACATAGACCTGGACTCAGATTAGCATGAGAATAGGTTTATTGCCTATGTAAGGGCAAAAGGAGGGTTTGTGGTTCTAAAAATTCTGGACCCATGTAATTTACTTTGCCACAGCAGTACGATTTTAGTATCAAAAGACCGATAATGACTAGTACACTAAGCATGAGCATTTTCGCTCAATTCCAGCAGCGTTTTCACCTCGAAATCGCCATTTTCGTCCTGCACTCGTGGCTCCCATTTTATACACGGCAGCCATTTTAAAAGTTGCCCTCACATAGGCTTATAATACAGTCAGATTTGATTCCAAGGACACGTACACCTTGATTGACTTTTCTCTGACCTGGGCAAGCTGGAACCATTGCCTCAGGCCAAACCTGTTTGGTCAGTCCCTCTCCCAGTGGCCGAATCAGATAGCATCAAGGCACACCAGGCCATAAAACCCTTATTATCGCTCACACACCCTGCCTAACTTGCTCACACCTGCACCTGCTCTTTTCTTCTTCTTACTTTACGAGGGGGAGGTGCCCGTTTTTATTAGGGATTCACACTTATCTGATGTAAAATACTAGGCCTTGCCGGGTAATTTATTATGGCAACCAAAATGTCAAGAATGTTTGCCTGAAGCTTAAAAAACTGTATATAAGGAAACCTGACTTTGCATTGAAACACAGTCTCCTGAGAACATACAAATCGTGCTGTTGTACTTCTAGGACACTTGTCAATTGGTTGCAGCCAATAAATTCGATCTTTGACTTCACCTAGAAGACTCTGAGTTTCTGTAGTCTGAATCAGGAAAGTACCCGAGGTCTTTGGGTGTACCCTGGCACCGCTGGGTTACCGGATCAGTACCGGTTCTGAAAAACCCAGTACCTCAGTTGGCGCCCAAACGTGGGGCGATACCAGCGGTACCGGTCCAAGCCTGAGGTCCGTGGGGAGCTTCGTGTGAAAATTCTGGAGGAAGGCCGCCAGTTCATCGACCCCTGCATGTCGACGTGGTCCGAAAGTCTTTGTTGCGAGGTTCCCCGCTTCCCGACGGCTATGAAGGACTGCTGCCTTGGCTATCGCCCTGATTTGGACCCTTGATTTTTGGTAGAGCGAAACGATAAGACGAGTCTTCTGGTGACGTCATTGATATTTTCAGTTAAGTATAAGTGGAGCGTCTCCCAGTCCTTAGTTGGACACTTGGTTTGGTCCTTAGTTGGACACTTGGTTTGGTCCTTAGTTGGACACTTGGTTTGGTCCTTAGTTGGACATTTGGTTTGGTATCCCTTTGGGATCACTTTGATTTGGAACTTGCAAGTACCAAAGCCGAAGGACTCGTGTATTCACGAGACTATCGTAAACGATAATCCTTTGAAGTTTGAAGCTAGACTAGTGAGCGAAGATGCCTGGTCTTAGCAGACTTGGAAATTTGTTTTGTCTTGGTTGTAAAAGGGACTCCCGGTTGGAGGACTCATGTCCGGTTCCTCCGATTGGAACTCCAACCTATGAACTATATGTGAAGCACGGAGTGGGCCCCATCACGTTTAATAAAGTATGGGTCCGCTATTCTTGGAAATAATTGAGAAAAGTTTTCTTTTTTTTCTTGTAAATATGACTTACAACTAGGATCTGCAAACGGTTCTGTAAGTAAATTGCGACGGCGCTATTTATGAAAAATGGCTAAAGCGCGCTGTATTATGTGTACTGAGTGTTTTCTGTTTATATCTGAAATGAGCTCAATGTGTGTTTGTGGGTCTTCTTGATGTTTAGAGTTTGTTAAGTAAAATGTTGGTTAATTAATATTAAGTAGAAACTTAGAAAAAATCCAGAAATGAACCATGTGATGTGCTAACATAGCTATATGTTGCTCTTTAATTTATAGAATGAGCAATTGTGCACATATACAAAACTGCCGTTAAATGCTTAGTAAATTAGAAAACACATTCAATAGATATAAATAAGGCCCCCCCCCCAAAAAAAAGAAATTATCTATTTTCAATTCAGCCAGCACTTTCCCAGTTAAACATGGGTGGAATTTTGCATAACCTTCCTTTTAAATGAAAGTGGCGCAAAAATGTGACGCATTTCAAGTTAGGCTTATGCGCTTAGGCTTGTGAGTTAATGTATCCCAAATAATAGGCAAGGGATGCAGCTTGCTTTTATATGTGGAATTATCACAAAAAAAAGAATAATTGGGTTTTTATTTTTTTTTAAATAAAATTATTAATTATGGAAAAATTATTTAAAAAAATAAGTGCCTTTCAAAATCGTTTTTTAATATTTATAAATCTTAATACCTATACTATGACCTCCTAACATTAAAATTTAATTCAAGTTATGTTGCACCACTAAAATGACATTTGTATGTGCAATTTTCCCTTGGCGCAGGAGCAAACAAGCTCATTTCTATAAAGTATAAGTTAATATTTTCAATGGCTGACTCATGGATTGTGTAATAGACATTCTGGTAATGCATATTATGCAAGAAAATTGTAGGATATTGATTTTTTAATGCCTAAAATATCAAAGTCGATTTTGGGCAAAAGCACTGTTTAAACTGCATTTTCTTTCATTCAGAGTACTTTTTAAAGTGTCTCAGGCTTCAGTAAATGCATACATTTAGGTTTGATATATATTTGCAGGTTGTGCCTTCTTATGATTCAATGAGTCAATGTGCCAGTACAAAGGCTTGTTTTAATATCAAGGCTGAAGGTTCTAACTTCAGGTGGGCCTACTGAGACGTTCATTCATTCGAGGTTGATGAAATATGTACCATTGCATGGGATTGCAACAAGCATTTATTCTAACAACTGGTATGTGTGTTATTAAGGTTTGTGAATTATTCACAGTAAATGTAGTTTAATAATCTGGAAATAGAGATAGTTTTTTTTTAGCGCCTAAAGAGGAAAAAATATATTTTTTAAATAGAGTGAATTATTGCAGGTTAGAAGGAAAATAGAAAGGCCTACTGTCTTTGACAGATTCAGAGTGGCAGAAGCTAGGAGAGCTACAGAGGCTGGCTCAAGTCATGCTGCTGAGATGCTATCTTTAGTTTTCCCATAGACAATGGAGGAGGCTGTCGTGTTGACACTTGTGACCTTTTAAATTAGGGCCTTGTCTCTGTAAAATGCAGAATGACCCTACGGGCCTCTAAAAGTGGGATTTCTGGTTTCTCCAGAAGAACATCAATACAATTAAAGAACTTAATTCCAAAGGGAAAATATAAAAAAAAGGGGTTTCTTCGAAAGTCCCAACATCATGTTAAATGCTCTGCAGAACTGATACATTTGTGTCTCCGCTCTAAAAAAATAAAACGATGCCTGCTAGTTGCTTTTATTTGACAGAAAACGAAGTGTTGCATTAAGTCTTAGACAGAAAATAAGATGCAGCCCTTTTCTCAAATTTTGAAGGCTAGATGCCTTAATGAGAACGATTTGCTAATTAAGACTTATTTTTCACAGTGGAAATTGTAGGTGCCAAATTAATATGGCGTGTCAGTGTAACAATTTTTACTTTTAGAAAGGTAAAACTAAGGTGGCTTGATGTTGCGAAGTAACTGACAAGAGGGTAACAGTTAAGTAATGGAAATTTATTTTCATGTATTTGGTCCTATCATGAATTGTTCTTGCTGGTCCTGTATGTTAGAAGAGAAACAGTAAAGTTATATTTGACAGCAGATTTCCATTGCCTGGTGATCTACTGTCAAAAGGAGGGTAAGGATTTTAAACCTGACAAATTAAACAGGCCCAAATAATGGGTTTTGGGCTGCAGGTTTACAGTGCATAAAGTACATGACATGGTGTTGTGTGTCACCGCTTATTCACACATGCTATTGTTTTGTCTATGCTTTTTGTGCTTGATACACAGCAAGTATATCTGATGGCTTGACGTTTTGTGCATTTTTATTATTTTTTATTTGTTTTTTGCATGTTTGTTGCTGCTTTTGATACTATTACAAGCTCCCCTGTGTTGTGAGGGGATGGTCATGACGATGCCCATCGCTACGCAACAGTTGGTTGAACTTGTTCTGGTTACTAAATTCCACAGATAATGATATTTCATGCTGTGAACATAAAAGACAACACTTCACCAGTGAATGTCTATTTGGCTATAATGGTATTGAAGGAAAATAAAAAGAGATATACAGGATCAAAGTGTGTCACCTGCAGTTAGTCACGTTACTGCCCCTTCCCTTAAAGGAACAGGCAGCCCTACATTTATGTATCCTTGATTGGACCTAAGGATGAAATTATAGATCTGTGACTCAAGGTGGCCTAATTTCTATATTACATTAGTTAATGATGTTGTGTCTCCTAAGTAGCATATGGCTTTCGTTCCTTAAAAGAAAACCAGGTTTTCATTTTTTCCTGAAGAAGGAACTGAAACATTAGCTAGGAGTACCGTATATGTTGTAGTCGCCAACGGTAGAGTTAAAATTTGTGTAACTTTGGCCTTTGTGTATCACCCGTACTCTCGGTGTTGTGTCACATGCCTGACTATCACCCAAATCATTTTTTTTTGTTCTTCCTATAGATTTTTTCTTTTGTTACTTCCCCTGACCAATGTCGCATCATGCTTAGTTATTGAGATTTTAGCTATGTCCTAGTCCCATTTCTCTTTTTCGAATTCCTTTCACCAGTCAGCCCTTTTATTATTATTGATGTATTGTTCAGGTTCACATTTCCAGACTGCAGTGATATACCAGGGACCCCCATGTTATGTATAATTCCCTTTGGTATGACCAGACTGGTTTTCAAGAATTTGCCTTAGGCCTGCTTCAATGTTTTCCAGCCTGACTGTCAGGGTAGCGATAGACTGGTTAACTGACTCAATATTATAGTAAGACAAGTTTTCCATCTCAATAGGAGATATCTTATGTTTACCTTTTTGAACATGACGAATTTTCAATGTCTATTTTAATTTGGTTTTCGGTTCCCTTCTGTTCCTGCTACTTTAATTTTTTGTGGGATCAGATGTGTCCTAATCATGCAAATATCAGGACCCTCTAGTTCTTGTCTTTTTGTTTGCACATTTGACTATTAGCCTGTGTATTGCATAGTGCACCTGATGCACAGTTTTTAAAGGAAGGTTTCTACATGTCCCTGATAATCGGTATCATGTGATTTCTCTATTGAGATGTTCTAAGGTAAGGAGGAACACCTAGACTTAATCATTGAGGCAAATATGTGTTTACCCCATTAGACAATGCCACTGTGTGAGGAAATCCATTCAGATAGAATTCTCATGTAGCTATAGATGGCAGAGAATAATGGAGAGAACTGAATTAAAGATGCTACAGACCCTGTTTTGCCCTTCTGCCTTTGTCTTTGTATTTTATGCCCATGGTGTATGGCTACTCCTTTGAAGATTGCAGACCACCTGCTTGCAGTCCCCTTGTTAAAAACCATGAACTGTTTTTGTACTAAATTGAAGGAAACTAACAGCTGTGGCACACTTCCTACGTCACTAGATTCTGCAGGTATCAAGTCATAATAACCTGCAGGACATTGATTTAAGCCTAATTCCCATCAGTGACAGCTACAGATGAAAGACGGACTTCTTGGCCCTACAGTCTCAGCACCCAGGAAGTAGCAAAGCTGGACAGCGATCGCCAGCGCATGGTATCGTACTTGCTCCATCAGACGGCGTTGGACATCACAAAACCAATGTTTCAGTGTAAAAGAGCTAAAGAGAAGGATTCCTGTTGTTGATGGCAGAGCTGTTTTGAGGTTTCATTTCTCTACCTGTCATGTGCTGGTAACCTCTGACAGTGTGCAATCCCTTGAGCCCCTTGGCCTGAGTTTTGGCCACACACCCCCTTTTCTTTGCTCCAACGGAAGAAGGGCAGTGCACCGGAGATTTCAAGTTTGGAAAAAGGCACTATATTTTGGTGCCCATGAAAGAGCAGCTTGAGCGTCCTCTGACACTAAATAATGAGTGTTGGAGTCTGAAAGTGCTGCTGAGCTTGAGCTATTTCCCAATTAATGGTGCTTGGGTCTGCACGAGATGATTTGTGCCCTTGATCAATGAAGAGCACATTGTTTGTAGTATCTGCCACAGAGGAGAGACACTGGTGCATTGCTTTATGACATTGAGACTTTCGAGTGAGCTGTGGGTGTTTGCCAGGAGGGCACTCCAACTAAGCAGTACTTTTCTCACGAAGAGGCCTGAATTGAGAGGCCCATGTGAAAGAAAACAACAAAAGAGAATTTGATTGACAATAGAAGCCTGCCAGAGAGGCTTTTTGAACGGACTCTGGGCATAGTTGGTTTCACAAGAGGTTTCCGTGTGATTGTATAGACTAGGTGTTAGGAGACTGATTGTTTTGCTGGCATTGTTTTAAAGTACTATTCTGTTTAGTAAAAGCAGAATAAAGTCCATTTTCTGTGGAAAGAGTACCCCCTTTTCACCTTAGAGCATTGATGAGAGTCACCACTGTTCCACCTGAACATACAAAAATTACTGAAATGCAGAGGAGCCCTAAAAATGTTACTAGATAATTTTAGGATTTGCTTTTTGGTTAGGGTTGTGAACAATTATTATTTCATTTGTAAATAGTGGTCACTACTTTCTCCCGTTGTCTATATGTTCTTAATAACGTGTTTTCTAGTGTCTTTTAAACATGACGTTGTCATTTATGGGTGGGATTGTTTTTCTCTACTCAATTGACTTCTGCACCCACTTCCCAACCTATGTCTTTTCCTACTATTGTTTCTTTGCACTCTTTTCACCCTTTTCCTGAACATGAGCAGGTTAGAAGATCAGAATTTGTAAGCAATTCTTTTGTACAGCTTCTGCATCAACACTAGTTAGTAGTGAACATCACTAATTGTTGGGTGTGTGATCTTATGCCACCTACTGCAGATAGAGGTATTCCTTATTTTGTCCTGCCATATGTGGCCTTTTGTGCTACTTCATGTTCGAGGAGACCTGTCCAGAGAGAGTTACCAAGTACTAGAATTTTGCTCCAGCAACATCTCCATGGCCTTATAAACATAGACCTGGACTCAGATTAGCATGAGAATAGGTTTATTGCCTATGTAAGGGCAAAAGGAGGGTTTGTGGTTCTAAAAATTCTGGACCCATGTAATTTACTTTGCCACAGCAGTACGATTTTAGTATCAAAAGACCGATAATGACTAGTACACTAAGCATGAGCATTTTCGCTCAATTCCAGCAGCGTTTTCACCTCGAAATCGCCATTTTCGTCCTGCACTCGTGGCTCCCATTTTATACACGGCAGCCATTTTAAAAGTTGCCCTCACATAGGCTTATAATACAGTCCGATTTGATTCCAAGGACACGTACACCTTGATTGACTTTTCTCTGACCTGGGCAAGCTGGAACCATTGCCTCAGGCCAAACCTGTTTGGTCAGTCCCTCTCCCAGTGGCCGAATCAGATAGCATCAATGCACACCAGGCCATAAAACCCTTATTATCGCTCACACACCCTGCCTAACTTGCTCACACCTGCACCTGCTCTTTTCTTCTTCTTACTTTACGAGGGGGAGGTGCCCGTTTTTATTAGGGGTCCACACTTATCTGATGTAAAATACTAGGCCTTGCCGGGTAATTTATTATGGGTTGGATGACATGAAATATGAGGTTTCATCATGACACTGTTTTTTCCTTTGTAGTGAAAAACATGTGAATGACCAACCAAAATGTCAAGAATGTTTGCCTGAAGCTTAAAAACCTGTATATAAGGAAACCTGACTTTGCATTGAAACACAGTCTCCTGAGAACATACAAATCGTGCTGTTGTACTTCTAGGACACTTGTCAATTGGTTGCAGCCAATAAATTCGATCTTTGACTTCACCTAGAAGACTCTGAGTTTCTGTAGTCTGAATCAGGAAAGTACCCGAGGTCTTTGGGTGTACCCTGGCACCGCTGGGTTACCGGATCAGTACCGGTTCTGAAAAACCCAGTACCTCATCACCTCGAAAAAACGACTAAGTCCGAAGGTAAAAATCTCCACCGAGGATTCCCACATTGCGTATCTGGAGAAGGGCTCCAGGAGGTCGGATTGGACAGGCAGGTTTGTCCCGCTGAAGAAAATCTTCGAAAAAGAGACTAAGGGGGTCATTATGACCCTGGCGGTATTTGACCGCCAGGGCCAAAACGACGGGAGCACTGCCAACAGGCTGGCGGTGCCTCCCGGCGTATTTTGACCACGGCGGTAGCGCCGCGGTCGCACCGCCGGGGCCGGCGGTATACCGCCATTTTAGCCCAGGCGGTGATAATCCACCAGGGCAGCGCTGCAAGCAGCGCTACCCTGGGGATTATGACTCCCCTACCGCCAGCCTGTTTCTGGCGGTTTGCACCGCCAGGAAGAGGCTGGCGGTAAGGGGACTCAGGGGGCCCCTGGGGGCCCCTGCACTGCCCATGCACTTGGCATGGGCAGTGCAGGGGCCCCCAGGCAGAGCCCCGTCGCGCATTTCACTGCCCGAATTTCGGGCAGTGAAATGCGCAAAGGGTGCTACTGCACCCGCTGCACATCAGCATTGCCGCCGGCTCAATTATGAGCCGGCGGCAATGTTGATGTGACTTTTCCGCTGGCCCAGTGGAAATGTCAAAATAGGGAGCCAGCCATACCGCCAGCAATGGCGGTCTTCTGGCGCCCGCAACCTCGGCGGTCTGCATGGTGTGAAGGTAAACTTTTAACCGAGGCCTCCCATGGCCTGTAGCCGAGCAGGGCTCCATCGCAGTCGGCCTTAAACTTTGACTTTGCCCCGGTCGAGGTGCAACCAGATGACCTGATTAGCGCTTTTTGTTTCTAGGCGCTAAAAAACAATAAATCTTTAAAAATTCATATCTCCGGTTCCCCTTATCCAATATTATTTGTTTTTGTATCATTTTAAAGATAAAAATATAATCCATTTTTATAAATTGCTTTTGGATTTTTAAACTGTTTCCTGTGTTTTATTTAATTACTGTTTTGTGATATTTGAAAGCTTTACACTCTGTCTCCTAAGTTAAGCCTTAACGCTCGTTGCCAAGCTACCAAGGGTTGAGCTGGGTTTAATTTATTGAGACCTAACTGGACCTAATTGGAGGTTAGTGGCCTATTGCTAAGTGTAGGTACCTACCTGCCCTTACCAATAACCCATTTTCCAACAACATACTAACCTAAACACATACTATCTTATCCTAAACAATTATATATTTTTGTTTTTATATACTTTTTGTATTTTTTTATATATATTTTTTGTTTATGTTTTTATTTTTTAATACACAAAAACCCCAACATCATCCACCACTCACCCACCCACAAAAAAAAACATGTAAAAATATCAAACCCTCCACCCCCAACCCACTTATACTAACTAAACTAACACCCTATTCTAACCTAACATTAAGCCCCCTGAACCCACTAAATATAAGAACCAGGAAAGAGGAGGGAGGGGAGGCAATCATGGCTGGGGGTCTCAAAGTCACACGTTTGCCCTCCGCAGGATCTTTTTTATCCCACGCACTCTCCTGTTAATCTGGGACACCTCCTGCTGCAGCCTGTCCATTCTGCGCAACATCCGTTGCATGTCAAGTTGCATGTTTCTAAAATCAGCATTGTCAGTGACTGCTGCAGGGGTAGTCTGTGTGCCAGTTGTGGAGGGTTGTGCTGTTGCCGGTGCCATGCTTGGAGGGGGAGGTGCAGGGGCTGCTGTCAGTGGTCCAGGAGCGGAGGATGTAGAGGGATCTGCAGTGGTGGCTGTCATTCTTGCTGCCACTTGGGATGGAGTGGTGCTGCTGGTGGTGGCGGCTGTTGTGGACAGGGATGGGCCCCCTGGGGCAAATGCCCTCCAGACCCCTGTGGCTCTCTCATGACGATAACGCCGTGCCATGTGGCGGATCCCAGACTCAACATCCAGAATGTGGCGGTAACGCATCGCCCTCCTCTGGAATTCACGGATCTGATTGGCATCCATATTGGCTGCTGTTAAAAAAAGATGAAGCCAAACATTAGTTACATCATTGTGTGATACAGCTACTGATGATATTCAAAAAAGTCCTCAGAATTAGTTTAAACAGGCCAAGTCACAGTACAGATCACAGAGTGTCCCTCAGGAAGCACATGCCAACGCAGCCTACACATGTCCTATCTAACAGCACAGCAATGCTCAAAAAGATGTCTACCTACTTAAATGATCTAAGCATCATTGTTCTGCCATTAGTCACACAACAAATGCTGCAAGACCTCCACATGTGACAGGCCAACTAATGACTATCTTCTGGATGACAATCAAGGGCCACAAGATCTGGGATTTGTAAATGGAATTGCCAGGATGGTATGCAGTTGCTAATCATGGGGGAGTATCCTAGGTTGGAAAAGTGAATTGCTACATAACATGTCTGTGTACTACACTTGGATTCTCACACCTAGGTACACATATTTCATAACACTAAGCCTGTGCCTCGGGGGGATGAACATGCAACACATACTTTCAAACATCAAGGACAGCCAGGAAGCTTTGGACAGCTTTCCATGGGTTTAGTCAGTCCACCACAGGTAAGGAGGGGGTCCAACTAGGATAGACACAAACATTGTACAATCACATCCACATTTGTGTTCCTAATTGCGGACAATTGTCAACATCATTTGATATCATCAATACCTGTCCTACAACAAGCACATAGATGCAAGCACTCATCTGGGCTTGAGCTGCATGCACACCTATGACATTCTACTCAAATGCCACATAAACGTAGCACAACATGTGGAGCTTGATGCTGTTAGGAAGTCAAACATACAGTCCTACATGTTCATTAGTTAACAGGGAGGCTCAATTCTGTGGGTAATACTTCAGTATCTCTGCTCTGGGTGATCCAGGGTATGACTTACTGACTAAATCATGAAAATGGCTACCTCCACATTTTTCAGTACAAGAAAAGTAACAACAAATGTCACCCTATTCACATGGCAATTCCTACAGCGCTGCACTACAATCCCATGATGACTCTACGCCACTGATTGTCCAACTCAAATATGGAAGAAAAAAAGTAAAACTCCAGTCAACTCACATATCAGATCATGTTCCAGCAAATCATACCATGCTATGTGTCCAACACACAGGAGTCAATCACACAACAGCTGCAAACACAACACAGAACTGAAATATCAACACTTACTGGATATGACTGGGTCCGCAAATCGAGCCACTTCTCCAATTGTGTAGGGGGCAGTTCCACCTGTAACACATGGAAGGGTGAAATGTGCTCAATGTCTGTGCACTGGATGGCACTGTGAAGAAAAAATTACTGTGTGTGACAGTATATCTGATAGTCCAACCCCTAAGGCATGATGACACTCCAACAGACATACCACTGCAAACATGTATTGACCCTGTCACTCCAGTGAGTGATACACACATATGCACACATGCAGTGGCCTTAACAATCATGTGGTGACAAACATGATTCCTCTATTGTTTGCAGATTCATGTATAGAGTGTACTCCATTTATTCATCTGTTGTTAGGAGAGACATGCAAACCCACATTCCTGGAGCACTGCAATACCAGTCACTCAGGTATTGTGTCTTGTGCATCGAGGGACAATCAGTTACTGTGTGATGCTCATGTGGGTTGAGTTCAGCTCATGATTTATTATGATTTCTATGGTCCATTACTTGTGGGCCTGTGTTGTCTGTAGGCTACATATGCTACATTGACAGTGTACCCTGAGCCAGATATGCCCCCAATGACACCATAATGGCAGGGATCCTGTGTGTTACTTGATGACAATCTGACGCTAAACATGGATTGGCAATTCATCTAAATTAATACAACAAAGAAATATATGCTGACATTGTCTATTTTGTTCATCCGTGACAGAATGCATGGGCACAGGTGTAGACATTGCACCTGAAATGTGTCACTCATTGCCCTGTGTACCCATATCGGGTATAGTAATTCACAGTTAGCCACATTCATCATCTTACATTAGCCAAGTTGGGTGATCTGCAGGTAAACAACAAACTGACACTGTTCCATTATTGAAACATGGTTAAGCAAATGTCCTACTGTGGCAATCTTAATGATGTAGATTTGTATTTGTTTGTACCTTGGGAATGGCAGCAGTCACAGGAATGCTGGTCCTCTGATCTTAGCATACACCAATGTCCGTGATGGTCTTCATACTCGGAAGTTAGCTATTGTACATATGCTGCACTAGATCAGCAGGGGTGTACCAAATATAAAGTAGCAAAGAATTTGGGCACTTTATATGTATGATGGAATTGGTGGGGTCCCTTGTACAACATCATGCCAGTAATAAATTGTGACCATGCAATCACCAACTTCAGCTATCCTATGATGACCCAATAACTTATGAGAATTGCATGGCTATAAAGTGACACAGATGGCAAATGCATCAGCTCTGTTCCAGCTATTGTGTCCAAGGCAAATTAAAACACACAGGGACAGAGATATTTTGTATTCCTCAATTTGTAGCATTTGCTTTATGTTTTCCACTACAGCAATGGAAAGTAGCACCAAGCATGTAGATAGGAACCCTTGTGCATTACTTTGGCATCCATTTCTAATTTAATTGTGGTACAAAGCAAGTCAAAGTATCAACCTAAGATATTACCAGAGGTTAGGAAGAACTTTGTACGTATGGCCAGGAATACAGTTCAGACATGTATTCCAAATAATTGGGGACCACATTAATTCCTTGCTTTAGCTTGTGAAATATATCTCTTTCTTGGTACACTCACAGACCATGAATAAAACATACGTTGGAGCCGCATTCCCATCATCTATTGACGTCAAAGCAGAACTAATTTACAAGATCTAGTTGTGTTTTGTAAGTTTATGCAGCTGTTGCGTCAACAAATGATGGTAATGTGTAGCAAATATTGTATAAATCAGGGCCACTGTATATTTATCTTGCATTCTACATGTCCAAAAACATTGCATGCAGCATATCAACAAATCTGATACTGTCACTACAGAACATTTATGTGTGCACATTAGTCTGAATTGTACTCACCAACAGAGCCATCAATCACCACACCCAGGTGGTCCAGCAGGTCTTGCTCTCTGGCAACAAGGTCAGCCCAGCTACCTTGAGTTGGTGGTCATTGCGCGGTGTGTTGAAAATTCACCTCAGATGGTACAGCAACTTGGAGCACCTGAGCCTCCTCGCCTCTGTGTGATAGCCCTGTATCACACTTCCACCAGCCTCAATCTTCAGGGAGAAGAAGTGGCACACCAACCAAATGAATCCCCACCTCCTCCTCACCCATTCTCCCCAGACGTGTCCTACCCAACGTGACCAAAACAATATTTATAGGAAAGGTTACAGAGGAAAATACAGGGAAAGGAGGGAGGAAAATGAAAGTTGAGTAACCCACAAACAGCCAAACAATCCCCAAACTAACAATACCCACTACACACTCCCAACAGTACAAAGACAAAATTAGACACCAAATATGACAAAAACACACTTACAATGAACAACTGAGACAATTACTAAAACAACAGATGACAAACAGAATGGCACACAGGAGACAAAAGCACAATTTGGACAGACAAAACTCTCAGCACAGCCACACAGTCTAGAACAATCACAGACTGAAAAGTGAAAGTGAAAGTACACCCACTGTACCATTTCTGTAAACAGGATATCCTATTACATCACTTCCTGTCTCAAATGCAGTGCGTTTTGCTCATGTGCGTCACATTTTTTTGACACATATGCGTCTTTTTTGACATGTGTGCGTCAAAATATCTGTCTTTTTCTGTGTTTGTGTCATTTCTCTAATTTTATATGTACATGAAAGCTGTAACTGTACAGAGATAGGCTGTTTGCACTTCATTGTGTGTTCCAGTGTTTGGTCACATGTGGCAGACCACACTACTGCAGACCATAATACTCATGTTGTTGTACCGGATGAGCACTCTTCACTGACCAACAGCTACCCAAACAATTTGAATAAAAATTAGTATTAACCAGTTTGAGCAGGTTGTGCGTCAATAGAGGATAGCAAGGCTACGCTACTTAATACATTCACTCATGGCTTGTGTGTTGATGTCTGTGAATTGGCAATTTCAATTGTCGTTGGACCTCTGTGTGAATGTCACAAGACGTGCTTTCAATAATGTGTTTGTATGCATGTGTTGTAAATGTGGATAACCAGATGGTATTCAGTGTAGAAATGAGTCAAGATATGTGTTTGTCATACACGTAGCATCTAATGCTGTGTGAACTTCCCTGACTTTTGGGACAAAACATCTCCCATGACAAACTTTGCACAGGATAAATAGAGGACGGTTGATAATGGCAATGAGTAAGCCATCACATGTACAGGAATGTTGGATACCACATCCTGATCACTTGTTTGTACACTACCCATGAGTCAGGCATTTGAAAATGCTGTGTAGGTACAGTGTTTGTGACACAGAGTCCCAAAACCAATCCAAAAATGTCATGTCACTCCACAGTTTGAGTCATATATATGACCTATGTTTCTCGTGTGGCAGTGGAGGACCAGCAGACCAAGCTGCATGTGTTCACATAATTTCAGTGGTTAATTGCACAAAGTCCAGTTCAAGTGTGTGGCCGTGTGTACCCTGTGTCATTATTGGCCTCCATGTTGTCACAGTTACGTGCAGGTCTAGTCATGAGTCTGTGGAGCCATTCCCTGCATTAACAGAGTATCTTTCAAAGCAGAATTGACCGAAAGCCAAAGAGGAATTGACAACACACATGGGGATAGTCCAGCTATGGCACTGCAGACGTTTTATGAGGCTGACAACAGGGCAACCTTGGTGTGCTTCCAAACGTACTGGGTCAGTAAATAGAACCCGGCAGGTTTCATCCCAACATTTGTACACAGGGTGGCCTCTAAAATTCCCACTGCAACAGGAACATCTGTGCTGATTAATCTCACAGCTAGTCACCACGCAAGCACCAACATTGGGTTGCAGCCAATGTGAATCTGTGTGTGGATGTCAGGGCACAAACATGTTTTGTCCTTTCATGCACATTGACAAATGTTGTTTGTTGTGCTGGAGGCACCTGTGAGAAACTGGGGCTGATTGCAGAGGCCCCCTGACTTTTTGCCCCCATTTTCCACTTTATGCTGGTGTTTTCCTGACTCTGATGGTGCCCTGGGTACTGCTAACCAGTCCCAGGGCCTGTGCTCTGTGTAAAATGGATATGCAAATTAGGCTAATTATAATTGGCTAAGTTAACCTACCTATAAGTCCCTAGTATATGGTAGGGCATGTAGGTTTAGGGACCACAGCATAGGTGGTGCACACCTAGGTGCATTGCTGAGGTGCCCAGTGTCATTTTAAAAGCAAGCCTGCCTTGCTGGCTGCTTTTAAATTAAAGTTATATGCAAATTCGACTTTGGAATTAAAGGTACTTCCAAAGTCTTAAACTACCTTATTTTTACATATAAGTCACCCCTAAGGTGTGCCCTATGTGCCCCTAGGGCTGGGTGCCATGTAACTATAAGCAGGGACTTTATAAAAATAGATTTATAAGCCCTGGTGAGGTAAAAACAGCCAAATTCGTTTTTCCCTCATTGAAGTAAATGGCCTTCATAGGCTAGAATGGGCAGACTTTATTTTAAATTTTAAAGTCTCCTTAAATGTTACATACCAAGAATTTGGTATCAAATTGATTGTTATAATAAATCCCACAACTTCCAGTTGTTGGATTTAATATAACTAGTGCAGGTAAAAAGTTTAGACTTTACCTAAAAAGTTGCCAATTTCTGCTCTGCATTGTTTCTGCTGCTGTGCTCTGATTGGCCAGCCTGCAGCAGCTTCTGCCAGGCTACTTTAATGAGGTGTGAAGTGGCCTGACTTCACACAAAGGAATGTGCTTGGGGGAGAGAATCTCCCCTCAGCAGATGGGGAAGCAGGAAGGGGGAGGGCTGCCAAACTGGTCTTCAAAGGCAGAGAAGGACATCTGGAGCACCCAGCAACACCCCCACATCCTGCAACCCCAGACAGCTAGGTGCCCCCTTGATTAGATTAGGAGAGGGCAGGAGAGGGGTGTGTTTATGATTTTTAGCCACACCAGTGGGTGGGTTCAGCCAGATCTCTCCTCCAAAAATCAGATTCATCCATTTTGGATTTTTAGAGACTGTTGCCTTCTGGGATGGATTTTTGCCACACTTCCCAGGAAGTGGTCATCACAGGGGGACGACCCTGTCCCTGATTGGAGAACCAGGGCCCCCCTGCTTTTCACCCAGGAGCAAGGATAAAACTGGCAGACCTGCACCCACGCCTCAGATCCCCACCAAATTTCAAGAAGAAAGAACTACAAGAAGAAGAAGGACTGCCCTGCTGGACCCCTGGCCTGCACCTGGACCCTGCACTCAGAAAGACTGCACCAGCTGCACACTTGGGCTTCACCACAAGAAGGACTTTGCCTGGCTTCCACTGGTTCAAGGAGGGACTCCCTGTTTGCTACAGGTGAAAAATTGCTAACCAGAGTCCCCTGCACCAACTCCTGAAAAAGTGACCAGCTGACCACTGTCCAGTGGCCAAAAAGGAGTTTGCGCCAGGTGCACTCTGGGAGTTGAAGTCCGCACTTCCCAAGGACCATCACAGAACTTCTGGACCCTTGGGGTGAGCTGTGGACCCCAAAAGAACCTTAAAAGAACATCTGGGTGAAGCCCCAGAAGTTTGGAAAAGATTGGAGAAATTTTAGAAAAAAAGCTCCATAAAGTGACCGACTCGACGCGGAAATTCTAGCCGGCTTGCCTCAACCGCGACCCGGCCTGACTTCGTGGTTCGTCCCGGTCAAGAAAAACATCCGAAAAAAAGACTAAGTCCGAACGTAAAAAGTTGACCGGGACCTTCCAGCCATCGTATCCGAGAAGGGCTCCACGGACGTCGGATCAAGATCCAGGTTTACCCCGGTCGAAGGATTTTCGTCTCGAAAAAACGACTAAGTCCGAAGGTAAAAATCACCACCGAGGAAACCGACTTCGCGTATCCGGACAAGGGCTCCAGGAGGTCGGATCCAACTGGCAGGTTCGTCCCGGGGAAGAAAAACATCGAAAAAGAGACTAAGTCAGAAGGTAACTTTTTGACCGAGGCCTCCCGCGACTTGTAGCCGAGCAGGGCTCCATCGCGGTCGGCCTGAAAGTTTGACTTTGCCCCGGTCCTGGTGCAACCAGATGACCCGATTGGCGCTTTTCGTTTCTGAGCGCTAGAAAATAATAATACCTTAAAAATTCATATCTCCGGTTCCCCTGAACCGATTTTAATCGTTTTTGTGTCATTTTAAAGATAAAAATATAAGCTATTTTTATAAATTGGTTTTGGATTTTTAAACTGTTTCCTGTGTTTTATTTAATTACTGTTTTGTGATATTTGAATGCTTTACACTTTGTCTCCTAAGTTAAGCCTTGACGCTCGATGCTAAGCTACCAAGGGTAGAGCTGGGATTAATTTACTGAGACCTAACTGTACTTTTGTGGAGGTTTGTGGCTTGTTGCTAGGTGTAGGTACCTACCTGCCCTATCAATAACCCATTTTCCAACAGCACCATACCCAATCCACGCATACAGCCATAGTACACTGTCACTGTTTGTCACTCATGCATACATGAAACCCAAGCGATAGGCCCGGGATTAGGCTATTTGAATACATGTCCCAGTCCATGATATGATAAGTAAACTGATTATACTATACAATATACTTGTGGATTCATCATAGACCTACCAGACACAATACCCCATGAGGAAAGTGAGGGCATGGAAAGCAACTATGAGACAATGTAGCCACAGGGAACCTCTATGGTAACACAAAGACAGGAACTAATCAGGCTACCAGGATGCACTCTCCGCAGGAACTAACATGAACAAGGCAAATGCACAGTGAGCAGACTCTGACTGGGAAAAGCTGGAACAACACTGTGGAAAGTAAAAACTGAATTTGTGCTGTGGGCTGCAATGTTACACAATAACCCAAGGTTGTGTTACACAAGTGGTTTAAACGGCAATGCACAACAAGGATATACATAAAATGGCAGATTCTAAGCAGTTCCAGGCAGCAGCAATGGCAGTGCAGGTTCAAATGGCTGGTCTGCATGGAAGTGCTCACATGTATATGCAGCTCCAGTCTCTCACAAGTCCTGTAGGTGAGAATCAAGTTCAAAGGGCTAACAGTACCTTTCACATGGGAAGCAATGGACAAGTGATTATAGGTCCTACAGACTAGCAGGCAGTGCATTTCCGGACCTGAAGTTCATGCAGACAGATGAACTAGGACTATGGCATGCCATACTAAAGAGGGAAGGACACTGGAGTCAGAATGTGAGTCTGGGTGTGTGTAGATGAAGGATTATCAGGGTACAAATAGTCCAGTTACAGGCCCCCCTGGAGAAGGGGGGGAGAGACTAAATAACTGCCTGTGGCAGGACTTATAACCTGGGATGGCATGCACAGGGCATGTCTTGTGAGCAATGCTTGTCATACCTGGGGCACTCGTGCTATCCATTTGCAGCTTACATGGACTTCTTGTCAAACATGCTCCTTGCAGAGATAGCTGATATCACACTTACTGCTGTCAAGGGTCTGGTCATACATTCCTGTTACCAATGCAATAGCACATCCACTGCCTCATGTATGAAGCAGTTTTTTAACTTATGATTGATGGTTTCTTAGCTGTGTGCCATATGCTGTGATGAACCATGTTGCCAACATGGATGTGTGCCATAGCTGTGATACTCTGATATTGCCCTTCAAATGTGAAATGGACACGATATATGCCATTTACACTGTGTGTGAAGTTGGGTGTACATTCATACCCATCAAATGTGATATGGCTTTTTCAGTATCCTAATCTGTATTACTGCAATGCTCCATGAGGCTAAACTCTGATTGTGATTCCTAGGGATCATGTGATGCATACATAATTACCCAGATCATGATTTAGTAATTAAATGAGGTGTTTAATGACATATGGTAAGACAGTGTTGATGGTGACTAGAGTTAAAAGAAGTTTTGTACAATGTGTTGTCTCCAACGCAATCCTGCTGCAGTGTTTGGATGGTCCCGCTCATGTTGATGGACAATATCCTCCTCTTCAGGCATTTGTGGGTCTGGTTCATAGAGGGGAATGTTCCTCCTTACACATATGTTGTGCAGGACGGCACAGGTTAAAATGATCTTGCAGACCATTTCCGGTGAATATGAGAGGCTGCCTCCGGTGATGTCGAGGCACCTGAATCTTGACTTCCGGATGCCGAAAGTCCTCTCTACTATGGTGCGTGTCCTCTGATGTGCCTCGTTATAGGCACGCTCTGATGCTGTGCTTGGGTTGGCAAATGGGGTCATGATCCATGGCTGGATCCCATACCATTGATCAGCTGAAAGGGAAAATGAGTGAAAAATTTTTGATGGAGCTTACACCATGATTATCACTTTGCATGGCAGTTGTTATCTTGTGTTGTCTGTGACTCATCTGTGTTTGTGCTATTGTGTGGAATCCTAGGCTTCTAGGATGTACCATCAGCATTGGGTTGTTTCATTATCTAAACTGGTGTTTGGCTGATTGACCGGATATCAGTGGTATTTTTGTGCACTTGAAGTACATTGTGTACTCCCATGCATTATGTCATGTGAAAGAGATGTCCATGTGTCTTCACTGGGGGTGACTTGATAATTCTACACACAGAATCAATTCCACAGTGGTGGTAACACGGTTGCACTATATTGCCTGAACATCCCATCCAATTCAACATATGTAATAACATGTGAAAAACAACAGTGAGGCCCTTTGATTTGGCTAGGTGACAATGTAAAACACATCTCCATAAGTTGGTAGCACTCAAGTGTTAACAATTGACAATGCACAAATATCCCATGTGTGACAAGTTCTATGCAAACCTATTTTTGTGCCCTCACTGAGTTGGCTCATGTTCAAACGTGTACCTACACTACTGAACCTGGTACAGGTAAGGTGGCTAACTTACTGATGTGTTCTGAGCACAGTCCACTTCCTTATTGGTAGCGGGCAATGTCAGCCCAGGAGTGATGTGAGATGTTGGTACAGTCTCAATGATTCCATGTCCCATTCATTAGAGTCATCATCATCATGCTATGTGTCTCATGGTGTTCGACCTGCAGTGAAACACATTATACACCCCTTACACAGTACGTATTGCTTAGAAAGGTGTGTGATTGAGTGTTATTGATGTGATGTTGGAAGGTTCATCTTCCAAGTTGTACTGCCAGTTAAGGCCATGTAATTGTCTGTGTGGTTTTAAATTGGTCCCTTGTGTCTCTGGAGTGGCATCTATTGTTATTTGCCCATAGGTTTGTATCCCATTGGGTCAGGATATCAAGCATGACTAGCAGTATCACAACCTCAGTATCTTCCTGGCCACGTGTCAATGTAGTGTGTATGTGTTGTGTGTCCTACAGGGTTCCTGTGCTGAGTGTATATAACTAGGTTTCTGTACTTACCAACAAGTAGGCCATTTCCATATTGTCCATCCTGTAACTGTTGATTGATGGTGCAGTGGCGGAAGATGAATGAATTATGTACACTGCCAGGATACTTTGCCACGATGTTGGTGATCAATCCCCAGTGATCCACAATGGCCTGCACATTGATGAAGTGTGTGTGCTTCCTGTTGAGGTAAAGATGTTCGGTTGCAGCAGGTGGCACAATCCATACATGTGTGCAGTCAGTGGCACCAAGCACATGTGGGAAGCTGTTGATTTGGTAGAAGCCCTGTTTGGTCTCCTGCTGCTTCACCTTTGTGTTGGGAAAGCTGATGTGGCACGGTGTGAGGGAGATGATGGCATCCAGTACCTTGGGTAGGAAGGCAGAGAATGAGGGCTGTGAGATCTCGGCAACCAGGGCACCAGTGGTTTGAAATGAGCCACTTGCCAACATGTGGAGGACAGCTAGCAGCTTGGTCTCTTGTTGAATTGTGTGGGGTGTCTGCAACTGTGGGTCAATGTTTTGCAGCAGCTGTTGTATGGCTTGCCAATTTAGTCTGTACCTCTGGATGATATCATGTTCCCTGAGGCCCAGAAGGGTTGTCCTAGTCCTGAATATCCTCTCCTGCCTTCTGTGTTGCCTTTTGGGTCCCTGCTGGTGTGGTGGAAGCTGCTGGTGTTGGTCCTGTGCTCTGCGTCTTCGTGCATGCTGGATGAATAGCATCGCCATGCCTTCCTTTTTGAGTTCTGATGTTGCTTCTGTGTGTTTTCCTTAAGTACTGGTGTGTTTGCCCCATTTTACCTCCTGTCCTGACCCAGGCATCATTTTTTGATGTAAATCGGGCTGTGTGTCATTTTCCGACTCCACCTCCCAGCTGCGCGTCATTTTTGCGCGGTTGGATAAATATGGCGCACGGGTGTTTAAGTCATTTTTTGGACGGGAACGCCTACCTTGCATGTCATTAACGCAAGGCGGATTCACGCATCCAGAAAAATGACGCACACAGCGGAATTTTGGCGTGTGCGGGGTCAGGCGTCAAAGTATAAATATGGTGTTAGGTTTGCGCTGAATTTGCGTTTAAAAATGACGCAAATCTGGCACAAGCAGATTATAAATATACCCGGGGGAGGTGGCACATCTACTTTTATTAAAATACATTTTCCCCAGGGAGGTTGCAGTCCCCGGGGCTGTGGGGGGAACCACACAGGCCCGTGCATTTATTTAAGAACATTTGTCCCAGTGACGTGGTGGTCCCTGGAGCTGTTGGGGGGCCAGGCAGCCCCCCCCCCTACATTCATTTAGCAACTTTTGCCCCTGGGAGATGGCAGTACCAGAGGAGCAGGTGGGTTAAGTAGGCCTGCTCACATACATAATGTGCAGTGCTTCGAGGAGGTGGATATCCCTGGGATTTTCATAAGCCCTAGGAGGGGGACCTCATGCACCCCATTCCTATTTTTAACCCATAATGCCACCCGGGGGCCAAATAAATGAAGAGCATGGGAGACCAGACTTTTTTTTTTACATCTTGGGAAAATCAACCAATCCATCCTCATTTTATTCTGAGATTGTTTTTTTTTTTAAATGCTTTTTATCCCGGGGGTATACCCCTTTCCTTTTTTTAATCTTTTTTTTGGGACTAGGGAGTAGCTGAGTCCCAAAATGGTTGTCACACTTCTTTGTTGAAGTGTTGGCAGCCAAGCAGATTTCTGCACAAGAACAGTTGGATCCACAGGAAATCCCTGTCCCTAGATATCTATATTTCTTTTTCCTTTTATATCTCTAACACTACTGAACTGATTTACACCAAATCACAAAAAACTCTTTTTGGACTCTTTTTGGATCAAGAGCTACCTTTCTGCCATAATTGGTGCAATTCCGTCCAGCTGTTCGGGCTGCATTTGTATTTAAAATTCCAATGGGAAAATGCAGAGGGAAAAACGTGTTTTGGGACCCCTCTTTCTCTCAGTTCCCAGTTGGCGGATCACCCTAAAACTTACAAAACAGCAGCTGAACCAACTGTCGTATTACTTTTAAAAATGTCTTGAAGAATTGTCAAATGGCACCAAAATGATTTGAAAAAGAAAAGAAAAACTTGTTTCCTATGGAAACTAGGTCCTAACTAAAACTACCTACTGGCGACCGCAAGTAGGCAATATATGGACATATATATATATATATATATATATATATATACACAATACACACACACATATATATGTGCTCATTTTTAAGGCAGACAGCACTCCACGAGTGAATGAACGAAAAGTTTTATTACTTAAAACAGGAACGCGTTTCGAAGTTGCCGCCTTCGTCAACCTGCGGGCCGCCATTTTGGCCCTCTTTATATACCATGTGATCATGGAAATAACATGTACCAGTCAATTCACTGCAGAAGCACAATAAATGAAAATACAATAAATGAAAAAACAATGCATAAATAGAAAGGCAATACCTGTGACAATCACCGCCTAACCAAAACTTATTAAGTGAAAACATTGTTTTGAATTTGAAAAGATGTGTTGTTCTACACGTTTACTTTACATTCAATAACTCTGTCAGAGTCTCATGTTTAATCTAATAGACTAATATTGTGAACTTGTTACAATAGCAACAGGAAGGAAAAAATAATAAAATCCAATAATTACCAAATCATTTATGGGTTAACAAGAATATTTGGCCATGACTTTTTTTGCCCGAAAAGAAGAGAATAATTTTGCAATTATATACTTGAGATTCGTATAATGGCATAAATACTTCCTATTCTTTCTTCCTGAAATGTACACTAGAATGGATGTTGATATATATGTAAAATACAAATGTTTCTATATGCCAACCATCCTCAAAGAATCCATCTCCATCTCAATATACAGTACAGATACTCATGATTACACATGTTATAAAAATATTGTAAACAGGTGCCTCATTATTTAAAAAAAAACATTAATTCAAGTGTATATATAATTCCTCACTAGAATTGTGAGTTATAGTTATCTTAAGGCATGAGTTATAGTTAATTGAAACAACTCTAATTATAACTGCCGAATTTCTATGTTTTTGTGTGTATTAATGTTAAATCTGAACCTAACTATAACATCCCTATATATATATATATATATATATATATATATATATATATATATATATATCTTCAAACAAAGATGGTCTACAGGTTGCTGGGTGGTGCACTCCACTGCCGGTGCTAGTGACGGAGAGGACCAATCTCGAAGAATACAATTCACCAAAAGTATTCACTGCACTCCATGAAGTTTCAATAGTGCCTATTTATTGATGCCAAACTAACAACCACCAACGCGTTTCAACTCCCCAAGGAGTCTTGTTCACAGTGAATGAGTCCCTTTTCCCTTTTGCTATTTATACCCCATAGTGCCTCATTATTTACAATGCATTCTGGATAGTGTAGTTCCTAATTAAAAAACATTAATATAATTTTAGATACACATACTAAAAAATAACAAAGACAAATACATAAAATAGTACTAATAAAAACCCTTAGCCATCATAATATAATACTTGTTACGTGTGTTCTCCTCTATTGTGCCATTTCATTCAATTTCTAATTTGTAACTTAATACTATTTATATTAACCACTGATCATTTACTATGTATATTTGACAAATAAGCTGTGCATAAGTGACACACATATACCTATGACATCTATTCCATTTTTCATATAATTATTAAGAGATCGTATCACTCTAGTGTTCCAGCATTTCTTACTAAAACATTCCTATATTTCGTTGCTGACCCTGAGAAATTTGGTAAATTACTTGATAAGTTCTACTCTCCCAATTATAGGCAAACATATATCAATTCTCTCCAAGGTACTGCCTATCATTATTCGACTGGAATGTTATATACTTTTTACATAGTATTTTGTCAGTGGCCTCCCCGCATGAATGTCATTGTTGTCATACATTTACATATTTATCAGAATCATAAATGTACATGTAATTCTTCCTCCATGTTCAATCCATAGGGCATCTTAGTGCAGAGCTGAATAATACATTTGCTCTCCATTTGTCTAAGTTTTCGAATTCTATCCCCTCCTCTCTCATTTCTTCTCATTTGTGCTATACCTATGAATCGTAGTGATCTCCAATCATTAGTGTGCGAATTCGCAAAGTGTTTTGCCATTGTGTAGCTCATGTCTTTGTTGGTGATAGCTCCAGTGTGTTCTAAAATCCTTTTCTTCAATGAACAGATCATGCGGCCAATGTATCTCAATCCACACTCACATTCAAGCATGTAGACTACATATTGGCTATCACAGGTGATTCTTTGTAAGATACTTATGGCCTTGCCATTGTAATCCATGTAAGTTTTTGTATTTCTTGCAATTTGACACACTTTGCATTTATTCCACTAGGCAATGATGCAACTGTTACATGCAGGAATGGGTACAACCATGTTGGAGTGTCTCACTCGGAAACAAACAATGCTGTGACTCCTACAGTTCCATCTATGTGTGCCAATTAAAACATGAAGTAAAGAAAATCTAATTTGCATAGGTATAACTACATGCAATACCCCTCCTGACAACGTAGCATACACTGACGCATTATTATAGATTAGGTTAATCTGTCTGTAAATGCACATATGACCATCTGATTTCAATGCCTACACACCTCCTAAGTGCACATAAGCCCTCTCTGTATTAGAAAAAGGAGATGCAAGGAAATGGTAAACATCTTCCTACTTGGAAGTCATCACACTTATTAGGGCTCCTCAAGCTGGCCTCAAGAGGCTCACAAAATAGGCTTACATTTGTGGCCAACACTTTTCTTCATATGTTATGTGCAAGTACCACCCAAATTGTGCCAGACATCAAGCACACAGAGTTGGTGTGTGTGCCACGACATTATAGTGTAGTCGTTGGGTATTTACGTTTGGTAAATGATGTCTTGCACATATTAACAGGTGTTTTATTGGCCTAGCCACATACCTTTCATATTTAGACAGTCAATTTTCTGACCTGGATGCCACAAACACTTTAGGCTGGCAGATGCAGCCAGTGTATGTTATTGCCTGAATGTGTATTGTGTCCGTACCACATCTTGTTTTAGAAATGCAGACAGATAGTGTGATCTTTAACTTTGGGAATAATCATGAATAACCATGTGGATTACATTTGCCCTGGACTGCAATGTCTGTGAAATTAGAAATCCAACTATGCAGCTACCTACCTTCAGCAAGGCATTATACAAACTGTGATGCAAATATTGTCAAGCTATCAACAAATTAAAAAATGTCTGTGTAAATCACTGAAATATATTCCCTGTCCTAGTTCTTGCACCATGAATGCAGTGTCACTCTTATGCACACTGTTAACATATATGTGCAACACATTCCAAGTCTTCTTGCATGTCAGATACTTTGAGTAGGAAAAGTGAGCCCTGGAAGTGTTTACCTGCACTTGACAATAAAATACATTGTACCACACACAATAAGCTAGTCGCATCAAGAAAAACACACACATTGGCCATTTGCATGATGTTTTGCACCCAAAGTGTCAATTGGAAGCCATGCATCAACTGTAATGTGTCAAAAGCAATGTATTGTGCAGTGGTATACATAGTGCGTAAATCACACTTTGCCTATTTATCTACAGATGCAATAGAAAAAATTATGCATTAGTAAAAAATGTGATGCATCCACCCAGGAAATTATGAAACGCCTCTGCCATGCTGCAAACCACGAAGTATGAAGTTACTTTTAGTTTCCCTTACAGTCTTTTTGTCTGTGCTGGCAGGTGGAGGTGTTTGGTGTTTGCTCCATGGATTGCTTGCACCCCTTTGTCTTGTTGGTGTCTCTGCCATCCCTGTTCTATAAAAAAATAGTTTGTGTCTAGTATTCGTATTTTGTATCATTTTTGTGAACAGTTTTTTTGGGTGCGTGTTCATTTAGTTTTATTGGTGATGGAAGGGGTAGTTTAAGTTTAGTCGTAGGTAAGGGTGGATATTTTTGGTAGGGATGTGTCTGGGAGGGGCAGAGCGAAGAATCTATCAGAGGATGAGTTTCGGACTCTGCTGTGCCTCCTGGACCATTACCTGACCAACATGATTGCTACGGGGGTAGGGTGATCCACAATCACCCTACCCAAGAGAGGAAGCGGCAGTGGGAGAAGGTTCTCCTACACATGGCCCAGATATTAGTGTGCAATGCACTGTTCACCAACTGAAGCACAGGTGGGCAGATGTGATTAGCCAGGAGAGTGATCTTCTGGATCATCTGGGAATGGAGGTTGGTGAGCCTGCTTGTAAGTTCCTATATTCCATAAACCTGTTGCTGTGGGTTTTTTGCAAAAATCTGTAAATGCTTTTTTGGCTGGAAGAATCAAATATGTTTTGGATTAGCATACTATGATACTGGATAACTCATGGAATAAAAAACCATGCCACAGGGGTATATTCACAATGGCCCGACAATAAACCTAACATACCATGCATTGCAGAAGAGGCCTAAAGGTGCTGGCTGACCTATCAGACAGTGTGCAGGAAATCTTGTCATCTGGCCTGCAAGTTCATATCTGACTGTAAACCTTGGGAGTCACCCACCATGTATGTTGCAGGGGAACACAATCACATTTCATAACACAACGGGTTGAACAGGGTGTTTGGTGCATCCAGAAAATGATGTATACATGTATCTTGAAACTTGGTCACGCTTCCTTAACCGCTTCTGTGCCGCGGACGTAATAGTGACGTCCCGCGGCACAGTGCTCCTGTGTCGAGGATGTAACCATTGCGTCCTTGGCCTGGAGCTCAGATGGAGCGCTAGCGCTCCCTCCGTGGGCAATCGCACGCTGACCTCACAGAGGCCAACTCCCATCACACTGGAAGCTGGAAGCTCAGCTTCCAGCGCAAAAAGCATTTCTCTTCCGATCATGTGATGGGAGCCTGAGAGGCTTCAAAGGGAAGGAAAGGAATTTCCTTCCCTTTGAAGTCTATCAGAGCATTTTAGCAGCCGGATTGTGAAGCGATCCAGCTGCTAAAATTCCCACTAGACACCAGGGATATTAATTTGTTAGGAAATTGGCATAAGGGGAGCGACCCTTTGGGCAAGGGTCGCTCCTCAAGGAGGCATTTTTTTCAAGGCCTTTTCTGCCCCCCTGGGGGCAGAAACCTCTAGGCACCAGGGATCATTTATTTATTTTTTTGTTTGTTTTTTAGAGGTGGGGAGCGACCCCTTAGGCAAGGGTCGCTCCCCTAGGGGGAAAATTATATTTAGGCCATTTCTGCCCCCCTTGGGGGAAGATTGGCCTATTTTTATGAGGCCAATCTGCCCCCCAGGCGGGCAGAAACCACTAGACACCAGGGAGTTTTTTTAAAGTGAATTTCATGCAAGGTGAGCGACACCTTAGGGAAGGGTCACTCCCCTGGGGGGCAAATTTATTTTAGGCCATTTATGCCCCCCTGGGGGGCAGAT
Source organism: Pleurodeles waltl (assembly GCF_031143425.1). Classification (NCBI taxonomy): domain Eukaryota; kingdom Metazoa; phylum Chordata; class Amphibia; order Caudata; family Salamandridae; genus Pleurodeles; species Pleurodeles waltl. Next base: position 534,310,815 of record NC_090445.1, on the reverse strand, counting down.
CAGCCTATTTTAATTAGCCCGATATGCCCCCAAGGGGGGCAGAAACCACTAGGCACAAGGGATTTTACTTTTGTTGTTTTACAGATGGAGAGTGACCCCTTAGGCAAGGGTCGCTCCCCTGGGGGGCAAATTGTATTTAGGTCATTCCTGCCCCCTTTGGGGGCAGAATGCCGATTTTTGCTACGCCAATCTGCCCCCAAGGTGGGCAGAAACCACTAGACACGAGGGATCTTTACTTTTTTGCATCATTTTCACGCAATGGGAGCGACCCCTTAGGCAAGGGTGGTTCCCCTGGGGGGGCAAATTTATTTTAGCCCATTTCTCCCCTTGGGGGCAGATCGGCCTCTTTCTATTAGGCCGATCCGCCCCCGGGGGGCAGAAACCACTTAGTCACCAGGGATTGGTGTGTGTGTATGTGTGTGTTTTGTTTGGGGGGCAGCCCCTTGGGCAAGGGTCGCTCCCTATGGGGGCACATTACTGTTGGCCATATCTGCCCCCTTTGGGCAGAAAGCCCACCAGAGACCAGGGAAGATATTTTTTTTCAAAATAAGAGGGTGGGGGTATGGCCATACACCAACCCCAAATAAATGGGGACAAAGTTGTTCTGCCCACCAGTGGGCAGATGGGGCAATTACCCCTGATCCACACCCTGGGGGGACGACAGAAAGTCTACTAGATGCCAGGGAATAAAAAAAAAATAGTGGGGAGGTGGCTACCAACCAGTATGGGCCTGGTTATGCCCCCACCCCAACTGAAGAAGGTAATAGTCTTTCAGCTCTCCCCTGCACACTAAAACATCTTATCCCAATGCAAGCTAGAGGATATTTGAATATTTTGGGTTTTCATTTTACATTTGGGCCATGAGAGCTTGGCTAACTCTCAAAATCGTCCCACTTGGAATGGTGAGGGCTGCGCTTTATGAACTTTGGGATGCTGCCATGTAGAAAAATCCACAAGACCTAGACACATCTGAAAACTAAACATCTTGGTGATTCCAAGGTGGTGTGCTTCACAGGCACCCCGCACCATATTCTTACCCACAATGCCCTGTAAACCTCCAACTTTGCTGGAAATCACACATTTTTTCCCACAATTTTGTGATGGAACCTTCCGGAATCTGCAGGAATCCACAAAATTCCTACCAACCAGTATTGTCTCATCTATACTGATAAAAATTCTGCTGCACTTGTCAGCCTAAAATTGTTTTTTTTTCCAAACTGCCCTTTTAAACCCGATTTGATTCCTCCTCAATTTTGACATGTTTTTGGTTCTTCCCTGTCACAAGCACTTGGCCCACCTACACAAGTGAGGTACCATTTTTATCGGGAGACTTGGGGAAACACTGGGTGGAAGGGAATTTGTGGCTCCTCCCAGATTCCAGAACTTTCTGTCACCGAAATGTGAGGAAAAAGTGCTTTTTTGGCCACATTTTGATGTTTGCAAAGGATTCTGGGTAACAGAACCTGGTGAGAGCCCCAAAAGTCACCCCATCTGGGATTCCCCTAGGTGTCTACTTTTCAAAAATGCGCAGGTTTGGTAGGATTCCATGGGTGCCGGCTGAGCTAGAGGCCAAAATCCACAGCTAGGCACATTGTAAAAAAACAGGTCTGTTTTCTTTGGGAAAATGTGACGTGTCCACGTTGTGTTTTGGGGAATTTTCTGTCACTAGCACTAAGCATACCCACAAAAGTAAGGTACCATTTTTTCGGGAGACTTGGGGGAATGCTGGGTGGAAGGAAATTTGTGGCTCCTCTTAGATTCCAGGACGTTCTATCCCCGAATTTTGAGGAAAAAGTTACTATTTGAAGAATTTTAAGGTTTACTAAGGATTCTGGGTAACAGAACCTGGTGAGAGCCCCACAAGTCACCCTATCTTGGATTCCCCTAGGTGTCTAGTTTTAAAAAATATGCAGGTTTGATAGGTTTCCCTAAGTGCCAGCTGAGCTAGAGGCCAAAAGCCACAGCTAGGCACTTTGCAAAAAACAGCTCTGTTTTCTTTGGGAAAATTCGATGTGTCCATGTTGTGTTTCGGGGCATATCCTGTCCCGGGCACTAGGCCTACCCACACAAGTGGGGTACCATTTTTATCGGGAAACTTGGGGGAACGCTTGTTGGAAGGAAATTTGTGGCTCCTCTCAGATTCCAGAACTTTCTGTCACCGAAATATGAGGAAAAAGTGTTTTGTTAGCCAAATCTTGAGGTTTGCAAAGGATTCTGGGTAACAGAACCTGGTGAGAGCCCCACAAGTCACCCAATCTTGGATTCCCCTAGGTTTGTAGTTTTCAAAAATGTGCAGGTTTGGTAGGTTTCCCTAGGTGCCGGCTAAGCGAGAGGCCAAAATCCACAGCTAGGCACTTTGCAAAAAAAAGGTCTGTTTTCTTTGTGAAAATGTGATGTGTCCACATTGTGTTTTGGGGTATATCCAGTCGCGGGCGCTAGGCCTACCCACACAAGTGAGGTACCATTTTTATCGGGAGACTTAGGGGAACACTGGGTGCAAGGAAATTTGTGGCTCCTATCAGATTCCAGAACTTTCTGTCACTAAAATATGAGGAAAAAGTTATTTTTTAGCCACATTTTGAGGTTTGCAAAGGATTCTGGGTAACAGAACCTGGTGAGAGCCCCACAAGTCACCCCATGTTGGATTCCCCTAGGTGTTTAGTTTTAAAAAATGCACAGGTTTGGTAGGTTTCCCTAGGTGCCGGCTGAGCTAGAGGGCAAACTCTACAGCTAGGCACTTTGCAAGAAACACACCAGATTTCAATTTAAAAATGTGATGTGTCCATGTTGCGTTTCCTGTCATGAGCATTAGGCCTACCCACATGAGTGAGGTACCATTTTTATTGTGAGACCTCGAGGAACACAGAATAGCAAAACAAGTGTTATTGCCCCTTGTCTTTCTCTACATTTTTTCCTTCCAAATGTAAGACAGTGTGTAAAAAAGACATCTATTTGAGAAATGCCCTGTAATTCACATGCTAGTATGGGCAACCCAGAATTCAGATATGTGCAAATAACCACTGCTTCTCAACACCTTATCTTATGCCCATTTTAGAAATACAAAGGTTTTCTTGATACCTATTTCTCACTTTTTATATTTCACCAAATTAATTGCTGTGTGCTCGGTACACGATGAAAACCCGTTGCAAGGTGCAACTCTTTTATTGGCTCTGGGTAGCTAGAGTTCTTGATGAACCTACAAGCCCTATATATCCCCACAACCAGAAGAGTCCAGCAGATGTAACTGTATATTGCTTTTGAAAATATTTCATTGCAGGAAAAAGTTACAGAGTAAAACGTGGAGATTTTGTTTAGTTTTTTTACCTCAATTTCAATATTTTTTCATTTCAGCTGTTATTTTCTGTAGGAAACCCTTGTAGGATCTACACAAATGACCCCATGCTGAATTTAGAATTTTGCCTACTTGTCAGAAATGTTTAGCTTTCTGGGATCCAGCATTGGTTTCACACCCATTTCCTTCACTAACTGGAAGGAGGCTGAAAGCACAACAAATAGTAAAAACGGGGTATGTCCCAGTAAAATACCACAATTGTGTTGAAAAATGGGGTTTTGGGATTCAAGTCTCCCTGTTCCTGAAAGCTGGGAAAATGGTGATTTTAGCACTGTAAACCCTTTGTGGATGCCATTTTCAAGGAAAAAAAAACACAAGCCTTCTTCTGCAGCCCTTTTTTCCCATTTTTTTGAAGAAAAAAAAACTTTTTGCTGTATTTTGGATAATTTATTGGTCTCCTTCAGGGGAACACACCAAGTCTGGGTACCTCTAGAATCCCTATGATGTTGGAAAAGAAGGACGCAAATTTGGCATGGGTAGCTTATGTGGGGAAAAAGTTATAAGAGCCTAAGGGCGAACTGCCCCAAATAGCCAAAAAAAGGATAGGCACAGGAGGGGAAAAGGCCTGGCAGCGAAGGGGTTAATGAGCCTGTAGCAAAGCATGAATGGGCAATGTTTATTTAACAATGCACTAGTAACAAGTAAGGAGCTAATTAAAGAGTAAAACCTGCATGTTTACTGTCTGAGGTGTGTAGAATTGTTCACAACACATATTGAGTTGAGAAGGCCCCATCAAACTTTTTACCTTGCAGAGTGTTGTTTGTCAAAATATTATGCTCACATAGCCATCCAAGCCAGGCACCCTTGCACCATGTTGGAAGGAAGGGTGATTTTGTACATTGGCTGCACTCTGTGCACCTGAAATGTGATTTGTCTGATGTTATCAGTAAACACTGCAACAAAGCATACATATGTTCCTCATTAGTTCATGTCAACCTTGCCATATGCTAAATGTCCAACATGCAGACAACACCAGACATAAGTGACATCAGTGAGTTCAACCTGCTGTGCTTTAGATGCACACAGTATACATGTTCAATTTTCACAGATCAATGTACCATGTTTTTGTCTTGTAGATGTGCATGTATTGCCAATCTATGCAGGCCCACATGATGGATGGGTTTGAATCTTCTGTGGTAAGGTTTACCAAACTATGGTGCTGATATTTATGGCACATGTACCAACACCAGCTACAAGACCAACAGATAGTCATAATTTCAAATGTCTATCAGCCATACCATGGACCAAATTGACCAAATATATTCATACAAGTAAATGACAAAAAAGGTACTTGAGCTAAGCCAATAGTTTCAATATACAGTATGTTTGCCCAAGTCCAAAACTGAGTAAGACACAGGTGTGGTTGGTGTATAAGACATATCTCAGACAAGATTGACAATAGTCAACATTACATGTGTATGGGAAACTATATATAGTGAACATCTATACAAATTTGCTAGTCCTGCTATAGTGTGTTCTCATCAAACTATGCCCATACATGCATATTATGTTTTTCATCGCTTCGCTGCCACAATTGGTACAGTGTGAAGGATTAAAGACACGTGCAGACATTAAGTCCATTCAAACAGGAAAATGTTTTGGGATGCAAATGTGTACAAGTATCTAGGGGTCTATTCAAACTTGGGAATCAATAAACTTGTGTGACCATGTAAGCAGGCTGTGCCTCGCGAAGCAACATTCCTTCCTAGGATCTATGCTATATATGTATTTGTGAGGTGACAAATCTAAAATGTATCATTTATTAGAACAATACCAGTGGCCAAGTGGCATATCTCCATGTGTTGATGTGAGTGTGTAAGTTCATTGTCCTTAGCAATCACCTTACTTGGCTTCACCACTTACTCCCATGTATCCTCATGTATGGCAACTGTCATCCTGCATCATGGGTACCTGAGCATCCCTCAGACTCCTGCATATCACTGACATGTGAGACAGGGTGTCAGAGGAGCAATTAGCAAAATGATATGGTAGTTTTAAGTATGTAGGGGAGGAACTCTATGTGAATATAGTTTTGGATGGTTCAACTTCATTCTGGCAAGTCCAGCCAGGAAGTTGGGATTCCTACCTCAGTGCAGACAGAATAGGTATGGCTAGATAGAGTGCATGTTAGCAGACCTTACATGGTAATATAGTTAAATGCCTGACTCATGCTGTTATATACCCAATGTCCCACACTTGACATATGCTCATGCATTTGTAGTGTTTTGTTAACCCCCTTGGGTGCCCTGGAGGTAACGGTTATGTCCTGGGCAGTTCCGCTCGGGTGCCCAGGATGTAACTATTATGTCCAGATAGGGGCTCTCGGGGGAAGCGCTAGTGCTCCCCCCGGGGGCCTTGCACCCCCTCCCCTGGGCTGGGATGGAAAGGAAGTAGCTGGCCCCCCATGGATTCTGATGATGCCAGCGTGCAATTGTGTGCTGACCTCATCAGAGGCCTACCCCCGCGCAGACCAGAGGAGAAATGCAAAAGAATTTCTCCTCCAATCACATGGAGGGGCCGAGAGAGGCATCAAAGGAAAGGAAACACCTTTCCTTTCCTTTGATGTCTCTCTCTGCATTTCTGCTGCAGAAATGTCCACTAGACACCAGGGAGTTTTTTTTTTATATCTATAAGGGGAACGGCCCCTTGGGCAAAGGCGGTTCCCCAGGGGACCAAATTGGGCCGATCGGCCTATTATAACTAGGGAAACAACTAGACGCCAGCGCAAATTTTTTATTGTTTCTTTTTTAGTTCGAGTGCTAGTGTTCGGCCTGCTTTATACTAAAGTATACAAAAGAGTGAGTTCCAGCGTTTTGATTTGTTAGTTGCAGTGTCCTTCAAAAATCCTTGCTTGCTAGTGGTCAGTTCTGCCTCTTTGTCCTGCCTTTTTTCACATTGGGAGCACCACAAAGTACTGTGTAATTACGATATGTCTTGTTTATCTCTTCTGAAGGGGACTTTTTCTTTCAGTATTGGCCTGTTTGCCTTGCAGTGTGGGTGTGTGTTCAGTCCCTCCTCCCCACAAGCTCCCTCTGTAAACATAAACCAACATCAGAGGGGGGCTTTTCCAGGGCCAGCTCGCTCTCGCTCTCTTCCTCCAACACTCTGAGCTCCAACTCAAGCAAACACGAGACTACTGCATTCCAAATGCTTGTTCCAATAGCTGCAGCTCGTGCTTGCTGATTTCATTAGCCACTTTTTGTTATTGAAGGATCCGCCTGTTTACACAGGGGTGAATATCATTGGTTGGGCGTGCGTCTGCCTCCTCCCAGCTACATCTGGAGCAACGAGGCGCTGTCACGTGGACACAGTGGCCTTTACTGCTTAGTGACCCCCTATATCTCGTCTTGCCCACATATCTTTTAGCTCTTCCCCCAGGTTTCTCCTGCACCCTCACCCATGAGTTCCAGCACTCCACACACACACTTTCGCAGCACGTCGCACACATCCTAAGGCGCAATTCCGATTCCCCCCAGGAAGTCTTAAACATATCTCCAAGCAGCACTTCATACATTTCTATAGCAGTCCTGGACGGTACATTCTAGCGCTCCATTGATCTCTTTGGCAGTCCTCGGCCACTGCGCATTCCGTCCCGTGGCCGCTACATTCTGGCGCCTCACAGATCTCTATGGCAGTCCTCGCATTCCGTCCCATGGCCTGTACATTCCCAGTGCGCACGAGGTCAGGGAAGCAGTTCATTGTTAACCTCCCCCTGAGGGTGGGAATGTGAGGGGGAGATGCTGTTGCTGCCCGCCCTCCCCGCCCCACCTGCCCTTGAGCTCAATCGAGCGTGGCGCACACTTCTGCCATCCGGGTCCAGCCGCAGCCTTAATCCTCTACCCACATACCAGTCTCGTGAGAAAACTGTTACACAGCAGTCCCTGACACCCAAGTGCTAACCACATACCAGGTAGATCACACACCTGTTACACAGCAGCATCCACGACTCTGGTGCTACCCACATACCAGGCTGGTGAGACACCTGTTACACAGCAGCATCAGTAGCTACCCACTTACACAGCAGAACTGCATCCCTGGTGCTACCCACATGCCAGGCCGGCGAGACACCTGTTACACAACAGCCCCATTACTAAATACACACCAGGCATATCACAGACCTGTCATACAGCAGCAGCAGTCCTTGTGCTACCCAGATATTAGGCAGATGAGACACGTTACACAGCGGCATCCGCAGCCCCTGTGCTACCCATGTATCAGGCTGACTGCCTGACTGTTCACACAGCACCATTCGTATCCCTATAATGCGCGACCCACATTCTGCCCCATATCGCTTCCTCCACAGACCTTTTACATCAGTCCAGTTATAAATTTACAACGCTAATAGCAATAATTTGAGCAAACGTGAGACCCATTGCATTGCAAATGCTAGTTTTATATCTATGGTAAGTGACCCCTTGGGGGCAAATTTACTTTTAGGCCATTTCTGCCCTCTATGGGGGCAGATCAGCCTACTTTTATTAGGCCAATCTGCCCCCAAGGGGGGCAGAAACCACTAGACACCAGGGAGTTTTGCTTTTTATTAATATTTATACATAAGGGGAGTGGCCCCTGTTGCAATAGAGCCGGTCCCCTTGGGGGCAGATCAGCCTATTGTAATTAGACACCAGAGATTTTTTTTGTGTTTATTTAATTATTTTTATATGTGGCGAGCGACCCCTTACACACGGGTCGCTCCCCTGGGGGGGAATGGTGAGGGCTTCACTTTTTAGACTTTGGGACACTGGTATGTAGAAAAATCCACACGACCTATACACATCTGAATACTAAACATCTGGGTGATTCCAGGTTGGTGAGCTTCACATGCACCCGCACAATTTTCTTACCAACAATGGCCTGCAAACCTCCAACTTTGCTGGAAATCACACATTTTTCGCACATTTTTGTGATTGGAACTTCCGGAATTTTTGTGAATCTGAAGGAATACACAAAATTCCTACCACCCAGCATTGTCTCATTCACACCAATAAAAATTCTGCCCCACTTGTCAGCCTAAAAATGTTTTTTTTCAAACTGCCCTTTTGGACCCGCTTCGGTTCCCCCTCAATTTCGACATGTTTTTGTCACTTCCCTGTCACAGGCACTTGGCCCACCTACACAAGTGAGGTATCATTTTTACCGGGAGATGGAGGGGAACGTTGGTTGGTATGTAATTTGGTTTGATCCAGCGATCCCACACAGAAATGTGGTAAAAACGTGATTTTTTAGCTAAATTTGAGGTTTGCTGAGGATTCTGGGTAAGAAAACATTGGGAGATCCATGCAAGTCACACCTCCCTGGATTCCCTCGGGTGTCTAGTTATAAGAAATGTTTGGGTTTGATAGGTTTCCCTATATGGCTGCTGAACCTAGGACCAAAAAGCCCATGTTGTGTTTTGGGGCATTTCTTGTCACGGGCGCTAGGCCTACCCACACAAGTGAGGTACCATTTTTATAAGGAGACTTGGGGGAACCCTGGGTGGAAGGAAATGTGTGGCTTCTCTCAGATTCCAGAACTTTCTATCACCGGAATGTGAAGAAAAAGTGTTTTTTGGGCCAAATTGTGAGGTTTGCAAAGGATTCTGGCTAACAGAACCTGGTGAGAGCCCCACAAGTCACCCCATCTTGAATTCCCCTAGGTGTCTAGTTGTCAAAAATGCACAGGTTTGGTAGGTTTCCCTAGGTACCAGCTGAGCTTGAGGCCAAACTCCACAGCTAGGCACTTTGCAAAAAACAGGTCCATTTTCTTTGGGAGAATGTGATGTGTCCATGTTGCGTTTCCTGTCGTGGGCATTAGGCCTAAACACGCAAGTGAGGTACCATTTTTATCGGGAGATTTGGGGGAACACAGAATAGCAGAACAAGTGTTATTGTCCCTTGTGTTTTTCTACATTTCTGCCTTCCAAATGCGAGACAGTGTGTAAAAAAGACGTCTATTTGATAATGACATGTAATTCACATGCAAGTATGGGAACCCAGAATTCAGAGATGTGCAAATAACCACTGCTTTTCAACACCTTATCTTGTTCTCATTTTGGAAATACAAAGGTTTTCTTGATACCTATTTTTCAGTCTTTATATTTCACCAACTGAATAGCTATATAGCCAGTATAGAATGAAAACCCATTGCAAGGTGCAGCTCATTTATTGGCTCCGAGTACCTAGGGTTTTTGATGAACCTACAAGGCCTATATATCCCCACAACCAAAAGAGTCCAGTAGACGTAACAGTATATTGCTTTAAAAACTCTGACATCGCAAAAAGTTACAGAGTAAAACGTGGAGAAAAATGGCTGTGTTTATCACCTCAATTTAAATATTATTTTATTTCAGCTGTTATTTTCTGTAGGAAAACCTTGTAGGATCTACACAAATGACCCCTTGATAAATTTATAGTTTTGTCTACTTTTCAGAAATGTTTATCGTTCTGGGATCCAGCATTGGTTTCACACCCATTTCTGTCACTAACTGGAAGGAGGCTGAAAGCACAAAAAATAGTCAAAATGGGGTATGTCCTAGTAAAATGCCAAAATTGTGTTGAAAATTGGGTTTTCTGATTCAAGTCTGCCTGTTCCTGAAAGCTGGGGAGATGGTGATTTTAGCACCACAAACCTTTTGTTGATGCCATTTTCAGGAAAAAACCACAAGCCTTCATCTGCAACCCTTTTTTCCCATTGTTTTGAAAAAAAAAAAAAACTTTCACTGTATTTTGGCTAATTTCTTGGTCTCCTTCAGGGGAACCTACGAACTCTGGGTACCTCTAGAATCTCTAGGATGTTGGAAAAAAAGGATGCAAATTTGCAGTGGGTAGCTTATGTGGATGAAAAGTTATGAGGCCTAAGCGCGAACTGCCCCAGGCCTAGCACCTGTGGGGGAAAAGGCCTGGCAGCGAAGGGGTTAAGGACAAGGCCATGGTGTAAAGAACCACATGCATGTGTGCACTGTGTTGTCAGCATACATCCCATTACACAGTCCGCCTACTGGTGATGTTACCCATACTGGCTCCCAAACAAGCTGTCACCCTTGATTTACTTTTGGCAAAGACCTGCAAGATACAGCACAGGAAACGTGTACATATGAGATCTACAGCATGTATGCACACACACATCACATAGATATAATTCGAGGTGATGTGCAGCAAGGTGACATTCCTTGCTGACATGTATAGACAAGCACTAGGATAAATAAAGGGCCACATTGAAATGCTTGAATTTCATTAGATGTGCCATGTAATGGGCTCCTAATATTTCCATTAGTCAATATAGGAGAAGTGTCGAAAGGGTCTTTTTGATGTGAGGTAGCTAGCCACCCTACATCCATGTTTCAACTACGAGTCAGAATATCTAGCAATGTGTGTGGCCTTGTGTATTTTCCATTTCAGTTACGCAATGCTGAGGCACAATACCTGTACTTGCTAGACATTACTCATTCTATACAGGTTATTGGCCATAGAATACATCCCGTTGCATGCAGCAAAATAAACTCCAGTGAGTCCCTAGGTTGAGCTTGTGTACTGTTCGATGCATATAGAATAGTTCCTAATCAGTCTCAGTATTAACATGGTTTTATGATGATTTGATAAGACACTGCGATTTCATATACCTGCATTGGCGACACCTGAGTACTTTCGCTTTGTGACATTGGGAGAAGTATATGTTTTTTATGATGGCTGATCATTTTTTAATCAAAAAAATGTGATGTTCTTAAAAACATAAGCCTAATGTTGACAGAAACAGTTTTAAATTAAGCTTTGGCAGTTACATATTTGCTTCTTCTCTAACACGACACCTGACCAGTAAAAGGCTCACTTGATACATTTGGAGAGATACCACCAGCATGTTGCCCGGGACTACTGGTGCATGGGTCATCAGTACTTTGAAGGAAAGGCAGATGGCACATGGATGTCTACACCTCAGGGACAACAAGGGCAGGATAAATCAGGCACCAGCCAGGTGACCCATGGTGATGGATCTGAAGAAGTTCCGAACCCCTCTATTGCTCAGCCAGGTATAGCACTACAGCACATGGCCAAAACCACCAGACAACCCATTGAATTTGAGAAACAGGCCCTGAAAGCCATTTCAGACTTAAAACTACATGTGATGTGGCAGGATTAGAACTACAGGTATTCACTCTCATGTGGATGATCCAGACTTTGCAGCAGTCACTGGACATGACTGCAGACCAAATTGAGGTTTCCCTCAGACTTTCTGCCCTTACACTGTTTGTTAGATATCGGTTTTTATTTAGCATCAATTAGGATAGGTTTTAGTGCAGGCATAGGTTAAGTTTAGTTTTATTAATTTTAACATTTTATGAGTGATTTTTTGTTTGTTAGGGTTACAGGTGGGTAGGTTATTAAGTAGCAAGGGCTTCAAGGTACGGCAACAAGTGCCTAATTACTCAATTTCAGCAAGCTGCTGATATGGGACTGATCTCAACTAATTACAAGAATGCTCATCTCAAAATAGTAAGTGAGTTCCCTTCATTGTTTCATGGGTTAGAAAAACTTAGGGTTATGAAAGTAGAATTGCATATTAACGGAGACGTCCATCCTGTTGCACAAAAACACGGAAGAATTGCATTTCATTTACAAGAAGTTGTTGAAAACAAACTTAAATAATTACTTAAGCATGATATCATTGAGCATTCTACCTGTCTGATGCCATGCATTTTTCCAATCATGGTAGTGCTCAAAAAGGACAATGAAGTAGCTGTATGCATCTGTGTGGATATGCATCAAGCGAACAAGGTAATTGAAAGAGAATAACGTCCAGATCCACACATTGCTGACATGATAATGCAATTGAATGGTACAAAAGGTTTCCCCCACCTTGATTTAAATAAAGGATATCATCAATTGGGACTTCAGAAGAATTGCAGGTATGTTACGTTCTTTTCTACACATATTGGTCTGTTTTAATACAAAATGCTCAGTTTTGGTGTGTCATCAGCCGGCAGAGATTTTTGAAGAGGTCATTAGATGTATCATACAGCCTGTCATTGATGCTTTCGACTACTGCAATGACATATTAGTTGTCGGAGTTACACAAAAGGAACATGATAAAGCTCTTAGGCAAGTGTGTAATTTATTTGTTGATACAGGTTTAGTGTTGAATGATGAGAGATGGGAATTCAATAAGAAAAAGGTACAATTTGTTGGCCATTTGTTTTATGATGGGTGCATCACACCAGATCCATCAAAAGTGCAAGCACTGTCAACTGCCAGTCCCCCACAAGATGGCTCCTTGTTAAGCTCATTTCTTGGCATGGCCAGCTACTGTTCCAGATACATATGAGACTTTGCTACTGTGAGTGCTCCATTGAGATGTAGTGTGGTCAGTTTTTACGTATTCATTGCGCTTTAGCTTCAGGCTTTAGGCCTTTGTGCACTTTGCCCTGAATATATTTTATTCATATGCTGATAGCTTAGAGCCTCTGTGCACTTTTCTCTACATGCTTTTTATTAGGCTTCGTACTGTTATTTTTCAAATAGCCAGTTCTACGGTGTTGTTTTTTTATTCATATCACACTGTTTTGCCTACTTCAGCACTGGAGTTCTCCATAACATATTTACTCTGTGCTTCAGTCAAGGATACAGTCTGGTACATTGCTGATAGATGTGGTAGGAGTTTAGACTTGGCATTCCTGCGTAGGGACATTTTGTGATCACGATGACATGTTAGTTATAAAATCACTTTCTTGTCCCAATACACGCAAGAGGGAGATTCCGACCAGGGAACCACAACTAGACGCTGACTGCCTCGTTGCAGATTCTGAACCAAGATCACAGGTCTTTGCTCAGGTATGAGGGCTGATGTCTCCACAGTGATTCTGACAGGCAAGCTAGAAGCTTAACATGCTGTGCTCTAAATAGAACAAGCAGAGGGAGAGTAGAAACTGTTAGACAATATGATAGCTTTGTTCTTATGTTTTACTCTCCTGGTGACTATTTCAATCCTACTGTGTTGTATCGTTCTGGTTATTGCGGCTCACGCCTTAATATCTAAAATACAGTTGTTTTATTAAAACATTATATAAAACTTATACTGTCTTTGTCATTTGTATATGAGATCATATTGGAAATTAGAGAGTTGGTTTGGATCTGAGTGACCACGACTTCCCTGAGAAGTTCCAAAGATGTCATGCGCTCGGCTGCCTAATCATTTCTTCCCCGAGGGAGAAATGAGGCACTGCTAGTTAGCCAGAGCAAAAACTGGATTTAGGGTGACAGAGTTCTTTACACGTGGGTCAGACTCAGTCCCCCACACCGTTATCGATCCTGCTGCCTAGAAATCCAGTAGTCTCATTTAGAATAATGAGAGCCCACGCGACATGGCGCCGCCAACGTTTGGTCTGGCTCTAATGATTAGGTCCGACTGACTCTCTTGATCTCATATATATTTTGACTCCTCGGTTCCGTATACGGAGACGTCCGTGGGGCTGAGGGTTTCCGCCGCCACGTGATAGGTGCTTCCTATTGCTTAGTGGTTGGTTGTTCAATCTTGAACTTTAAAAGGAAAACCCCGATATTGATGTGCCTTCTCTGACCTGGAGCTATTTTTTATAAATGGCGAATCCTCATGTAGTGAATATAGCAATCAATATGCGTCACCCGCTCACAAGACATCTGTTGGCACATGGACTGACGGTCCAGGGGGGTCCAGTCACTTTTGTGGTGGACGCCCATGCAGCCTATAGAACGGAACTTTTTTATTCTTGGGTCGGATTTCCAGCAGTGGATGGGGGTACAAATACTTTTTACGAATACACTGTTGCGAATGTCCCTGGACAATACACGGCTTACGCTTATTTAGAAATACCTCTATCTTATCAAGAACACCATAATTGGCTTGATGGCGCCCTCCCACACACAGTAGCACAAGTTAGGTTAGGTCCGCTGAGTAATGATGGTCCTACCTGGCCTTTATTGGCTACATATACACCTCATCCTGCTGTTGCTCAATTGGCAGTGGTTGAAGTTCGTCGTTTATATACAGATTTAACGGCTACTTATAGACGGTTAGTTCAGTTTGTCATGCAGACACTAAATACGAATGCAGCGCGTGCTGCTCCGGCGCACCCACAGGCAGTTGTACCGGGTATTAATCAGGCCACTGTACACTCAGTTATGGGTAAAGTACCGGCTAAACGAGAGGAGACTCCATTTTGGCTGGCGCAAAAAATTAATACGCTGGAAGCAGTATTTCCCCATACGGGACCTCAGGATAAACATAGAATTTTGCCGATGTGTTTGCCGTATGGGATGGTTCCTCCGGTGGACCTTTGTAATACCTGGGGCACGGTGGTTGCCGCGCTCTACACTACGGCACACAGTACACCGACATTAGCTGGGCAATTTTGCCACAGTTTCTTCTATTATTTTGAGTAATCTCAAGGGAGAGGCGGTAGCACTAGCAGTGCGAATGCGTCTTCGGGATGTTCCGCCGCTTAATCAGGAGCGGGAACTTCCGAGAATAATAGCGGAAACACATTCTAGTATTGGTCGAGATAGCCTAGGTGCTAGACCACAGAAACCCCAGTTACAGGGTAAGAATAATAAAGATAATGCTAAACAGCAACAACCTGAGGGTTCGAAAAAGCGCTGGAAAAGAAACAGCAAACACCTAAAAAAGATGGTGGGCAGTCTCCGCAACCGGAGACCCCGCAGACTAAGTATAATCTCAGGAATAGGGATACTTTGAAGACGCCTGATAGATATCAATATACTGATACACGCCAATCTCGTTCCTTTCAGGACTCCTCGGAAAAGAGAAGTGAGAGAGGTGGGCGGTCAGAGCGGAGGACGGAGTACGTGAAACCGAGACAGGATCACAACGCTCGGCGGAGGTTTCTATTAAACAAGACGAGAAACCGCTGCAACAAAAACAGCAATTTAAAAAGAAAAAAGTGGCAGCAGTCTCAGTTAGACATGCCGCTCAAGGAGAGAGTTCTCTTGACGAACAAGACATGGGCGTTAGCACTGTTAGACAGCGCGGCAGAGGTCACAATAGTTCGTCGGAGTCTTCTAGAGCATCTGGAGGTGAAAGCAACTGATGACTTCATACAAGTCGAGACGGCGGATATGCGAGTCTCTGATCCTGGTAGAGTATATGAAGTGACTCTGCGATTGGAAGGGGACATTGACCGTATTATAAACGCCATTTTTTGGGACCATGTGGTAAAATCATATGATGTTCTGCTGGCCGAACAGGATTGGCCACCTGACTTTGTTCGCGACTGTCCGGTTGGGGAGGAAGTTATTACACCTTCCTTCTCACCTCTTGTTCCGAGAGAACTAGCGGAGTCCTATAGTAAATCATGGGCTCTAGCACAGGCTCCCGCCCTATATAGAAATAACGTGGGGTGGGATAGACAATCACCTTATCATGTAATTCCGATAAAGGGCGAACCTCAGCCACAACCGCAGTATCCTATCAAATTTGAAGCAAGGGCATCGGTTAGGAAAATTCTTACACAATTGGAGTACCAGGGAGTAATTGAGCCCTGTGTCTCGCCGATGAATAATCCCTTATTTCCGGTTGCTAAACCGGACCATTCATATAGGATAGTGGTGGATTACCGACATTTGAATAGTCATACACGCACATATGCAATACAGAATTCCCATAGCGCAGCGCTTATGAATAAAATAGTGCGTAAAAAATACAAAACAACGTTAGATATCTCGAATGGATTTTTCTGCCAGAATATAGCGCCTGAAAGTCGGGACTATACCAGTTTCAGTGCGTTTGGCTCTCAGAATTTTTTTTTGCCTTTGCCTCAGGGGTATAACAATAGCCCAGGACTGTTTTCGGCTGGTGTAACTGAAATGCTGCATGAGTTCGACCCTGAAGCGTTATCATATGTTGATGACATATATCTCACAGACGGTGAGATTCTGCAACATTTAAGGCGTGTATCGCGCATTGTTGTGGGGTTTGCTGATATTGGCTATAAGTTTAATTTTAAGAAATCAAAGATTGCCTTCCTCAGCGTAATTTTCCTGGGATATGAGTTGTCGAGTGAGGGCAAGAGCTTGGCGCCACTTTTTTTTTAGAAATGTGCTTTATTGCAGCCTCCTAATACGGTTCGGAAGCTCCAGTCATTGTTGGGGTTTCTGAATTTTGGCAGAACTTACATTCCTGATTATGCGACGCGTATAAAACCCTTATACGAGTTGATTCACCCGAATTTTTCGAGTAGATTTTGGACGATTGAACATACACAAATACTACGAGAGTTACAGAGTGATCTCTTAGCAGTTAAACACTTACACACACGGGACAATAAGACACATTTAGGGGGTCATTCCGACCCCGGCGGGCACCGCCAGAAGACCGTACCGCGGTCAAATGACCGCGGCGGTCATTCTGACTTTCCCGCTGGGCCGGCGGGCGACCGCCAGAAGGCCTCCCGCCGGTCAAGCGGGAAAGCCCCTTCAACAATGAAGCTGGCTCCGAATGGAGCCGGCGGAGTTGAAGGGGTGCGACGGGTGCAGTGGCACCCGTCGCGATTTTCAGTGTCTGCTAGGCAGACACTGAAAATCATTATGGGGCCCTGTTAGGGGGCCCCTGCACTGCCCATGCCGGTGGCATGGGCAGTGCAGGGGCCCCCCAGGGGACCCACGACACCCGTTCCCGCCATCCTGTTCCTGGCGGTTTTTACCGCCAGGACCAGGATGGCGGGAAGGGGGTCGGAATCCCCATGGCGGTGCTGCGAGCAGCGCCGCCATGGAGGATTCTTTGGGGCAGGGGTAAACCGGCGGGAAACCGCAGGTTGCCCTTTTCTGACCGCAGCTTTACCGCCGCGGTCAGAATTGCCCATGAAGCACCGCCAGCCTGTTGGCGGTGCTTCCGCGGCACTCTGCCCTGGCGGTTTTCAACCGCCAGGGTCAGAATGATCGCCTTAGTCATCAGGGTGATACCTGGGGCTGTTGGGTTTACGTATGTCACCTTTAATGAGGGGGAGACAGTCCCGATTGCATACAAGTCTCACTTGTATTCTGCTGCAGAACAACGATTTGCACGGACTGAGAAAATACTCACTGCAGTACAGATGGCTGTTATTAAAGAAAGACCGCTTGCCCAGGGCCAACGCCCCATTGTCGTTTCCCCAATTCCGGCCTTAGAGGCAGTTACAAAAGCAAGTGTTCCGAATTCGAAAGCTTTACACCCGCGATGGATACAATGGGCTACGTCTTTGACAGCCACTGATGTGGATTACGTATTTGACCCTAAACTGCAGACTCAAGAATTTCTTCAATATGAGATGGAATACCCTGTTCCTGCTGGTATGTTGCCTATTGAGCAATATCAAGTGGTCATGTACACCGATGGCTCTGCGCAACCAGCGGTTGGGACTAAACAACAGTTTTCTGCTGCATGTGCGGTGGTGAGCGGCACTATGGAGGGGGAAGTGTTCTGCCCCGACATACTTATACTAAAACCTTGGGAGATTGCACGGCACAGCTGGCTGAGCTCAAAGCTCTATTGTTAGCATTGGAGCACGCAGATCCGGCGATTTTGACCTTGCTGGTCTGTGACTCCTACTACTGTGTACAGTCTTTCAACGAATATCTACACTATTGGAAGATGAATGGGTTCAGAGATTCTAAAGGCAACACCATTAAACATAAAATGTTGTGGGGTAAGGTTGCGGATCTGAAGGAATCGCTTCCTAACGTCCATGTTGTGCATACACTTGGACACCAGCGCGTTGGAGTACACGTTGCTGGGAATACTTTGGCTGATGGAGCCGCGAAATCGGCGGTGGCTATAGTACCTATAGTACCTATTTTTCTAAAGTGGTGAGGTGTCCATTTTGTTGTGTTTTCACTGTTTTACTGTGTGTGTTGGTACAAATATGTTACACATTGCTTCTGAAGTTAAGCCTGCCTCGCCATGCCAAGCTACCAGGGGATGAGTGAGGGTTAACTGAGGGTGATTCTCCTTCATACTGACTAGAGTGAGGGGTAACCTGACTGCCAACCAAAGACCCCATTTCTAACAAGGCCATAATGGAATTGTTGCCACAAAACAAACTCTCTGAGATCAAATTAAGTTTACTCATCTCAATGAAAGAGTTGAAAGAGAATTAATGGCCTGTCATCTATCCAACTGCCTGTCATCGAAAACCACTCAACACCCCTTAAGCATGTCAGCGTTTTCCAAAGCATGCATGTGAAAGAATTGCTGTTGACTTTTTTTTAGTCCACTTGAAAATGGATATCACCTGATGGTGACTGTGGATGAATACTCCCATTTTCCATTACTTGAAGATATCTCATCTATCACTCAGTAAAGAGTCATTGAGAGATTAGATGGCATCTTTGCGACCGACATGGGGCATTCCTGAGATTTTAAAATCTGACAATAGCCCACCTTTCATCAGTCAATAATTCTGAGACTTTCTTAAACTGCTTAATATGAGGCATCAGAAGAGCACACCTCTTTAGCCACAGGCTAATGGCCTTGTGGAACGTTTCATGCGTACATTAAAGAAAACTGTTCAGCGTGCCCCATTAGAAAAGCTCAACCTCAAGCTTGTCTTGAATTCTATCCTGGAAGCTTGCCGTTTGACCCTTCACTCAACCTCAGGTGAAAGCCCTGCAATGTTGATGTTGGGGAGAGCAATGATGATCAAGTTACCTCAATGGACTAACACAAGATTGACCTGAACAAAAACCCACTGCAAAAAGGTGCTAAAAGCCTCAAACAGCACACAAGAAAACGCACACCCCATGGGAAATACCCTGTCCACATAGAAACCCCCCTCCCCCAACTGCATCCCCTGCAAAGAAAAATCATACAGGTGAATGGGGAGCAGCTGAAAAGCTGCCTTAATGTCACACTTGGCTAGTTCAGCCCCTTTCCCACAACTTCGGATGAGCCGAATAGCATCATCCACTGTGGCACATACCACTCGGATATCCTCCTGCACTATGAAGTCATTCACCGATGCCCCTTCCGGGCATGAAAAATGATGTATCAGCCTGTAATCTCCTTTGTTCTTTTTCAGTACTACCCCCAAAGGTGAGATTGTTAAATTCTCACGAAAGGGGCCCAATATTCTACCTTCCGCCACTTCCCTGCTAAATTTCGCTGCCACCATCTCCAGCATGGCTTTAGCACATTGTACATTTTCAGCCCATCTCCTTTGTCTTGGTCCCTGATATCCCACTCGAAACCCTCTCTGAAACCCCATTCCAACTTTAGCGCCTTGTCCGTATCTGGGTACACACGCAACCAATAAAGTAACCTCTCCAATCTAATTGGAGTAGGTGCCCTTTGGCCCAGTAGGTCCTTGTCCCCCCCCAGGCCCCTGGTAGACCTACACTGCACAGCCCGGCTGGTGTGGGAAAAACATTGCGTGACTGGGTGTTTGCCCCACATTTAGAACACTCATGTTTGAACTTACATGGGTGCATGGAGCAAAACCCCTTGTTGAAATTCCAACACGCTCCCGAGGTGGATACCTGCACCCTCTGAGGCATACCTGTCCCCCCGGAGCGGGACATTGCTGAAACGGCTTATAGACTACTGGGAGACCACTTGTTGTGTGGGTGGAGGCTGCAGAATGCGATGAAGCCATCCATTGCATCCACAGCTCAGAATCCACAATCCCCCCAAGGTTTCTCAGGGTTTATGCTAACTCGGGCCCGAAACTCCTCATTGTAATTTAACCATGCAAACCCCCCAAAATGTAACTGGGCTTTCTGGATAATGTCTGTATATTTAAACATGGCAATGGCCCTGTCAATATATTTCTCGCAGTATATACTGGCGTAGATCAAAAAGGCAGAGTCCAGTTGTCCATAGTATTTGGAACACATGGCCTCCTCGCCAATTCCCACTCTTCTTCCTTGGACCCCTATTTTGCCTGGATGTCCCTATGCAATAGTTTAAAAACATCCATGTATTCATGTGTCTATATTTTTGCCTTGGTCTTGTCCACGATATGCGACCCCAAAGGCATAGCGAGACCCATGTATGGGAGCCTCTTCTCATGACCCGCCCCCCCTTTATCCTCCTCTGCCTTCTCCCCACTAGCCCCTGCATCTCCTTCCTTGCTTTGCGCCGCAGTCTCAAATCCCCTTTTTGCCTCCCCGCCTGCCTCTACCGCACCTGTAGCAGGCTGCACGTGTATGGAATCTTCCCACACTCCAATGGATTTGTATTGTGCCGCACCAGCCTTACCCTTCCGTTCACCTCATGGAGCCCACCATTCTCCCTTACCTTGAAAGCCATGACTAGCTCCTGCGGCGTCCAGCCTTGGTCTATGCCTGTTTCCATCCTTGTGGGAGACCTCTTGTCCTTGGGCGGAAGAGAGTGAAGCCTGCAAAACATTAACGGAAGATGGTGTTGCGCCGCTCCTGCCCCTTCCCTGGCCCTGCACTCACCTCTTTATCCCGTAGTTCCCCTTCTTCCCATACGTCAAGGTCCTCCTCATAATTCAGCTCAATCATTTTGTCCTCATCCACACCCATACCATCATCAGCGCCAGTTGTATTCGCCATACCATATTCATCATCCAACATGAAACCCCCTTGTTGCAAACCAGCCGTGTGCTTCGTGTGATCCCACGGTGTAGAGAAGGCCGCCGAAGACCCCTCTATCGCTTCCGACCAACGTCCTGAGGCCGCGTTGCGCCCGTTGGCTTCGACACCTTTCTGCCAGCCTCTGCCGCTGGCACTGACTCTGTGTGCTGCACCTGGCCGTATGCGCCAGATGCCGCTGTCACGCTGCCAGGCCCACCAGCTGCACTAGCTTTCTGTCCTGCCTCCTGCTCATGTGAAATGCACACCCAACTACCCTTCTCTGCCCCACACCTTTCGTCCTGGCCCTCACCAACCCCAGCTGACTTTCCCTTAGCCTTTCTGGACTTCCCCTCAGCCTCCCCCTCTCCCTGCACAGCTTGGCCCACCTAAGTTCTGTCTCTGCCACTAATTTGGCTGTTCCTGTATCCTGGCCTCTATATCAACTGACACCCAATTCATGGCAAGGCGGTGCCGTGCCACCACCCCGCTAGCCCCACTGCCCTCTTCTGCCTGGACCACATCCCCTGTGTCAGATGCCTCAGGCCTGCTAACATAGGGGACCCCACCCCAGCACTGACCCTCTTTCCCTTAGGGTCCCCCAGCCCTTTCCCCTTACTCCCTTTTTGACCCTTGGCTGGGGCACCAGCCAAAGTAAGGTCCATGGGCTGCTCCAGCCCCCAGGGGTCTCCCTCCCCCTGTTCTTCCTGACTTTGAAGGTCCCCCTGCCCAGAAAACTGAGCCAGGGAGTCTGTGTCATCCCCAGATGGTTCCCCTCCCACCAAGGCCTCACCTCCCAGCTGCTCGGGCCCTCTAGGTTCCCCCTGCAGCCCCCATCTATAAAAACGGGAGGAGGGGTGGATGTGCTGCGTCCCCGTCCCTTCTTCAATTTCTTTTTTGATTCCCTACTGGGAGAAAGGCAAGCAGCAGTTGCCGCTGCCACCCCCTGTGACGCTGCGCGTGTCATGCCTACCCAGGCCTGGTCAAGGACACCAGACCTGAGCAGGTCTCCTCGACCGGCTTTGCCTAGGAGGCGAAGCACGGCCCTAATGGCATCCAGATCGTGGCCTGCGGCCATGATTTAATGCCAACGCTATAAATATAAAAACCTGCCTACCCGCTCCTAACGATCAGCGAAACTTCACGCAGCTTAACAGCCAGCGCCGAAGAGGCCGATCGTTCCACCCCCTCCTAACCTTAAAGACCCTCCCCCGCCCTTTTCCCAGCCTATCCTCTCTCAGGCTGTCGTCTTCCAGCCCTGAACGCTCCAGCGGAAAAACTGGACTGCGTCCAGTTTTCCGCGGGCCCCTAATAGCTGAATCCCCATTTCATAAATGCAGCAAGATGACCAAAATCTTTAGGACGGGGAAAAATTAAGATATTAATTCAAGAGGTGGGAAGGGTGAGGTTTTTTGTTTTTGATAGGGTGGATTTTGTTCGAAGGTAGAAAGCTCAAAACGGTTGTAGCACCGGCGAGGGAGTCTTACTCGGTAAGAGGGGTTTTAATTTTTAACACTTCAAGCTAAACATGCTTTGCTGTAATAAAAAAGTCTTCAAATAAAATAGTCTTTATAACTATGTGAAGCTATTTTTATTTTATTTTATTGTGAAAGTTAATTTAAACTAAATAGAATCAAAAGATGCACCTAATCAATAAATATATGTAAATCGCCCTGCACTAGGTATAGACCCACCTGTTACGGAAATGAAAAGAAAATCTAAGCTCATTATTATTATTAGTATTAATAATAATAGTAATATATTAAGATACATATTAATAATGGTAAAACCATATAAAAAATATCAGTTTTCATTAATATAGTTAATAATGCTAATAATAATATAAATCATAATAATCATAACATCCATCCTCGTCATCCTAATTTTAGCTCCATGAGGCTGTGTTCAGGCAGTTGAGTGGCCGCTGAGGACCCACTATGCCAGGCTTCATTCACAACATTAGGAGCTGTTGCAAAATTCATATCCTCAGTATCACACTTTGCAGGTGTGTGGGGCTGTTGAACCCTCTCGTTTGGAGCCCCTCACACCGTGTAGTAGGGGGCACATGCATGGGGCAACTGAACCCCTCTTGTTCAGAGTCTTTACACCTTGCCGTTGCCGTGAGGGACAGCAGCCATGATGTACCTCCTCTTTCATCATCAGGTATGTGCACCCAGTATTAAGAAAAAAGTTTGGCAATTGTGAGAAACATAAAGGAACACAAGTCCTTCTTCTGATTAAAGCTAAAATATTATTTTACCTTGTTTTAATATATTTTTTAAACTGACAAGGTGGTTGATGAAAATTTAAACAAAATCTACATTGTACAGAAAAGAAATGATAGAACTAAAAATTAATAGGTTTTTTTTTATAGCTGGTGTAAAACACACAGTCCTGGCCCCTTGATATACCTAAGTAAAAAAAAAATGTTGTCCAGAGACTTTCATTTTTGATTTGTGTTTTTGTATCATTGGAGAAGTAATTGAGCTTGGGTAGACATTGCTAAGCCAGACCGATTTTTTCTGGATGACATTTTTAATGTTAAAAATGACTATGTTTTACAGTGATGATTTAATATTTCAGGAACCATGAGACCTATATGCTTTATTTTGGTGTCAAAACATAGGTTAGAGGAGAGCATACCGATAGGGACGTCTTTTTGTAGAACAGGTTTTTCAAGTACATGTATGTGTTAGTTCTATGGGTAGAGACTTTTTGTAGGTTTTAGCACCCCATCACTGTCTTACCAACTAAATTCACATGGATCTTTCTTTACATATGCATGATCCAAAACATTGACACATCTTCTGATCAAGTAGATCACTCTTTTAATGTGTCCACACAAAGAAGATGATGTAAGTGGTAGGTCACTTAAAGGGACTAATCTTTTGAGCTCCTTTTAGAAACTTCACAGGTTCAGCAGTTAAAGCTCCAAGCATTGTTCCAATTTCACCTATAGTGTTATTACCTGTAAGAATAAGGGGGTCATTACGACATTGGCGGTATAAGGTGCTTACCGCCGTGCAGAAGACTGCCAATACACTGCCGCGGCCGCGGTAGACCGCCACAGCTATTACGACACACATCTCGGAATCCGCCGAAATTCAGACACCCACACAAGTCCGCCACACCAAAGGTCAGCGATAAACATGCGGAAACAAATCCTCCACCTCCACGCCAACAGAAACATGCCCATGCTATTACGACCCACGAATCCACGCGGTGGTCTTTCAACTGTGGTATTCCATTGGCGGTACACACCGCCGCGCTCAAAATACACACACAGCTCCAAAACACAGCCACATTGGACATTTCGAAATACACACACCTGATACACATACACACACCACTCCCACAAACCCAATACAATATAAAACACACACCCACATCACACACAAACCCCTACGACCAGAATTTCTGAGAGAAGGCCAGAGAGAGACAGCACAGAATAGAGAACCCCATCACACAGAGGCACACTACACCATCACCCACACAACACCCACGCATAAAACACCACATACCACTACACTCACCACACACATCAACACATACACCACTCCACACATCACACACACCACCCCATGGCACGCCAAAGACACCCCCGCTTCTCCGAGGAGGAGCTCAGGGTCATGGTCGAGGAAATCCTACGGGTAGAGCCACAGCTATTTGGATCACAGGTATAGCACACATCAATAGCCAGGAAGATGGAGCTATGGCAAAGAATAGTCGACAGGGTCAACGCTGTGGGACAGCACCCAAGAAATAGGGAGGACATCAGGAAGAGGTGGAACGACCTACGGGGGAAGGTGCATTCCACGGTATCCAGGCACCACATGGCGGTACAGCGGACTGGCGGCGGACCCCCACATCCTCCCCCACAACTAACAACATGGGAGGAGCAAGTCTTGTCCATCTTGCATCCTGAAGGCCTCGCAGGAGTCGTTGGAGGAACGGACACTGGTAAGTCAAATTTCAACTATCATATCCCCCACCCTACCTGCATGCTATCACACACCCCCACCCTCACACCCTCCCCTATCACTCCAAATCCTCACCTATCTACCCATGACACCAACCACCCATCCCAACCCCAAAACCTGCATGACCTAACTAAGCATGGATACCCATCACTAAAGCATGCCCACTGCACAGACCCACAACACCCCCCAACTATCACCACACAAGCCCCCACACAGGAATGCCTGCACTGGGGTACACGCACACCCAAACATTGCACATCATGAAACACACACATGCAATAATCATGTACTCCTACCCCCGCAGGAACCCGAAGGAACGTCACAACACCAGAGGGTCGAGACAACACCACTCCACCCCCAGAAGAGGACCACAGTGACGACAGCAGCTCTGCCCCACTGGATCTTGATGACCAGCCTTGACCATCGTGGGCCTCAGGACAGTCGGTTCCCCTTGCCCAGCCACAGCCCAACACCGAACTGCCACCCTCTGGGAACACCAGCACAGCACCCACCCAGCGGGCCCAAACCTCCCTACCCAGGACAGGTCAATCAGCGGTGTGTCCACCACTACAGGGCACCCAGGTGAACCCACCACCCCAACAACAACAGGGACCTGGGGGCAGTGGTAGTGGGCACACGGTCCAGGGGACGGAGGCACAGGAACACAGGGGAACTGGGAGGGCTGCTGTGCGACAGAGGGAGGACAGGCCAAGGGAACCTACTCTCAACGAGGCCCTCTCCTCCATCATGGGAGCATACCACCACTCCCAGGAGACGATGGCAATGGTACTGGCCAAGTTGCAGGAGACCCTGCGTCTGCAGGAGGAACAGTATTTGGGGTTCAGGGAGGAGCTCAGGACCATCGGCTCTGCCCTGGGCACCATTGTAGGGGTGCTGACGGACATTCAAAAGACCTTGAGGGACACCGTGGCACTCCAAGGGGCCCCTGACACTAGCCACGACGATGAAATGCCCACCACCTCCGCCGGCGCTAGTGGACAGGAGGCACCGCCACAGGACCAACACACCATCCCCTGCAGACGGACCACCACCACGCAAGCGGGCCCTGAGATCCAGGAACAGGACAGAGCAAGATGGCAAGACCCCCGCCAGGAAATAAGACCATCCTGATCGTCCTCCCACTGTCCCACTTTGTTACCCTGTCCAAATCGGAACTGCCCCAGCTCCACTTCCAATGGCCAGATGTGCAATGTACCTGTGAGACTAATAGACTGGACTCTGCCATGGACATTCCTCCACCATCACCCATCCCCATTTCACATGGGCAAGTGTTATGCACTTAAATAAACACCCTTGAAACACTAATAAAACTGGAGTCAGTCAATGATTGTGAACTTTGTATTGTCAATTACAGTGTTAAAAAAGGTTACCCATTGGAAGACCAACATACCAATGTCACACATCACAAGCCTTTCAAGGGTGCAAGCTGTTGACACGTAGGTTACCACAATAGTGAGACTGAAATGGAAGGGGACAACTCAGTTAACAAATAGTGAGTGAAATGTAGGTACAGGATAGAGGTAGACGTGTGAAAGTTAATAATATGTGAAACATGAACATTTACTCATCTGTGTCTCACTGAAAATATGGCTGTATGACTGACTCCCTGTTGTCGTTTTCATCTTCATCAGCTTCCTCCTCATCACTGTCCACAGGCTCCCCAGGCTCCCCCACTGCAACAACACCGTCATCTGGATCATCCTCCTGCAGAAAAGGCACCTGGCGTCGCAATGACAAGTTATGGAGCATGGAGCAGGCGATGATGATGTCGCACACCTTCTTCGGTGAGTAGAATAGAATCCACCAGTCATATGGAAGCACCTGAACCTGGCCTTCAGGAGGCCGAAGGTCCGCTCGATCACCCTCCTAGTCCGCCCATGGGCCTCATTGTACCTTTCCTCTGCCCTGGTCCTGGGATTCCTCACTGGGGTCAATAGCCATGACAGGTTGGGGTAACCAGAGTCCCCCAATAGCCATACACGGTGCCTCTGGAGTTGACCCATCATATCAGGGATGCTGCTATTCTGCAGGATGTAGGCGTCATACACTTAGCCAGGGAACATTGCATTTACCTGCGAGATGTACTGGTCTGCCAAACAGACCATCTAGACATTCATGGAATGATAACTCTTCCTGTTCCTGTACACCTGTTCATTCCTGCGGGGGGACCAGAGCTACATGGGTCACATCAATAGCAACTATGACGCTGGGGATATGTCCAAGGGCATAGAAATCACCTTTCACTGTAGGCAAATCCTCCACCTCAGGGAAAATGATGTATCTCCTTACGTGTTTCAGCAGGGCAGACAACACTCTGGACAAGACGTTGGAAAACATAGGCTGGGACATCCCTGATGCCATGGCCACTGTTGTCTGAAAAGACCCACTTGCAAGGAAATGCAGCACTGACAGCACCTGCACGTCAGGGGGGATTCCAGTCGGATGGCGGATTGGTGACATCAGGTCTGGCTCCAACTGGGTACATAGTTCCTGGATTGTGGCACGGTCAAACCGGTAGGTCACGATGACATGTCGCTCTTCCATTGTCAACAGGTCCACCAGCGGTCGGTACACCGGCGGATTCCGCCATCTTCCAATATGTCCCAACTGACAGTGCCTAAGAAGGACAACAGCGAAGAAACTGTCAGCATTCCTCCAGGTATGTACCCACAGTCACACACAAGACTACAACAGACAATTAACCCATCTGGGAAAGGTTTTGAGTGTAGGCTTTGGTATGTGTGACGCAGTAGTAATTGAAGCCATGTGGGCCCCTGAAATGGCGGCTGCCTGACCTCTAAACTGGGACAATGGGATTGTGGGGTAACTGCGCTGGCGTTGGACACCGTCGCGGTAGGCGGTCGATGAGCGCGCCGCAATGCTGCATTGGTTAACATTGGACCCTATGGGTCCCAGGAGCCAATGAACAGGTGCGACGCCGGTGATGATGCGCACCGCCGCGGACGTCACCGCCACGGACGTCACCACCATTTTCTATCTCTTCAATCACTAGATACCTGACCTTCGACAGGAGAGGACCTACACTGCTAGTGCTGCTGTGACCTCGGTCTGGAAGCGACGATGGCTGCTGCGTCTGGGGAAAGGGCCCCTTCCTTCACTGCTCAGGAGTTGGAGAAACTTGTGGATGGGGTCCTTCCCCAGTACACGCTAATCTACGGTCCTCCAGACCAACAGGTTAGTACACAGGGAGCACGTTGGATGGGCTAGGCTTGGGTGGAGAGGGCTGGGTGGATGAGGGAAGGGGGCAGAGTACAGTTATGCATGGGGATTAATGGGCCACAGGGATAGATTTGGGAGGGGGCCAATCACAACGACGGTGCAGTAGGTAATGACTGTCCTCTTTCCTTGTGCATGTCATGTAGGTCAGCGCCCACCAGAAGAGGGACATTTGGCGTGCCATCGCCAAGGATGTCCGGACCCTGGGGGCCCACCAGAGACGGTGCACCCACTGCCGTAAGAGATGGGAGGACATTCACCGCTGCAGCAAGAAGACGGCAGAGGCTCAGCTGGGGATGGCCTCCCAACGTGGGAGGGGTGCCCGTCACACCATGACCCCCCTGATGTTCCGGATCCTGGCGGTGGCCTACCTGGAGTTGGATGGGCGCTTAAGGACATCACAGCAGACACAAGGGGGTGAGTACTACCTCATCATATGGACTTTGCGTGCAGTGGAGGTGTCTGGGTGGGGGTGGTGGGTTGTGGGTGTCCCTAGGCTAGGGCGAATTCGGTAGGCAAGGCCCCTCCGTTATGTAGGCCATGTGGCACTCTACCTCAGCTCAAAACAGAGGGAAGTTGATGTATAGTTGCCCCTTTGCCATCCATGTGGGCAGATTACTACCATTGCCATGTAGGCCATATCCCAGAATTAGCATGTGCAGAGGTCAGGAGCACGGCGTAATGCATGGGGCTGCTGCATCTGTCTTGTCCGCCAACGGTAGCGGTATGCCATGCACTAAAACTCTCTTTCTTCTGTCTCCCCCCTTTTCCTGCTCTCCCTGTCCTTTTGTACATCAGGATCAACAGGCGGAGGTACAGTGGCACCGGAGCACGAGGGAGCTGCATCCCACATGGCCATGGAGGGCCAAACCACAGACTCTGAATTCACCATTGGGATGGAGGGCGAGGGGAGCTTCACGTCGGCCACCAGATCACCAACCAGCGACACGGACTCGTCCGCCAATGGGAGCTCCCCTGTGGTGGCGGCACCATCTGTGCACCCCACTTCTACAGGTACAGTCGCCACCTCCCCTACCAGCACCGCCCTCCCAGCAGCCCCTCAGCGTGTGTCCCGTGCCCGCTCACTCAGGAGGGTGGGCATCACCTTCGCCCCAGGCACCTCAGGCCCTGCCCCAGTCACCCCTGCTGCCCTCAGTGAGGAGGCCATTGACCTCCTCAGGTCACTCACTGTTGGGCAGTGTACCATTGTGAATGCCATCCAGGGTGTAGAACGAGAGTTGAAACACGGTAATGCATTCCTGGAAGGCATTCATTCTGGTCAGGCTGTCCTTCAGCAAACCCTGCAATCTCTGGCTTCAGCACTGAAGGCAGCCATTGTCCCTGTGTCCAGCCTCCCCCCTCCAACCTCCTCCACCCAGACCCAATCCCCTGTACCCCAGCCCATCCCAAGCACACCTACAGACCAGCAGGCACACAAGTCAACACCCAAAAGTAGCTCAAGCAAACATAGGCACCACACACACCACAGGCACTCACACAAGCATCGCACCCATACAGACACAGCAACATCCACTGTCTCCACTGTGTCCCCCTCCTCCTCTTCTCCCTCCTCCCTCCCAGTGTCGTCTACACACACACCTGCATGCACCACATATACAGGCACTAGGACTCGCACCAGAACACCCAGCACCACAAGCCGCTCACCTGCACTCACCACCTCCACTGCCATTTACACGTCCCCTGTGTCCTCTCCCAGTGTGTCTGTGACGCCCCCTCACTCACCCAACATCCATCCACCTCACGACAGCCTCCAGTACCTGCACCTGCACCCAAAACATCTAAAGTGACAACTCCTACAACCACCTCCTCTACCTCCACTCCCAGACCCCCTCCAACTACCCATCCCAGTGTCCGTCAGAAACTGTCCCTCTGTCAAATTGACCTGTTTGCCCCCACCCCCCCCCTCCAGTTCATCAGTCCCGTCGTAGCGCCTCAGCCAAAAAGCCTTCAGTACCAGTGGTGCGTGTTCCAGGTTTTTGGAGTGCACCGTCCACCAGGACAGGCAGTAGGACCCGGAGCCAAGGCACTGTCAGCCCACCCCCTGTAAAGGCACCGAAATTGGAGAGTGGACGACAGGACTGTGTCAAGACTCCTGGTGGGACAACAAGTGAAATGGGATCGAAGGCGATTGGTGAGTCAGCTGTAACTCCAAAGAAGGTGGGGAAGGTTCCGAGGAAGTCTGCCCAGCCTGTTGTGAGTGTCACGGCGGAGAAGTGCGCCATGATTTCCGGCGGTCCAGACACAACCGCCAGCACCGTCGTTTCTGGTCAGGAGACCACCGCCAGAGTCATTGCCCAGGAGGGCCCAAGTATCGTTACTGGTCAGGAGACCACCGCCAGAGTCATTGCCCAGGAGGGCACAGGTATCGTTACTGGTCAGGAGACCACCGCCAGAGTCATTGCCCAGGAGGGCCCAAGTATCGTTACTGGTCAGGAGACCACCGCCAGAGTCAGTGCCCAGGAGGGCCCGAGTATCGTCACTGGTCAGGAGACCACCGCCGGAGTCAGTGCCCAGGAGGGACCATGATCCCACAGCCCCGCTGGGCGATGATGGAATGTCATTCCTCACCCCAATGTCCAGTGTGGAGTTTGTCATGCCACACCCCGATGTCCAGTGTGGAATTCGTCATGCCACACACCAATGTCCAGTGTGGAGTTCGTCATGCCACACCCCAATGTCCAGTGTGGAGTTCGTCATGCCACACCCCAATGTCCAGTGTGGAGTTCGTCATGCCACACACCAATGTCCAGTGTGGAGTTCGTCATGCCACACACCAATGTCAGTATCTGAACCGCCATCTCAGGCTACCGCTGAACAGTCCATAGCCAGCCATGGCAAAGCACCGCTGAACAAGGGCAAGACTGCCATGGTGAAGACCGCTGAACAGTCCATAGCCAGCCATGGCAAAGCACCGCTGAACAAGGCCAAGACCGCCATGGCAAAGCACCGCTGAACAGTCCTTAGCCAGCCATGGCAAAGCACCGCTGAACAAGGCCAAGACCGCCATGGTGAACACCGCTGAACAGTCCATAGCCAGCCATGGCAAAGCACCGCTGAACAAGGCCAAGACCGCCATGGTGAAGACCGCTGAACAGTCCATAGCCAGCCATGGCAAAGCACCGCTGAACAAGGCCAAGACTGCCATGGTGAAGACCGCTGATCAGGGCAAACAGCGTGTGGGTATGAATAGGCCGCCACATCAGGCATCCTTCTCCCATGTGCAGCTGGGACAGTGACAGGACAGGAACTTTCACGGGGAGACTCATCCAGTCTGACCACCAGTCCCACCCAGTACCAGTTCAGAACTGCATCTACTTGCGTCAATGTGGCTTTGCACTCCCCAGGATGGTCCAGTGGGCAACCCACCCACTGTAAATACTTGAGAGACTGTGGCTTTGCACTCCCCAGGATGGCACAGTGGGCAAGCCACCCACTGTAGAGACTTGAGAGACTGTGGCTTTGCACTCCCCAGGATGGTCCAGTGGGCAACCCACCCACTGTGTAGACTTGAGAGACTGTGGCTTTGCACTCCCCAGGATGGCACAGTGGGCAAGCCACCCACTGTAGGGACTTGAGAGACTGTGGCTTTGCACTCCCCAGGATGGTCCAGTGGGCAACCCACCCACTGTAAAGACTTGAGAGACTGTGGCTTTGCACTCCCCAGGATACATCAAGGGGCATGGAGCCCCGTCGTGGATCTCGCTTTGCAGTCATGTGGCTGAGGTGCCCCCCCTTCCATTCCCCCTGAGGTGCCTGTAGTGTTTCAATCTGATGCTCCGGCAGGGTTCTCTCGGATTTTGGTCAGGTATCTATTGTGGGCCTCGCCCATGCATTTTTGGACTGTTGGTGCACGGACATTGTTGTGTACATATCTGCACTACTTCTTGTATTGTATATATAAATATAACAGATTTCGAGATATGATTCAGTATATTTTTATATGACATGTGTATTGGCACATTACAATATTTGAACAGATCTCGCTTTGTCTTTGCATTCTTCCGGAGGGATTGTGGGTTGTTAATGTGATATTTTTGACTGCATTGGTGTGTATGTTGTAATATGCGAGGGTGGGGGTGTTTGGTGGGTGTCCCCCTAACTTTTGCCTCCCCCTCCCCCGTGTCGTCGATGCAGTACTCACCGGTATGTTCTGCGCCTACGTCGCTGTTGTTCGTAGAGGAGCAGAAAGACAAGGGCAGGTAGTATTTGGAGTTCCGGCTCCATGGAGTCGTCGTTCCTCGTGGAGTGTGTTGAGGTGAGCGTTTTCCCATAGCAAAGGCTGTTTCCGCCGTGTTTTTATCCACTGTGAATCCGCCCAGGAAAAGGTGGCGGATTAGTGTGTTGTAATAGTGTGGGCGGTACTTTGTCTCCCGCCTGTCTGTTAGCGGTGACCGCCACGCTGTTTGTCTGTACCGCCGTGGCAGGCGAAGTGTTAAAGTGGCTGTCGTTGTTGGCGGTTACCGCCAGGGTCGTAATTCCCTTTTTTTTTCCACCAGCCTGTTTGCGGTATTACCCCACCTTTTACACCGTCCGCCAGGGTTGTAATGACCACCTATGTTGCTTAGATCAGATGCCATTAATGTACCTTTCAACTGACAGAATACAACATAGCTTGTCAAAAAAACGCCATTGTATTATTTATTTTTATAATTGGGCAACGCCCACACCAAAAACGGCTGCCCAATCTTGCTTGGACACGGCAAAAATGATGTTACCTAACATTCCTCTAATTCTAAGAGCTCTGCTGACGGCATCAGAACAGCTGACTGGGGAGCAACAGGCTTTTGAACTGCTTGTGGCCTGCACCCTGGGCGGATGTTGCCAGGGTCGGGTTCGTGAAGTGGGCATTCAGGCATCGGCCGGTTGGCCAATGCCTGAGGCCCACTTCTGGGCTGATTTTGTTGGTGCAATGATGATGCCCCTTTAGAAGGGTTTAGAGATCAGCTGTGTTGTCTGGCATTGCCAAGGTGGAGACCCTAAGGGGGCTATGCACCCTCTCTGAAAGCCTGCTGCAGGGAAAGACGGTCTCCTCCCCATCTCCTGCGGCACTGTCCCTACCCATCTCTTGCCAGGTCTGCCATTTAGTGTGTGGGGCTACGGCCACATCTGATGAGTGCAGATTGATTCCTGTGAGAGAATCGATCTGCACTCATCAGATGTGGCGAGCTGAGAGGAAGAGCCACCTCACTGGAAACAGGTGTGAAGAGCTATTATCACCCTCACCTCTCTGTTCGCGGCCAGAAGTGACCTACATCCGACCTCTCCCCTGCCTAGCTCCACATGAAGGGCATTGTGGTGAAGGGGTGGATGGTCCTGAGCTGCCTTGCTGGAGCCTGGCTGAGGTGGACCATTTCACGCCATCACCTTCCCATATGAGACTGGCTCTGTCCTGTCCTGATCTCTGCCCTGCCAGGTTCTGCACACTTGCACGATGGAGGGAAGAGGATAGGGGGCAGCGTTGTTTGTCCCTGCAAAGCCATGGAGATTAATACTTCCTGAAGGAAGGCAGATGGAGCGAGACATTTACGAGTGATGGGTCAAAGAAAGAGTAGAAGACAAGTTTAAGGGGGAGGGTTAGACAGGCAGAGGGGGTGAGCTATGCAATAGATGGGAAAGAGGCAGAGCTATGGAAAGAATAAGAGAGGCAAAGAAAGACAGGAAGATTGAATATCAGAAAAAGAGAGTGCTGTGTGGGGAGAGAGTACAGCTGAGAAACAGAAGTGAGTGGAAGAGGGATCGAAAGATAAGAGAGAGTGAAAGAGAAGAATGAGAAGTAGAGAGATGAAGAGTGTGTTAGTGGTAGAGAATTCTGTATGCATAAAAATATAGCTGGGCACTCTCTTCCCTGTAGCTGGGCACCTTCCTCTCTCTCGTTCCTATAGCTAGGCACCTCCTCTCTCTTCTCCCTATAGCTTGGCACTCTCCGCACTCTCCTCCCTGTGGCTGGACACCATCCTCTCTCTCCTCCGTATGGCTGGGCACCTTCTGCACTCTCCTCCCTACAGCATGGCCCCTTCTGCACTCTCCTGCCTGTAGGTGGGCCTCCTTCCTCTCTCTCCTACCTATAGCTGGGCACCTTCCTCTCTCTCCTCCCTATGGCTGGGCACCTTCCTCTCTCTCCTCCCTATAGCTCGGCACCATCCGCACTCTCCTCCATATAGCTGGGCCCCCTCTGCACTCTCCTCCCTAAGGCTGGGTGCCTTCTTCTCTCTCCTCCCTATAGCTGGGCACCCTACACACTCTTCTCCCTATGGATAGACACCTTTCTCTGTCTGTTCCTCCTTCTTTCTACTTATGTTCTTGTGCCTCATTTCTTTTGACCTCACAGGTCACCAAAACCCAGCTAAATTATGTCTCACTCCCTCTGCATACCCCATCACCTTTGAATAACTCTCTGCCTCCTTCTCTGCCTCACCTATCTTTCAGTTTCAGATCTCTTCCCTTGCTCTTCTACCTAAAACCTTTACTTTCCCCCTCTCTTCATGGATATCTAGACTTTATGTACTGACCTCTAATCTCTATTTCAGCCTTTTTAACCACATTTCTGTCCACCACACCTCTTTCTTCCAAATACACCTATCTGAACCCCACCTGTCTCTATCTGCCCCCTACTTTGTGGCTAACTCCACACCCTCCCTACCGTATCACTACCTCACCCCTTTTCTCAGCACCTGGCAGTCCTTTTAAGATTACTGCACTGCTTTTCTCCTCCTCCTGCTTTGCCCCCCTCTCTCACTACCTCATCTATTTCTTTACCTTACCACTCTATCTGTATGTCTCAGCTCTACGTTTCTCACCTACCACTCTCATGCAACTCACTTTCTACTTCATATTTCATTCACTACCTCAACTTCCTCCCCACACATTTATCCCTCTCTCACACTTTCAAACCTCCCAATTTCTCTTATCATTTGAAAACTCCCTCACCTCACCTCTCCACTACTTTCTAGCTCTAATCCACTGTATTGCTTTTCTCACAACCTTACTGTTATATCACTATTTCTTTCTCTATTCCAGCCATATTTTTAAACTATCATTGCTTTTCTCTCTGTCTTCCATCTCTTTCTCTCTGGCCCACCTTTAAACACACCTACTGTGTTCCATATCTGTGCTTCGTTCTTTTTGTATCCATCTAATTCACCTCTCTGGCTCTTCTTTGCATTTTCACTCTTTATCTATCACTTCCTTTTATTACAAATAATCTCCTTTTCTTATGTTCACCCTCTCAGCCTGCCTTTCGCTCTACCTAACAGCCCACTTTACCTAATCAATCTTCCTGTACTTTAATTACCATTCTGTCCCTCTCTCTAACTCACAGCTGTCTCTATCTTGCATTTCCATATATTTCTGCCTTGAAACTTTCCCTTGGTATTCCTGCAGCAACCCTCTTCCTACATTATCTTGCGCTCTACTTCACTCCTCTGTATACCCCACCCCCTTACTTACATTTCATTATTCTTAGCTCCCTCTATTTTTATCTACCTCTCTACCTCACTCCAAAATCTTATCTATCATTCTACATCCCCTTTTCTATCTACCTCTTCCTACCACTCCAGATCTTTTTTTCTGGCCTCCTTATCATTCTATTCCTACCTGTGTGTCCTGATCTCACCCATCTCTCTAAATCATCTCAGTTTTACCTCACTTCTCCCTCTACATCTCACTGGAACATTTTCATTACCTCTCTGTCCTTTCAATTTTGCTTACTCGGCAGAGGAGGAGCTTACTGTCAAACTAGAGAATGAAAGGAAGGGCTAAAGGATGAGACAGGGGAAGAGACTTAAGCAGTAAATTATTTTATTTCACCCAATATAATAGTGAGAATCCTCAGAGTAGTACTTTGATCTTCATGATTGCAGCAAGAGGGAAAGTGGTGAAAAGAGATTTATGTAAGATTGTAGATATGCATCAATCAAAGCTACAATCTGAAGCACTATGTACATATGTTTTAATGTTATGCACTAGTCCACTAAGCATCCATCAAGCAAACCTTACTGTGTCTTTCCTAGAATGGGATGAACTGGTGGGTTAAGTAATGATTTGCACATAAAGTATTGTTTTTGCATGACAAAACCATTTCTTTTTGCAGTTGGGTCCAAATATTTCATCAATGCTTGTTCAAGCTTTATTCCGGTACTATTTGGCTGGGAGATGCAGGGTAGCTCCACCTTTTGGCTGTTTTTGTGTGCTCCCAATTCAGGAAGGTTCACACATCATTTTGTGTTCTTTCAGTTAATGAACTGAAAATTGATTAGAAAATCACAGCTGTTTTGAATAGGTGCCCCAAAGTAGGTAATCCTTAAAATGGCATTGAAAATCCAAAACCCGTAGGTGAGTTGTGTGTCCAGGTAGCCCCCTCACTCCTTTCTTCGCTCATCCAGTCAGCAAAGAGGGATTTCTGTAGGGAAGAGGAGAGAAAATTATAGATTTCCTTCCTGCCTCCTAATTTCTATACCTACTTTCACCAGGCAAGAGTGATAAAGCATATGGATTCTGAAATCCCCACTACCAGCAGCATTTAATCAAAATGTTGCTGAAGGAGGACTAAGAAAAGAGCTAACCAGCCCTGCAGGTCAACAAGAGAACCTGATTCAATAGACCATGTTTCTGAACATTTCTTCAACTGTTTATGTCCAGTCATCTCCTCCCTATGAGGAAGGAATCCTGGCCTGAACCAAGGCCTTCAGTGGCCCACTCTAGTCCCTGAGGCCCAGGCAGAGGGCAGGCAACAACTTGTGCATCCCAAGCTATTCAGGCTCACCTAGCCCTTTGTTTCTGTAACTCTGTCAAGACAGGAGGACCACAGATCACCAAACCCAAAGGACAATCAAATATACTTTTCACCCCCACTACAGTACCCAGAGGACTGACCAATGCAAGCTGCCCTAAACTCTTAAATCTTGGCTTTGAGCTAGATTTCTAGGATTGGGATTGCAAGTATGTATTCAGCTTTTAAAGATACAATATTTCTTGTCTTGACCAATGTTGCTGCCCCTTATAAGCATCAAATGCTTTACTGACCACACATATTTGCAAAAATGAGCCCCCTGATATTAATCCAGCAGTATTTCATGAAACGCTGAGATCGGCGAATGTGGGCCACTATTTTTGGGGTGACCGGACCATTTTCTTTACCCCAATCCGACCCTGGCTGTCCACAGAGCCTCTATTTTTTTGGAGTTCAAGAACACGGAGTACACCAATGGCTTGTGCTCATCGCCCTGAGGCCCTTGCAGCTACCAGGAGATATGCCCTCATCGCACTCAGGGCTGTGCGGCTCTCAGGAAACACGCACTTGTCAGGAGACATGTGCTGGATCAACTGCTGCTACATCAGCCCGCTTGTGCGCCCCCAAAACATTAAAGCCAGCATACAACTTACCCTCTGTGTTAAATTCAAACATATTTCATTATCTTCGATACATGTTATTTAATGTATTTCCATTGGCTTTTAGCTTTTTAACAGCACTAGATGGCTGCAAGAAAAATAAATTGCAAGCGTGTGGGGAGAAAGACATGAACGCATGTTCCTTTGTGCACTTGCATATGTATTAGCTTGAGTGAGTGAGTCTAACCACTATCTTTAGGTGACTGCTCTTCCTCTCCTTGTCATCTTCATGATAATAAGAATATTTTTATGTAGCACTACATATTGCACTTCAGCCTTCCAAAAGTGCTGTACGTGCGAGTCCTCATAGAATAAATGCAGTGTGCTGTGCATAAAAGGCTGGTGCACCACAGGTGAGTAACTGTATACCTTCATTCACCACAAGTGTACAGGGGCCACCCTCGACACGTCCTTTCACTCCGCCAACCGCCGCTCACCTCCCGTTACCTAGACACCAATGCCTCGAGGATCACAGTGTCCCGCATTTCAAATACAACATCGCTACAATATATTACCTCTTTCTTTTCTTTTTTTTTAAAATACCATAAAGATCCTTAATAAACTATAAAGAACACTGTGAATACTAAGCCAAAATATAAAACAAAAACAAAAAATGAAAACAAAGAAAATATAAACAAAGAAACACATAAAAGCAAAAGTGCTTTTGGTCTCAAACATCTAGCTTCAGTTTCCCAGACAAATATCTTTCCTGGTCACACATCAGATTTCAGCTTCCAAGGCAAAAATCTTTCCCGGGTAGATCTGTGTACACACCCCTTTCCCGATTCTATAGGTCCAACACCTGGAGGAAATTCCTGAGATATCTTTAGAATCTTGGCCAAATTCCATCAACGACCCCCATCCACCATTACCACATTGCCACATATTTGTTTTACCCTTACAGGATCACTGAAACAGGCATCACCTTTTTTAACAAACTTATTTTTCTTTATACATCCTAAATCCCCAGGGCAAATCGTACATTGTTTGGTGGCCTTGATAGTCGTATCTCTTATTCATTAGTTCCTGACCCAAACCAACACTCTCCCACTTGTATACACACATCCCCTCTCTTGGACCCTTATCTTTTACCGAACTTGCTAACCACGCCGGAAACAAAATGGAAGTTGGTTTGCGACCTCTTAAGCCTTCAAAATGAGACACCTTGGTCGAAGTATGAGGCGTAGTACGGTAAAACCACAACATGGTCTTGACCACTTCTTGAGTGTCAAAATTGTTAAGTCTAGCCCATTTTATACAATCCCCAACTACTCTATTCATTCTCTCAACCAAACCATTGGTTTGAGGATGGTAAAGGGAACTTTTTAAGTGCTTAATACCAGACTGTTTAAAAAATGTCTCCATTTCAAAATTAACAAATTGAACCCCATTGTCCGAAACTATAGTTCTGGGAAACCTTCCTGCATGCAGGTATCTTGCAGGAAACTCACTGCATTGGATGCAGACAGTGTGGCACAAAAACAAACTTCCGGCCATGTACTTTGATAATCCATGAGAACAAATGCATATTGTAGATTGTGGGGAAGAAAACTAAATGGGCTGATCATGTCTATGCCTAGTTTCATCCAAGGTCTCTCTGGAAGGCTAATTGGATGCAAAGGTGAAACACAAACCCTTAACCCTTTCTCAGCATTTTTGCAAACCACACACTCTTTGACCATATCCATAGCAGGCCACCAATAGTGCTCTCTTAACCTCTGTTTAGTCATTGTTGCCCCAAGGTGACCCTCATGGGCAGAATCTATCAACCTAGAGCAAACACTATACGGTGGAATACACTTCTCACATCGCAAAAGTACCCCATCTTCAATAGAAATTTCCTCTGCAATTTTGCAAAACGGTTGCAAGGACAATGACACATTTCTATCTTAGTCACATATTCCCTCACCTTTGCTAAAATTGCATCTTTACTCTCAGCTTTCTTCCAGTCTGCTTCACTAAAGGCTTTACATGCAGGTAGATCCACACTAGCAACAAGCCAATCCTCTCTATCTTCTTCTGCATCCATTTAAACCAACTAATCGACTGGTAACCTTGAAAGGAAATCAGCCCTTAAATTAACTCAACCTGGTAAGTGCTTAACTTCTATATCATATTGCAGACATTTTGTGGTCAACCATGCAATGCGTGGAGTAGTGTAATTGATCTTGTCACCTCCCAAAATATTCAGTAGAGTTTTGTGATCAGTTACAATTAAAAATCTACCCCAAACATAACTTCTAAACTTCTCACTTGCCCATACACATGCAATCAACTCTGCTTCTCTCAAAACCCTAGAAGCATAACTAAGGGTTACTTCTCCCCGTGAAGATTCCTGGGTCAAAATTGCCCCCAAACCGTATTCGCTGACATCCACCATAATAGTACACATCAACTGGGGATCATAAGCACGTAACGCCTTAGCATTTGTCATTTCAGATTTCACCAGTTCAAAGGTGTCGTGAAAGTCGTTGTCTCACTCAAACGCAACACTATTCTTCAGCATATTGCATAAACTTCTCATCTTAGAAGCAAAGTCAGGAAGAAACCTAGCATGACCTACGGGAGAAGGTACATTCCATGCAGAAAGACACCAACGCGCTGTACAGAGGACTGGCAGTGAACCCCCACACCCTCCCCTACAACTAACAACAGGAAGTATTGGCAATCATGCATCCTGAGGGCCTTTCAGGAGTAGCTGGAGGACCAGACTCTGTTAAGTCAACTCTATACTACTATCACCCCCACCTGCATGCCATCACATACCCCCACCCTCACCCTCACACCCATCACTCCACCACCTCACAAACCCGCCACCATCACATTCACTCATCCCAATGCCAAGCCCTGCATGTACCACCAATGCATGGACACCACTCAAAGACCTCCATGGACACTTATCACTAAAACATGCACAATAGAGAGAACTAATCATCCCACCACCCACCAATGTACACAAGTGAAAGCTGCCAGGGTAAAAACAACCATAGAGGGCAACCCATCCATGCACAATATGTCACACACAGAAACAATAACACTGCATTTACATCCTCACACGTTTCCCAGCCAATGCCACCGGAGAAGAGGTACCAGCAACACCCAGGCCCACACACAGAAGAGGCACACAGTAATGACAGTGACTCTGCTCACCTGGATCTGGATGTCCAACCTGGCCCATCAGGGACCTCCGGACAGTCGGTTACCCAGCCACAATCACACACCACCACAAAGACTCCCCCCTCAGGAAACACCACCACCACAACGCCCACCCAGTGTGCCCATACCTCTGTACCCAGGCCACGTCAATCAGCAGTGTGTCCACCACCACAGGGACCACAGGGCACACCACAAACCCAAAACAATCAGGGACCTGAGGTCAGTGGGCACACAGTTCAGGGGACAGAGGCACATGACAACAGGGAATCTGGGATGACGGCTGTGCACCAGGGAACCAACTCTCCAGGAGGCACTCACTAAGATCCTGGGAGCATACCAACATTCCCAGGATATGCTGGGCCAGATCCTGGACAACCTGCTGGAGAACAGGTGGCTGCAGGAGGGACGGTACCAGGGGATCATGGAGGACTTGAAGGACATTAACACCACCCTGGCCACCATTGTAGGTGTGCTGGGAGACATGGCCAATATAATGAGGGAGGCAGTGTCACACCAGTGGGCCCCTGCCACTAACCAGACTACTGAACAGCCCTCTACTTCCACTGCCGCTAGTGGGCAGGAGGCCCGCCACATGACCAACATGCCACCAGCACCCCTTCACCTGCAGAAAGAGAACCACCCCGCAAACATTCCCTGCCATCCAGGCAGAAGCCAGAGACTATTGCGAAGACCCCCACCAGAAAATGAGACTCTTCTGATTGTCACCCTTGTGTCCC
Organism: Pleurodeles waltl; assembly: GCF_031143425.1. NCBI lineage: Eukaryota > Metazoa > Chordata > Amphibia > Caudata > Salamandridae > Pleurodeles > Pleurodeles waltl. Next base: position 534,269,393 of record NC_090445.1, on the reverse strand, counting down.
ACTCTGTCACCCTGTCCATCTTGATCTGCCATTGCTCCCCATCCTATGCCCCCTTGGGCAATGTACCTGTGCTACAAATAGACTGGAACTATACCCTGGACTTTCCTCCATCATCATCCCAGCCCATTGCACTTCTCCCTTTTCTTCATAGCACTGCAATAAACACACTTTGAAAAAACACATTTGAAGTATATCAAATGATTGAAGTATGTATTTGTTTTACAAGGTTTAGACATTGCAATTGGACTGTACAGTAATGTTAACATAGGAAAGACCTGTTGTTGGCTGCAGTGCGAACATCAGGAGCAATAGTGGGGCACCAACATCTGTGGAAGGGTTGCCAAAGGGTACAGTGAGTGGGCATAGAAGTGGGAAACAACAGCATGCCAGTGACAATGTGAAACAAAAAACTGACAATGAAATGTGATGTAACACTGTCTTACCTGTTTGTCATTAGAAGTATTGTCTAATCACTGCAGATCTGTTGTCCTCATCCTCTGCCTCCTCATCTTCATTGTCCACAGGGCCCACTGCTGCCACATGGCCATCTCCAGCCTCCTCATCCTGCAGAAAAGGCACATGGCATCTCCAGGCAAGGTTATGCAACATGCAGCATGCCACAATTATCTGGCAGACCTTCTTGGGTGAGTAGCACAGCGATCCACCAGTCAGATGGAGGCACCGAAACCTGGCCTTCAGGAGGCCAAATGTACGTTCAATGATCCTTCTTGTTCGCCCATGTGCCTCATTGTAACTTTCCCCAGCCCTTGTCCTGGGATTCCTCACAGGGGTCAGTAGCCATGATAGGTTGGGGTAACCTGAGTCACCTGCAAATATCATTGGACAACTGTTAGCCACACAGTATCCCTTATGGCCCACACCATATCCATATACCAACATACACTGGGTGGGAACAGGGCTCACCTATGAGCCACACACGGTGCCTCTGCAGTTGGCCCCTCACATTTGGGATGCTACTATTCCTCATGATAAAGGCATCATGCACCGACCCAGGATACTTAGAATTGACGTGGGAGATGTACTGGTCTGCCAAACACACCATCTGCACATTCATCGAGTAAAAACTTTTTCTATTTTTGAAGACCTGTTCATTTTGCCGGGGGGGAGGGGACAAATGCAATATGTGTTCCATCAATCGCCCCAATTATGTTGGGGATATGTCCCATTGCATAAAAGTCAGCCTTCACTGTGGGCAAATCCTCCACCTGGGGGAAAACAATGTAGCTTCACATGTGTTTAATCAGGGCACACAACACACTTGTCAGCACAATTGAGAACATTGGCTGTGACATTCCTGCTTCCAAGCCCACTGTCACTTGGAAAGAACCAGTTGCCAAGAAATGGAGCACAGATAGCACTTGCACAAGATGGGGGATCCCAGTGGGATGGTGGATAGAAGATATCAGGTCAGGCTTCAATTGGGCACACAGGTCTGTGATTGTGGCCTTGTCAATTCTGTAGATGAAGATAATGTGCCTGTCCTCCATTGTTGCCAAGTCCACCAGGGGTCTGTACATGGGGGGAGGATGTCTCCATCTCCTATTGATCCGAAGCGGTTGCAATCTATGGAGCAAAAGAGTGATGAGCCAGTCATGAAATGTACATTGCAGCCACTACAGTTCAATGCATGATGTGAATTATAAATGTATTAGTGGCATGTGTCCTGTATATACAATTGTGATCTGTGACGCAGTTATGTTCCATGCACTGCTCCCCTCTGAAATGGCGTCCGCCTGTCCTGTATGGAGGGACAGGTGGAAATGAGGTAGTTCGGCTGACGTTGTGCGCCGTTGCGGGAGGCTTTCGGAATCCACCGTGCCATGCCTCATTGGATAAAATTGGGCCCTAAAGGGTACAGTGGCTAATGGTGATGTACGCCGGTGGTGACGGTATGCGCAGCCGCGGATGTCACCGCCATTTTCTATCTGTTTATTCACTTGCTACCTGACCTTCAACAGGAGAGGACCTACACTGCATGTGCTGCTGTGAACTGTGTGTGAACCTACCATGGCCCGTGTGAGTGGGGAAAGGGCCCCTGCCTTCACCTCAGTGGAGTTGGAGAGACTAGTGGATGGGGTCCTACCTCAGTACGGACTGCTGTATGGGCCTCCAGACCAACAGGTGAGTACACTGTGAGCACAATGCATGTGGCATGAATGCATGGAGTGCTGTGAGTAAAGGCCTTATGTGGGGGGGGGGGCGGTTTGGATGGGCCCTGGGCAGCGTGCAGCATGTATGTTAGGCCATGTCTGTGTGAAAGTGGATGGGAAGGGCAATGGTGGGGAATGAGCGTAACAGGCAGGGCAGTCTAACTAATACCTTCCCCTGTGTGTATTTCCTCTGCAGGTCAGTGCCCATCAAAAAAAGGGTACATTGCACACCATCTCCAGGGACGTGCAGACTCTGGGTGTCTACGGCAGGTGGAGCACCCACTGTCAGAAACGGTGGGAGGACCTGAGACGCTGGGCATGGAAGATGGTGGAGGCCCAGCTGGGGATGGCCTCCCAACGAGGAAGGGGTGCCTGTCGAACCGTGACTCCCCTGATGACCCACATTCCGACAGTGGCCTATCTGGAGCTGGATGGGCATTTCAGGACATCACAGCAACCACAAGGGGGTGAGTACAGTGCCCATAGTTACAACTTATGCGTGGTGGGGTGGTATCCGGTTGGGCGGGTGTGTGTTTGTGGGTGCCCCTAGACCAGGCCTGACATTGCGGCATAGGTCCCATGTTGGGCAGGGTTCTGATTTGATATTCCTTCTACCTAACTAGTAGGCATCCACTAATGGGCAGGGCTGTGTGGGTCCCAGGTATGCTGCAGTTGTCGGTATGTGTCCCTCCCCGTGCCCTCGTGACTAGCATTGTTAGTGGTAGTGCATTGCATAGTGCGTAGGGCTGTTCCTTGTGTGTGAGGGTGGTTTGTACGCCAATGGTGGTATTCGTGTAGCCACTGACCAAGTGTATCCTTTGTCTCTTCCCCTCCTTTTTGTTTTGTCACCCTGTCCTTATGTGCATTAGCATCATCTGGTGGAGGAGCAGAGGTACAGGCGATGGAGGGAGCTGCATCCCACAGGACCCAGGAGGCAGAGTCCACAACGCTGAGGGCACCAGTGCGACAGAGGGCTAGGGGAGCACCACGGTGAAGACTGGAGGGGACAGTTTGGACACGGATAGCTCCTCCAATGGAAGCTCCCTGGTGGTGGCGGACACCTCTGTGCCCACCCCAGCTACTGGTACAGCCACCACCCCCGTAACAGCACCACCCTCCCAGCAGCCCCTCAGCCAGTAGCCCATGCCTGCTTACCCAGGAGGGTGGGCATCTCCTTCGCCTCAGGCACCTCAGGCCCTGTCCAGTGAGCCCTGCTGCTCTGAGTGAGGAGGCTATTGACCACCTGAAATCGATCTCTGTTGGGCAGTCAACCATTCTGAATGCCATCCAGGGGCTGGCAGCCCAAATGCAACAGACCAATGCATTTCTAGAGGGGATTCACACTGGCTTGGCAGCCAAACAGAAATCAAACCAGGCTCTGGCCTCCTCTCTGATGGCAGCCAGTGTCCCTGTTTCCACCCTCCCCCCTCCAACTTCCTCTGCCCAATCCCATTCCCCTCAACCCCAACCTATCCCAAGCACACAGGCAGACGAGCATGCACACAGGACAACACACAAGAATGGACATGGCAAACACAAGCACCACACATCATCCCACAGGCACTCACACAAACACTATCCAGATGCAGACATACCAACATCCACTGCCTCCACTGTGGCCCCCTCCTCCTCATCATCCACCTCCCTCCCAGTTGCATCTACACTCACACCTGCATCCACTACATCCTCATCCACTACCACCATCACCAGCACACCTATCAGAACACACACCTCATTGGCAGTCACCACCCCAACATCCAGGCACACATCCCCTGTGTCCTCTCCCACTGTGTCTGTCACCCCCTCCCAAAGTACACAAACACAAGCACTCAGACACCCAACAGCCATCCACCTCACAACAGCATCCAGCCCATGCACCTGCACCCAAAACCGGCAGACAACACCTCTTACAACCACTCCCTCTTCTTCTTCCACTCGCAAACCTTCTCCCTCTTCCTGCCCCAATGTCCCTAAGCAGCTTTTTCTCTCAGCCATTGACCTCTTTCCTACTCCCCATACGTAATGTCTGGCCAGAATGTGTAAAAGCCAGGCAAGCACCTCAGACACCCAGTCCACTGGCCCAGTAGTGTCCACAGCAACTCGTGTTGGTAAAGGATCCAGGCCACCAGCCAACCACACGGAAAGGGTGCCTTCCCCAAGTGCTGCCAGGAGGGGCAATGAGCCCACCCCAGCTGCTGCCAGGAACGTCAAGGTGCCACCCCCAGCTGCTGCCAGGAAGGGGAAGGAGGAATCCCCAGCTGCTGCCAGGAAGGGCAAAGGGCCTGCACCAGCAGGCAGAAAGGACAAGGGGCCTGGTGCTGGGAACCATGGTGGTGCAACTGTCCAAGGCTTCAGGGGATGGGCAGGAGCCTCCCCCTACCACCACTAGCAGCAGCATCAGCACCATGACCAGCACCAGTGGGCAGTCGTCTGAGGCTGCAGGGGATGGGTAGGAGCGTCCCCCCACCACCACCAGCAGCAGCACCACCAGCAGCAGTGGGCAGCCGTCTGAGGTTGCAGGGGATGGGCAGGAGCCTCCCCCACAACCACCACCACCAGCATCACAGCACCACCAGCAGCAGCACCAACACCATCAGCAGCAGTGGGCAGCCGTCCGAGGCTGCAGGGCATGGGCAGGAGCCTCCACACACCAACACCACCATAAGCAGCAGCACCACCACTGAGCAGATGTTACCGCCGGCGGAAAATCTGTAGTCCTGTGTCCATGGGCTGTTGTGCGGCCTGCCCCCTGCAAATCCTGTGGGTATGACACCCACCTGAGAAACTGTGACCTTGCACTCCCCAAGATCTGCATCACGGTGCTCGATGTCCCCTCCAGAACCAGTGGGTATGGCGCCCATTCACCCCATCCTCTCCAGGATGAAAATCACAGGGCACGATGCCACCTCCAGAACTAGTGTTGAAGACACCCACTCACCCCATCCTCTCCAGGATGAAGATCACAGGGCATGATGCCCCCTCCAGAACCAGTGGTGAAGATACCCACTCGAGAGACTGTGGCCTATCACTCCCCAGTATCAAGCACAGGGCATTTTGCCCCCTCCAGAGAATGTGGGCAAGTCACCCACTTGAGAGGCTATGGCCTTGCACTCCCCAGGACCGAGCAGAGGGCATGTTGCCCCCTCCAGAGCATGTGGGCAAGTCACCCACTTGAGAAACTGTGGCCTTGCACTCCCCAAGACCAAGCACAGGCATGTTGCCCCCTCCAGGACCAGTGGTGTTGTTCCATCTGCCGGCTGAGGTACCCCCCGTTCCCTGTCCCCCTGAGGTACCTGCCTATTTTCCAACTGATGCCCCTGCAGTGTTCTCTCTGTGTTGTTGCAGGGGTCAAGTGGGGCCTTGGACTTTGTAATGTGGCCCTGTGGCCCACGCACATTGAGGACTGGGCAGTGTCCCTTGTTTGTACATATGTATATACTTTTAGATTGAATTTTCTTATTTCTACTATATTTATAGTATTACACTCACTTTCATCTGTTGGTGTTGTCTTTGCATTATTCCTGAGGGGTAAGGGTTAAATATGTTATGTTACTGCATCTGCATGTGTGTATGGTGTTAGGGGTGGGGGTGCTGCATGTTGTGTGTGTGTGTGTCACTCTCTTTTTCTTCCCCCTCCCCTGTGTTTTAGGCAGCTGTACTCACCGTGGTTGTCTTCGCCGTTGTTGGTGTTGGTGGTGGAGCAGGACGTAGAAAAGCATTGGAAAGACCTGTAGTTCAGGCTCCCTGGCGGCGAAGTTCTTCCTTGAGCCTCCAATGGTAAGTCGTTTACCTTCTGTGCAGTGTTTCTGCCAAGCTTTGAATGTCATTGGTACTGCCCCGGAAAAGGTGGAGTATTGGGCTGTCATAGTACAGAGGGCAGAACATTGGCTTCTGCCCGGCTGTTGGCAGCTACCGCTGTGGTGCCTGTTGATTCCTCTCTGGCAGTCAGTGTGGTAAAGTGGCTGTCTGAGCTCTTTCAGCCATGGTCATAATTTGACGTTATTTACCGCCAGCCTGTAGGCGGTATTACCGCCACTTTATCACCGACCGCCAGGGTTGTAATGAGGGCCTAAGTGTATATTGCGGCACACTCCCTTCACAATCTGGGCTTGAAAATACTGTAGAAAGGTAGTTTTCATTTTGATCGTCTAGGGACGCCTGTCCTTTTTCAATAGCTGGTTCTGAAATTTCCACTAATCTCCTATTAAACTTTCATTTGCACTGTAGGAAAATTAGCTACACAGTGGGAAAGTGGTTAAACATTATTTTGTTCCACTTAGCCCTCCCACAACAAGGTGGCACCACTATAAAATGTGGATCCTCTGTAAATGTCTATCATTAATGTTCTCATTGCAAGAGTAGGTATTTTGTCTCTAAACAAAGAACATTCTTGAACTGTGTCTTCACTGCTTGTGCACACAAACAAGCAACCCCCTGCTAGAAATGGGGTCTCTAGTTGGCAGTCGGCTTGCACCTGGTCCCAGTAGGGACCCTCACTCTAGTCAGGATAAGGGAGATACCCGCTCCGATAACCCCTGCTCACCCCCTTGATAGCTTGGCACGAGCAGTCAGGCTTATCTCAGAAGCAACTTGTAAAGCATTTGCACATAACACACTGTAACACAGTGAAAACACCACAAAAGCACACCACACCAGTTTTGGAAAAATAGCCAATATTTATCTATTTAAAACAAGACCAAATACTATAAAAACCCAACATACAGTAACAAAAATATGAATTCTACAAGATTTACTAAAAAATACAGTTCCTTGAAGTCAATAGCTCCACCTGGGCTATCACGGCGTTGTGAGCAACAAACCCAACAGTTCAGGCCAGCCGCGGTGTCGCGGGCCAGCTACGGTACCGGGACGACCCGCAAACAGTACCTTGGATTTGCAGGGCATCGTGATCCTCGGGGTGAGCTCTGGAGAGCGCCGTCGCTGATGTCACGGTGTCGGTTCCAGAGTCAGTGCGTGAGTCGTTAGACCCTTGAAGTTCACACACGTTCCTGATCAAACTCCGGGCTGATGAAGTTAGGTGCGCCGGTGTGGATGGCGTCAGGGCGGCGAAGTGGGACAATGCGACGTGCAGTGTCCACAGGTCAAGTGCAGGCAGCGGCTCGGTAATGGCGTCCAGTGACGTCGGTGAGACGAGGGCTGCGGTGTGAAGCGGGGCAGTGCGATGTGCGGGGTCCACAGATCACAGTGCAGGCAGCGTCATCGTCATTGCTGAACTGCTGTCATAGGTAGGTCCAAGCCAGCGAGACGGGATGGTGCTTCGTGACTCTCACGAGCGAGGTCCATAGGCCATGGTGCAGGCAGGATGCCTTATGACGACACAAGATTCGATGATGCTGGTGTCGGTGGACCGGGGCTGCGGTGCGGGATGGGACGGTGCTTCGTGTACCTCACAAGCGGTGTCCACAGGCCACGGTGGAGGCAACGGGGCTGGTGACAGCAGGAGCGTCGTCATCGATGATGACCAGGTGGCGGTGTGAGCAGGCGATGCCAGAGTGCGGGGCCCACAGGTCGCGGTACGAGCAACGGCTCAATAAAGTTGTCCGATTACGGCTTCAGTGAGACCAGGGTCGCGTTGAGAAGTGGGGCAATGCGACTCCGTGCGGCGTCGGCAGGTCACGGTGTGTACACTTGCCAAGTCGAATTGGCAGTTTAAAACTGCACAAACAGACACTGCAATGGCAGGTCTGAGTCATGTTTACAGGGCTACTAATGTGGGTGGCACAACCAGTGCTGCGGGCCCACTAGTAGCAATTGATTCACAGGCCCTGGGCACCGACTAGTGCACTTTACTAGAGACTTACCAATAAATCAAATATGCCAATTATGGATAAACCAATCAACAGTACACTTTACACAGAGAGCATATGCACTTTAGCACTGGTTAGCAGTGGTAAACTGCCCAGAGTCCTACAACCAACAAAAACAGGTCACAAAAATTAGGAGGAAGAAGGCAAGAAGACTGGGGATGACCCTGCAAAAACTGCCATTTCCAACAACCCCCCCCCTATTAGCTAGTGCTGCTGATTCTGCAACTAGGGATCCAGGTTTGAGTCCATACACTGGTTCACAATCTAGCAATTCTTGGCTAATTATTTACTTTTCCCGTACCTTTAACAATGAAGCTGACTTTGTGTAGCAGTCAGAAACCCTTTCAATGGGCCACATGGCATGCAAGGGCTACTGGGTGCAACCATGATAATTGAGGCCTTTTACTCCTGATGTTCCTGAGCCTGATCTAAAATGGATCCCAAGCCACTGGTCCAAGTACCCCTTCTGCACTTGACTCTCACTTGTGGCTGTGGTTGAGCAGTCAAGACTCCATCGGGGGATGTATATACAGATCAGTGACCACGAATCATAACTCAGTGCAAACGGTACAAACAATAAATCAATGTCCAATCAAATACTTGCTTTCATGCGAAAACTTTTTATTTCTAACGCTACACATGGAAAGGTATATGACATTCATAGGTAACAACACAATGCCTCTAGAGGTTGGGGCTCTACTCATTGTCAGGAAAATCCTTATCCCACCCTCCTTTGTGTAAATTGTTCAGAGTTATTCCCATTTACTGGTGGCCACATCCAAGATATGCTCATAATTAGGACTTATTCAAGAGTTCCCCTTTGACTTTTTAGTTTTAGTTAAAAGAGTCTATAGTGCCACATCACCATTAGCAGCAAACCCCCTTGGGTCCAACTGGCCCCTTTTACATCGTGCCCGCTCTCATAGCCCAGAAGAGTTCATCGGTGCAGCAGGTACCCCCAGAGCAAACACCCAAGCATTCAGCTCTTCACTAAGAAGTCAGGCTGCTCGTAGTGCACGCGGCAGCTCCCAGAGGCACATGCTCTCTATCTGACCTAAGTAGTAGTGCTGCCAGAGTTCTACTCACTTGTGACAGCAACTCTCAGTTTGTGAAGACACAGTAAGTTGTCTTTACCCTGCGGGGTGGGGAATCCTTCCTTCAGCTCCCAACGGGAGCCAAGAGAGAGAACAACTTCTTCCACAGTGTCCTCAGCAATAATCACTAGTCAATCAGGGCAGTTTCCTCACAGTGAAAATCCAACCTCCCAAACAAAGTCTCAGTCCCTCCTTCAGGCAGCAACCTGAATCTTTTGGCAACATTGATATCGGGAGTCCCTCCTAGCATACAGTGTTGCAGGCACTCTAAGTGATTTTGGAAGTTATAACTTTACTGGTGGCCCCATCCTGCATATGGGTCATCATAGCACATTAGTACGGGGTCGTCGAGTCCTGCATGGCACTTAACTCCTGGCCCAGTCTCTGACAATCCTCTTCTGGCATACAGGAGTCATCCAGATGACACTGCATATGGGAAACAACCCGATTTGTGCATAGCCTCACACTTCGCTCTGGGGATCCTCTTGTAGGGTTCCTCACTGGACCTCACTTCCTCTAATACTTCCCTCTCCCTCACAAGGCACACTGGTCTTGGTAATCAGGGCAGAAACTGGTGCTCCAGGTTTCAGGGCAGTTGATCTTGGTATCCTGGGTGATGTCCCCTCATCCAGCAGGGAGGCTAGGAGGCCCTTGCTCCCACTCCTGGTCACAGGGAGAAGGCTTGTAGAGCATTCCCTTCTCAAGTAGCTGCTTGGTAGATGTCATATTTTGGAGTCTCAACTTCCCCTTCTTATATTCCAGACACTAAAATGTAATTTAGGGTTTGAGTCTTTGAAGTATTATATTGGGGTTCTGCTTCTTTTGAAGTAGGCACTCATCTTTTTCTTCTTTCTTCAAGAATGTCAGTCACAATAGGCATTACTCCAAAGCTCATTGAGCCACAACACAATTCATGGGAGGGACCAGAGTTTATATCTGGATGTCATCCACAGTGATATGTTCATCAAAAGGTTAATCCGCTCCCCCAACGATTCTCTTTATGATTTCCTTATCAGCCCCATCTCCCTTCCTGAGAAATGTCCACCCCCCCTGTTTTCTATCACTAAATTAAACAGCAGTCTCTTGAAGTGTAAAGGGGTCTCTTTTTTTAATTTCAGTGTTTGTCCCAGCCAGCTCACAGGAATGCAGCAATCAACAAATCTGTCATGGGGGATTCCTCTGCTCCTTGTATCTTCACCGGGCAGGCCTGGGCTTCCCAAAATGAAACAGAGGGTGCTCCATGTAGTGTGCCATTTAAGGCACACTTACTCAGTTTACATTCATGGCACACAGTCTGTCCAGCACTGTTATCTCCATGCAGTCTATCCTTACATGTACACATGCAATCAGTGCACATACACAGTCTGCATGCGCTGTTCAGAACTGAAGCTTTTCCTATATTTAACCAGGGTGTGCTGTTTACAAACATACACACTGCCATCACACACACACTTAACATGAGCGCTGCACAAGACTTAGGGGGTCATTCTGACCTCGGCGGTAAAAGGCCCTTACCGCCGGTCAGAAGTCCGCCATTCTACCGCCGCGGCCGCGGTAAACCGCCACGGGCATTCTGACCACCAACTGTGAAACCGCCAAAAATCCGACATCCAAGGAAGGCCGCCACATTAGCGGGCCGCGGAAAACTGGAGATGACCAAACCTCCACCGTCATGCCAACACAAACACGCCCATGCCATTCTGACCCACGAATCCACGCGGCGGTCTTTCAACCATGGCATTCCATTGGCGGTACACCCCGCCGCACTCAAAATACACACCCAGCTCCAAAACACTGCCACATTGGACATTTTGAAATATGCACACCTGAGACACATACAAACAACACTCCCACACATCCAATCAACTATAAAACACACACCCACATCACCCACAAACCCCCACTAGTTGGAAATCGGAGCGAAGGCGAGAGCGAGAGAGATAGAGATAGAGAGAGCGAGCACAGCAATAGAAAACCCCAACACACACAGGAACCCAACTTCATCACCCACACCACATCTACGCACACATCACCACATATCACCACGCACATCACCACAAACACCACCCCACACCTCATCCACACCACCCCATGGCACCCCAAAGACACCCAAGGTTTTCGGACCAAGAACTCCGGGTCATGGTGGAGGAAATCATGAGGGTTGAGCCCCAGCTCTTCGCCACACAGGTGCAGCACACCACCATAGCAAGGAAGGCTGAGCTATGGCAAAGGATCGTAGACAGGGTCAACGCTGTGGGACAGCATCCCAGAAATCGGGAGGATATCAGAAAGCGATGGAACGACCTACGGGGGAAGGTGTGCTCGATGATCTCCAGGCACAACATCGCTGTGCAGAAGACTGGCGGCGGACCCCCACCCACTCCACCCCAATTCACAGCATGGGAGCAAGAGGTGGTAAACATCCTGCATCCTGATGGCCTCGCTGGAGTACACGGAGGAATGGACTCTGGTAAGTCGAATCTCAACTACTTCACCCCCCCAACCACCAGCATGCCAACCCCCCCCCCTCACCCCCAATATCACCCCCCAGCACATAACCTCCCTGCCAATGTCTCACCAGCACAACCCACCCTAAACAACACCAACCCCTGAATGCCAACACAAACCATAGACAGCCACCACCAAAGCATGACCATTGCACATACCCATACACCCCCCCAAACCCTCACAACACCTCCCACAAGGGAATGCCAGCACTGGGGGACAAGGGCACTCAAAATGCACGCCATGGCACACACAGAAACAATAACCATACTCCTTTACCCCTGCAGGGCCCGAACGCCAACACACCGCCACGGAGGGTCCAGATTTGTCCATCCCACCCCCAGAACAGGCCCCCAGCGAGGACAGCAGCTCTGTCGACCTAGAACCTGACGACCAGCCTGGACCATCGGGGACCTCTGGACAGTCGGTTCCCCACACACAGACACAGGCCACAGCAGACCCAAACCCCTCTGGGAACACCAGCACAGCTCCCACCCAGCGGGCCCATGCCTCTGTCTCGCGGACGCGTCAATCAGCGGTGTGTCCGCCACTACAGGGCACTCAGGCTGACCCAACACCCCAACAACAACAGGGACCTGGGGGCAGTGGTAGTGGGCACACCGTCCAGGGGACAGAGGCCCGGGGAAACAGGGCAACTGGGAGGGCTGCTGTGCGACAGGGGGGGGAGGACAGGCCCAGGGAACCGACTCTCCAAGAGGCCCTCACCACCATCATGGGAGCATATCATCACTCCCAGGAGACGATGGCGACGGTACTGGCCAGGTTCACCGAGATCCAGGCACAGCAGGAGGAACGGTACATGGGGTTCAGCAATAAACTCCGGGAAATCGCAACCGCTATGGGGACCATAGTCCAGGCCCTCAACCGGATAGAAACCACATTGCGGGACCATGTGGCACCGCAAAGGGCCCCCCCTGTCACTAACCAGGAACAGCCTACCACCTCCGCCGGCGCTAGTGGTCAGGAGGCCCCCACAGAACGACAGGCCACCAGAACCCCACCTCCTGCTGAAGAACAACCACCCCGCAAGAGGAACCTGAGATCTCAAAGGAAGACAGAGTAGGATGCCAAGACCCCCGCCAGCCTAAGATCCCCCCGGATGTCATTCCACTGTCCCACAGTGTCACCCTGTCCAACTTTGAACTGCCCCTGCTCCATCCTTCCACAGCCATATGAACAATGCACCTGTGCGACCGAGAACTGGACTCTGCCATGGACATATCTCCACCCTCACCCATCACCGTTTTAATATCATGTACCAATATATAGCACTAAAAATAAATCACTCATTGCACATAAATCATTCTGGAGTCAGCCTGTATTAATTACAAATGTATAACACATTACTTATCAATAATGTTCTGTTATTTATGTGTGGACAACATACCGATGTCAATAAGCATTAGTCCATGGGCTAACCAAGCAGAAGTCACGCAGTGGGTCATACAGCACTGAAAAGGGAAGGGAAAAGTAAACTTCAGTTTAAAAGAACTGGGGGGAAATACACAAAGTAAAGATGCAGGGGGCATTCAGTAAATGTTAAATAGCGTGGGTGATTCCTACCTGTGTGCTACTGAAAATACTGTTGGATAACTCTGTCCCTGTTGTCTGGGTCGTCCTCTTCGTCTTCCTCCTCTTCACTCTCCGCAGGCTCCACAGCTGCTTCAACACCACCATCTGGACCATCCTCCTGCAGGAAGGGCACCTGACGTCGCAATGCCAGATTGTGAAGCATACAGCAGGCCACGATGATCTGGCACACCTTCTTTGGTGAGTACATCAGGGATCCCCCTGTCATATGTAGGCACCTAAACCTGGCCTTCAGGAGGCCAAAGGTTCTTTCTATGATCCTCCTAGTTCGCCCATGGGCCTCATTGTACCGTTCCTCTGCCCTGGTTCGGGGATTCCTCACTGGGGTCAATAGCCAAGGCAGGTTGGGGTAACCAGAGTCACCAATTAGCCACACACGTTGTCTCTGTAGCTGTTCCATCACATAAGGGATGCTGCTATTTCGCATCACATACGCGTCATGCACTGACCCAGGGAACATGGCATTCACATGGGAGATGTACTGGTCAGCCAAACAGACCACCTGAACGTTCATCGAATGGTAACTTTTCCTGTTTCTGTACACCTGCTCATCGTCTTTTGGGGGTACTAAAGCCACATGGGTCCCATCAATGGCACCAATTATGTTGGGGATATGTCCAAGGGCATAAAAATCACCCTTCACAGTGGCCAAATCAACCTCCTCAGGGAATACAATGTAGCGCCGCATGTGTTTCGTCAGGGCAGACAACACTCTAGACAAGATTTTTGAAAACATGGGCTGAGACATTCCAGATGACATGGCCACTGTTGTCTGGAATGAGCCACTTGCCAAAAAATGGAGGACTGACAGAACCTGCACTAGAGGGGGAATTCCTGTGGGTTGGCGGATGGGGGACATCAGGGCTGGCTCCAGCTGGGCACAAAGTTCATGTATAGTGGCTCGGTCAAGTCGGTATCGTAGTATGATGTGGCGTTCTTCCATTGTCGAGAGGTCCACCAGCGGTCGGTACACGCGAGGATTCATCCTTCTCCTCGCAAGTCCCAGCGGACGGTGCCTAGGAAGGACAACATGGAGCACAGAGTCAAGCAAGTCACCACTGCATGCATAGCACACGATTATCTATGTATTGAAAGGCGTGTATGTGTGGCAATGCAAGGACTAGGCCTGTGTGACGCAGTACAAATAATGCCATGTGGGCCCTTGAAATGGCGGCTGCCTGACCTGTGAAGTGGGACAATGGGATGTGAGGTCAATGCGCTGGCGTGGCACACCGTGGCGGTAGGCGGTCGAAGACAGCTATACGAAGCCGCATTGGCTAACATTGAGGCCTATGGGTTTCAGGAGCCAATGACGAGGTGCGCCGGCGGTCGCGGTACGCACCGCCGCGGTACGCACCGCCGCGGGCGTGACCGCCATTTTCTATCTGCTTAATCACTCAAGACCTGATCATCCACAGGAGAGGACCTATACTGCAAGTGCTGCTGTGACCTCGGTCTGGAAGTGACAATGGCTGCTGCGACTGGGGAAAGGGCCCCTGCCTTCACGTCTGAGGAGTTGGAGAAACTTGTGGATGGGGTCCTCCCCCAGTATGCGTTACTCTACGGTCCTCCAGATCAACAGGTAAGTACACTGGGTGCACATTGAATGGGCTATGCCTGTGTGGAGTGGGGTGGATGCTAAGTTGGTGGGGTGGGGGGCGAATGAGGAGTGCAACGCACGACAGATGAGAGCATGTGCCATATGGCAAGGTTGGGGAGGGGGGGCCAATCGCATCTAACATGCAGAAATATGATGATTTTTCCTTCCCACCCTGTACATGTCAAATAGGTCAGCGCCCATCAGAAAGTGGACATTTGGCGTGCCATCGCCAAGGAAGTCCGGGCCCTGGGGGTCCACGTCAGACGGGGCACCCACTGCCGCAAGAGGTGGGAGGACATCCGCCGCGGGACCAGGAAGACCGCCGAGTCACTGCTGGGGATGGCCTCCCAACCTAGGAGGGGTGCCAGTCGTACCCTGACCCCCCTGATGTCCCGGATCCTGGCGGTGGCCTACCCTGATTTGGATGGGCGCTTGAGGACATCACAGCAGACACAAGGGGGTGAGTATCAGCACATTCTGCTATCTCTCTGCGCAGTGGAGGCGTCTGGGTGGGGGAGGAGGGTTGGGAGTGACATTAGGCCAGGGCGCTTTCTGTAGTGTAGTCCTCTCCTTTATGCATGGCCCTGTGCTCCCGGCCCCCACCTCTGTAGGGTGACAAGTACAGCTATCGATGGTCCAGCATCACACATGTGCGCCTTTGTCGTCTCTAGACCTGTTGTCCTAGTCAGAAGTACTGAGTAGTGTACCCCGAATGCGCGGCTTAGTGCATGGGGCTCCTGTGTCTGTCCTCTCCTCCAACGGTGTTGACATTGCATGCACTCAACCTGGTCTTCGTTTTTCTCCCCCACCCTTCTTCTTCGTCTTCTTGTGCATCTGTGCATTAGCATCATCAGGCGGAGGAGAATTGGCATCGGAGCACGAGGGAGCTGCAAGTCACAAGGCCCCGGTGGGACCAGGAACAGACACCGAGGGCACCAGTGATCCGGAGGGCGAGGGGAGCACCACAACGGGGACCGGTGGTGACACCAGCGACAGCGACACGTCCTCGGATGGGAGCTCCCTAGCGCACCAGCCCCGCCCTCCCAGCAGCCCCTCAGCCTACGCTCCGTGCCCGCTCACCCAGGAAGGCGGCCGTCTCCTTCGCCCCAGGCACCTCAGCCCCTGCCCCTGTTACCCCTGCTGCCCTCAGTGAGGAGGTCATTGACCTCCTGCGGACCATCATTGTTGGGCAGACTACCCTTTGAATGCCATCCAGGGGGTAGAAAGGGAGGTGCATCGGAGCAATGCCTACCTGGAGGGCATTCATTCGGGTCAGGCTGCCCATCAACGATCGTTCAATGCTCTGGCCTCAGCACTGACGGCAGCCATTGTCCCTGTCTCCAGCCTCCCTCTTCTGACTGCCTCCAGCCTGTCTCTGTCTCCTGTTCCTCAGCCTATCCCATCCACACCATCAGACCAGCCTGCACACACCTCAACACCCAAGGGCAGCTCATCCAGACACAAGCACCACAGAACCCACAAGCATTCACGCAAGCAACACCCAGATGCAGACATTCCAACAGTCACTACCACCTCTGTGTCCCCCTCCTCCTCGTCTCCCTCCTCCCTCCCTGTGACGTCTACACTCACACCTGCATGCACACCACCATCAGCCAGTGCTTCCATCACCAGCACACCCTCCAGTCCAGTCCGCACACATGCAGTCACCACCCCCACTACCATTTACACATCCCCTGTGTCCTCTCCCACTGTGTCTGTCACCCCCTCTTCCAAGACACACAAACGCAGGCAGACACCCACCCAACAGCCATCCACCTCACGACAGCCTCCAGCACATGCACCTGCACCCAAAGACAGCACACCTGACTCTCCTACAACCACATCCTCTTCCTCCACTTCATCACCACTTCTCCTACCTTTTACCTTGGTCCTAAGAAAGTTTTCCTTGCTAATCTTGACCTCTTTCCCTCCACTGACCCACCCCCTCCATCTGCAAAGAGTCCCAAGAGCACCTCAGCCACCACCAGCCCAGCTTCGAGTGTCACTGTGGTGCATGGGTTCTGGAGCCCACCCTTTGCCAGCAGTGACACTTCAATCAGCAGCAAGGGGACAGCCAGCCCCCCACCAGGCAACAAGACCAGGAAGCTAAAGGGCCGCCGTGAGAGGACTGACACAGCTGCCCCCAAGGAGCAAAGTTCGCCCACTTCACCAGCCACAACATCTAGGGGAGGCAAGGGCCCGAGAGCCCCATCTAAGGAGCGAAAGGGCAGCAGGGCGGAAAAGTCAGCCAGCAGGAGCACGGAGCAGGAGGGGCCCACAAGCCCCATCCCGGGTGTTAGGAAGGACACCAAAGGGCCCAGGACTCCGTCACCGAAGGGTCCAGCAACAGCACGGTCGGAGGGCGACTGAGCAGGGAGTCCAGGCCAGGTCTGGCTCCCTTGACCTACTGGACGAGCACTGCTGAACAGGGCCCCGCCGTGGAGAGGAGCACCGCTGAACAGGGCCCTGCCGTGGCGAGGAGCACCGCTGAACAGGGCCCCACCGTGCAGAAGAGCACCGCTGAACAGGGCCCCGCCGTGGAGAGGAGCACCGCTGAACAGGGCCCCGCCGTGGCGAGGAGCACCACTGAACAGGGCCCCGCCGTGCAGAAGAGCACCGCTGAACAGGGCCCCGCCGTGGAGAGGAGCACCGCTGAACAGGGCCCCGCCGTGGCGAGGAGCACCGCTGAACAGGGCCCCGCCGTGCAGAAGAGCACCGCTGAACAGGGCCCCGCCGTGCAGAAGAGCACCGCTGAACAGGGCCCCGCCGTGGAGAGGAGCACCGCTGAACAGGGCCCCGCCGTGGCGAGGAGCACCGCAGAACAGGGCCCCGCCGTGCAGAAGAGCACCGCTGAACAGGGCCCCGCCGTGCAGAAGAGCACCGCTGAACAGGGCCCCGCCGTGGCGAGGAGCACTGCTGAACAGGGCGCCGTGCAGAAGAGCACCGCTGAACAGGGCCCCGCCGTGGAGAGGAGCACCGCTGAACAGGGCCCCGCCGTGGCGAGGAGCACCGCTGAACAGGGCCCCGCCGTCTCAAGCACCGCTCCGCTGGGCCCCGCCGTCTCAAGCACCGCTCCGCTGGGCCCCGCCGTCTCAAGCATCGCTCCGCTGGGCCCTTCATCTCGAGCCCCGCTCCGCTGGGCCCCGCCGTCTCAAGCACCGCTCCGCTGGGCCCCGCCGTCTCAAGCACCGCTCCGCTGGGCCCTTCATCTCAAGCACCGCTCCGCTGGGCCCTGCCGTCTCAAGCACCGCTCCGCTGGGCCCCGCCGTCTCAAGCACCGCTCCGCTGGGCCCCGCCGTCTCAAGCACCGCTCCGCTGGGCCCTTCATCTCAAGCACTGCTCCGCTGGGCCCCGCCGTCTCAAGCACCGCTCCGCTGGGCCCGCCGTCTCAAGCACCGCTCCGCTGGGCCCTTCATCTCAAGCACCGCTCCGCTGGACCCCGCCGTCTCAAGCACCGCTCCGCTGGGCCCTTCATCTCAACCACCGCTCCGCTGGGCCCCGCCATCTCAACCACCGCTCCGCTGGGCCCTTCATCTCAAGCACCGCTCCGCTGGGCCCCGCCGTCTCAAGCACCGCTCCGCTGGGCCCCGCCGTCTCAAGCACCGCTCCGCTGGGCCCTTCATCTCAAGCACCGCTCCGCTGGGCCCCGCCGTCTCAAGCACCGCTCCGCTGGGCCCCGCCGTCTCAAGCACCGCTCCGCTGGGCCCCGCCGTCTCAAGCACCGCTCCGCTGGGCCCTTCATCTCAAGCACCGCTCCGCTGGGCCCCGCCGTCTCAAGCACCGCTCCTCTGGGCCCCGCCGTCTCATGCACCGCTCCGCTGGGCCCCGCCGTCTCAAGCACCACTGGCACAATGACAGTGCCGGATCTGTCTCGAGCTACTGTTCACGGTTCACTGTGCCCACCATGCCTCCTCCTTGACCGGTGGAGACTGTCATCCACCTGATGGACTGTGGCTTTGCAATCCCCAGGATGGCCGAATGGCCAACCCACCCACTGTAGAGACTTGAGAGACTGTGGCTTTGCACTCCCCAGGATGGCCGAGTGGGCAACCCACCCACTGTAGAGACTTGAGAGACTGTGGCTTTGCACTCCCCAGGATGGCCGAGTGGCCAAGCCACCCACTGTAGAGACTTGAGAGACTGTGGCTTTGCACTCCCCAGGATGGCCGAGTGGGCATGGTGGCCCCTTCGTGGATCTGGCGTCGTGGAATCATGTGGCTGTGGTGCCCCCCCTTCCCTTCCCCCTGAGGTGCCTGTGGTTTTTTCATCAGATGCCCCTGCAGTGTTCTCTCCAAAGGACTCAGGTCTCCTGTGTGGGCTTTGCCCTTGTGTTGCTACACTTTGGCCCACGGACACTTGGAATCTCGTTAGATGTGCAGGACTTATTGCCTCGGTTTATCGTATGCACTGAATATTGATTTTGGATTTTTGATTTGTTATTGCTATTTGACCGTGACTTATCAGTGGTTTTTATTTCCCATAAATTTCGAGTCACTATTTAATTATGTCCTTGTTTTTTTTACGGGGGTTTGGGTGGTTTCACTGTGACTTGTTGCTCTGCATTGGTGTGTACATGGTTTGGGGGGGTGTGTGTATCGCGTATGTGTGTGCACGTAACCTTTCGTCCTCCCCCCTCCCCTGTGTCATAGGTGCAGTACTCACCGTTGTCGTCTGCACCGGCGTTCGTACTCGTGGTAGATGAGCAGGTAGACGAGAGCAGTTAGGATGTTTAATTCGGGTTCCATGCTGTCCTCCTTCCTCGTGGAGTGCGTAGAGGTGCGCGTTTTCCCATTCGTAGTCTGTTTCCGCCGTGTTTTTATCGCGGTGCTCCCGCCCCAGAAAAGGTGGCGGATTGGCCGGTCATGATAGTGTGGGCGGTACATTGTCTGCCGCCTGGCTGTTGGCGGTGACCGCCGCGCTGTTTGTCGGTCCCGCCGTGGCGGTTGGAGTGTTAATGTGGCGGGCTGTGTTGGCGGTTCCCGCCAGGGTCAGAATTCCATTTTTTGGACCGCCGGCCTGTTGGCGGGTTGGCCGCCGCTTTATCACCGACCGCCAGGGTTAGAATCACCCCCTTAACCCTTTATGCATTGTACTTCATGCAAGTACACATACACCCGACGCATGCTTTCATTGTGCAAATACTGCACAGCACGACATCTCTTGTGCTATGTATTCCTTGGAGGAACACACTTAGTACATGCACTAACACACTGCACACATGCACTACACAGAATTGTTCTATCCCTGTACTGTACCCTTCCCAGGCACACATACAGTCAGTGCTGAGTCACTACTCCCACTCTGTGCAGTCCTTCAAATCTACCTGAAGTAGGCCAAGGGTGAGTTAAGCACACAGTAGGGGAACTTTAAAAAGGTGAGTGAACCTGTAGGCCTCACTCGAATGGCACAGAGTAAAAAAGTGAAGTTCACTACTACTGATCACTACATGAAATGCTGCCATCACAACACTTGTACTGCTTAACTCCTGGTCATAGTCTTCGACCACTATGAGGGTAGCACTTTGCGAGGCACTACCAATCCAACATGTCTGCAATCCATGAGACAGGCCTATGTCAAGGTGCACACAAATAATTCATGTTTTCCTATGAAAAAAAAAATCAGCTTTAGGGATCCAGAAAGCAATACATTTGGGTACTCAGGGCAAGGGTAAACTTCTACAACCACACAGAGGACTTTTCCGTCCCAACAATATTGTAAACATGGATGGCCATTTCAGTGTCAGTGAATTCCTTTTGGCTGTGGTGGTCCTTCCCGTAATATATGTGCCATGGAATTAGGAATCGGGGAATGATGGCAACTTTATACAATGGCACAATTTTTCTTTACCCTTTTTCTAATCTCTTTTTATTAGTTTACAAAAAGGTTTACAGTAACAGCAACATGGTCTTGTAGAAATGGTTTACCCTGCACCAAGAATTTAAGGGTTGTTCCGTTCCTCCGCCTTTGTTGAAAAGTTACTTAATCTTGCTCTGGATATGAGTAAATCTGCAATCGCTTACAGAGTAGGAATAGGTTAAAGTGAATACCAATCAACTCCCCTTTGTGGATGTTAATAAACTTTGAAAGCTAACCAATCACACATAATGATCAGGGTTCCACTGGGTTGTCAACATCCCAATATAACAAGGCTGTGGTGTAATATTTCTCGTGAGTGAAACGGTTTATGACTGCACGGTTACCGTTTGTGAAGTGCTCACAGTTGAAAACTTGCACACACAAGTGGCTTTGTAACCCAGGTTCAATCAGCCCGAAGTCTCCTGATCATTTAATATGGAGACTTCATTCTATGTCAGGACCAGAGGCGAGGATTATGCATCATCTTTCTTCACTTTTTATTAACAGCAGGTTCAAAGTTCAACAATAAAAAACGAACTACAACACCCATTGGACCACATCCCCATAGTAACCAATGTCCATTCACAATGTTATCCGACAGTCTGTATAAATATCCATTCGTGACGACGTACGTCCTCTCTCTTCGCTGCTCATTCCTCAGTTAAGTGTCATTCCTTTCTGTCTCTGAGTTGAAAGAGTGCCTGCGTGTAATTTTTGACTTTTGCCTCATTCTTGTGGTCTTTGCTTAGCGCTTGTCGCGTGTGTGCTTGTTTAGCCTTGCTGCTTGGCAACAGGGATGCACTGTAGGCATTTTTACATTGCCCGAGCGCGGTTTGATTTAAATCTTCGGCGGGTCCACCAGAGGGCACTTTTTCATGCACTCTGGTACCCGAAGCGTTTCCTCAAGCGATTTGAGCCACGTAAAGCGCTCGATCGCCCCAGGGCAACGCGTTAGGGTTTCCAGTGAGTCCCTGCTCACTTTTAACCCTCCAACCCCTGCGCTACACCGCATTTGCGGTTGATTGACCTCTCTTGCAGAGAACAACGCGACGATCGCGGATCGCGCGTCGGGGCCTTGCTGTCTCTGACTTTTCCTGACAGGCTTCCCTGTGTATATTATAAGGGAGTTTTTTCACCTGTCATTACCCTTTCTGTGTCCCTCGATGCAGTCCTCACAGGACCACGACAATTACCCTACCCTGTACCCTGGGGAGGGCTCCTCTCAGCGGGCACTGCCCGCTGAGGCGGACCTCCTCCTTACACAGGCCATCAGTAGGGCCTTGGCCCCCTTAAAGGATAGTGTGGCCAAGCTGTTGGATCATGTGTTTAAGGGGACAGGCACGTGTGGGGGGACGGGGGCTGACCATAAGGGTACGCAGCCCCCAAGAAAATTCACAAGCGTCACGTGGGGCTGGAGGGCTTCGGTATCCTTACTGAAGCGTTCCATAAGAGTGCGCGCACGCTGAAGCGTCCACCCTTCTGGGAGGGTTCTGAACCCGGAGAAACCGGTGAAGTGGTTCACCTCATACCGGCCCCTGACGCGGGGTCACCCAAGCGGGTCGAGGGGGACACAGAAGGGGATTCCTCGGAGGAGGAGGACCAGGATTCAGGGCATCCGTGGCGTCCAACCTCCAATTTGTCTGACCCTCAATGGGCTGAGGACTCCAATTCAGAAATGTTTCAGCCAGAGGATATATACCATCCTAGATCCTCGGAATGGCATACAGACAAGAGAGTGGCGGACTATGTCGCCAGTAAAATCCGGCAGCCTCTAGAAAAGGACTTTAGAGCCCGGTTGCGGGCCGAATGCCCTCGCCCTACTCTGCCAGACAAAGTAGCGGCAACTCCCCAAATAGACCCGAAGATGTGCACATTGTTCATGAAATACGTGAGGGATCCCAAGAAGGGCATAGACCCCTCCTGGAGGGGTTGCCAGGACAAATTGTTGGACGTCCTGGGACCCCTAACTCAGATCATTTAATTTGCCGAGCAAGCGAAGCGCAACAATACTCCCATGCCGACGGATATCGTGGCGGGATGGGCCCAGAGGGTCGTATTCCTTTTAGGAAATGCCAACTGTGCCCTCTCGGCGGAAAGGAGAAGGTCCCTTCTCATTAAAATCGACCCGAAGTTAGGAGAACTCTCCAACTCAGAGGCTGGGACTATTGCCCAAGGGAATTTGTTTGGCGACCCCTTTGTGAAGGAGTTGAGCAACTTTGTAGCCACCTTTTCAGCGCTTGATAAGGCGCAAAGCTCCATTAAAAAGATCTTCCCGGGGAAGGTTTTGGCTGGCCCGGAAGAGGCAGGGGTCGCTCCTCCGGCCGCGCGTACCAGCAAGGCCCCAGTTACTACCCCTCACGGAACAACGGATGGAGAGACGGCCGACAGGGCGCCTTCTTCCCCAATCGGGGTAGAGGAAAGAACAGAAGGGGCACCCGGGGTGGAGCCAACGCCCCCGGAGGTGCCAATGGTGAGTATTACCCTTTTTCCCCCTCTAATTCTCGGGGGAGACTGTGGTTATTTGCTCACAAGTGGGCCCAGTTAACATCGGACGCCCGGGTTCTTCAGACGGTGTCAGGCTTCCACATAGAGTTCTTGGGGACTCTGGTTCAGGAAGTACCACTGCGTCCCTTGGTCTTTTTGGAGTCAGACTCTTCACTGATAGACATGGAGGTCCAGGGGCTCCTGCAAAAGGAAGTAATTTGCATATCTGCCTGTCATCCCAGAGGTTTCGTGAGCAATCTCTTTCTCGTAGAGAAAAAAGACAAGGTCTTCCGACAGTCATCAACCTCAGAGCCTTAAACAAGTGGGTTGTTTATCGGCACTTCAAAATGGAGGGCATTCACTTGCTCAGGGATCTCCTGCTGCACGGGGATTGGATGATTTGGTTGGACCTCAAGGATGCTTACCTTACGGTCCCAATCTTTCCCCCTCACCGTCGATTCCTTCAGTTCATCTGGAAGGATCAGGTGTTCGAGTTTACGTCCCTGCCGTTCGGTCTGTCATCAGCACCGCGGTGCTTCACGAAGCTGCTCAAACCAGTAGTGGAGTACCTATGGTCTCGAGTGATCAGCTTGATCATTTAGCTCAACGACATCCTCCTGATGGACCAGTCTCGCATGCGGCTGTTATCCAATGCGAACACAACTATTCAGCTCCTCCAGGACTTGGGGTTCGTGATAAACCCCCAGAAGTCGGACCTTCTTCCCTCTCAGTCTATGACTTTTCTGGGGTTCCTCATCGACTCTCAGGCGGCCGCCCTCAGTCCCCCGGGCTCAAAGATTACAAAGATCAAGAAGGAGTTGTCCAAAGTCTTGAGGTGGGACAGGATCTCACTCCGGCAGTTGGCCAGAGTGGTGGGACTGCTCTCATCCTCAATTCAGGCCATCTTCCCGGGCCCCCTTCATTACAGGGCCCTCCAGCACCTCAAAGCTCATAACCTATGGCGTGGCCTCTCTTACTCCGAGCTGATAGCTCTTCCCCAGGAGGCCAGACAGAGATCCAGTGGTGGCTGGATCATATGGAGGCGTGGAACGGCAGGGTGATCTTTGGAGCCTCGCCGGACCTTGTGATAGAGTCGGACGCCAGCCGCTATGGCTGGGGGACTCAATGTGGGGATGTCTCATTCGGGGGACGTTGGACCCACCGGGAACTCAGCCTCCACATCAACTGCCTGGAACTCCTAGCGGGTTCCTTCGCAATCAGATCCTTGACACGGGACAAGGTCTCCTGTTGCATTCTCCTGAGAATGGACAACATTTTGGCGGTACAGTATATCAACCGTTTGGGGGGCACCCGTTCGAAGGCCCTGGCGGAGTAGGCAAAGGACTTCTGGCACTTCTGCCTCCAACGGCAAATATCGGTGACGGCGGAGTACCTTCCGGGGTCCCAGAACACCCTGGCTGACTGGAACTCCAGATATCTTGAGGATCCCAGTGATTGGCAACTAGACAGAGAGGTGTTCCTCGCACTTATGGAGCGCTGGGGCCCCTGTTCAGTGGACCTCTTTGCATCCAGTTGGAATGCCCAACTATCTCAGTATTTCAGCTGGTGTCTGGATCCCGGTGCGACGGCAGTGGACGCTTTCCTTCAGGATTGGGGTCGGGATCAGAGTTATGCGTTCCCCCCTTTCCTCTTGATCCAGAGAGTGACAGCGCAGATTTGTTGCCAAGGGGCGACAGTGATCTTGATTACCCCGCTTTGGAGGTCACAGGTGTGGTTCCCTTCCCTTCTGGAACTCTCCTGCGATCTTCCAATTCCGCTTCCGGTCGGCCCGACCATCCTATTGAATCCAGAGGGACAGTCTCTCCCGCTGGTCCTTCACGGCCACCTCTCTCTGGTATCGTTGGACGGACCACAGACTTTCACAGGAGGCTGAGAAATTCATCAGACAAGCATGGGCCCCAAGAACCTATCAGAGGTACAGATCAGCCTGGAACCGCTTGGCTCGTTGGTGCGTGGGAAGGCACGTCAATCCCATGGGGACCCAAATTACAGATATCACAAACTTCTTAGCCGATCTAGCGGAATCCGGTCAGTCTTATTGTTTGATTAACTCGGTTCGATCCGCGATGCCCGGTGGGGGAACACCCGTGGGTGTGCAAACTGCTGAAAGGCATTAGATTGGCTAGACCTCCTGAATCCAGGTATTCTACTCTATGGGATGTCAGCCAATTCTGCGTCTTTTGACCTCCTGGCCAGACAACCAGTATCTCTCATGGAAAGAGTTGTCAGCAAAGCTAGCTACTCTGCTATGCCCCATCTCGTGCAAACGAGTCTCAGATGTGAGAGCTCTAGATATATTCGCTAGGGTTTTTTCTCCTGAGGGAGTGACATTCACGATATCCAGACGGCAAAGTGTAATACCAGGTCGGTAACTTATCCAGCGTTTGAGCATACACCCAAACTGTGTGTAGTAAGGTGTCTAAAGACATATGAGGAAGTGACGGCTGAACTCCGCCCACCGGGGGAAAGACAATTGCTGATTTCAATTAATTAACCCTGCAGGGCAGTCTCCTCCCCCTCCATTGCCCGATGGGTCAAGTGGATCTTGATGGAAGCGGGCATCAATGTTCAGGTCTTTGGAGCTCACTCCACCCGGGGGGCTATGGCTTCCAAAGCAGTTCAGTTAGGGTGTAGGCTGGAGGACATCATGAACATGGCTGACTGGTCGTCAGAATCTACATTTAACCCCTTCGCTGCCAGGCCTTTTCCCCCTCCTGTGCCGAGCCTTTTTTTGGCTATTTGGAGCAGTTCGCGCTTAGGCCCTCATAACTTTTTGTTCACATAAGCTACCCACGCCAAATTTGCGTCCTTTTTTTTCCAACATCCTAGGGATTCTAGACGTACCCAGACATTGTGGGTTCCCCAGAAGGAGGCCAAGAAATTAGCCAAAAAACAGTGAAAATTTCGTTTTTTTCAAAAAAATTGGAAAAATGGGCTACAGAAGAAGGCTTGTGGTTTTTTCCCTGAAAAGGGCATCAACAAAGGGTTTGCGGTGATAAAATCACCAGCTTCCCAGCTTTCAGGAACAGGCAGACTTGAATCAGAAAACCCAGTTTTTCAACACAATTTTGGCATTTTATGGGGACATACTCCATTTTTACGTTTTTTTGTGCTTTCAGCCTCCTTCCAGTCAGTGACAGAAATGGGCACCCTGCAGTGGGTTTTCAATCTATGCCGGGTATACAGCAATTCATTTGCTGAAATATAAAGAGTAAAAAATAGCTATCAAGAAAACTTTTGTATTTCCAAAATGGGCACAAGATAAGGTGTTGAGAAGCAGTGGTTATTTGCACATCTCTGAATTCCGGGGTGCCCATACTAGCATGTGAATTACAGGGCATTTCTCAAATAGACGTCTTTTTTACACACTGTCTTACATTTGGAAGGAAAAAATGTAGAGAAAGACAAGGGGCAATAACACTTGTTTTGCTATTCTATGTTCCCCCAAGTCTCCCGATAAAAATTATACCTCACTTGTGTGGGTAGGCCTAGCGCCCGCGACAGGATATGCCCCAAAACACAACCTGGACACATCACAGAAAATAGACCTGTTTTTAGCAAAGTGCCTACCTGTAGATTTTGGCCTGTAGCTCAGCCGCCACCTAGGGAAACCTACCAAACCTGTGCATTTATGAAAACTAGAGACCTAGGGGAATCCAAGATGGGGTGACTTGTGTGGCTCGGACCAGGTTCTGTTACCCAGAATCCTTTGCAAACCTCAAAATTTGGCTAAAAAAACACATGTTCCTCACATTTCTGTGGCAGAAAGTTCTGGAATCTGAGAGGAGCCACGAATTTCCTTACACCCAGCGTTCGCCAACGTCTCCCGATAAAAATGATACCTCACTTGTGTGGGTAGGCCTAGCGCCCGCGACAGGAAACGCCCCAAAGCGCAACGTGGACACATCCAAATTTGTGAAGGAAAACAGAGGTGTTTTTTGCAAAGTGCCTACCTGTAGATTTTGGCCTCTAGCTCAGCCGCCACCTAGGGAAACCTACCAAACCTGTGCATTTCTGAAAACTAGAGACATAGGGGAATCCAAGATGGGGTGACTTGTGTGGCTCGGACCAGGTTCTGTTACCCAGAATCCTTTGCAAACCTCAAAATTTGGCTAAAAAAACACATGTTCCTCACATTTCTGTGGCAGAAAGTTCTGGAATCTGAGAGGAGCCACGAATTTCCTTCCACTCAGCGTTCCCCCACGTCTCCCGATAAAAATGATACCTGACTTGTGTGGGTAGGCCTAGCGACCGTGACAGGAAATGCCCCAAAGCGCAACGTGGACACAGCCAAATTGGTGAAGGAAAACAGAGGTGTTTTTTGCAAAGTGCCTACCTGTAGATTTTGGCCTGTAGCTCAGCCGCCACCTAGGGAAACCTACCAAACCTGTGCATTTCTGAAAACTACATACCTAGGGGAATCCAAGATGGGGTGACTTGTGTGGCTCGGACCAGGTTCTGTTACCCAGAATCCTTTGCAAACCTCAAAATTTGGCTAAAAAAACACATGTTCCTCACAATTCTGTGGCAGAAAGTTCTGGAATCTGAGAGGAGCCACGAATTTCATTCCACCCAGCGTTCCCCCACGTCTCCCGATAAAAATGATACCTCACTTGTGTGCGTAGGCCTAGCGCCCGTGACAGGAAATGCCCCAAAGCGCAACGTGGACACAGCCAAATTGGTGAAGGAAAACAGAGGTGTTTTTTGCAAAGTGCATACCTGTAAATTTTGGCCTGTAGCTCAGCCGCCACCTAGGGAAACCTACCAAACCTGTGCATTTCTGAAAACTAGAGACCAAGGGGAATCCAAGATAGGGTGACTTGTGTGGCTCGGACCAGGTTCTGTTACCCAGAATCCTTTGCAAACCTCAAAATTTGGCTAAAAAAACACATGTTCCTCACATTTCTGTGGCAGAAAGTTCTGGAATCTGAGAGGAGCCACGAATTTCCTTCCACCCAGCGTTCCCCCACGTCTCCCGATAAAAATGATACCTCACTTGTGTGGGTAGGCATGGCGCCCGTGACAGGAAATGCCCCAAAGCGCAACGTGGACACAGCCAAATTGGTGAAGGAAAACAGAGGTGTTTTTTGCAAAGTGCCTACCTGTAGATTTTGGCCTGTAGCTCAGCCGCCACCTAGGGAAACCTACCAAACCTGTGCATTTCTGAAAACTAGAGACCTAGGGGAATACAAGATGGGGTGACTTGTCTGGCTCGGACCAGGTTCTGTTACCCAGAATCCTTTGCAAACCTCAAAATTTGGCTAAAAAAACACATGTTCCTCATATTTCTGTGGCAGAAAGTTCTGGAATCTGAGAGGAGCCACGAATTTCCTTCCACCCAGCGTTCCCCCACGTCTCCCGATAAAAATGATACCTCACTTGTGTGGGTAGGCCTAGCGCCCGCGACAGGAAATGCCCCAAAGTGCAACGTGGACACATCTAAATTTGTGAAGGAAAACAGAGGTGTTTTTTGCAAAGTGCCTACCTGTAGATTTTGGCCTCTAGCTCAGCCGCCACCTAGGGAAACCTACCAAACCTGTGCATTTCTGAAAACTAGAGACCTAGGGGAATCCAAGATGGGGTGACTTGTGTGGCTCGGACCAGGTTCTGTTACCCAGAATCCTTTGCAAACCTCAAAATTTGGCTAAAAAAACACATGTTCCTCACATTTCTGTGGCAGAAAGTTCTGGAATATGAGAGGAGCCACAAATTTCCTTCCACCCAGCGTTCCCCCACGTCTCCCGATAAAAATTATACCTCACTTGTGTGGGTAGGCCTAGCGCCCGCAACAGGAGACGCCCCAAAGCGCAACGTGGACACATCCAAATTTTTTGAAGGAAAACAGAGGTGTTTTTTGCAAAGTGCCTACCTGTAGATTTTGGCCTGTAGCTCAGCCGCCACCTAGGGAAACCTACCAAACCTGTGCATTTCTGAAAACTAGAGACCTAGGGGAATCCATGATGGGGTGACTTGTGTGGCTCGAACCAGGTTCTGTTACCCAGAATCCTTTGCAAACCTCAAAATTTGGCTAAAAAAACACATGTTCCTCACATTTCTGTGGCAGAAAGTTCTGGAATCTGAGAGGTGCCACGAATTTCCTTCCACTCAGCGTTCCCCCACGTCTCCCAATAAAAATGATACCTGACTTGTGTGGGTAGGCCTAGCGCCCGTGACAGGAAATGCCCCAAAGCGCAACATGGACACAGCCAAATTGGTGAAGGAAAACAGAGGTGTTTTTTGCAAAGTGCCTACCTGTAGATTTTGGCCTGTAGCTCAGCCGCCACCTAGGGAAACCTACCAAACCTGTGCATTTCTGTAAACTAGAGACCTAGGGGAATCCAAGATGGGGTGACTTGTGTGGCTCGGACCAGGTTCTATTACCCAGAATCCTTTGCAAACCTCAAAATTTGGCTGAAAAAACACATGTTCCTCACATTTCTGTGGCAGAATGTTCTGGAATCTGAGAGGCGGCACGAATTTCCTTCCACACAGCGTTCCCCCACGTCTCCCGATAAAAATGATACCTCACTTGTGTGGGTAGGCCTAGCACCCGTGACAGGAAATGCCCCAAAGCGCAACGTGGACAGAGCCAAATTGGTGAAGGAAAAAAGAGGTGTTTTTTGCAAAGTGCCTACCTGTAGATTTTGGCCTGTAGCTCAGCCGCCACCTAGGGAAACCTACCAAACCTGTGCATTTATGAAAACTAGAGACCTAGGGGAATCCAAGATGGGGTGACTTGTGTGGCTCGGACCAGGTTCTGTTACCCAGAATCCTTTGCAAACCTCAAAATTTGGCTAAAAAAACACATGTTCCTCACATTTCTGTGGCAGGAAGTTCTGGAATCTGAGAGGAGCCACGAATTTCCTTCCACCCAGCGTTCCCCCACGTCTCCCGATAAAAATGATACCTCACTTGTGTGGGTAGGCCTAGCGCCTGTGACAGGAAATGCCCCAAAGCGCAACGTGGACACAGCCAAATTGGTGAAGGAAAACAGAGGTGTTTTTTGCAAAGTGCCTACCTGTAGATTTTGGCCTGTAGCTCAGCCGCCACCTAGGGAAACCTACCAAACCTGTGCATTTCTGAAAACTACAGACCTAGGGGAATCCAAGATGGGGTGACTTGTGTGGCTCGGACCAGGTTCTGTTACCCAGAATCCTTTGCAAACCTCAAAATTTGGCTAAAAAACACATGTTCCTTACATTTCTGTGGCAGAAAGTTCTGGAATCTGAGAAGAGCCACGAATTTCCTTCCACCCACCGTTCCCCCACGTCTCCCGATAAAAATGATACCTCACTTGTGTGGGTAGGCCTAGCACCCGTGACAGGAAATGCCCCAAAGCGCAACGTGGACACCGCCAAATTGGTGAAGGAAAACAGTGGTGTTGTTTGCAAAGTGCCTACCTGTAGATTTTGGCCTGTAGCTCAGCCGCCACCTAGGGAAACCTACCAAACCTGTGCATTTCTGAAAACTAGAGACCTAGGGGAATCCAAGATGGGGTGACTTGTGTGGCTCGGACCAGGTTCTGTTACCCAGAATCCTTTGCAAACCTCAAAATTTGGCTAAAAAAACACATGTTCCTCACATTTCTGTGGCAGAAAGTTCTGGAATCTGAGAGGAGCCACGAATTTCCTTCCACCCAGTGTTCCCCCACGTCTCCCGATAAAAATGATACCTCACTTGTGTGGGTAGGCCTAGCGCCCGTGACAGGAAATGCCCCAAAGCGCAACGTGGACAGAGCCAAATTGGTGAAGGAAAACAGAGGTGTTTTTTGCAAAGTGCCTACCTGTAGATTTTGGCCTGTAGCTCAGCCGCCACCAAGGGAACCCTACCAAACCTGTGCATTTCTGAAAACTACAGACCTAGGGGAATCCAAGATGGGGTGACTTGTGTGGCTCGGACCAGGTTCTGTTACCCAGAATCCTTTGCAAACCTCAAAATTTGGCTAAAAAAACACATGTTCCTTACATTTCTGTGGCAGAAAGTTCTGGAATCTGAGAGGAGCCATGAATTTCCTTCCACCCAGCGTTCCCCCACGTCTCCCGATAAAAATGATACCTCACTTGTGTGGGTAGGCCTAGCGCCCGTGACAGGAAATGCCCCAAAGCGCAACGTGGACAGAGCCAAATTGGTGAAGGAAAACAGAGGTGTTTTTTGCAAAGTGCCTACCTGTAGATTTTGGCCTGTAGCTCAGCCGCCACCTAGGGAAACCTACCAAACCTGTGCATTTCTGAAAACTAGAGACCTAGGGGAATCCAAAATGGGGTGACTTGTGTGGCTCGGACCAGGTTCTGTTACCCAGAATCCTTTGCAAACCTCAAAATTTGGCTAAAAAAACACATGTTCCTCACATTTCTGTGGCAGAAAGTTCTGGAATCTGAGAGGCGGCACGAATTTCCTTCCACCCAGCGTTCCCCCACGTCTCCCGATAAAAATTATACCTCACTTGTGTGGGTAGGCCTAGCGCCCGTGACAGGAAATGCCCCAAAGTGCAACGTGGACACAGCTAAATTGGTGAAGGAAAACAGAGGTGTTTTTTGCAAAGTGCCTTCCTGTAGATTTTGGCCTGTAGCTCAGCCGCCACCTAGGGAAACCTACCAAACCTGTGCATTTCTGAAAACTAGAGACCTAGGGGAATCCAAGATGGGGTGACTTGTGTGGCTCGGACCAGGTTCTGTTACCCAGAATCCTTTGCAAACCTCAAAATTTGGCTAAAAAAACACATGTTCCTCACATTTCTGTGGCAGAAAGTTCTGGAATCTGAGAGGAGCCACGAATTTCCTTCCAACCAGCGTTCCCCCACGTCTCCCGATAAAAATGATACCTGACTTGTGTGGGTAGGCCTAGCGCCCGTGACAGGAAATGCCCCAAAGCGCAACGTGGACACAGCCAAATTGGTGAAGGAAAACAGAGGTGTTTTTTGCAAAGTGCCTACCTGTAGATTTTGGCCTGTAGCTCAGCCGCCACCTAGGGAAACCTACCAAACCTGTGCATTTCTGAAAACTAGAGACCTAGGGGAATCCAAGATGGGGTGACTTGTGTGGCTCGGACCAGGTTCTGTTACCCAGAATCCTTTGCAAACCTCAAAATTTGGCTGAAAAAACACATGTTCCTCACATTTCTGTGGCAGAATGTTCTGGAATCTGAGAGGCGGCACGAATTTCCTTCCACACAGCGTTCCCCCACGTCTCCCGATAAAAATGATACCTCACTTGTGTGGGTAGGCCTAGCGCCTGTGACAGGAAATGCCCCAAAGCGCAACGTGGACACAGCCAAATTGGTGAAGGAAAACAGAGGTGTTTTTTGCAAAGTGCCTACCTGTAGATTTTGGCCTGTAGCTCAGCCGCCACCTAGGGAAACCTACCAAACCTGTGCATTTCTGAAAACTAGAGACCTAGGGGAATCCAAGATGGGGTGACTTGTGTGGCTCGGACCAGGTTCTGTTACCCAGAATCCTTTGCAAACCTCAAAATCTAGCTAAAAAAACACATGTTCCTCACATTTCTGTGGCAGAAAGTTCTGGAATCTGAGAGGAGCCACGAATTTCCTTCCACCCAGTGTTCCCCCACGTCTCCCGATAAAAATGATACCTCACTTGTGTGGGTAGGCCTAGCGCCCGTGACAGGAAATGCCCCAAAGCGCAACGTGGACAGAGCCAAATTGGTGAAGGAAAACAGAGGTGTTTTTTGCAAAGTGCCTACCTGTAGATTTTGGCCTGTAGCTCAGCCGCCACCTAGGGAAACCTACCAAACCTGTGCATTTCGGAAAAATAGAGACCTAGGGGAATCCAAGATGGGGTGACTTGTGTGGCTCGGACCAGGTTCTGTTACCCAGAATCCTTTGCAAACCTCAAAATTTGGCTAAAAAAACACATGTTCCTCACATTTCTGTGGCAGAAAGTTCTGGAATCTGAGAGGTGGCACGAATTTCCTTCCACCCAGCGTTCCCCCACGTCTCCCGATAAAAATGATACCTCACTTGTGTGGGTAGGCCTAGCGCCCGTGACAGGAAATGCCCCAAAGCGCAACGTGGACAGAGCCAAATTGGTGAAGGAAAACAGAGGTGTTTTTTGCAAAGTGCCTACCTGTAGATTTTGGCCTGTAGCTCAGCCGCCACCAAGGGAACCCTACCAAACCTGTGCATTTCTGAAAACTACAGACCTAGGGGAATCCAAGATGGGGTGACTTGTGTGGCTCGGACCAGGTTCTGTTACCCAGAATCCTTTGCAAACCTCAAAATTTGGCTAAAAAAACACATGTTCCTTACATTTCTGTGGCAGAAAGTTCTGGAATCTGAGAGGAGCCATGAATTTCCTTCCACCCAGCGTTCCCCCACGTCTCCCGATAAAAATGATACCTCACTTGTGTGGGTAGGCCTAGCGCCCGTGACAGGAAATGCCCCAAAGCGCAACGTGGACAGAGCCAAATTGGTGAAGGAAAACAGAGGTGTTTTTTGCAAAGTGCCTACCTGTAGATTTTGGCCTGTAGCTCAGCCGCCACCTAGGGAAACCTACCAAACCTGTTCATTTCTGAAAACTAGAGACCTAGGGGAATCCAAAATGGGGTGACTTGTGTGGCTCGGACCAGGTTCTGTTACCCAGAATCCTTTGCAAACCTCAAAATTTGGCTAAAAAAACACATGTTCCTCACATTTCTGTGGCAGAAAGTTCTGGAATCTGAGAGGCGGCACGAATTTCCTTCCACCCAGCGTTCCCCCACGTCTCCCGATAAAAATTATACCTCACTTGTGTGGGTAGGCCTAGCGCCCGTGACAGGAAATGCCCCAAAGTGCAACGTGGACACAGCCAAATTGGTGAAGGAAAACAGAGGTGTTTTTTGCAAAGTGCCTTCCTGTAGATTTTGGCCTGTAGCTCAGCCGCCACCTAGGGAAACCTACCAAACCTGTGCATTTCTGAAAACTAGAGACCTAGGGGAATCCAAGATGGGGTGACTTGTGTGGCTCGGACCAGGTTCTGTTACCCAGAATCCTTTGCAAACCTCAAAATTTGGCTAAAAAAACACATGTTCCTCACATTTCTGCGGCAGAAAGTTCTGGAATCTGAGAGGAGCCACGAATTTCCTTCCACCCAGCGTTCCCCCACGTCTCCCGATAAAAATGATACCTCACTTGTGTGGGTAGGCCTAGCGCCCGTGACAGGAAATGCCCCAAAGCGCAACGTGGACACAGCCAAATTGGTGAAGGAAAACAGAGATGTTTTTTGCAAAGTGCCTACCTGTAGATTTTGGCCTGTAGCTCAGCCGCCACCTAGGGAAACCTACCAAACCTGTGCATTTCTGAAAACTACAGACCTAGGGGAATCGAAGATGGGGTGACTTGTGTGGCTCGGACCAGGTTCTGTTACCCAGAATCCTTTGCAAACCTCAAAATTTGGCTAAAAAAACACATGTTCCTTACATTTCTGTGGCAGAAAGTTCTGGAATCTGAGAGGAGCCACGAATTTCCTTCCACCCAGCGTTCCCCCCCGTCTCCCGATAAAAATGATACCTCACTTGTGTGGGTAGGCCTAGCGCCCGTGACAGGAAATGCCCCAAAGCGCAACGTGGACACAGCCAAATTGGTGAAGGAAAACAAAGGTGTTTTTTGCAAAGTGCCTACCTGTAGATTTTGGCCTGTAGCTCAGCCGCCACCTAGGGAAACCTACCAAACCTGTGCATTTCTGAAAACTAGAGATCTAGGGGAATCCAAGATGGGGTGACTTGTGTGGCTCGGACCAGGTTCTGTTACCCAGAATCCTTTGCAAACCTCAAAATTTGGCTAAAAAAACACATGTTCCTCACATTTCTGTGGCAGAAAGTTCTGGAATCTGAGAGGAGCCACGAATTTCCTTCCACCCAGCGTTCCCCCACGTCTCCCGATAAAAATGATACCTCACTTGTGTGGGTAGGCCTAGCGCCCGTGACAGGAAATGCCCCAAAGCGCAACGTGGACACAGCCAAATTGGTGAAGGAAAACAGAGGTGTTTTTTGCAAAGTGCCTACCTGTAGATTTTGGCCTGTAGCTCAGCCGCCACCTAGGGAAACCTACCAAACCTGTGCATTTCTGAAAACTAGAGACCTAGGGGAATCCAAGATGGGGTGACTTGTGTGGCTCGGACCAGGTTCTGTTACCTAGAATCCTTTGCAAACCTAAAAATTTGGCTAAAAAAACACATGTTCCTCACATTTCTGTGGCAGAAAGTTCTGGAATCTGAGAGGAGCCACGAATTTCCTTCCACCCAGCGTTCCCCCACGTCTCCCGATAAAAATGATACCTCACTTGGGTGGGTAGGCCTAGCGCCCGTGACAGGAAATGCCCCAAAGCGCAACGTGGACACAGCCAAATTGGTGAAGGAAAACAGAGGTGTTTTTTGCAAAGTGCCTACCTGTAGATTTTGGCCTGTAGCTCAGCCGCCACCTAGGGAAACCTACCAAACCTGTGCATTTCTGAAAACTAGAGACCTAGGGGAATCCAAGATGGGGTGACTTGTGTGGCTCGGACCAGGTTCTGTTACTCAGAATCCTTTGCAAACCTCAAAATTTGGCTAAAAAAACACATGTTCCTCACATTTCTGTGGCAGAAAGTTCTGGAATCTGAGAGGAGCCACGAATTTCCTTCCACCCAGGGTTCCCCCACGTCTCCCGATAAAAATGATACCTCACTTGTGTGGGTAGGCCTAGCGCCCGTGACAGGAAATGCCCCAAAGCGCAACGTGGACACAGCCAAATTGGTGAAGGAAAACAGAGATGTTTTTTGCAAAGTGCCTACCTGTAGATTTTGGCCTGTAGCTCAGCCGCCACCTAGGGAAACCTACTTAACCTGTGCATTTCTGAAAACTACAGACCTAGGGGAATCCAAGATGGGGTGACTTGTGTGGCTCGGACCAGGTTCTGTTACCCAGAATCCTTTGCAAACCTCAAAATTTGGCTGAAAAAACACATGTTCCTCACATTTCTGTGGCAGAATGTTCTGGAATCTGAGAGGCGGCACGAATTTCCTTCCACACAGCGTTCCCCCACGTCTCCCGATAAAAATGATACCTCACTTGTGTGGGTAGGCCTAGCACCCGTGACAGGAAATGCCCCAAAGCGCAACGTGGACAGAGCCAAATTGGTGAAGGAAAAAAGAGGTGTTTTTTGCAAAGTGCCTACCTGTAGATTTTGGCCTGTAGCTCAGCCGCCACCTAGGGAAACCTACCAAACCTGTGCATTTATGAAAACTAGAGACCTAGGGGAATCCAAGATGGGGTGACTTGTGTGGCTCGGACCAGGTTCTGTTACCCAGAATCCTTTGCAAACCTCAAAATTTGGCTAAAAAAACACATGTTCCTCACATTTCTGTGGCAGGAAGTTCTGGAATCTGAGAGGAGCCACGAATTTCCTTCCACCCAGCGTTCCCCCACGTCTCCCGATAAAAATGATACCTCACTTGTGTGGGTAGGCCTAGCGCCTGTGACAGGAAATGCCCCAAAGCGCAACGTGGACACAGCCAAATTGGTGAAGGAAAACAGAGGTGTTTTTTGCAAAGTGCCTACCTGTAGATTTTGGCCTGTAGCTCAGCCGCCACCTAGGGAAACCTACCAAACCTGTGCATTTCTGAAAACTAGAGACCTAGGGGAATCCAAGATGGGGTGACTTGTGTGGCTCGGACCAGGTTCTGTTACCTAGAATCCTTTGCAAACCTAAAAATTTGGCTAAAAAAACACATGTTCCTCACATTTCTGTGGCAGAAAGTTCTGGAATCTGAGAGGAGCCACGAATTTCCTTCCACCCAGCGTTCCCCCACGTCTCCCGATAAAAATGATACCTCACTTGTGTGGGTAGGCCTAGCGCCCGTGACAGGAAATGCCCCAAAGCGCAACGTGGACACAGCCAAATTGGTGAAGGAAAACAGAGGTGTTTTTTGCAAAGTGCCTACCTGTAGATTTTGGCCTGTAGCTCAGCCGCCACCTAGGGAAACCTACCAAACCTGTGCATTTCTGAAAACTAGAGACCTAGGGGAATCCAAGATGGGGTGACTTGTGTGGCTCGGACCAGGTTCTGTTACCCAGAATCCTTTGCAAACCTCTAAATTTGGCTAAAAAAACACATGTTCCTCACATTTCTGTGGCAGAAAGTTCTGGAATCTGAGAGGAGCCACGAATTTCCTTCCACCCAGGGTTCCCCCACGTCTCCCGATAAAAATGATACCTCACTTGTGTGGGTAGGCCTAGCGCCCGTGACAGGAAATGCCCCAAAGCGCAACGTGGACACAGCCAAATTGGTGAAGGAAAACAGAGATGTTTTTTGCAAAGTGCCTACCTGTAGATTTTGGCCTGTAGCTCAGCCGCCACCTAGGGAAACCTACTTAACCTGTGCATTTCTGAAAACTACAGACCTAGGGGAATCCAAGATGGGGTGACTTGTGTGGCTCGGACCAGGTTCTGTTACCCAGAATCCTTTGCAAACCTCAAAATTTGGCTAAAAAAACACATGTTCCTTACATTTCTGTGGCAGAAAGTTCTGGAATCTGAGAGGAGCCACGAATTTCCTTCCACCCAGCGTTCCCCCACGTCTCCCGATAAAAATGATACCTCACTTGTGTGGGTAGGCCTAGCGCCCGTGACAGGAAATGCCCCAAAGCGCAATGTGGACACAGCCAAATTGGTGAAGGAAAACAAAGGTGTTTTTTGCAAAGTGCCTACCTGTAGATTTTGGCCTGTAGCTCAGCCGCCACCTAGGGAAACCTACCAAACCTGTGCATTTCTGAAAACTAGAGATCTAGGGGAATCCAAGATGGGGTGACTTGTGTGGCTCGGACCAGGTTCTGTTACCCAGAATCCTTTGCAAACCTCAAAATTTGGCTAAAAAAACACATGTTCCTCACATTTCTGTGGCAGGAAGTTCTGGAATCTGAGAGGAGCCACGAATTTCCTTCCACCCAGCGTTCCCCCAT
Source organism: Pleurodeles waltl (assembly GCF_031143425.1). Taxonomy (NCBI): domain Eukaryota; kingdom Metazoa; phylum Chordata; class Amphibia; order Caudata; family Salamandridae; genus Pleurodeles; species Pleurodeles waltl. The sequence continues at coordinate 534,231,295 of NC_090445.1, read as the reverse complement.
GTCTCCCGATAAAAATGATACCTCACTTGTGTGGGTAGGCCTAGCGCCTGTGACAGGAAATGCCCCAAAGCGCAACGTGGACACAGCCAAATTGGTGAAGGAAAACAGAGGTGTCTTTTGCAAAGTGCCTACCTGTAGATTTTGGCCTGTAGCTCAGCCGCCACCTAGGGAAACCTACCAAACCTGTGCATTTCTGAAAACTACAGACCTAGGGGAATCCAAGATGGGGTGACTTGTGTGGCTCGGACCAGGTTCTGTTACCCAGAATCCTTTGCAAACCTCAAAATTTGGCTAAAAAACACATGTTCCTTACATTTCTGTGGCAGAAAGTTCTGGAATCTGAGAAGAGCCACGAATTTCCTTCCACCCACCGTTCCCCCACGTCTCCCGATAAAAATGATACCTCACTTGTGTGGGTAGGCCTAGCACCCGTGACAGGAAATGCCCCAAAGCGCAACGTGGACACAGCCAAATTGGTGAAGGAAAACAGTGGTGTTGTTTGCAAAGTGCCTACCTGTAGATTTTGGCCTGTAGCTCAGCCGCCACCTAGGGAAACCTACCAAACCTGTGCATTTCTGAAAACTAGAGACCTAGGGGAATCCAAGATGGGGTGACTTGTGTGGCTCGGACCAGGTTCTGTTACCCAGAATCCTTTGCAAACCTCAAAATTTGGCTAAAAAAACACATGTTCCTCACATTTCTGTGGCAGAAAGTTCTGGAATCTGAGAGGAGCCACGAATTTCCTTCCACCCAGTGTTCCCCCACGTCTCCCGATAAAAATGATACCTCACTTGTGTGGGTAGGCCTAGCGCCCGTGACAGGAAATGCCCCAAAGCGCAACGTGGACAGAGCCAAATTGGTGAAGGAAAACAGAGGTGTTTTTTGCAAAGTGCCTACCTGTAGATTTTGGCCTGTAGCTCAGCCGCCACCTAGGGAAACCTACCAAACCTGTGCATTTCGGAAAAATAGAGACCTAGGGGAATCCAAGATGGGGTGACTTGTGTGGCTCGGACCAGGTTCTGTTACCCAGAATCCTTTGCAAACCTCAAAATTTGGCTAAAAAAACACATGTTCCTCACATTTCTGTGGCAGAAAGTTCTGGAATCTGAGAGGTGGCACGAATTTCCTTCCACCCAGCGTTCCCCCACGTCTCCCGATAAAAATGATACCTCACTTGTGTGGGTAAGCCTAGCGCCCGTGACAGGAAATGCCCCAAAGCGCAACGTGGACAGAGCCAAATTGGTGAAGGAAAACAGAGGTGTTTTTTGCAAAGTGCCTACCTGTAGATTTTGGCCTGTAGCTCAGCCGCCACCAAGGGAACCCTACCAAACCTGTGCATTTCTGAAAACTACAGACCTAGGGGAATCCAAGATGGGGTGACTTGTGTGGCTCGGACCAGGTTCTGTTACCCAGAATCCTTTGCAAACCTCAAAATTTGGCTAAAAAAACACATGTTCCTTACATTTCTGTGGCAGAAAGTTCTGGAATCTGAGAGGAGCCATGAATTTCCTTCCACCCAGCGTTCCCCCACGTCTCCCGATAAAAATGATACCTCACTTGTGTGGGTAGGCCTAGCGCCCGTGACAGGAAATGCCCCAAAGCGCAACGTGGACAGAGCCAAATTGGTGAAGGAAAACAGAGGTGTTTTTTGCAAAGTGCCTACCTGTAGATTTTGGCCTGTAGCTCAGCCGCCACCTAGGGAAACCTACCAAACCTGTGCATTTCTGAAAACTAGAGACCTAGGGGAATCCAAAATGGGGTGACTTGTGTGGCTCGGACCAGGTTCTGTTACCCAGAATCCTTTGCAAACCTCAAAATTTGGCTAAAAAAACACATGTTCCTCACATTTCTGTGGCAGAAAGTTCTGGAATCTGAGAGGCGGCACGAATTTCCTTCCACCCAGCGTTCCCCCACGTCTCCCGATAAAAATTATACCTCACTTGTGTGGGTAGGCCTAGCGCCCGTGACAGGAAATGCCCCAAAGTGCAACGTGGACACAGCCAAATTGGTGAAGGAAAACAGAGGTGTTTTTTGCAAAGTGCCTTCCTGTAGATTTTGGCCTGTAGCTCAGCCGCCACCTAGGGAAACCTACCAAACCTGTGCATTTCTGAAAACTAGAGACCTAGGGGAATCCAAGATGGGGTGACTTGTGTGGCTCGGACCAGGTTCTGTTACCCAGAATCCTTTGCAAACCTCAAAATTTGGCTAAAAAAACACATGTTCCTCACATTTCTGTGGCAGAAAGTTCTGGAATCTGAGAGGAGCCACGAATTTCCTTCCACCCAGCGTTCCCCCACGTCTCCCGATAAAAATGATACCTGACTTGTGTGGGTAGGCCTAGCGCCCGTGACAGGAAATGCCCCAAAGCGCAACGTGGACACAGCCAAATTGGTGAAGGAAAACAGAGGTGTTTTTTGCAAAGTGCCTACCTGTAGATTTTGGCCTGTAGCTCAGCCGCCACCTAGGAAAACCTACCAAACCTGTGCATTTCTGAAAACTAGAGACCTAGGGGAATCCAAGATGGGGTGACTTGTGTGGCTCGGACCAGGTTCTGTTACCCAGAATCCTTTGCAAACCTCAAAATTTGGCTGAAAAAACACATGTTCCTCACATTTCTGTGGCAGAATGTTCTGGAATCTGAGAGGCGGCACGAATTTCCTTCCACACAGCGTTCCCCCACGTCTCCCGATAAAAATGATACCTCACTTGTGTGGGTAGGCCTAGCACCCGTGACAGGAAATGCCCCAAAGCGCAACGTGGACAGAGCCAAATTGGTGAAGGAAAAAAGAGGTGTTTTTTGCAAAGTGCCTACCTGTAGATTTTGGCCTGTAGCTCAGCCGCCACCTAGGGAAACCTACCAAACCTGTGCATTTATGAAAACTAGAGACCTAGGGGAATCCAAGATGGGGTGACTTGTGTGGCTCGGACCAGGTTCTGTTACCCAGAATCCTTTGCAAACCTCAAAATTTGGCTAAAAAAACACATGTTCCTCACATTTCTGTGGCAGGAAGTTCTGGAATCTGAGAGGAGCCACGAATTTCCTTCCACCCAGCGTTCCCCCACGTCTCCCGATAAAAATGATACCTCACTTGTGTGGGTAGGCCTAGCGCCTGTGACAGGAAATGCCCCAAAGCGCAACGTGGACACAGCCAAATTGGTGAAGGAAAACAGAGGTGTTTTTTGCAAAGTGCCTACCTGTAGATTTTGGCCTGTAGCTCAGCCGCCACCTAGGGAAACCTACCAAACCTGTGCATTTCTGAAAACTAGAGACCTAGGGGAATCCAAGATGGGGTGACTTGTGTGGCTCGGACCAGGTTCTGTTACCCAGAATCCTTTGCAAACCTCAAAATCTAGCTAAAAAAACACATGTTCCTCACATTTCTGTGGCAGAAAGTTCTGGAATCTGAGAGGAGCCACGAATTTCCTTCCACCCAGTGTTCCCCCACGTCTCCCGATAAAAATGATACCTCACTTGTGTGGGTAGGCCTAGCGCCCGTGACAGGAAATGCCCCAAAGCGCAACGTGGACAGAGCCAAATTGGTGAAGGAAAACAGAGGTGTTTTTTGCAATGTGCCTACCTGTAGATTTTGGCCTGTAGCTCAGCCGCCACCTAGGGAAACCTACCAAACCTGTGCATTTCGGAAAAATAGAGACCTAGGGGAATCCAAGATGGGGTGACTTGTGTGGCTCGGACCAGGTTCTGTTACCCAGAATCCTTTGCAAACCTCAAAATTTGGCTAAAAAAACACATGTTCCTCACATTTCTGTGGCAGAAAGTTCTGGAATCTGAGAGGTGGCACGAATTTCCTTCCACCCAGCGTTCCCCCACGTCTCCCGATAAAAATGATACCTCACTTGTGTGGGTAGGCCTAGCGCCCGTGACAGGAAATGCCCCAAAGCGCAACGTGGACAGAGCCAAATTGGTGAAGGAAAACAGAGGTGTTTTTTGCAAAGTGCCTACCTGTAGATTTTGGCCTGTAGCTCAGCCGCCACCAAGGGAACCCTACCAAACCTGTGCATTTCTGAAAACTACAGACCTAGGGGAATCCAAGATGGGGTGACTTGTGTGGCTCGGACCAGGTTCTGTTACCCAGAATCCTTTGCAAACCTCAAAATTTGGCTAAAAAAACACATGTTCCTTACATTTCTGTGGCAGAAAGTTCTGGAATCTGAGAGGAGCCATGAATTTCCTTCCACCCAGCGTTCCCCCACGTCTCCCGATAAAAATGATACCTCACTTGTGTGGGTAGGCCTAGCGCCCGTGACAGGAAATGCCCCAAAGCGCAACGTGGACAGAGCCAAATTGGTGAAGGAAAACAGAGGTGTTTTTTGCAAAGTGCCTACCTGTAGATTTTGGCCTGTAGCTCAGCCGCCACCTAGGGAAACCTACCAAACCTGTTCATTTCTGAAAACTAGAGACCAAGGGGAATCCAAAATGGGGTGACTTGTGTGGCTCGGACCAGGTTCTGTTACCCAGAATCCTTTGCAAACCTCAAAATTTGGCTAAAAAAACACATGTTCCTCACATTTCTGTGGCAGAAAGTTCTGGAATCTGAGAGGCGGCACGAATTTCCTTCCACCCAGCGTTCCCCCACGTCTCCCGATAAAAATTATACCTCACTTGTGTGGGTAGGCCTAGCGCCCGTGACAGGAAATGCCCCAAAGTGCAACGTGGACACAGCCAAATTGGTGAAGGAAAACAGAGGTGTTTTTTGCAAAGTGCCTTCCTGTAGATTTTGCCCTGTAGCTCAGCCGCCACCTAGGGAAACCTACCAAACCTGTGCATTTCTGAAAACTAGAGACCTAGGGGAATCCAAGATGGGGTGACTTGTGTGGCTCGGACCAGGTTCTGTTACCCAGAATCCTTTGCAAACCTCAAAATTTGGCTAAAAAAACACATGTTCCTCACATTTCTGCGGCAGAAAGTTCAGGAATCTGAGAGGAGCCACGAATTTCCTTCCACCCAGCGTTCCCCCACGTCTCCCGATAAAAATGATACCTCACTTGTGTGGGTAGGCCTAGCGCCCGTGACAGGAAATGCCCCAAAGCGCAACGTGGACACAGCCAAATTGGTGAAGGAAAACAGAGATGTTTTTTGCAAAGTGCCTACCTGTAGATTTTGGCCTGTAGCTCAGCCGCCACCTAGGGAAACCTACCAAACCTGTGCATTTCTGAAAACTACAGACCTAGGGGAATCGAAGATGGGGTGACTTGTGTGGCTCGGACCAGGTTCTGTTACCCAGAATCCTTTGCAAACCTCAAAATTTGGCTAAAAAAACACATGTTCCTTACATTTCTGTGGCAGAAAGTTCTGGAATCTGAGAGGAGCCACGAATTTCCTTCCACCCAGCGTTCCCCCCCGTCTCCCGATAAAAATGATACCTCACTTGTGTGGGTAGGCCTAGCGCCCGTGACAGGAAATGCCCCAAAGCGCAACGTGGACACAGCCAAATTGAAGAAGGAAAACAAAGGTGTTTTTTGCAAAGTGCCTACCTGTAGATTTTGGCCTGTAGCTCAGCCGCCACCTAGGGAAACCTACCAAACCTGTGCATTTCTGAAAACTAGAGATCTAGGGGAATCCAAGATGGGGTGACTTGTGTGGCTCGGACCAGGTTCTGTTACCCAGAATCCTTTGCAAACCTCAAAATTTGGCTAAAAAAACACATGTTCCTCACATTTCTGTGGCAGAAAGTTCTGGAATCTGAGAGGAGCCACGAATTTCCTTCCACCCAGCGTTCCCCCACGTCTCCCGATAAAAATGATACCTCACTTGTGTGGGTAGGCCTAGTGCCCGTGACAGGAAATGCCCCAAAGCGCAACGTGGACACAGCCAAATTGGTGAAGGAAAACAGAGGTGTTTTTTGCAAAGTGCCTACCTGTAGATTTTGGCCTGTAGCTCAGCCGCCACCTAGGGAAACCTACCAAACCTGTGCATTTCTGAAAACTAGAGACCTAGGGGAATCCAAGATGGGGTGACTTGTGTGGCTCGGACCAGGTTCTGTTACCTAGAATCCTTTGCAAACCTAAAAATTTGGCTAAAAAAACACATGTTCCTCACATTTCTGTGGCAGAAAGTTCTGGAATCTGAGAGGAGCCACGAATTTCCTTCCACCCAGCGTTCCCCCACGTCTCCCGATAAAAATGATACCTCACTTGTGTGGGTAGGCCTAGCGCCCGTGACAGGAAATGCCCCAAAGCGCAACGTGGACACAGCCAAATTGGTGAAGGAAAACAGAGGTGTTTTTTGCAAAGTGCCTACCTGTAGATTTTGGCCTGTAGCTCAGCCGCCACCTAGGGAAACCTACCAAACCTGTGCATTTCTGAAAACTAGAGACCTAGGGGAATCCAAGATGGGGTGACTTGTGTGGCTCGGACCAGGTTCTGTTACCCAGAATCCTTTGCAAACCTCAAAATTTGGCTAAAAAAACACATGTTCCTCACATTTCTGTGGCAGAAAGTTCTGGAATCTGAGAGGAGCCACGAATTTCCTTCCACCCAGGGTTCCCCCACGTCTCCCGATAAAAATGATACCTCACTTGTGTGGGTAGGCCTAGCGCCCGTGACAGGAAATGCCCCAAAGCGCAACGTGGACACAGCCAAATTGGTGAAGGAAAACAGAGATGTTTTTTGCAAAGTGCCTACCTGTAGATTTTGGCCTGTAGCTCAGCCGCCACCTAGGGAAACCTACTTAACCTGTGCATTTCTGAAAACTACAGACCTAGGGGAATCCAAGATGGGGTGACTTGTGTGGCTCGGACCAGGTTCTGTTACCCAGAATCCTTTGCAAACCTCAAAATTTGGCTGAAAAAACACATGTTCCTCACATTTCTGTGGCAGAATGTTCTGGAATCTGAGAGGCGGCACGAATTTCCTTCCACACAGCGTTCCCCCACGTCTCCCGATAAAAATGATACCTCACTTGTGTGGGTAGGCCTAGCACCCGTGACAGGAAATGCCCCAAAGCGCAACGTGGACAGAGTCAAATTGGTGAAGGAAAAAAGAGGTGTTTTTTGCAAAGTGCCTACCTGTAGATTTTGGCCTGTAGCTCAGCCGCCACCTAGGGAAACCTACCAAACCTGTGCATTTATGAAAACTAGAGACCTAGGGGAATCCAAGATGGGGTGACTTGTGTGGCTCGGACCAGGTTCTGTTACCCAGAATCCTTTGCAAACCTCAAAATTTGGCTAAAAAAACACATGTTCCTCACATTTCTGTGGCAGGAAGTTCTGGAATCTGAGAGGAGCCACGAATTTCCTTCCACCCAGCGTTCCCCCACGTCTCCCGATAAAAATGATACCTCACTTGTGTGGGTAGGCCTAGCGCCTGTGACAGGAAATGCCCCAAAGCGCAACGTGGACACAGCCAAATTGGTGAAGGAAAACAGAGGTGTTTTTTGCAAAGTGCCTACCTGTAGATTTTGGCCTGTATCTCAGCCGCCACCTAGGGAAACCTACCAAACCTGTGCATTTCTGAAAACTAGAGACCTAGGGGAATCCAAGATGGGGTGACTTGTGTGGCTCGGACCAGGTTCTGTTACCTAGAATCCTTTGCAAACCTAAAAATTTGGCTAAAAAAACACATGTTCCTCACATTTCTGTGGCAGAAAGTTCTGGAATCTGAGAGGAGCCACGAATTTCCTTCCACCCAGCGTTCCCCCACGTCTCCCGATAAAAATGATACCTGACTTGTGTGGGTAGGCCTAGCGCCCGTGACAGGAAATGCCCCAAAGCGCAACGTGGACACAGCCAAATTGGTGAAGGAAAACAGAGGTGTTTTTTGCAAAGTGCCTACCTGTAGATTTTGGCCTGTAGCTCAGCCGCCACCTAGGGAAACCTACCAAACCTGTGCATTTCTGAAAACTAGAGACCTAGGGGAATCCAAGATGGGGTGACTTGTGTGGCTCGGACCAGGTTCTGTTACCCAGAATCCTTTGCAAACCTCAAAATTTGGCTAAAAAAACACATGTTCCTCACATTTCTGTGGCAGAAAGTTCTGGAATCTGAGAGGAGCCACGAATTTCCTTCCACCCAGGGTTCCCCCACGTCTCCCGATAAAAATGATACCTCACTTGTGTGGGTAGGCCTAGCGCCCGTGACAGGAAATGCCCCAAAGCGCAACGTGGACACAGCCAAATTGGTGAAGGAAAACAGAGATGTTTTTTGCAAAGTGCCTACCTGTAGATTTTGGCCTGTAGCTCAGCCGCCACCTAGGGAAACCTACTTAACCTGTGCATTTCTGAAAACTACAGACCTAGGGGAATCCAAGATGGGGTGACTTGTGTGGCTCGGACCAGGTTCTGTTACCCAGAATCCTTTGCAAACCTCAAAATTTGGCTAAAAAAACACATGTTCCTTACATTTCTGTGGCAGAAAGTTCTGGAATCTGAGAGGAGCCACGAATTTCCTTCCACCCAGCGTTCCCCCACGTCTCCCGATAAAAATGATACCTCACTTGTGTGGGTAGGCCTAGCGCCCGTGACAGGAAATGCCCCAAAGCGCAATGTGGACACAGCCAAATTGGGGAAGGAAAACAAAGGTGTTTTTTGCAAAGTGCCTACCTGTAGATTTTGGCCTGTAGCTCAGCCGCCACCTAGGGAAACCTACCAAACCTGTGCATTTCTGAAAACTAGAGATCTAGGGGAATCCAAGATGGGGTGACTTGTGTGGCTCGGACCAGGTTCTGTTACCCAGAATCCTTTGCAAACCTCAAAATTTGGCTAAAAAAACACATGTTCCTCACATTTCTGTGGCAGAAAGTTCTGGAATATGAGAGGAGCCACGAATTTCCTTCCACCCAGCGTTCCCCCACGTCTCCCGATAAAAATGATACCTCACTTGTGTGGGTAGGCCTAGCGCCCGTGACAGGAAATGCCCCAAAGCGCAACGTGGACACAGCCAAATTGGTGAAGGAAAACAGAGGTGTTTTTTGCAAAGTGCCTACCTGTAGATTTTGGCCTGTAGCTCAGCCGCCACCTAGGGAAACCTACCAAACCTGTGCATTTCTGAAAACTAGAGACCTAGGGGAATCCACGATGGGGTGACTTGTGTGGCTCGGACCAGGTTCTGTTACCCAGAATCCTTTGCAAACCTCAAAATTTGGCTAAAAAAACACATGTTCCTCACATTTCTGTGGCAGAAAGTTCTGGAATCTGAGAGGTGGCACGAATTTCCTTCCACCCAGCGTTCCCCCACGTCTCCCGATAAAAATGATACCTCACTTGTGTGGGTAGGCCTAGCGCCCGTGACAGGAAATGCCCCAAAGCGCAACGTGGACAGAGCCAAATTGGTGAAGGAAAACAGAGGAGTTTTTTGCAAAGTGCCTACCTGTAGATTTTGGCCTGTAGCTCAGCCGCCACCAAGGGAACCCTACCAAACCTGTGCATTTCTGAAAACTACAGACCTAGCGGAATCCAAGATGGGGTGACTTGTGTGGCTCGGACCAGGTTCTGTTACCCAGAATCCTTTGCAAACCTCAAAATTTGGCTAAAAAAACACATGTTCCTTACATTTCTGTGGCAGAAAGTTCTGGAATCTGAGAGGAGCCATGAATTTCCTTCCACCCAGCGTTCCCCCACGTCTCCCGATAAAAATGATACCTCACTTGTGTGGGTAGGCCTAGCGCCCGTGACAGGAAATGCCCCAAAGCGCAACGTGGACACAGCCAAATTGGTGAAGGAAAACAGAGGTGTTTTTTGCAAAGTGCCTACCTGTAGATTTTGGCCTGTAGCTCAGCCGCCACCTAGGGAAACCTACCAAACCTGTGCATTTCTGAAAACTAGAGACCTAGGGGAATCCAAAATGGGGTGACTTGTGTGGCTCGGACCAGGTTCTGTTACCCAGAATCCTTTGCAAACCTCAAAATTTGGCTAAAAAAACACATGTTCCTCACATTTCTGTGGCAGAAAGTTCTGGAATCTGAGAGGCGGCACGAATTTCCTTCCACCCAGCGTTCCCCCACGTCTCCCGATAAAAATTATACCTCACTTGTGTGGGTAGGCCTAGCGCCCGTGACAGGAAATGCCCCAAAGCGCAACGTGGACACAGCCAAATTGGTGAAGGAAAACAGAGGTGTTTTTTGCAAAGTGCCTTCCTGTAGATTTTGGCCTGTAGCTCAGCCGCCACCTAGGGAAACTTACCAAACCTGTGCATTTCTGAAAACTAGAGACCTAGGGGAATCCAAGATGGGGTGACTTGTGTGGCTCGGACCAGGTTCTGTTACCCAGAATCCTTTGCAAACCTCAAAATTTGGCTAAAAAAACACATGTTCCTCACATTTCTGTGGCAGAAAGTTCTGGAATCTGAGAGGAGCCATGAGTTTCCTTCCACCCAGCGTTCCCCCACGTCTCCCGATAAAAATGATACCTCACTTGTGTGGGTAGGCCTAGCGCCCGTGACAGGAAATGCCCCAAAGCGCAACGTGGACACAGCCAAATTGGTGAAGGAAAACAGAGATGTTTTTTGCAAAGTGCCTACCTGTAGATTTTGGCCTGTAGCTCAGCCGCCACCTAGGGAAACCTACCAAACCTGTGCATTTCTGAAAACTACAGACCTAGGGGAATCGAAGATGGGGTGACTTGTGTGGCTCGGACCAGGTTCTGTTACCCAGAATCCTTTGCAAACCTCAAAATTTGGCTAAAAAAACACATGTTCCTTACATTTCTGTGGCAGAAAGTTCTGGAATCTGAGAGGATCCACGAATTTCCTTCCACCCAGCGTTCCCCCACGTCTCCCGATAAAAATGATACCTCACTTGTGTGGGTAGGCCTAGCGCCCGTGACAGGAAATGCCCCAAAGCGCAACGTGGACACAGCCAAATTGGTGAAGGAAAACAAAGGTGTTTTTTGCAAAGTGCCTACCTGTAGATTTTGGCCTGTAGCTCAGCCGCCACCTAGGGAAACCTACCAAACCTGTGCATTTCTGAAAACTAGAGATCTAGGGGAATCCAAGATGGGGTGACTTGTGTGGCTCGGACCAGGTTCTGTTACCCAGAATCCTTTGCAAACCTCAAAATTTGGCTAAAAAAACACATGTTCCTCACATTTCTGTGGCAGAAAGTTCTGGAATCTGAGAGGAGCCATGAATTTCCTTCCACCCAGCGTTCCCCCACGTCTCCCGATAAAAATGGTACCTCACTTGTGTGGGTAGGCCTAGCGCCCGTGACAGGAAATGCCCCAAAGCGCAACGTGGACACAGCCAAATTGGTGAAGGAAAACAGAGGTGTTTTTTGCAAAGTGCCTACCTGTAGATTTTGGCCTGTAGCTCAGCCGCCACCTAGGGAAACCTACCAAACCTGTGCATTTCTGAAAACTAGAGACCTAGGGGAATCCAAGATGGGGTGACTTGTGTGGCTCGGACCAGGTTCTGTTACCTAGAATCCTTTGCAAACCTAAAAATTTGGCTAAAAAAACACATGTTCCTCACATTTCTGTGGCAGAAAGTTCTGGAATCTGAGAGGAGCCACGAATTTCCTTCCACCCAGCGTTCCCCCACGTCTCCCGATAAAAATTATACCTCACTTGTGAGGGTAGGCCTAGCGCCCGCAACAGGAAACGACCCAAAGCGCAACGTGGACACATCCAAATTTTTGAAGGAAAACAGAGGTGTTTTTTGCAAAGTGCCTACCTGTAGATTTTGGCCTCTAGCTCAGCCGCCACCTAGGGAAACCTACCAAACCTGCGCATTTCTGAAAACTAGAGACCTAGGGGAATCCAAGATGGGGTGACTTGTGTGGCTCGGACCAGGTTCTGTTACCCAGAATCCTTTGCAAACCTCAAAATTTGGCTAAAAAAACACATGTTCCTCACATTTCTGTGGCAGAAAGTTCTGGAATCTGAGAGGAGCCACGTATTTCCTTCCACCCAGCGTTCCCCCACGTCTCCCGATAAAAATGATACCTCACTTGTGTGGGTAGGCCTAGCGCCCGTGACAGGAAATGCCCCAAAGCGCAACGTGGACACAGCCAAATTGGTGAAGGAAAACAGAGATGTTTTTTGCAAAGTGCCTACCTGTAGATTTTGGCCTGTAGCTCTGCCGCCACCTAGGGAAACCTACCAAACCTGTGCATTTCTGAAAACTACAGACCTAGGGGAATCCAAGATGGGGTGACTTGTGTGGCTCGGACCAGGTTCTGTTACCCAGAATCCTTTGCAAACCTCAAAATTTGGCTAAAAAAACACATGTTCCTTACATTTCTGTGGCAGAAAGTTCTGGAATCTGAGAGGAGCCACGAATTTCCTTCCACCCAGCGTTCCCCCACGTCTCCCGATAAAAATGATACCTCACTTGTGTGGGTAGGCCTAGCGCCCGTGACAGGAAATGCCCCAAAGCGCAACGTGGACACAGCCAAATTGGTGAAGGAAAACAGAGGTGTTTTTTGCAAAGTGCCTACCTGTAGATTTTGGCCTGTAGCTCAGCCGCCACCTAGGGAAACCTACGAAACCTGTGCATTTCTGAAAACTAGAGACCTAGGGGAATCGAAGATGGGGTGACTTGTGTGGCTCGGACCAGTTTCTGTTACCCAGAATCCTTTGCAAACCTCAAAATTTGGCTAAAAAAACACATGTTCCTCATATTTCTGTGGCAGAAAGTTCTGGAATCTGAGAGGAGCCACGAATTTCCTTCCACCCAGCGTTCCCCCACGTCTCCCTATAAAAATGATACCTCACTTGTGTGGGTAGGCCTAGCGCCCGTGACAGGAAATGCCCCAAAGCTCAACGTGGACACAGCCAAATTGGTGAAGGAAAACAGAGATGTTTTTTGCAAAGTGCCTACCTGTAGATTTTGGCCTGTAGCTCAGCCGCCACCTAGGGAAACCTACCAAACCTGTGCATTTCTGAAAACTAGAGACCTAGGGGAATCCAAGATGGGGTGACTTGTGTGGCTCGGACCAGGTTCTGTTACCCAGAATCCTTTGCAAACCTCAAAATTTGGCTAAAAAAAACACATGTTCCTCACATTTCTGTGGCAGAAAGTTCTGGAATCTGAGAGGAGCCACGAATTTCCTTCCACCCAGCGTTCCCCCACGTCTCCCGATAAAAATGATACCTCACTTGTGTGGGTAGGCCTAGCGCCCGTGACAGGAAATGCCCCAAAGCGCAACGTGGACACAGCCAAATTGGTGAAGGAAAACAGAGGTGTTTTTTGCAAAGTGCCTACCTGTAGATTTTGGCCTGTAACTCAGCCGCCACCTAGGGAAACCTACCAAACTTGTGCATTTCTGAAAACTAGAGACCTAGGGGAATCCAAGATGGGGTGACTTGTCTGGCTCGGACCAGGTTCTGTTACCCAGAATCCTTTGCAAACCTCAAAATTTGGCTAAAAAAACACATGTTCCTCACATTTCTGTGGCAGAAAGTTCTGGAATCTGAGAGGAGCCACGAATTTGCTTCCACCCAGCGTTCCCCCACGTCTCCCGATAAAAATGATACCTCACTTGTGTGGGTAGGCCTAGCGCCCGCGACAGGAAACGCCCCAAAGCGCAACGTGGACACATCTAAATTTGTGAAGGAAAACAGAGGTGTTTTTTGCAAAGTGCCTACCTGTAGATTTTGGCCTGTAGCTCAGCCGCCACCTAGGGAAACCTACCAAACCTGTGCATTTCTGAAAACTAGAGACCTAGGGGAATCCAAGATGGGGTGACTTGTGTGGCTCGGGCCAGGTTCTGTTACCCAGAATCCTTTGCAAACCTCAAAATTTGGCTAAAGAAACACATGTTCCTCTCATTTCTGTGGCAGAAAGTTCTGGAATCTGAGAGGAGCCACGAATTTCCTTCCACCCAGCGTTCCCCCACGTCTCCCGATAAAAATTATACCTCACTTGTGTGGGTAGGCCTAGCGCCCGCAACAGGAAACGACCCAAAGCGCAACGTGGACACATCCAAATTTTTGAAGGAAAACAGAGGTGTTTTTTGCAAAGTGCCTACCTGTAGATTTTGGCCTCTAGCTCAGCCGCCACCTAGGGAAACCTACCAAACCTGCGCATTTCTGAAAACTAGAGACCTAGGGGAATCCAAGATGGGGTGACTTGTGTGGCTCGGACCAGGTTCTGTTACCCAGAATCCTTTGCAAACCTCAAAATTTGGCTAAATAAACACATGTTCCTCACATTTCTGTGGCAGAAAGTTCTGGAATCTGAGAGGAGCCACGAATTTCCTTCCACCCAGCGTTCCCCCACATCTCCCGATAAAAATGATACCTCACTTGTGTGGGTAGGCCTAGCGCCCGTGACAGGAAATGCCCCAAAGCGCAACGTGGACAAAGCCAAATTGGTGAAGGAAAACAGAGATGTTTTTTGCAAAGTGCCTACCTGTAGATTTTGGCCTGTAGCTCTGCCGCCACCTAGGGAAACCTACCAAACCTGTGCATTTCTGAAAACTACAGACCTAGGGGAATCCAAGATGGGGTGACTTGTGTGGCTCGGACCAGGTTCTGTTACCCAGAATCCTTTGCAAACCTCAAAATTTGGCTAAAAAAGCACATGTTCCTTACATTTCTGTGGCAGAAAGTTCTGGAATCTGAGAGGAGCCACGAATTTCCTTCCACCCAGCGTTCCCCCACGTCTCCCGATAAAAATGATACCTCACTTGTGTGGGTAGGCCTAGCGCCCGTGACAGGAAATGCCCCAAAGCGCAACGTGGACACAGCCAAATTGGTGAAGGAAAACAAAGGTGTTTTTTGCAAAGTGCCTACCTGTAGATTTTGGCCTGTAGCTCAGCCGCCACCTAGGGAAACCTACCAAACCTGTGCATTTCTGAAAACTAGAGACCTAGGGGAATCCAAGATGGGGTGACTTGTCTGGCTCGGACCAGGTTCTGTTACCCAGAATCCTTTGCAAACCTCAAAATTTGGCTAAAAAAACACATGTTCCTCACATTTCTGTGGCAGAAAGTTCTGGAATCTGAGAGGAGCCACGAATTTCCTTCCACCCAGCGTTCCCCCACGTCTCCCGATAAAAATGATACCTCACTTGTGTGGGTAGGCCTAGCGCCCGCGACAGGAAACGCCCCAAAGCGCAACGTGGACACATCTAAATTTGTGAAGGAAAACAGAGGTGTTTTTTGCAAAGTGACTACTTGTAGATTTTGGCCTGTAGCTCAGCCGCCACCTAGGGAAACCTACCAAACCTGTGCATTTCTGAAAACTAGATACCTAGGGGAATCCAAGATGGGGTGACTTGTGTGGCTCGGACCAGGTTCTGTTACCCAGAATCCTTTGCAAACCTCAAAATTTGGCTAAAGAAACACATGTTCCTCACATTTCTGTGGCAGAAAGTTCTGGAATCTGAGAGGAGCCACGAATTTCCTTCCACCCAGCGTTCCCCCACGTCTCCCGATAAAAATGATACCTCACTTGTGTGGGTAGGCCTAGCGCCCGTGACAGGAAATGCCCCAAAGCGCAACGTGGACACAGCCAAATTGGTGAAGGAAAACAGAGGTGTTTTTTGCAAAGTGCCTACCTGTAGATTTTGGCCTGTAGCTCAGCCGCCACCTAGGGAAACCTACCAAACCTGTGCATTTCTGAAAACTAGAGACGTAGGGGAATCCAAGATGGGGTGACTTGTGTGGCTCGGACCAGGTTCTGTTACCTAGAATCCTTTGCAAACCTAAAAATTTGGCTAAAAAAACACATGTTCCTCACATTTCTGTGGCAGAAAGTTCTGGAATCTGAGAGGAGCCACGAATTTCCTTCCACCCAGCGTTCCCCCACGTCTCCCGATAAAAATGATACCTCACTTGTGTGGGTAGGCCTAGCGCCCGTGACAGGAAATGCCCCAAAGCGCAACGTGGACACAGCCAAATTGGTGAAGGAAAACAGGTGTTTTTTGCAAAGTGCCTACCTGTAGATTTTGGCCTGTAGCTCAGCCGCCACCTAGGGAAACCTACCAAACCTGTGCATTTCTGAAAACTAGAGACCTAGGGGAATCCAAGATGGGGTGACTTGTGTGGCTCGGACCAGGTTCTGTTACCCAGAATCCTTTGCAAACCTCAAAATTTGGCTAAAAAAACACATGTTCCTCACATTTCTGTGGCAGAAAGTTCTGGAATCTGAGAGGAGCCACGAATTTCCTTCCACCCAGCGTTCCCCCACGTCTCCCGATAAAAATGATACCTCACTTGTGTGGGTAGGCCTAGCGCCCGTGACAGGAAATGCCCCAAAGCGCAACGTGGACACAGCCAAATTGGTAAAGGAAAACAGAGGTGTTTTTTGCACAGTGCCTACCTGTAGATTTTGGCCTGTAACTCAGCCGCCACCTAGGGAAACCTACCAAACTTGTGCATTTCTGAAAACTAGAGACCTAGGGGAATCCAAGATGGGGTGACTTGTCTGGCTCGGACCAGGTTCTGTTAGCCAGAATCCTTTGCAAACCTCAAAATTTGGCTAAAAAAACACATGTTCCTCACATTTCTGTGGCAGAAAGTTCTGGAATCTGAGAGGAGCCACGAATTTCCTTCCACCCAGCGTTCCCCCATGTCTCCCGATAAAAATTATACCTCACTTATGTGGGTAGGCCTAGCGCCCGCGACAGGAAACGCCCCAAAGCGCAACGTGAACACATCTAAATTTGTGAAGGAAAACAGAGGTGTTTTTTGCAAAGTGCCTACCTGTAGATTTTGGCCTGTAGCTCAGCCGCCACCTAGGGAAACCTACCAAACCTGTGCATTTCTGAAAACTAGAGACCTAGGGGAATCCAAGATGGGGTGACTTGTGTGGCTCGGACCAGGTTCTGTTACCCAGAATCCTTTGCAAACCTCAAAATTTGGCTAAAGAAACACATGTTCCTCACATTTCTGTGGCAGAAAGTTCTGGAATCTGAGAGGAGCCACGAATTTCCTTCCACCCAGCGTTCCCCCACGTCTCCCGATAAAAATTATACCTCACTTGTGTGGGTAGGCCTAGCGCCCGCAACAGGACACGACCCAAAGCGCAACGTGGACACAGCCAAATTGGTGAAGGAAAACAGAGGTGTTTTTTGCAAAGTGCCTACCTGTAGATTTTGGCCTGTAGCTCAGCCGCCACCTAGGGAAACCTACCAAACCTGTGCATTTCTGAAAACTAGAGACCTAGGGGAATCCAAGATGGGGTGACTTGTCTGGCTCGGACCAGGTTCTGTTACCCAGAATCCTTTGCAAACCTCAAAATTTGGCTAAAAAAACACATTTTCCTCACATTTCTGTGGCAGAAAGTTCTGGAATCTGAGAGGAGCCACGAATTTCCTTCCACCCAGCGTTCCCCCACGTCTCCCGATAAAAATTATACCTCACTTGTGTGGGTAGGCCTAGCGCCCGCAACAGGAAACGACCCAAAGCGCAACGTGGACACATCCAAATTTTTGAAGGAAAACAGAGGTGTTTTTTGCAAAGTGCCTACCTGTAGATTTTGGCCTCTAGCTCAGCCGCCACCTAGGGAAACCTACCAAACCTGCACATTTCTGAAAACTAGAGACCTAGGGGAATCCAAGATGGGGTGACTTGTGTGGCTCGGACCAGGTTCTGTTACCCAGAATCCTTTGCAAACCTCAAAATTTGGCTAAAAAAACACATGTTCCTCATATTTCTTTGGCAGAAAGTTCTGGAATCTGAGAGGAGCCACGAATTTCCTTCCACCCAGCGTTCCCCCACGTCTCCCGATAAAAATGATACTTCACTTGTGTGGGTAGGCCTAGCGCCCGTGACAGGAAATGCCCCAAAGCGCAACGTGGACACAGCCAAATTGGTGAAGGAAAACAGAGGTGTTTTTTGCAAAGTGCCTACCTGTAGATTTTGGCCTGTAGCTCAGCCGCCACCTAGGGAAACCTACCAAACCTGTGCATTTCTGAAAACTAGAGACCTAGGGGAATCCAAGATGGGGTGACTTGTGTGGCTCGGACCAGGTTCTGTTACCCAGAATCCTTTGCAAACCTCAAAATTTGGCTAAAAAAACACATGTTCCTCACATTTCTGTGGCAGAAAGTTCTGGAATCTGAGAGGTGGCACGAATTTCCTTCCACCCAGCGTTCCCCCACGTCTCCCGATAAAAATGATACCTCACTTGTGTGGGTAGGCCTAGCGCCCGTGACAGGAAATGCCCCAAAGCGCAACGTGGACACAGCCAAATTGGTGAAGGAAAACAGAGGTGTATTTTGCAAAGTGCCTACCTGTAGATTTTGGCCTGTAGCTCAGCCGCCACCTAGGGAAACCTACCAAACCTGTGCATTTCTGAAAACTAGAGACCTAGGGGAATCCAAGATGGGGTGACTTGTGTGGCTCGGACCAGGTTCTGTTACCCAGAATCCTTTGCAAACCTCAAAATTTGGCTGAAAAAACACATGTTCCTCACATTTCTGTGGCAGAAAGTTCTGGAATCTGAGAGGAGCCACGAATTTCCTTCCACCCAGCGTCCCCCCACGTCTCCCGATAAAAATGATACCTCACTTGTGTGGGTAGGCCTAGCGCCCGTGACAGGAAATGCCCCAAAGCGCAACGTGGACACAGCCAAATTGGTGAAGGAAAACAGAGGTGTTTTTTGCAAAGTGCCTACCTGTAGATTTTGGCATGTAGCTCAGCCGTCACGTAGGGAAACCTACCAAACCTGTGCATTTCTGAAAACTAGAGACGTAGGGGAATCCAAGATGGGATGACTTGTGTGGCTCGGACCAGGTTCTGTTACCCAGAATCCTTTCCAAACCTCAAAATTTGGCTAAAAAAACACATGTTCCTCACATTTCTGTGGCAGAAAGTTCTGGAATCTGAGAGGAGCCACGAATTTCCTTCCACCCAGCGTTCCCCCACGTCTCCCGATAAAAATGATACCTCACTTGTGTGGGTAGGCCTAGCGCCCGTGACAGGAAATGCCCCAAAGCGCAATGTGGACACAGCCAAATTGGTGAAGGAAAACAGAGGTGTTTTTTGCAAAGTGCCTACCTGTAGATTTTGGCCTGTAGCTCAGCCGCCACCTAGGGAAACCTACCAAACCTGTGCATTTCTGAAAACTAGAGACCTAGGGGAATCCAAGATGGGATGACTTGTGTGGCTCGGACCAGGTTCTGTTACCCAGAATCCTTTTCAAACCTCAAAATTTGGCCAAAAAAACTCATGTTCCTCACATTTCTGTGGCAGAAAGTTCTGGAATCTGAGAGGAGCCACGAATTTCCTTCCACCCAGCGTTCCCCCACGTCTCCCGATAAAAATTATACCTCACTTGTGTGGGTAGGCCTAGCGCCCGCGACAGGAAACCCCCCAAAGCGCAACGTGGACACATCTAAATTTGTGAAGGAAAACAGAGGTGTTTTTTGCAAAGTGCCTACCTGTAGATTTTGGCCTGTAGCTCAGCCGCCACCTAGGGAAACCTACCAAACCTGTGCATTTCTGAAAACTAGAGACCTAGGGGAATCCAAGATGGGGTGACTTGTGTGGCTCGGACCAGGTTCTGTTACCCAGAATCCTTTGCAAACCTCAAAATTTGGCTAAAAAAACACATGTTCCTCACATTTCTGTGGCAGAAAGTTCTGGAATCTGAGAGGAGCCACGAATTTCCTTCCACCCAGCGTTCCCCCACGTCTCCCAATAAAAATGATACCTCACTTGTGTGGGTAGGCCTAGCGCCCGTGACTGGAAATGCCCCAAAGCGCAATGTGGACACAGTCAAATTGGTGAAGGAAAACAGAGGTGTTTTTTGCAAAGTGCCTACCTGTAGATTTTGGCCTGTAGCTCAGCCGCCACCTAGGGAAACCTACCAAACCTGTGCATTTCTGAAAACTACAGACCTAGGGGAATCCAAGATGGGGTGACTTGTGTGGCTCGGACCAGGTTCTGTTAGCCAGAATCCTTTGCAAACCTCAAAATTTAGCTAAAAAAACACTTGTTCCTTACATTTCTGTGGCAGAAAGTTCTGGAATCTGAGACGAGCCACGAATTTCCTTCCACCCACCGTTCCCCCACGTCTCCCGATAAAAATCATACCTCACTTGTGTGGGTAGGCCTAGCACCCGTGACAGGAAATGCCCCAAAGCGCAACGTGGACACAGCCAAATTGGCGAAGGAAAACAGTGGTGTTTTTTGCAAAGTGCCTACCTGTAGATTTTGGCCTGTAGCTCAGCCGCCACCTAGGGAAACCTACCAAACCTGTGCATTTCTGAAAACTAGAGACCTAGGGGAATCCAAGATGGGGTGACTTGTGTGGCTCGGACCAGGTTCTGTTACCCAGAATCCTTTGCAAACCTCAAAATTTGGCTAAAAAAACACATGTTCCTCACATTTCTGTGGCAGAAAGTTCTGGAATCTGAGAGGAGCCACGAATTTCCTTCCACCCAGCGTTCCCCCACGTCTCCCGATAAAAATGATACCTCACTTGTGTGGGTAGGCCTAGCGCCCGCAACAGGAAACGACCCAAAGCGCAACGTGGACACATCCAAATTTTTGAAGGAAAACAGAGGTGTTTTTTGCAAAGTGCCTACCTGTAGATTTTGGCCTCTAGCTCAGCCGCCACCTAGGGAAACCTACCAAACCTGCGCATTTCTGAAAACTAGAGACCTAGGGGAATCCAAGATGGGGTGACTTGTGTGGCTCGGACCAGGTTCTGTTACCCAGAATCCTTTGCAAACCTCAAAATTTGGCTAAAAAAACACATGTTCCTCATATTTCTGTGGCAGAAAGTTCTGGAATCTGAGAGGAGCCACGAATTTCCTTCCACCCAGCGTTCCCCCACGTCTCCCGATAAAAATGATACTTCACTTGTGTGGGTAGGCCTAGCGCCCGTGACAGGAAATGCCCCAAAGCGCAACGTGGACACAGCCAAATTGGTGAAGGAAAACAGAGGTGTTTTTTGCAAAGTGCCTACCTGTAGATTTTGGCCTGTAGCTCAGCCGCCACCTAGGGAAACCTACCAAACCTGTGCATTTCTGAAAACTAGAGACCTAGGGGAATCCAAGATGGGGTGACTTGTGTGGCTCGGACCAGGTTCTGTTACCCAGAATCCTTTGCAAACCTCAAAATTTGGCTAAAAAAACACATGTTCCTCACATTTCTGTGGCAGAAAGTTCTGGAATCTGAGAGGTGGCACGAATTTCCTTCCACCCAGCGTTCCCCCACGTCTCCCGATAAAAATGATACCTCACTTGTGTGGGTAGGCCTAGCGCCCGTGACAGGAAATGCCCCAAAGCGCAACGTGGACACAGCCAAATTGGTGAAGGAAAACAGAGGTGTTTTTTGCAAAGTGCCTACCTGTAGATTATGGCCTGTAGCTCAGCCGCCACCTAGGGAAACCTACCAAACCTGTGCAATTCTGAAAACTAGAGACCTAGGGGAATCCAAGATGGGGTGACTTCTGTGGCTCGGACCAGGTTCTGTTACCCAGAATCCTTTGCAAACCTCAAAATTTGGCTAAAAAAACACATGTTCCTCACATTTCTGTGGCAGAAAGTTCTGGAATCTGAGAGGTGGCACGAATTTCCTTCCACCCAGCGTTCCCCCACGTCTCCCGATAAAAATGATACCTCACTTGTGTGGGTAGGCCTAGCGCCCGTGACAGGAAATGCCCCAAAGCGCAACGTGGACACAGCCAAATTGGTGAAGGAAAACAGAGGTGTTTTTTGCAAAGTGCCTACCTGTAGATTTTGGCCTGTAGCTCAGCCGTCACCTAGGGAAACCTACCACACCTGTGCATTTCTGAAAACTAGAGACGTAGGGGAATCCAAGATGGGGTGACTTGTGTGGCTCGGACCAGGTTCTGTTACCCAGAATCCTTTCCAAACCTCAAAATTTGGCTAAAAAAACACATGTTCCTCACATTTCTGTGGCAGAAAGTTCTGGAATCTGAGAGGAGCCACGAATTTCCTTCCACCCAGCGTTCCCCCACGTCTCCCGATAAAAATGATACCTCACTTGTGTGGGTAGGCCTAGCGCCCGTGACAGGAAATGCCCCAAAGCGCAATGTGGACACAGCCAAATTGGTGAAGGAAAACAGAGGTGTTTTTTGCAAAGTGCCTACCTGTAGATTTTGGCCTGTAGCTCAGCCGCCACCTAGGGAAACCTACCAAACCTGTGCATTTCTGAAAACTAGAGACCTAGGGGAATCCAAGATGGGATGACTTGTGTGGCTCGGACCAGGTTCTGTTACCCAGAATCCTTTTCAAACCTCAAAATTTGGCCAAAAAAACTCATGTTCCTCACATTTCTGTGGCAGAAAGTTCTGGAATCTGAGAGGAGCCACGAATTTCCTTCCACCCAGCGTTCCCCCACGTCTCCCGATAAAAATTATACCTCACTTGTGTGGGTAGGCCTAGCGCCCGCGACAGGAAACCCCCCAAAGCGCAACGTGGACACATCTAAATTTGTGAAGGAAAACAGAGGTGTTTTTTGCAAAGTGCCTACCTGTAGATTTTGGCCTGTAGCTCAGCCGCCACCTAGGGAAACCTACCAAACCTGTGCATTTCTGAAAACTAGAGACCTAGGGGAATCCAAGATGGCATGACTTGTGTGGCTCGGACCAGGTTCTGTTACCCAGAATCCTTTGCAAACCTCAAAATTTGGCTAAAGAAACACATGTTCCTCACATTTCTGTGGCAGAAAGTTCTGGAATCTGAGAGGAGCCACGAATTTCCTTCCACCCAGCGTTCCCCCACGTCTCCCGATAAAAATTATACCTCACTTGTGTGGGTAGGCCTAGCGCCCGCAACAGGACACGACCCAAAGCGCAACGTGGACACATCCAAATTTTTGAAGGAAAACAGAGGTGTTTTTTGCAAAGTGCCTACCTGTAGATTTTGGCCTGTAGCTCAGCCGCCACCTAGGGAAACCTACCAAACCTGTGCATTTCTGAAAACTACAGACCTAGGGGAATCCAAGATGGGGTGACTTGTGTGGCTCGGACCAGGTTCTGTTAGCCAGAATCCTTTGCAAACCTCAAAATTTAGCTAAAAAAACACTTGTTCCTTACATTTCTGTGGCAGAAAGTTCTGGAATCTGAGACGAGCCACGAATTTCCTTCCACCCACCGTTCCCCCACGTCTCCCGATAAAAATCATACCTCACTTGTGTGGGTAGGCCTAGCACCCGTGACAGGAAATGCCCCAAAGCGCAACGTGGACACAGCCAAATTGGTGAAAGAAAACAGTGGTGTTTTTTGCAAAGTGCCTACCTGTAGATTTTGGCCTGTAGCTCAGCCGCCACCTAGGGAAACCTACCAAACCTGTGCATTTCTGAAAACTAGAGACCTAGGGGAATCCAAGATGGGGTGACTTGTGTGGCTCGGACCAGGTTCTGTTACCCAGAATCCTTTGCAAACCTCAAAATTTGGCTAAAAAAACACATGTTCCTCACATTTCTGTGGCAGAAAGTTCTGGAATCTGAGAGGAGCCACGAATTTCCTTCCACCCAGCGTTCCCCCACGTCTCCCGATAAAAATGATACCTCACTTGTGTGGGTAGGCCTAGCGCCCGCAACAGGAAACGACCCAAAGCGCAACGTGGACACATCCAAATTTTTGAAGGAAAACAGAGGTGTTTTTTGCAAAGTGCCTACCTGTAGATTTTGGCCTCTAGCTCAGCCGCCACCTAGGGAAACCTACCAAACCTGCGCATTTCTGAAAACTAGAGACCTAGGGGAATCCAAGATGGGGTGACTTGTGTGGCTCGGACCAGGTTCTGTTACCCAGAATCCTTTGCAAACCTCAAAATTTGGCTAAAAAAACACATGTTCCTCATATTTCTGTGGCAGAAAGTTCTGGAATCTGAGAGGAGCCACGAATTTCCTTCCACCCAGCGTTCCCCCACGTCTCCCGATAAAAATGATACTTCACTTGTGTGGGTAGGCCTAGCGCCCGTGACAGGAAATGCCCCAAAGCGCAACGTGGACACAGCCAAATTGGTGAAGGAAAACAGAGGTGTTTTTTGCAAAGTGCCTACCTGTAGATTTTGGCCTGTAGCTCAGCCGCCACCTAGGGAAACCTACCAAACCTGTGCATTTCTGAAAACTAGAGACCTAGGGGAATCCAAGATGGGGTGACTTGTGTGGCTCGGACCAGGTTCTGTTACCTAGAATCCTTTGCAAACCTAAAAATTTGGCTAAAAAAACACATGTTCCTCACATTTCTGTGGCAGAAAGTTCTGGAATCTGAGAGGAGCCACGAATTTCCTTCCACCCAGCGTTCCCCCACGTCTCCCGATAAAAATGATACCTCACTTGTGTGGGTAGGCCTAGCGCCCGTGACAGGAAATGCCCCAAAGCGCAACGTGGACACAGCCAAATTGGTGAAGGAAAACAGAGGTGTTTTTTGCAAAGTGCCTACCTGTAGATTTTGGCCTGTAGCTCAGCCGCCACCTAGGGAAACCTACCAAACCTGTGCATTTCTGAAAACTAGAGACCTAGGGGAATCCAAGATGGGGTGACTTGTGTGGCTCGGACCAGGTTCTGTTACCCAGAATCCTTTGCAAACCTCAAAATTTGGCTAAAAAAACACATGTTCCTCACATTTCTGTGGCAGAAAGTTCTGGAATCTGAGAGGAGCCACGAATTTCCTTCCACCCAGGGTTCCCCCACGTCTCCCGATAAAAATGATACCTCACTTGTGTGGGTAGGCCTAGCGCCCGTGACAGGAAATGCCCCAAAGCGCAACGTGGACACAGCCAAATTGGTGAAGGAAAACAGAGATGTTTTTTGCAAAGTGCCTACCTGTAGATTTTGGCCTGTAGCTCAGCCGCCACCTAGGGAAACCTACTTAACCTGTGCATTTCTGAAAACTACAGACCTAGGGGAATCCAAGATGGGGTGACTTGTGTGGCTCGGACCAGGTTCTGTTACCCAGAATCCTTTGCAAACCTCAAAATTTGGCTGAAAAAACACATGTTCCTCACATTTCTGTGGCAGAATGTTCTGGAATCTGAGAGGCGGCACGAATTTCCTTCCACACAGCGTTCCCCCACGTCTCCCGATAAAAATGATACCTCACTTGTGTGGGTAGGCCTAGCACCCGTGACAGGAAATGCCCCAAAGCGCAACGTGGACAGAGCCAAATTGGTGAAGGAAAAAAGAGGTGTTTTTTGCAAAGTGCCTACCTGTAGATTTTGGCCTGTAGCTCAGCCGCCACCTAGGGAAACCTACCAAACCTGTGCATTTATGAAAACTAGAGACCTAGGGGAATCCAAGATGGGGTGACTTGTGTGGCTCGGACCAGGTTCTGTTACCCAGAATCCTTTGCAAACCTCAAAATTTGGCTAAAAAAACACATGTTCCTCACATTTCTGTGGCAGGAAGTTCTGGAATCTGAGAGGAGCCACGAATTTCCTTCCACCCAGCGTTCCCCCACGTCTCCCGATAAAAATGATACCTCACTTGTGTGGGTAGGCCTAGCGCCTGTGACAGGAAATGCCCCAAAGCGCAACGTGGACACAGCCAAATTGGTGAAGGAAAACAGAGGTGTTTTTTGCAAAGTGCCTACCTGTAGATTTTGGCCTGTAGCTCAGCCGCCACCTAGGGAAACCTACCAAACCTGTGCATTTCTGAAAACTAGAGACCTAGGGGAATCCAAGATGGGGTGACTTGTGTGGCTCGGACTAGGTTCTGTTACCTAGAATCCTTTGCAAACCTAAAAATTTGGCTAAAAAAACACATGTTCCTCACATTTCTGTGGCAGAAAGTTCTGGAATCTGAGAGGAGCCACGAATTTCCTTCCACCCAGCGTTCCCCCACGTCTCCCGATAAAAATGATACCTCACTTGTGTGGGTAGGCCTAGCGCCCGTGACAGGAAATGCCCCAAAGCGCAACGTGGACACAGCCAAATTGGTGAAGGAAAACAGAGGTGTTTTTTGCAAAGTGCCTACCTGTAGATTTTGGCCTGTAGCTCAGCCGCCACCTAGGGAAACCTACCAAACCTGTGCATTTCTGAAAACTAGAGACCTAGGGGAATCCAAGATGGGGTGACTTGTGTGGCTCGGACCAGGTTCTGTTACCCAGAATCCTTTGCAAACCTCAAAATTTGGCTAAAAAAACACATGTTCCTCACATTTCTGTGGCAGAAAGTTCTGGAATCTGAGAGGAGCCACGAATTTCCTTCCACCCAGGGTTCCCCCACGTCTCCCGATAAAAATGATACCTCACTTGTGTGGGTAGGCCTAGCGCCCGTGACAGGAAATGCCCCAAAGCGCAACGTGGACACAGCCAAATTGGTGAAGGAAAACAGAGATGTTTTTTGCAAAGTGCCTACCTGTAGATTTTGGCCTGTAGCTCAGCCGCCACCTAGGGAAACCTACTTAACCTGTGCATTTCTGAAAACTACAGACCTAGGGGAATCCAAGATGGGGTGACTTGTGTGGCTCGGACCAGGTTCTGTTACCCAGAATCCTTTGCAAACCTCAAAATTTGGCTAAAAAAACACATGTTCCTTACATTTCTGTGGCAGAAAGTTCTGGAATCTGAGAGGAGCCACGAATTTCCTTCCACCCAGCGTTCCCCCACGTCTCCCGATAAAAATGATACCTCACTTGTGTGGGTAGGCCTAGCGCCCGTGACAGGAAATGCCCCAAAGCGCAATGTGGACACAGCCAAATTGGTGAAGGAAAACAAAGGTGTTTTTTGCAAAGTGCCTACCTGTAGATTTTGGCCTGTAGCTCAGCCGCCACCTAGGGAAACCTACCAAACCTGTGCATTTCTGAAAACTAGAGATCTAGGGGAATCCAAGATGGGGTGACTTGTGTGGCTCGGACCAGGTTCTGTTACCCAGAATCCTTTGCAAACCTCAAAATTTGGCTAAAAAAACACATGTTCCTCACATTTCTGTGGCAGAAAGTTCTGGAATATGAGAGGAGCCACGAATTTCCTTCCACCCAGCGTTCCCCCACGTCTCCCGATAAAAATGATACCTCACTTGTGTGGGTAGGCCTAGCGCCCGTGACAGGAAATGCCCCAAAGCGCAACGTGGACACAGCCAAATTGGTGAAGGAAAACAGAGGTGTTTTTTGCAAAGTGCCTACCTGTAGATTTTGGCCTGTAGCTCAGCCGCCACCTAGGGAAACCTACCAAACCTGTGCATTTCTGAAAACTAGAGACCTAGGGGAATCCAAGATGGGGTGACTTGTGTGGCTCGGACCAGGTTCTGTTACCCAGAATCCTTTGCAAACCTCAAAATGTGGCTAAAAAAACACATGTTCCTCACATTTCTGTGGCAGAAAGTTCTGGAATCTGAGAGGTGGCACGAATTTCCTTCCACCCAGCGTTCCCCCACGTCTCCCGATAAAAATGATACCTCACTTGTGTGGGTAGGCCTAGCGCCCGTGACAGGAAATGCCCCAAAGCGCAACGTGGACAGAGCCAAATTGGTGAAGGAAAACAGAGGAGTTTTTTGCAAAGTGCCTACCTGTAGATTTTGGCCTGTAGCTCAGCCGCCACCAAGGGAACCCTACCAAACCTGTGCATTTCTGAAAACTACAGACCTAGGGGAATCCAAGATGGGGTGACTTGTGTGGCTCGGACCAGGTTCTGTTACCCAGAATCCTTTGCAAACCTCAAAATTTGGCTAAAAAAACACATGTTCCTTACATTTCTGTGGCAGAAAGTTCTGGAATCTGAGAGGAGCCATGAATTTCCTTCCACCCAGCGTTCCCCCACGTCTCCCGATAAAAATGATACCTCACTTGTGTGGGTAGGCCTAGCGCCCGTGACAGGAAATGCCCCAAAGCGCAATGTGGACACAGCCAAATTGGTGAAGGAAAACAGAGGTGTTTTTTGCAAAGTGCCTACCTGTAGATTTTGGCCTGTAGCTCAGCCGCCACCTAGGGAAACCTACCAAACCTGTGCATTTCTGAAAACTAGAGACCTAGGGGAATCCAAAATGGGGTGACTTGTGTGGCTCGGACCAGGTTCTGTTACCCAGAATCCTTTGCAAACCTCAAAATTTGGCTAAAAAAACACATGTTCCTCACATTTCTGTGGCAGAAAGTTCTGGAATCTGAGAGGCGGCACGAATTTCCTTCCACCCAGCGTTCCCCCACGTCTCCCGATAAAAATTATACCTCACTTGTGTGGGTAGGCCTAGCGCCCGTGACAGGAAATGCCCCAAAGCGCAACGTGGACACAGCCAAATTGGTGAAGGAAAACAGAGGTGTTTTTTGCAAAGTGCCTTCCTGTAGATTTTGGCCTGTAGCTCAGCCGCCACCTAGGGAAACTTACCAAACCTGTGCATTTCTGAAAACTAGAGACCTAGGGGAATCCAAGATGGGGTGATTTGTGTGGCTCGGACCAGGTTCTGTTACCCAGAATCCTTTGCAAACCTCAAAATTTGGCTAAAAAAACACATGTTCCTCACATTTCTGTGGCAGAAAGTTCTGGAATCTGAGAGGAGCCATGAGTTTCCTTCCACCCAGCGTTCCCCCACGTCTCCCGATAAAAATGATACCTCACTTGTGTGGGTAGGCCTAGCGCCCGTGACAGGAAATGCCCCAAAGCGCAACGTGGACACAGCCAAATTGGTGAAGGAAAACAGAGATGTTTTTTGCAAAGTGCCTACCTGTAGATTTTGGCCTGTAGCTCAGCCGCCACCTAGGGAAACCTACCAAACCTGTGCATTTCTGAAAACTACAGACCTAGGGGAATCGAAGATGGGGTGACTTGTGTGGCTCGGACCAGGTTCTGTTACCCAGAATCCTTTGCAAACCTCAAAATTTGGCTAAAAAAACACATGTTCCTTACATTTCTGTGGCAGAAAGTTCTGGAATCTGAGAGGATCCACGAATTTCCTTCCACCCAGCGTTCCCCCACGTCTCCCGATAAAAATGATACCTCACTTGTGTGGGTAGGCCTAGCGCCCGTGACAGGAAATGCCCCAAAGCGCAACGTGGACACAGCCAAATTGGTGAAGGAAAACAAAGGTGTTTTTTGCAAAGTGCCTACCTGTAGATTTTGGCCTGTAGCTCAGCCGCCACCTAGGGAAACCTACCAAACCTGTGCATTTCTGAAAACTAGAGATCTAGGGGAATACAAGATGGGGTGACTTGTGTGGCTCGGACCAGGTTCTGTTACCCAGAATCCTTTGCAAACCTCAAAATTTGGCTAAAAAAACACATGTTCCTCACATTTCTGTGGCAGAAAGTTCTGGAATCTGAGAGGAGCCACGAATTTCCTTCCACCCAGCGTTCCCCCACGTCTCCCGATAAAAATGGTACCTCACTTGTGTGGGTAGGCCTAGCGCCCGTGACAGGAAATGCCCCAAAGCGCAACGTGGACACAGCCAAATTGGTGAAGGAAAACAGAGGTGTTTTTTGCAAAGTGCCTACCTGTAGATTTTGGCCTGTAGCTCAGCCGCCACCTAGGGAAACCTACCAAACCTGTGCATTTCTGAAAACTAGAGACCTAGGGGAATCCAAGATGGGGTGACTTGTGTGGCTCGGACCAGGTTCTGTTACCTAGAATCCTTTGCAAACCTAAAAATTTGGCTAAAAAAACACATGTTCCTCACATTTCTGTGGCAGAAAGTTCTGGAATCTGAGAGGAGCCACGAATTTCCTTCCACCCAGCGTTCCCCCACGTCTCCCGATAAAAATTATACCTCACTTGTGTGGGTAGGCCTAGCGCCCGCAACAGGAAACGACCCAAAGCGCAACGTGGACACATCCAAATTTTTGAAGGAAAACAGAGGTGTTTTTTGCAAAGTGCCTACCTGTAGATTTTGGCCTCTAGCTCAGCCGCCACCTAGGGAAACCTACCAAACCTGCGCATTTCTGAAAACTAGAGACCTAGGGGAATCCAAGATGGGGTGACTTGTGTGGCTCGGACCAGGTTCTGTTACCCAGAATCCTTTGCAAACCTCAAAATTTGGCTAAAAAAACACATGTTCCTCACATTTCTGTGGCAGAAAGTTCTGGAATCTGAGAGGAGCCACGTATTTCCTTCCACCCAGCGTTCCCCCACGTCTCCCGATAAAAATGATACCTCACTTGTGTGGGTAGGCCTAGCGCCCGTGACAGGAAATGCCCCAAAGCGCAACGTGGACACAGCCAAATTGGTGAAGGAAAACAGAGATGTTTTTTGCAAAGTGCCTACCTGTAGATTTTGGCCTGTAGCTCTGCCGCCACCTAGGGAAACCTACCAAACCTGTGCATTTCTGAAAACTACAGACCTAGGGGAATCCAAGATGGGGTGACTTGTGTGGCTCGGACCAGGTTCTGTTACCCAGAATCCTTTGCAAACCTCAAAATTTGGCTAAAAAAACACATGTTCCTTACATTTCTGTGGCAGAAAGTTCTGGAATCTGAGAGGAGCCACGAATTTCCTTCCACCCAGCGTTCCCCCACGTCTCCCGATAAAAATGATACCTCACTTGTGTGGGTAGGCCTAGCGCCCGTGACAGGAAATGCCCCAAAGCGCAACGTGGACACAGCCAAATTGGTGAAGGAAAACAGAGGTGTTTTTTGCAAAGTGCCTACCTGTAGATTTTGGCCTGTAGCTCAGCCGCCACCTAGGGAAACCTACGAAACCTGTGCATTTCTGAAAACTAGAGACCTAGGGGAATCGAAGATGGGGTGACTTGTGTGGCTCGGACCAGTTTCTGTTACCCAGAATCCTTTGCAAACCTCAAAATTTGGCTAAAAAAACACATGTTCCTCATATTTCTGTGGCAGAAAGTTCTGGAATCTGAGAGGAGCCACGAATTTCCTTCCACCCAGCGTTCCCCCACGTCTCCCTATAAAAATGATACCTCACTTGTGTGGGTAGGCCTAGCGCCCGTGACAGGAAATGCCCCAAAGCTCAACGTGGACACAGCCAAATTGGTGAAGGAAAACAGAGGTGTTTTTTGCAAAGTGCCTACCTGTAGATTTTGGCCTGTAGCTCAGCCGCCACCTAGGGAAACCTACCAAACCTGTGCATTTCTGAAAACTAGAGACCTAGGGGAATCCAAGATGGGGTGACTTGTGTGGCTCGGACCAGGTTCTGTTACCCAGAATCCTTTGCAAACCTCAAAATTTGGCTAAAAAAACACATGTTCCTCACATTTCTGTGGCAGAAAGTTCTGGAATCTGAGAGGAGCCACGAATTTCCTTCCACCCAGCGTTCCCCCACGTCTCCCGATAAAAATGATACCTC
This sequence comes from Pleurodeles waltl, assembly GCF_031143425.1. Taxonomy (NCBI): domain Eukaryota; kingdom Metazoa; phylum Chordata; class Amphibia; order Caudata; family Salamandridae; genus Pleurodeles; species Pleurodeles waltl. The sequence continues at coordinate 534,200,250 of NC_090445.1, read as the reverse complement.
ACTTGTGTGGGTAGGCCTAGCGCCCGTGACAGGAAATGCCCCAAAGCGCAACGTGGACACAGCCAAATTGGTGAAGGAAAACAGAGGTGTTTTTTGCAAAGTGCCTACCTGTAGATTTTGGCCTGTAACTCAGCCGCCACCTAGGGAAACCTACCAAACTTGTGCATTTCTGAAAACTAGAGACCTAGGGGAATCCAAGATGGGGTGACTTGTCTGGCTCGGACCAGGTTCTGTTACCTAGAATCCTTTGCAAACCTCAAAATTTGGCTAAAAAAACACATGTTCCTCACATTTCTGTGGCAGAAAGTTCTGGAATCTGAGAGGAGCCACGAATTTCCTTCCACCCAGCGTTCCCCCACGTCTCCCGATAAAAATGATACCTCACTTGTGTGGGTAGGCCTAGCGCCCGCGACAGGAAACGCCCCAAAGCGCAACGTGGACACATCTAAATTTGTGAAGGAAAACAGAGGTGTTTTTTGCAAAGTGCCTACCTGTAGATTTTGGCCTGTAGCTCAGCCGCCACCTAGGGAAACCTACCAAACCTGTGCATTTCTGAAAACTAGAGACCTAGGGGAATCCAAGATGGGGTGACTTGTGTGGCTCGGGCCAGGTTCTGTTACCCAGAATCCTTTGCAAACCTCAAAATTTGGCTAAAGAAACACATGTTCCTCACATTTCTGTGGCAGAAAGTTCTGGAATCTGAGAGGAGCCACGAATTTCCTTCCACCCAGCGTTCCCCCACGTCTCCCGATAAAAATTATACCTCACTTGTGTGGGTAGGCCTAGCGCCCGCAACAGGAAATGACCCAAAGCGCAACGTGGACACATCCAAATTTTTGAAGGAAAACAGAGGTGTTTTTTGCAAAGTGCCTACCTGTAGATTTTGGCCTCTAGCTCAGCCGCCACCTAGGGAAACCTACCAAACCTGCGCATTTCTGAAAACTAGAGACCTAGGGGAATCCAAGATGGGGTGACTTGTGTGGCTCGGACCAGGTTCTGTTACCCAGAATCCTTTGCAAACCTCAAAATTTGGCTAAAAAAACACATGTTCCTCACATTTCTGTGGCAGAAAGTTCTGGAATCTGAGAGGAGCCACGAATTTCCTTCCACCCAGCGTTCCCCCACATCTCCCGATAAAAATGATACCTCACTTGTGTGGGTAGGCCTAGCGCCCGTGACAGGAAATGCCCCAAAGCGCAACGTGGACAAAGCCAAATTGGTGAAGGAAAACAGAGATGTTTTTTGCAAAGTGCCTACCTGTAGATTTTGGCCTGTAGCTCTGCCGCCACCTAGGGAAACCTACCAAACCTGTGCATTTCTGAAAACTACAGACCTAGGGGAATCCAAGATGGGGTGACTTGTGTGGCTCGGACCAGGTTCTGTTACCCAGAATCCTTTGCAAACCTCAAAATTTGGCTAAAAAAGCACATGTTCCTTACATTTCTGTGGCAGAAAGTTCTGGAATCTGAGAGGAGCCACGAATTTCCTTCCACCCAGCGTTCCCCCACGTCTCCCGATAAAAATGATACCTCACTTGTGTGGGTAGGCCTAGCGCCCGTGACAGGAAATGCCCCAAAGCGCAACGTGGACACAGCCAAATTGGTGAAGGAAAACAAAGGTGTTTTTTGCAAAGTGCCTACCTGTAGATTTTGGCCTGTAGCTCAGCCGCCACCTAGGGAAACCTACCAAACCTGTGCATTTCTGAAAACTAGAGACCTAGGGGAATCCAAGATGGGGTGACTTGTCTGGCTCGGACCAGGTTCTGTTACCCAGAATCCTTTGCAAACCTCAAAATTTGGCTAAAAAAACACATGTTCCTCACATTTCTGTGGCAGAACGTTCTGGAATCTGAGAGGAGCCACGAATTTCCTTCCACCCAGCGTTCCCCCACGTCTCCCGATAAAAATGATACCTCACTTGTGTGGGTAGGCCTAGCGCCCGTGACAGGAAATGCCCCAAAGCGCAACGTGGACACAGCCAAATTGGTGAAGGAAAACAGGTGTTTTTTGCAAAGTGCCTACCTGTAGATTTTGGCCTGTAGCTCAGCCGCCACCTAGGGAAACCTACCAAACCTGTGCATTTCTGAAAACTAGAGACCTAGGGGAATCCAAGATGGGGTGACTTGTGTGGCTCGGACCAGGTTCTGTTACCCAGAATCCTTTGCAAACCTCAAAATTTGGCTAAAAAAACACATGTTCCTCACATTTCTGTGGCAGAAAGTTCTGGAATCTGAGAGGAGCCACGAATTTCCTTCCACCCAGCGTTCCCCCACGTCTCCCGATAAAAATGATACCTCACTTGTGTGGGTAGGCCTAGCGCCCGTGACAGGAAATCCCCCAAAGCGCAACGTGGACAGAGCCAAATTGGTAAAGGAAAACAGAGGTGTTTTTTGCACAGTGCCTACCTGTAGATTTTGGCCTGTAACTCAGCCGCCACCTAGGGAAACCTACCAAACTTGTGCATTTCTGAAAACTAGAGACCTAGGGGAATCCAAGATGGGGTGACTTGTCTGGCTCGGACCAGGTTCTGTTAGCCAGAATCCTTTGCAAACCTCAAAATTTGGCTAAAAAAACACATGTTCCTCACATTTCTGTGGCAGAAAGTTCTGGAATCTGAGAGGAGCCACGAATTTCCTTCCACCCAGCGTTCCCCCATGTCTCCCGATAAAAATTATACCTCACTTATGTGGGTAGGCCTAGCGCCCGCGACAGGAAACGCCCCAAAGCGCAACGTGAACACATCTAAATTTGTGAAGGAAAACAGAGGTGTTTTTTGCAAAGTGCCTACCTGTAGATTTTGGCCTGTAGCTCAGCCGCCACCTAGGGAAACCTACCAAACCTGTGCATTTCTGAAAACTAGAGACCTAGGGGAATCCAAGATGGGGTGACTTGTGTGGCTCGGACCAGGTTCTGTTACCCAGAATCCTTTGCAAACCTCAAAATTTGGCTAAAGAAACACATGTTCCTCACATTTCTGTGGCAGAAAGTTCTGGAATCTGAGAGGAGCCACGAATTTCCTTCCACCCAGCGTTCCCCCACGTCTCCCGATAAAAATTATACCTCACTTGTGTGGGTAGGCCTAGCGCCCGCAACAGGACACGACCCAAAGCGCAACGTGGACACATCCAAATTTTTTAAGGAAAACAGAGGTGTTTTTTGCAACGTGCCTACCTGTAGATTTTGGCCTCTAGCTCAGCCGCCACCAAGGGAAACCTACCAAACCTGCGCATTTCTGAAAACTAGAGACCTAGAGGAATCCAAGATGGGGTGACTTGTGTGGCTCGGACCAGGTTCTGTTACCCAGAATCCTTTGCAAACCTCAAAATTTGGCTAAAAAAACACATGTTCCTCATATTTCTGTGGCAGAAAGTTCTGGAATCTGAGAGGAGCCACGAATTTCCTTCCACCCAGCGTTCCCCCACGTCTCCCGATAAAAATGATACTTCACTTGTGTGGGTAGGCCTAGCGCCCGTGACAGGAAATGCCCCAAAGCGCAACGTGGACACAGCCAAATTGGTGAAGGAAAACAGAGGTGTTTTTTGCAAAGTGCCTACCTGTAGATTTTGGCCTGTAGCTCAGCCGCCACCTAGGGAAACCTACCAAACCTGTGCATTTCTGAAAACTAGAGACCTAGGGGAATCCAAGATGGGGTGACTTGTGTGGCTCGGACCAGGTTCTGTTACCCAGAATCCTTTGCAAACCTCAAAATTTGGCTAAAAAAACACATGTTCCTCACATTTCTGTGGCAGAAAGTTCTGGAATCTGAGAGGTGGCACGAATTTCCTTCCACCCAGCGTTCCCCCACGTCTCCCGATAAAAATGATACCTCACTTGTGTGGGTAGGCCTAGCGCCCGTGACAGGAAATGCCCCAAAGCGCAACGTGGACACAGCCAAATTGGTGAAGGAAAACAGAGGTGTATTTTGCAAAGTGCCTACCTGTAGATTTTGGCCTGTAGCTCAGCCGCCACCTAGGGAAACCTACCAAACCTGTGCATTTCTGAAAACTAGAGACCTAGGGGAATCCAAGATGGGGTGACTTGTGTGGCTCGGACCAGGTTCTGTTACCCAGAATCCTTTGCAAACCTCAAAATTTGGCTAAAAAAACACATGTTCCTCACATTTCTGTGGCAGAAAGTTCTGGAATCTGAGAGGAGCCACGAATTTCCTTCCACCCAGCGTCCCCCCACGTCTCCCGATAAAAATGATACCTCACTTGTGTGGGTAGGCCTAGCGCCCGTGACAGGAAATGCCCCAAAGCGCAACGTGGACACAGCCAAATTGGTGAAGGAAAACAGAGGTGTTTTTTGCAAAGTGCCTACCTGTAGATTTTGGCATGTAGCTCAGCCGTCACGTAGGGAAACCTACCAAACCTGTGCATTTCTGAAAACTAGAGACGTAGGGGAATCCAAGATGGGGTGACTTGTGTGGCTCGGACCAGGTTCTGTTACCCAGAATCCTTTTCAAACCTCAAAATTTGGCTAAAAAAACACATGTTCCTCACATTTCTGTGGCAGAAAGTTCTGGAATCTGAGAGGAGCCACGAATTTCCTTCCACCCAGCGTTCCCCCACGTCTCCCGATAAAAATGATACCTCACTTGTGTGGGTAGGCCTAGCGCCCGTGACAGGAAATGCCCCAAAGCGCAATGTGGACACAGCCAAATTGGTGAAGGAAAACAGAGGTGTTTTTTGCAAAGTGCCTACCTGTAGATTTTGGCCTGTAGCTCAGCCGCCACCTAGGGAAACCTACCAAACCTGTGCATTTCTGAAAACTAGAGACCTAGGGGAATCCAAGATGGGATGACTTGTGTGGCTCGGACCAGGTTCTGTTACCCAGAATCCTTTTCAAACCTCAAAATTTGGCCAAAAAAACTCATGTTCCTCACATTTCTGTGGCAGAAAGTTCTGGAATCTGAGAGGAGCCACGAATTTCCTTCCACCCAGCGTTCCCCCACGTCTCCCGATAAAAATTATACCTCACTTGTGTGGGTAGGCCTAGCGCCCGCGACAGGAAACCCCCCAAAGCGCAACGTGGACACATCTAAATTTGTGAAGGAAAACAGAGGTGTTTTTTGCAAAGTGCCTACCTGTAGATTTTGGCCTGTAGCTCAGCCGCCACCTAGGGAAACCTACCAAACCTGTGCATTTCTGAAAACTAGAGACCTAGGGGAATCCAAGATGGGGTGACTTGTGTGGCTCGGACCAGGTTCTGTTACCCAGAATCCTTTGCAAACCTCAAAATTTGGCTAAAAAAACACATGTTCCTCACATTTCTGTGGCAGAAAGTTCTGGAATCTGAGAGGAGCCACGAATTTCCTTCCACCCAGCGTTCCCCCACGTCTCCCAATAAAAATGATACCTCACTTGTGTGGGTAGGCCTAGCGCCCGTGACTGGAAATGCCCCAAAGCGCAATGTGGACACAGTCAAATTGGTGAAGGAAAACAGAGGTGTTTTTTGCAAAGTGCCTACCTGTAGATTTTGGCCTGTAGCTCAGCCGCCACCTAGGGAAACCTACCAAACCTGTGCATTTCTGAAAACTACAGACCTAGGGGAATCCAAGATGGGGTGACTTGTGTGGCTCGGACCAGGTTCTGTTAGCCAGAATCCTTTGAAAACCTCAAAATTTAGCTAAAAAAACACTTGTTCCTTACATTTCTGTGGCAGAAAGTTCTGGAATCTGAGACGAGCCACGAATTTCCTTCCACCCACCGTTCCCCCACGTCTCCCGATAAAAATCAAACCTCACTTGTGTGGGTAGGCCTAGCACCCGTGACAGGAAATGCCCCAAAGCGCAACGTGGACACAGCCAAATTGGCGAAGGAAAACAGTGGTGTTTTTTGCAAAGTGCCTACCTGTAGATTTTGGCCTGTAGCTCAGCCGCCACCTAGGGAAACCTACCAAACCTGTGCATTTCTGAAAACTAGAGACCTAGGGGAATCCAAGATGGGGTGACTTGTGTGGCTCGGACCAGGTTCTGTTACCCAGAATCCTTTGCAAACCTCAAAATTTGGCTAAAAAAACACATGTTCCTCACATTTCTGTGGCAGAAAGTTCTGGAATCTGAGAGGAGCCACGAATTTCCTTCCACCCAGCGTTCCCCCACGTCTCCCGATAAAAATCATACCTCACTTGTGTGGGTAGGCCTAGCGCCCGCAACAGGAAACGACCCAAAGCGCAACGTGGACACATCCAAATTTTTGAAGGAAAACAGAGGTGTTTTTTGCAAAGTGCCTACCTGTAGATTTTGGCCTCTAGCTCAGCCGCCACCTAGGGAAACCTACCAAACCTGCGCATTTCTGAAAACTAGAGACCTAGGGGAATCCAAGATGGGGTGACTTGTGTGGCTCGGACCAGGTTCTGTTACCCAGAATCCTTTGCAAACCTCAAAATTTGGCTAAAAAAACACATGTTCCTCATATTTCTGTGGCAGAAAGTTCTGGAATCTGAGAGGAGCCACGAATTTCCTTCCACCCAGCGTTCCCCCACGTCTCCCGATAAAAATGATACTTCACTTGTGTGGGTAGGCCTAGCGCCCGTGACAGGAAATGCCCCAAAGCGCAACGTGGACACAGCCAAATTGGTGAAGGAAAACAGAGGTGTTTTTTGCAAAGTGCCTACCTGTAGATTTTGGCCTGTAGCTCAGCCGTCACCTAGGGAAACCTACCAAACCTGTGCATTTCTGAAAACTAGAGACGTAGGGGAATCCAAGATGGGGTGACTTGTGTGGCTCGGACCAGGTTCTGTTACCCAGAATCCTTTCCAAACCTCAAAATTTGGCTAAAAAAACACATGTTCCTCACATTTCTGTGGCAGAAAGTTCTGGAATCTGAGAGGAGCCACGAATTTCCTTCCACCCAGCGTTCCCCCACGTCTCCCGATAAAAATGATACCTCACTTGTGTGGGTAGGCCTAGCGCCCGTGACAGGAAATGCCCCAAAGCGCAATGTGGACACAGCCAAATTGGTGAAGGAAAACAGAGGTGTTTTTTGCAAAGTGCCTACCTGTAGATTTTGGCCTGTAGCTCAGCCGCCACCTAGGGAAACCTACCAAACCTGTGCATTTCTGAAAACTAGAGACCTAGGGGAATCCAAGATGGGATGACTTGTGTGGCTCGGACCAGGTTCTGTTACCCAGAATCCTTTTCAAACCTCAAAATTTGGCCAAAAAAACTCATGTTCCTCACATTTCTGTGGCAGAAAGTTCTGGAATCTGAGAGGAGCCACGAATTTCCTTCCACCCAGCGTTCCCCAACGTCTCCCGATAAAAATTATACCTCACTTGTGTGGGTAGGCCTAGCGCCCGCGACAGGAAACCCCCCAAAGCGCAACGTGGACACATCTAAATTTGTGAAGGAAAACAGAGGTGTTTTTTGCAAAGTGCCTACCTGTAGATTTTGGCCTGTAGCTCAGCCGCCACCTAGGGAAACCTACCAAACCTGTGCATTTCTGAAAACTAGAGACCTAGGGGAATCCAAGATGGCGTGACTTGTGTGGCTCGGACCAGGTTCTGTTACCCAGAATCCTTTGCAAACCTCAAAATTTGGCTAAAGAAACACATGTTCCTCACATTTCTGTGGCAGAAAGTTCTGGAATCTGAGAGGAGCCACGAATTTCCTTCCACCCAGCGTTCCCCCACGTCTCCCGATAAAAATTATACCTCACTTGTGTGGGTAGGCCTAGCGCCCGCAACAGGACACGACCCAAAGCGCAACGTGGACACATCCAAATTTTTGAAGGAAAACAGAGGTGTTTTTTGCAAAGTGCCTACCTGTAGATTTTGGCCTGTAGCTCAGCCGCCACCTAGGGAAACCTACCAAACCTGTGCATTTCTGAAAACTACAGACCTAGGGGAATCCAAGATGGGGTGACTTGTGTGGCTCGGACCAGGTTCTGTTAGCCAGAATCCTTTGCAAACCTCAAAATTTAGCTAAAAAAACACTTGTTCCTTACATTTCTGTGGCAGAAAGTTCTGGAATCTGAGACGAGCCACGAATTTCCTTCCACCCACCGTTCCCCCACGTCTCCCGATAAAAATCATACCTCACTTGTGTGGGTAGGCCTAGCACCCGTGACAGGAAATGCCCCAAAGCGCAACGTGGACACAGCCAAATTGGTGAAGGAAAACAGTGGTGTTTTTTGCAAAGTGCCTACCTGTAGATTTTGGCCTGCAGCTCAGCCGCCACCTAGGGAAACCTACCAAACCTGTGCATTTCTGAAAACTAGAGACCTAGGGGAATCCAAGATGGGGTGACTTGTGTGGCTCGGACCAGGTTCTGTTACCCAGAATCCTTTGCAAACCTCAAAATTTGGCTAAAAAAACACATGTTCCTCACATTTCTGTGGCAGAAAGTTCTGGAATCTGAGAGGAGCCACGAATTTCCTTCCACCCAGCGTTCCCCCACGTCTCCCGATAAAAATCATACCTCACTTGTGTGGGTAGGCCTAGCGCCCGCAACAGGAAACGACCCAAAGCGCAACGTGGACACATCCAAATTTTTGAAGGAAAACAGAGGTGTTTTTTGCAAAGTGCCTACCTGTAGATTTTGGCCTCTAGCTCAGCCGCCACCTAGGGAAACCTACCAAACCTGCGTATTTCTGAAAACTAGAGACCTAGGGGAATCCAAGATGGGGTGACTTGTGTGGCTCGGACCAGGTTCTGTTACCCAGAATCCTTTGCAAACCTCAAAATTTGGCTAAAAAACACACATGTTCCTCACATTTCTGTGGCAGAAAGTTCTGGAATCTGAGAGGAGCCACGAATTTCCTTCCACCCAGCGTTCCCCCACGTCTCCCGATAAAAATGATACCTCACTTGTGTGGGTAGGCCTAGCGCCCGCGACAGGAAACGCCCCAAAGCGCAACGTGGACACATCTAAATTTGTGAAGGAAAACAGAGGTGTTTTTTGCAAAGTGCCTACTTGTAGATTTTGGCCTGTAGCTCAGCCGCCACCTAGGGAAACCTACCAAACCTGTGCATTTCTGAAAACTAGAGACCTAGGGGAATCCAAGATGGGGTGACTTGTGTGGCTCGGACCAGGTTCTGTTACCCAGAATCCTTTGCAAACCTCAAAATTTGGCTAAAGAAACACATGTTCCTCACATTTCTGTGGCAGAAAGTTCTGGAATCTGAGAGGAGCCACGAATTTCCTTCCACCCAGCGTTCCCCCACGTCTCCCGATAAAAATGATACCTCACTTGTGTGGGTAGGCCTAGCGCCCGTGACAGGAAATGCCCCAAAGCGCAACGTGGACACAGCCAAATTGGTGAAGGAAAACAGAGGTGTTTTTTGCAAAGTGCCTACCTGTAGATTTTGGCCTGTAGCTCAGCCGCCACCTAGGGAAACCTACCAAACCTGTGCATTTCTGAAAACTAGAGACGTAGGGGAATCCAAGATGGGGTGACTTGTGTGGCTCGGACCAGGTTCTGTTACCTAGAATCCTTTGCAAACCTAAAAATTTGGCTAAAAAAACACATGTTCCTCACATTTCTGTGGCAGAAAGTTCTGGAATCTGAGAGGAGCCACGAATTTCCTTCCACCCAGCGTTCCCCCACGTCTCCCGATAAAAATGATACCTCACTTGTGTGGGTAGGCCTAGCGCCCGTGACAGGAAATGCCCCAAAGCGCAACGTGGACACAGCCAAATTGGTGAAGGAAAACAGGTGTTTTTTGCAAAGTGCCTACCTGTAGATTTTGGCCTGTAGCTCAGCCGCCACCTAGGGAAACCTACCAAACCTGTGCATTTCTGAAAACTAGAGACCTAGGGGAATCCAAGATGGGGTGACTTGTGTGGCTCGGACCAGGTTCTGTTACCCAGAATCCTTTGCAAACCTCAAAATTTGGCTAAAAAAACACATGTTCCTCACATTTCTGTGGCAGAAAGTTCTGGAATCTGAGAGGAGCCACGAATTTCCTTCCACCCAGCGTTCCCCCACGTCTCCCGATAAAAATGATACCTCACTTGTGTGGGTAGGCCTAGCGCCCGTGACAGGAAATGCCCCAAAGCGCAACGTGGACACAGCCAAATTGGTAAAGGAAAACAGAGGTGTTTTTTGCACAGTGCCTACCTGTAGATTTTGGCCTGTAACTCAGCCGCCACCTAGGGAAACCTACCAAACTTGTGCATTTCTGAAAACTAGAGACCTAGGGGAATCCAAGATGGGGTGACTTGTCTGGCTCGGACCAGGTTCTGTTACCCAGAATCCTTTGCAAACCTCAAAATTTGGCTAAAAAAACACATGTTCCTCACATTTCTGTGGCAGAAAGTTCTGGAATCTGAGAGGAGCCACGAATTTCCTTCCACCCAGCGTTCCCCCATGTCTCCCGATAAAAATTATACCTCACTTATGTGGGTAGGCCTAGCGCCCGCGACAGGAAACGCCCCAAAGCGCAACGTGAACACATCTAAATTTGTGAAGGAAAACAGAGGTGTTTTTTGCAAAGTGCCTACCTGTAGATTTTGGCCTGTAGCTCAGCCGCCACCTAGGGAAACCTACCAAACCTGTGCATTTCTGAAAACTAGAGACCTAGGGGAATCCAAGATGGGGTGACTTGTGTGGCTCGGACCAGGTTCTGTTACCCAGAATCCTTTGCAAACCTCAAAATTTGGCTAAAGAAACACATGTTCCTCACATTTCTGTGGCAGAAAGTTCTGGAATCTGAGAGGAGCCACGAATTTCCTTCCACGCAGCGTTCCCCCACGTCTCCCGATAAAAATTATACCTCACTTGTGTGGGTAGGCCTAGCGCCCGCAACAGGACACGACCCAAAGCGCAACGTGGACACATCCAAATTTTTTAAGGAAAACAGAGGTGTTTTTTGCAACGTGCCTACCTGTAGATTTTGGCCTCTAGCTCAGCCGCCACCAAGGGAAACCTACCAAACCTGCGCATTTCTGAAAACTAGAGACCTAGAGGAATCCAAGATGGGGTGACTTGTGTGGCTCGGACCAGGTTCTGTTACCCAGAATCCTTTGCAAACCTCAAAATTTGGCTAAAAAACACACATGTTCCTCACATTTCTGTGGCAGAAAGTTCTGGAATCTGAGAGAAGCCACGAATTTCCTTCCACTCAGCGTTCCCCCACGTCTCCTGATAAAAATGATACCTGATTTGTGTGGGTAGGCCTAGCGCCCGTGACAGGAAATGCCCCAAAGCGCAACGTGGACACAGCCAAATTGGTGAAGGAAAACAGAGGTGTTTTTTGCAAAGTGCCTACCTGTAGATTTTGGCCTGTAGCTCAGCCGCCACCTAGGGAAACCTACCAAACCTGTGCATTTCTGAAAACTAGAGACCTAGGGGAATCCAAGATGGGGTGACTTGTGTGGCTCGGACCAGGTTCTGTTACCCAGAATCCTTTGCAAACCTCAAAATTTGGCTGAAAAAACACATGTTCCTCACATTTCTGTGGCAGAAAGTTCTGGAATCTGAGAGGCGGCACGAATTTCCTTCCACACAGCGTTCCCCCACGTCTCCCGATAAAAATGATACCTCACTTGTGTGGGTAGGCCTAGCACCCGTGACAGGAAATGCCCCAAAGCGCAACGTGGACAAAGCCAAATTGCTGAAGGAAAACAGAGGTGTTTTTTGCAAAGTGCCTACCTGTAGATTTTGGCCTGTAGCTCTGCCGCCACCTAGGGAAACCTACCAAACCTGTGCATTTCTGAAAACTAGAGACCTAGGGGAATCCAAGATGGGGTGACTTGTGTGGCTCGGACCAGGTTCTGTTACCCAGAATCCTTTGCAAACCTCAAAATTTGGCTAAAAAAACACATGTTCCTCACATTTCTATGGCAGAAAGTTCTGGAATCTGAGAGGAGCCACGAATTTCCTTCCACCCAGCGTTCCCCCACGTCTCCCAATAAAAATGATACCTCACTTGTGTGGGTAGGCCTAGCGCCCATGACTGGAAATGCCCCAAAGCGCAATGTGGACACAGCCAAATTGGTGAAGGAAAACAGAGGTGTTTTTTGCAAAGTGCCTACCTGTAGATTTTGGCCTGTAGCTCAGCCGCCACCTAGGGAAACCTACCAAACCTGTGCATTTCTGAAAACTACAGACCTAGGGGAATCCAAGATGGGGTGACTTGTGTGGCTCGGACCAGGTTCTGTTAGCCAGAATCCTTTGCAAACCTCAAAATTTAGCTAAAAAAACACTTGTTCCTTACATTTCTGTGGCAGAAAGTTCTGGAATCTGAGACGAGCCACGAATTTCCTTCCACCCACCGTTCCCCCACGTCTCCCGATAAAAATCATACCTCACTTGTGTGGGTAGGCCTAGCACCCGTGACAGGAAATGCCCCAAAGCGCAACGTGGACACAGCCAAATTGATGAAGGAAAACAGTGGTGTTTTTTGCAAAGTGCCTACCTGTAGATTTTGGCCTCTAGCTCAGCCGCCACCTAGGGAAACCTACCAAACCTGCACATTTCTGAAAACTAGAGACCTAGGGGAATCCAAGATGGGGTGACTTGTGTGGCTCGGACCAGGTTCTGTTACCCAGAATCCTTTGCAAACCTCAAAATTTGGCTAAAAAAACACATGTTCCTCAAATTTCTGTGGCAGAAAGTTCTGGAATCTGAGAGGAGCCACGAATTTCCTTCCACCCAGCGTTCCCCCACGTCTCCCGATAAAAATGATACCTCACTTGTGTGGGTAGGCCTAGCGCCCGTGACAGGAAATGCCCCAAAGCGCAACGTGGACACAGCCAAATTGGTGAAGGAAAACAGAGGTGTTTTTTGCAAAGTGCCTACCTGTAGATTTTGGCCTGTAGCTCAGCCGCCACCTAGGGAAACCTACCAAACCTGTGCATTTCTGAAAACTAGAGACCTAGGGGAATCCAAGATGGGGTGACTTGTGTGGCTCGGACCAGGTTCTGTTACCCAGAATCCTTTGCAAACCTCAAAATTTGGCTAAAAAAACACATGTTCCTCACATTTCTGTGGCAGAAAGTTCTGGAATCTGAGAGGAGCCACGAATTTCCTTCCACCCAGCGTCCCCCCACGTCTCCCGATAAAAATGATACCTCACTTGTGTGGGTAGGCCTAGCGCCCGTGACAGGAAATGCCCCAAAGCGCAACGTGGACACAGCCAAATTGGTGAAGGAAAACAGAGGTGTTTTTTGCAAAGTGCCTACCTGTAGATTTTGGCATGTAGCTCAGCCGTCACGTAGGGAAACCTACCAAACCTGTGCATTTCTGAAAACTAGAGACGTAGGGGAATCCAAGATGGGGGGACTTGTGTGGCTCGGACCAGGTTCTGTTACCCAGAATCCTTTCCAAACCTCAAAATTTGGCTAAAAAAACACATGTTCCTCACATTTCTGTGGCAGAAAGTTCTGGAATCTGAGAGGAGCCACGAATTTCCTTCCACCCAGCGTTCCCCCACGTCTCCCGATAAAAATGATACCTCACTTGTGTGGGTAGGCCTAGCGCCCGTGACAGGAAATGCCCCAAAGCGCAATGTGGACACAGCCAAATTGGTGAAGGAAAACAGAGGTGTTTTTTGCAAAGTGCCTACCTGTAGATTTTGGCCTGTAGCTCAGCCGCCACCTAGGGAAACCTACCAAACCTGTGCATTTCTGAAAACTAGAGACCTAGGGGAATCCAAGATGGGATGACTTGTGTGGCTCGGACCAGGTTCTGTTACCCAGAATCCTTTTCAAACCTCAAAATTTGGCCAAAAAAACTCATGTTCCTCACATTTCTGTGGCAGAAAGTTCTGGAATCTGAGAGGAGCCACGAATTTCCTTCCACCCAGCGTTCCCCCACGTCTCCCAATAAAAATGATACCTCACTTGTGTGGGTAGGCCTAGCGCCCGTGACTGGAAATGCCCCAAAGCGCAATGTGGACACAGCCAAATTGGTGAAGGAAAACAGAGGTGTTTTTTGCAAAGTGCCTAACTGTAGATTTTGGCCTGTAGCTCAGCCGCCACCTAGGGAAACCTACCAAACCTGTGCATTTCTGAAAACTACAGACCTAGGGGAATCCAAGATGGGGTGACTTGTGTGGCTCGGACCAGGTTCTGTTAGCCAGAATCCTTTGCAAACCTCAAAATTTAGCTAAAAAAACACTTGTTCCTTACATTTCTGTGGCAGAAAGTTCTGGAATCTGAGACGAGCCACGAATTTCCTTCCACCCACCGTTCCCCCACGTCTCCCGATAAAAATCATACCTCACTTGTGTGGGTAGGCCTAGCACCCGTGACAGGAAATGCCCCAAAGCGCAACGTGGACACAGCCAAATTGGTGAAGGAAAACAGTGGTGTTTTTTGCAAAGTGCCTACCTGTAGATTTTGGCCTGTAGTTCAGCCGCCACCTAGGGAAACCTACCAAACCTGTGCATTTCTGAAAACTAGAGACCTAGGGGAATCCAAGATGGGGTGACTTGTGTGGCTCGGACCAGGTTCTGTTACCCAGAATCCTTTGCAAACCTCAAAATTTGGCTAAAAAAACACATGTTCCTCACATTTCTGTGGCAGAAAGTTCTGGAATCTGAGAGGAGCCACGAATTTCCTTCCACCCAGCGTTCCCCCACGTCTCCCGATAAAAATGATACCTCACTTGTGTGGGTAGGCCTAGCGCCCGCAACAGGAAACGACCCAAAGCGCAACGTGGACACATCCAAATTTTTGAAGGAAAACAGAGGTGTTTTTTGCAAAGTGCCTACCTGTAGATTTTGGCCTCTAGCTCAGCCGCCACCTAGGGAAACCTACCAAACCTGCGCATTTCTGAAAACTAGAGACCTAGGGGAATCCAAGATGGGGTGACTTGTGTGGCTCGGACCAGGTTCTGTTACCCAGAATCCTTTGCAAACCTCAAAATTTGGCTAAAAAAACACATGTTCCTCATATTTCTGTGGCAGAAAGTTCTGGAATCTGAGAGGAGCCACGAATTTCCTTCCACCCAGCGTTCCCCCACGTCTCCCGATAAAAATGATACTTCACTTGTGTGGGTAGGCCTAGCGCCCGTGACAGGAAATGCCCCAAAGCGCAACGTGGACACAGCCAAATTGGTGAAGGAAAACAGAGGTGTTTTTTGCAAAGTGCCTACCTGTAGATTTTGGCCTGTAGCTCAGCCGCCACCTAGGGAAACCTACCAAACCTGTGCATTTCTGAAAACTAGAGACCTAGGGGAATCCAAGATGGGGTGACTTGTGTGGCTCGGACCAGGTTCTGTTACCCAGAATCCTTTGCAAACCTCAAAATTTGGCTAAAAAAACACATGTTCCTCACATTTCTGTGGCAGAAAGTTCTGGAATCTGAGAGGTGGCACGAATTTCCTTCCACCCAGCGTTCCCCCACGTCTCCCGATAAAAATGATACCTCACTTGTGTGGGTAGGCCTAGCGCCCGTGACAGGAAATGCCCCAAAGCGCAACGTGGACACAGCCAAATTGGTGAAGGAAAACAGAGGTGTTTTTTGCAAAGTGCCTACCTGTAGATTTTGGCATGTAGCTCAGCCGCCACCTAGGGAAACCTACCAAACCTGTGCATTTCTGAAAACTAGAGACCTAGGGGAATCCAAGATGGGGTGACTTGTGTGGCTCGGACCAGGTTCTGTTACCCAGAATCCTTTGCAAACCTCAAAATTTGGCTAAAAAAACAAATGTTCCTCACATTTCTGTGGCAGAAAGTTCTGGAATCTGAGAGGTGGCACGAATTTCCTTCCACCCAGCGTTCCCCCACGTCTCCCGATAAAAATGATACCTCACTTGTGTGGGTAGGCCTAGCGCCCGTGACAGGAAATGCCCCAAAGCGCAACGTGGACACAGCCAAATTGGTGAAGGAAAACAGAGGTGTTTTTTGCAAAGTACCTACCTGTAGATTTTGGCCTGTAGCTCAGCCGTCACCTAGGGAAACCTACCACACCTGTGCATTTCTGAAAACTAGAGACGTAGGGGAATCCAAGATGGGGTGACTTGTGTGGCTCGGACCAGGTTCTGTTACCCAGAATCCTTTCCAAACCTCAAAATTTGGCTAAAAAAACACATGTTCCTCACATTTCTGTGGCAGAAAGTTCTGGAATCTGAGAGGAGCCACGAATTTCCTTCCACCCAGCGTTCCCCCACGTCTCCCGATAAAAATGATACCTCACTTGTGTGGGTAGGCCTAGCGCCCGTGACAGGAAATGCCCCAAAGCGCAATGTGGACACAGCCAAATTGGTGAAGGAAAACAGAGGTGTTTTTTGCAAAGTGCCTACCTGTAGATTTTGGCCTGTAGCTCAGCCGTCACCTAGGGAAACCTACCAAACCTGTGCATTTCTGAAAACTAGAGACCTAGGGGAATCCAAGATGGGATGACTTGTGTGGCTCGGACCAGGTTCTGTTACCCAGAATCCTTTTCAAACCTCAAAATTTGGCCAAAAAAACTCATGTTCCTCACATTTCTGTGGCAGAAAGTTCTGGAATCTGAGAGGAGCCACGAATTTCCTTCCACCCAGCGTTCCCCCACGTCTCCCGATAAAAATTATACCTCACTTGTGTGGGTAGGCCTAGCGCCCGCGACAGGAAACCCCCCAAAGCGCAACGTGGACACATCTAAATTTGTGAAGGAAAACAGAGGTGTTTTTTGCAAAGTGCCTACCTGTAGATTTTGGCCTGTAGCTCAGCCGCCACCTAGGGAAACCTACCAAACCTGTGCATTTCTGAAAACTAGAGACCTAGGGGAATCCAAGATGGCGTGACTTGTGTGGCTCGGACCAGGTTCTGTTACCCAGAATCCTTTGCAAACCTCAAAATTTGGCTAAAGAAACACATGTTCCTCACATTTCTGTGGCAGAAAGTTCTGGAATCTGAGAGGAGCCACGAATTTCCTTCCACCCAGCGTTCCCCCACGTCTCCCGATAAAAATTATACCTCACTTGTGTGGGTAGGCCTAGTGCCCGCAACAGGACACGACCCAAAGCGCAACGTGGACACATCCAAATTTTTGAAGGAAAACACAGGTGTTTTTTGCAAAGTGCCTACCTGTAGATTTTGGCCTGTAGCTCAGCCGCCACCTAGGGAAACCTACCAAACCTGTGCATTTCTGAAAACTACAGACCTAGGGGAATCCAAGATGGGGTGACTTGTGTGGCTCGGACCAGGTTCTGTTAGCCAGAATCCTTTGCAAACCTCAAAATTTAGCTAAAAAAACACTTGTTCCTTACATTTCTGTGGCAGAAAGTTCTGGAATCTGAGACGAGCCACGAATTTCCTTCCACCCACCGTTCCCCCACGTCTCCCGATAAAAATCATACCTCACTTGTGTGGGTAGGCCTAGCACCCGTGACAGGAAATGCCCCAAAGCGCAACGTGGACACAGCCAAATTGGTGAAAGAAAACAGTGGTGTTTTTTGCAAAGTGCCTACCTGTAGATTTTGGCCTGTAGCTCAGCCGCCACCTAGGGAAACCTACCAAACCTGTGCATTTCTGAAAACTAGAGACCTAGGGGAATCCAAGATGGGGTGACTTGTGTGGCTCGGACCAGGTTCTGTTACCCAGAATCCTTTGCAAACCTCAAAATTTGGCTAAAAAAACACATGTTCCTCACATTTCTGTGGCAGAAAGTTCTGGAATCTGAGAGGAGCCACGAATTTCCTTCCACCCAGCGTTCCCCCACGTCTCCCGATAAAAATGATACCTCACTTGTGTGGGTAGGCCTAGCGCCCGCAACAGGAAACGACCCAAAGCGCAACGTGGACACATCCAAATTTTTGAAGGAAAACAGAGGTGTTTTTTGCAAAGTGCCTACCTGTAGATTTTGGCCTCTAGCTCAGCCGCCACCTAGGGAAACCTACCAAACCTGCGCATTTCTGAAAACTAGAGACCTAGGGGAATCCAAGATGGGGTGACTTGTGTGGCTCGGACCAGGTTCTGTTACCCAGAATCCTTTGCAAACCTCAAAATTTGGCTAAAAAAACACATGTTCCTCATATTTCTGTGGCAGAAAGTTCTGGAATCTGAGAGGAGCCACGAATTTCCTTCCACCCAGCGTTCCCCCACGTCTCCCGATAAAAATGATACTTCACTTGTGTGGGTAGGCCTAGCGCCCGTGACAGGAAATGCCCCAAAGCGCAACGTGGACACAGCCAAATTGGTGAAGGAAAACAGAGGTGTTTTTTGCAAAGTACCTACCTGTAGATTTTGGCCTGTAGCTCAGCCGTCACCTAGGGAAACCTACCACACCTGTGCATTTCTGAAAACTAGAGACGTAGGGGAATCCAAGATGGGGTGACTTGTGTGGCTCGGACCAGGTTCTGTTACCCAGAATCCTTTCCAAACCTCAAAATTTGGCTAAAAAAACACATGTTCCTCACATTTCTGTGGCAGAAAGTTCTGGAATCTGAGAGGAGCCACGAATTTCCTTCCACCCAGCGTTCCCCCACGTCTCCCGATAAAAATGATACCTCACTTGTGTGGGTAGGCCTAGCGCCCGTGACAGGAAATGCCCCAAAGCGCAATGTGGACACAGCCAAATTGGTGAAGGAAAACAGAGGTGTTTTTTGCAAAGTGCCTACCTGTAGATTTTGGCCTGTAGCTCAGCCGTCACCTAGGGAAACCTACCAAACCTGTGCATTTCTGAAAACTAGAGACCTAGGGGAATCCAAGATGGGATGACTTGTGTGGCTCGGACCAGGTTCTGTTACCCAGAATCCTTTTCAAACCTCAAAATTTGGCCAAAAAAACTCATGTTCCTCACATTTCTGTGGCAGAAAGTTCTGGAATCTGAGAGGAGCCACGAATTTCCTTCCACCCAGCGTTCCCCCACGTCTCCCGATAAAAATTATACCTCACTTGTGTGGGTAGGCCTAGCGCCCGCGACAGGAAACCCCCCAAAGCGCAACGTGGACACATCTAAATTTGTGAAGGAAAACAGAGGTGTTTTTTGCAAAGTGCCTACCTGTAGATTTTGGCCTGTAGCTCAGCCGCCACCTAGGGAAACCTACCAAACCTGTGCATTTCTGAAAACTAGAGACCTAGGGGAATCCAAGATGGCGTGACTTGTGTGGCTCGGACCAGGTTCTGTTACCCAGAATCCTTTGCAAACCTCAAAATTTGGCTAAAGAAACACATGTTCCTCACATTTCTGTGGCAGAAAGTTCTGGAATCTGAGAGGAGCCACGAATTTCCTTCCACCCAGCGTTCCCCCACGTCTCCCGATAAAAATTATACCTCACTTGTGTGGGTAGGCCTAGTGCCCGCAACAGGACACGACCCAAAGCGCAACGTGGACACATCCAAATTTTTGAAGGAAAACACAGGTGTTTTTTGCAAAGTGCCTACCTGTAGATTTTGGCCTGTAGCTCAGCCGCCACCTAGGGAAACCTACCAAACCTGTGCATTTCTGAAAACTACAGACCTAGGGGAATCCAAGATGGGGTGACTTGTGTGGCTCGGACCAGGTTCTGTTAGCCAGAATCCTTTGCAAACCTCAAAATTTAGCTAAAAAAACACTTGTTCCTTACATTTCTGTGGCAGAAAGTTCTGGAATCTGAGACGAGCCACGAATTTCCTTCCACCCACCGTTCCCCCACGTCTCCCGATAAAAATCATACCTCACTTGTGTGGGTAGGCCTAGCACCCGTGACAGGAAATGCCCCAAAGCGCAACGTGGACACAGCCAAATTGGTGAAAGAAAACAGTGGTGTTTTTTGCAAAGTGCCTACCTGTAGATTTTGGCCTGTAGCTCAGCCGCCACCTAGGGAAACCTACCAAACCTGTGCATTTCTGAAAACTAGAGACCTAGGGGAATCCAAGATGGGGTGACTTGTGTGGCTCGGACCAGGTTCTGTTACCCAGAATCCTTTGCAAACCTCAAAATTTGGCTAAAAAAACACATGTTCCTCACATTTCTGTGGCAGAAAGTTCTGGAATCTGAGAGGAGCCACGAATTTCCTTCCACCCAGCGTTCCCCCACGTCTCCCGATAAAAATGATACCTCACTTGTGTGGGTAGGCCTAGCGCCCGCAACAGGAAACGACCCAAAGCGCAACGTGGACACATCCAAATTTTTGAAGGAAAACAGAGGTGTTTTTTGCAAAGTGCCTACCTGTAGATTTTGGCCTCTAGCTCAGCCGCCACCTAGGGAAACCTACCAAACCTGCGCATTTCTGAAAACTAGAGACCTAGGGGAATCCAAGATGGGGTGACTTGTGTGGCTCGGACCAGGTTCTGTTACCCAGAATCCTTTGCAAACCTCAAAATTTGGCTAAAAAAACACATGTTCCTCATATTTCTGTGGCAGAAAGTTCTGGAATCTGAGAGGAGCCACGAATTTCCTTCCACCCAGCGTTCCCCCACGTCTCCCGATAAAAATGATACTTCACTTGTGTGGGTAGGCCTAGCGCCCGTGACAGGAAATGCCCCAAAGCGCAACGTGGACACAGCCAAATTGGTGAAGGAAAACAGAGGTGTTTTTTGCAAAGTGCCTACCTGTAGATTTTGGCCTGTAGCTCAGCCGCCACCTAGGGAAACCTACCAAACCTGTGCATTTCTGAAAACTAGAGACCTAGGGGAATCCAAGATGGGGTGACTTGTGTGGCTCGGACCAGGTTCTGTTACCCAGAATCCTTTGCAAACCTCAAAATTTGGCTAAAAAAACACATGTTCCTCACATTTCTGTGGCAGAAAGTTCTGGAATCTGAGAGGTGGCACGAATTTCCTTCCACCCAGCGTTCCCCCACGTCTCCCGATAAAAATGATACCTCACTTGTGTGGGTAGGCCTAGCGCCCGTGACAGGAAATGCCCCAAAGCGCAACGTGGACACAGCCAAATTGGTGAAGGAAAACAGAGGTGTTTTTTGCAAAGTGCCTACCTGTAGATTTTGGCCTGTAGCTCAGCCGCCACCTAGGGAAACCTACCAAACCTGTGCATTTCTGAAAACTAGAGACCTAGGGGAATCCAAGATGGGGTGACTTGTGTGGCTCGGACCAGGTTCTGTTACTCCGAATCCTTTGCAAACCTCAAAATTTGGCTAAAAAAACACATGTTCCTCACATTTCTGTGGCAGAAAGTTCTGGAATCTGAGAGGTGGCACGAATTTCCTTCCACCCAGCGTTCCCCCACGTCTCCCGATAAAAATGATACCTCACTTGTGTGGGTAGGCCTAGCGCCCGTGACAGGAAATGCCCCAAAGCGCAACGTGGACACAGCCAAATTGGTGAAGGAAAACAGAGGTGTATTTTGCAAAGTGCCTACCTGTAGATTTTGGCCTGTAGCTCAGCCGCCACCTAGGGAAACCTACCAAACCTGTGCATTTCTGAAAACTAGAGACCTAGGGGAATCCAAGATGGGGTGACTTGTGTGGCTCGGACCAGGTTCTGTTACCCAGAATCCTTTGCAAACCTCAAAATTTGGCTAAAAAAACACATGTTCCTCACATTTCTGTGGCAGAAAGTTCTGGAATCTGAGAGGAGCCACGAATTTCCTTCCACCCAGCGTCCCCCCACGTCTCCCGATAAAAATGATACCTCACTTGTGTGGGTAGGCCTAGCGCCCGTGACAGGAAATGCCCCAAAGCGCAACGTGGACACAGCCAAATTGGTGAAGGAAAACAGAGGTGTTTTTTGCAAAGTGCCTACCTGTAGATTTTGGCCTGTAGCTCAGCCGTCACCTAGGGAAACCTACCAAACCTGTGCATTTCTGAAAACTAGAGACGTAGGGGAATCCAAGATGGGGTGACTTGTATGGCTCGGACCAGGTTCTGTTACCCAGAATCCTTTCCAAACCTCAAAATTTGGCTAAAAAAACACATGTTCCTCACATTTCTGTGGCAGAAAGTTCTGGAATCTGAGAGGAGCCACGAATTTCCTTCCACCCAGCGTTCCCCCACGTCTCCCGATAAAAATGATACCTCACTTGTGTGGGTAGGCCTAGCGCCCGTGACAGGAAATGCCCCAAAGCGCAATGTGGACTCAGCCAAATTGGTGAAGGAAAACAGAGGTGTTTTTTGCAAAGTGCCTACCTGTAGATTTTGGCCTGTAGCTCAGCCGCCACCTAGGGAAACCTACCAAACCTGTGCATTTCTGAAAACTAGAGACCTAGGGGAATCCAAGATGGGATGACTTGTGTGGCTCGGACCAGGTTCTGTTACCCAGAATCCTTTTCAAACCTCAAAATTTGGCCAAAAAAAGTCATGTTCCTCACATTTCTGTGGCAGAAAGTTCTGGAATCTGAGAGGAGCCACGAATTTCCTTCCACCCAGCGTTCCCCCACGTCTCCCGATAAAAATTATACCTCACTTGTGTGGGTAGGCCTAGCGCCCGCGACAGGAAACCCCCCAAAGCGCAACGTGGACACATCTAAATTTGTGAAGGAAAACAGAGGTGTTTTTTGCAAAGTGCCTACCTGTAGATTTTGGCCTGTAGCTCAGCCGCCACCTAGGGAAACCTACCAAACCTGTGCATTTCTGAAAACTAGAGACCTAGGGGAATCCAAGATGGCGTGACTTGTGTGGCTCGGACCAGGTTCTGTTACCCAGAATCCTTTGCAAACCTCAAAATTTGGCTAAAGAAACACATGTTCCTCACATTTCTGTGGCAGAAAGTTCTGGAATCTGAGAGGAGCCACGAATTTCCTTCCACCCAGCGTTCCCCCACGTCTCCCGATAAAAATTATACCTCACTTGTGTGGGTAGGCCTAGCGCCCGCAACAGGACACGACCCAAAGCGCAACGTGGACACATCCAAATTTTTGAAGGAAAACAGAGGTGTTTTTTGCAAAGTGCCTACCTGTAGATTTTGGCCTGTAGCTCAGCCGCCACCTAGGGAAACCTACCAAACCTGTGCATTTCTGAAAACTACAGACCTAGGGGAATCCAAGATGGGGTGACTTGTGTGGCTCGGACCAGGTTCTGTTAGCCAGAATCCTTTGCAAACCTCAAAATTTAGCTAAAAAAACACTTGTTCCTTACATTTCTGTGGCAGAAAGTTCTGGAATCTGAGACGAGCCACGAATTTCCTTCCACCCACCGTTCCCCCACGTCTCCCGATAAAAATCATACCTCACTTGTGTGGGTAGGCCTAGCACCCGTGACAGGAAATGCCCCAAAGCGCAACGTGGACACAGCCAAATTGGTGAAGGAAAACAGTGGTGTTTTTTGCAAAGTGCCTACCTGTAGATTTTGGCCTGCAGCTCAGCCGCCACCTAGGGAAACCTACCAAACCTGTGCATTTCTGAAAACTAGAGACCTAGGGGAATCCAAGATGGGGTGACTTGTGTGGCTCGGACCAGGTTCTGTTACCCAGAATCCTTTGCAAACCTCAAAATTTGGCTAAAAAAACACATGTTCCTCACATTTCTGTGGCAGAAAGTTCTGGAATCTGAGAGGAGCCACGAATTTCCTTCCACCCAGCGTTCCCCCACGTCTCCCGATAAAAATGATACCTCACTTGTGTGGGTAGGCCTAGCGCCCGCAACAGGAAACGACCCAAAGCGCAACGTGGACACATCCAAATTTTTGAAGGAAAACAGAGGTGTTTTTTGCAAAGTGCCTACCTGTAGATTTTGGCCTCTAGCTCAGCCGCCACCTAGGGAAACCTACCAAACCTGTGCATTTCTGAAAACTAGAGACCTAGGGGAATCCAAGATGGGGTGACTTGTGTGGCTCGGACCAGGTTCTGTTACCCAGAATCCTTTGCAAACCTCAAAATTTGGCTAAAAAAACACATGTTCCTCACATTTCTGTGGCAGAAAGTTCTGGAATCTGAGAGGTGGCACGAATTTCCTTCCACCCAGCGTTCCCCCACATCTCCCGATAAAAATGATACCTCACTTGTGTGGGTAGGCCTAGCGCCCGTGACAGGAAATGCCCCAAAGCGCAACGTGGACACAGCCAAATTGGTGAAGGAAAACAGAGGTGTTTTTTGCAAAGTGCCTACCTGTAGATTTTGGCCTGTAGCTCAGCCGCCACCTAGGGAAACCTACCAAACCTGTGCATTTCTGAAAACTAGAGACCGAGGGGAATCCAAGATGGGGTGACTTGTGTGGCTCGGACCAGGTTCTGTTACCCAGAATCCTTTGCAAACCTCAAAATTTGGCTAAAAAAATACATGTTCCTCACATTTCTGTGGCAGAAAGTTCTGGAATCTGAGAGGTGGCACGAATTTCCTTCCACCCAGCGTTCCCCCACGTCTCCCGATAAAAATGATACCTCACTTGTGTGGGTAGGCCTAGCGACCGTGACAGGAAATGCCCCAAAGCGCAATGTGGACACAGCCAAATTGGTGAAGGAAAACAGAGGTGTATTTTGCAAAGTGCCTACCTGTAGATTTTGGCCTGTAGCTCAGCCGCCACCTAGGGAAACCTACCAAACCTGTGCATTTCTGAAAACTAGAGACCTAGGGGAATCCAAGATGGGGTGACTTGTGTGGCTCGGACCAGGTTCTGTTACCCAGAATCCTTTGCAAACCTCAAAATTTGGCTAAAAAAACACATGTTCCTCACATTTCTGTGGCAGAAAGTTCTGGAATCTGAGAGGAGCCACGAATTTCCTTCCACCCAGCGTCCCCCCACGTCTCCCGATAAAAATGATACCTCACTTGTGTGGGTAGGCCTAGCGCACGTGACAGGAAATGCCCCAAAGCGCAACGGGGACACAGCCAAATTGGTGAAGGAAAACAGAGGTGTTTTTTGCAAAGTGCCTACCTGTAGATTTTGGCCTGTAGCTCAGCCGTCACCTAGGGAAACCTACCAAACCTGTGCATTTCTGAAAACTAGAGACGTAGGGGAATCCAAGATGGGGTGACTTGTGTGGCTCGGACCAGGTTCTGTTACCCAGAATCCTTTCCAAACCTCAAAATTTGGCTAAAAAAACACATGTTCCTCACATTTCTGTGGCAGAAAGTTCTGGAATCTGAGAGGAGCCACGAATTTCCTTCCACCCAGCGTTCCCCCACGTCTCCCGATAAAAATGATACCTCACTTGTGTGGGTAGGCCTAGCGCCCGTGACAGGAAATGCCCCAAAGCGCAATGTGGACACAGCCAAATTGGTGAAGGAAAACAGAGGTGTTTTTTGCAAAGTGCCTACCTGTAGATTTTGGCCTGTAGCTCAGCCGCCACCTAGGGAAACCTACCAAACCTGTGCATTTCTGAAAACTAGAGACCTAGGGGAATCCAAGATGGGATGACTTGTGTGGCTCGGACCAGGTTCTGTTACCCAGAATCCTTTTCAAACCTCAAAATTTGGCCAAAAAAACTCATGTTCCTCACATTTCTGTGGCAGAAAGTTCTGGAATCTGAGAGGAGCCACGATTTTCCTTCCACCCAGCGTTCCCCCACGTCTCCCGATAAAAATTATACCTCACTTGTGTGGGTAGGCCTAGCGCCCGCGACAGGAAACCCCCCAAAGCGCAACGTGGAAACATCTAAATTTGTGAAGGAAAACAGAGGTGTTTTTTGCAAAGTGCCTACCTGTAGATTTTGGCCTGTAGCTCAGCCGCCACCTAGGGAAACCTACCAAACCTGTGCATTTCTGAAAACTAGAGACCTAGGGGAATCCAAGATGGCGTGACTTGTGTGGCTCGGACCAGGTTCTGTTACCCAGAATCCTTTGCAAACCTCACAATTTGGCTAAAGAAACACATGTTCCTCACATTTCTGTGGGTGAAAGTTCTGGAATCTGAGAGGAGCCACGAATTTCCTTCCACCCAGCGTTCCCCCACGTCTCCCGATAAAAATTATACCTCACTTGTGTGGATAGGCCTAGCGCCCGCAACAGGACACGACCCAAAGCGCAACGTGGACACATCCAAATTTTTGAAGGAAAACAGAGGTGTTTTTTGCAAAGTGCCTACCTGTAGATTTTGGCCTCTAGCTCAGCCGCCACCTAGGGAAACCTACCAAACCTGCGCATTTCTGAAAACTAGAGACCTAGAGGAATCCAAGATGGGGTGACTTGTGTGGCTCGGACCAGGTTCTGTTACCCAGAATCCTTTGCAAACCTCAAAATTTGGCTAAAAAAACACATGTTCCTCACATTTCTGTGGCAGAAAGTTCTGGAATCTGAGAGAAGCCACGAATTTCCTTCCACTCAGCGTTCCCCCACGTCTCCCGATAAAAATGATACCTGACTTGTGTGGGTAGGCCTAGTGCCCGTGACAGGAAATGCCCCAAAGCGCAATGTGGACACAGCCAAATTGGTGAAGGAAAACAGAGGTGTTTTTTGCAAAGTGCCTACCTGTAGATTTTGGCCTGTAGCTCAGCCGCCACCTAGGGAAACCTACCAAACCTGTGCATTTCTGAAAACTAGAGACCTAGGGGAATCCAAGATGGGGTGACTTGTGTGGCTCGGACCAGGTTCTGTTACCCAGAATCCTTTGCAAACCTCAAAATTTGGCTAAAGAAACACATGTTCCTCACATTTCTGAGGCAGAAAGTTCTGGAATCTGAGAGGAGCCACGAATTTCCTTCCACCCAGCGTTCCCCCACGTCTCCCGATAAAAATTATACCTCATACCTCACTTGTGTGGGTAGGCCTAGCGCCCGCAACAGGACACGACCCAAAGCGCAACGTGGACACATCCAAATTTTTTAAGGAAAACAGAGGTGTTTTTTGCAACGTGCCTACCTGTAGATTTTGGCCTCTAGCTCAGCCGCCACCAAGGGAAACCTACCAAACCTGCGCATTTCTGAAAACTAGAGACCTAGAGGAATCCAAGATGGGGTGACTTGTGTGGCTCGGACCAGGTTCTGTTACCCAGAATCCTTTGCAAACCTCAAAATTTGGCTAAAAAACACACATGTTCCTCACATTTCTGTGGCAGAAAGTTCTGGAATCTGAGAGAAGCCACGAATTTCCTTCCACTCAGCGTTCCCCCACGTCTCCTGATAAAAATGATACCTGATTTGTGTGGGTAGGCCTAGCGCCCGTGACAGGAAATGCCCCAAAGCGCAACGTGGACACAGCCAAATTGGTGAAGGAAAACAGAGGTGTTTTTTGCAAAGTGCCTACCTGTAGATTTTGGCCTGTAGCTCAGCCGCCACCTAGGGAAACCTACCAAACCTGTGCATTTCTGAAAACTAGAGACCTAGGGGAATCCAAGATGGGGTGACTTGTGTGGCTCGGACCAGGTTCTGTTACCCAGAATCCTTTGCAAACCTCAAAATTTGGCTGAAAAAACACATGTTCATCACATTTCTGTGGCAGAAAGTTCTGGAATCTGAGAGGCGGCACGAATTTCCTTCCACACAGCGTTCCCCCACGTCTCCCGATAAAAATGATACCTCACTTGTGTGGGTAGGCCTAGCACCCGTGACAGGAAATGCCCCAAAGCGCAACGTGGACAGAGCCAAATTGCTGAAGGAAAACAGAGGTGTTTTTTGCAAAGTGCCTACCTGTAGATTTTGGCCTGTAGCTCTGCCGCCACCTAGGGAAACCTACCAAACCTGTGCATTTCTGAAAACTAGAGACCTAGGGGAATCCAAGATGGGGTGACTTGTGTGGCTCGGTCCAGGTTCTGTTACCCAGAATCCTTTGCAAACCTCAAAATTTGGCTAAAAAAACACATGTTCCTCACATTTCTGTGGCAGAAAGTTCTGGAATCTGAGAGGAGCCACGAATTTCCTTCCACCCAGCGTTCCCCCACGTCTCCCAATAAAAATGATACCTCACTTGTGTGGGTAGGCCTAGCGCCCATGACTGGAAATGCCCCAAAGCGCAATGTGGACACAGCCAAATTGGTGAAGGAAAACAGAGGTGTTTTTTGCAAAGTGCCTACCTGTAGATTTTGGCCTGTAGCTCAGCCGCCACCTAGGGAAACCTACCAAACCTGTGCATTTCTGAAAACTACAGACCTAGGGGAATCCAAGATGGGGTGACTTGTGTGGCTCGGACCAGGTTCTGTTAGCCAGAATCCTTTGCAAACCTCAAAATTTAGCTAAAAAAACACTTGTTCCTTACATTTCTGTGGCAGAAAGTTCTGGAATCTGAGACGAGCCACGAATTTCCTTCCACCCACCGTTCCCCCACGTCTCCCGATAAAAATCATACCTCACTTGTGTGGGTAGGCCTAGCACCCGTGACAGGAAATGCCCCAAAGCGCAACGTGGACACAGCCAAATTGGTGAAGGAAAACAGTGGTGTTTTTTGCAAAGTGCCTACCTGTAGATTTTGGCCTGTAGCTCAGCCGCCACCTAGGGAAACCTACCAAACCTGTGCATTTCTGAAAACTAGAGACCTAGGGGAATCCAAGATGGGGTGACTTGTGTGGCTCGGACCAGGTTCTGTTACCCAGAATCCTTTGCAAACCTCAAAATTTGGCTAAAAAAACACATGTTCCTCACATTTCTGTGGCAGAAAGTTCTGGAATCTGAGAGGAGCCACGAATTTCCTTCCACCCAGCGTTCCCCCACGTCTCCCGATAAAAATGATACCTCACTTGTGTGGGTAGGCCTAGCGCCCGCAACAGGAAACGACCCAAAGCGCAACGTGGACACATCCAAATTTTTGAAGGAAAACAGAGGTGTTTTTTGCAAAGTGCCTACCTGTAGATTTTGGCCTCTAGCTCAGCCGCCACCTAGGGAAACCTACCAAACCTGCACATTTCTGAAAACTAGAGACCTAGGGGAATCCAAGATGGGGTGACTTGTGTGGCTCGGACCAGGTTCTGTTACCCAGAATCCTTTGCAAACCTCAAAATTTGGCTAAAAAAACACATGTTCCTCATATTTCTGTGGCAGAAAGTTCTGGAATCTGAGAGGAGCCACGAATTTCCTTCCACCCAGCGTTCCCCCACGTCTCCCGATAAAAATGATACTTCACTTGTGTGGGTAGGCCTAGCGCCCGTGACAGGAAATGCCCCAAAGCGCAACGTGGACACAGCCAAATTGGTGAAGGAAAACAGAGGTGTTTTTTGCAAAGTGCCTACCTGTAGATTTTGGCCTGTAGCTCAGCCGCCACCTAGGGAAACCTACCAAACCTGTGCATTTCTGAAAACTAGAGACCTAGGGGAATCCAAGATGGGGTGACTTGTGTGGCTCGGACCAGGTTCTGTTACCCAGAATCCTTTGCAAACCTCAAAATTTGGCTAAAAAAACACATGTTCCTCACATTTCTGTGGCAGAAAGTTCTGGAATCTGAGAGGTGGCACGAATTTCCTTCCACCCAGCGTTCCCCCACGTCTCCCGATAAAAATGATACCTCACTTGTGTGGGTAGGCCTAGCGCCCGTGACAGGAAATGCCCCAAAGCGCAACGTGGACACAGCCAAATTGGTGAAGGAAAACAGAGGTGTATTTTGCAAAGTGCCTACCTGTAGATTTTGGCCTGTAGCTCAGCCGCCACCTAGGGAAACCTATCAAACCTGTGCATTTCTGAAAACTAGAGACCTAGGGGAATCCAAGATGGGGTGACTTGTGTGGCTCAGACCAGGTTCTGTTACCCAGAATCCTTTGCAAACCTCAAAATTTGGCTAAAAAAACACATGTTCCTCACATTTCTGTGGCAGAAAGTTCTGGAATCTGAGAGGAGCCACGAATTTCCTTCCACCCAGCGTCCCCCCACGTCTCCCGATAAAAATGATACCTCACTTGTGTGGGTAGGCCTAGCGCCCGTGACAGGAAATGCCCCAAAGCGCAACGTGGACAGAGCCAAATTGGTGAAGGAAAACAGAGGTGTTTTTTGCAAAGTGCCTACCTGTAGATTTTGGCATGTAGCTCAGCCGTCACGTAGGGAAACCTACCAAACCTGTGCATTTCTGAAAACTAGAGACGTAGGGGAATCCAAGATGGGGTGACTTGTGTGGCTCGGACCAGGTTCTGTTACCCAGAATCCTTTCCAAACCTCAAAATTTGGCTAAAAAAACACATGTTCCTCACATTTCTGTGGCAGAAAGTTCTGGAATCTGAGAGGAGCCACGAATTTCCTTCCACCCAGCGTTCCCCCACGTCTCCCGATAAAAATGATACCTCACTTGTGTGGGTAGGCCTAGCGCCCGTGACAGGAAATGCCCCAAAGCGCAATGTGGACACAGCCAAATTGGTGAAGGAAAACAGAGGTGTTTTTTGCAAAGTGCCTACCTGTAGATTTTGGCCTGTAGCTCAGCCGCCACCTAGGGAAACCTACCAAACCTGTGCATTTCTGAAAACTAGAGACCTAGGGGAATCCAAGATGGGATGACTTGTGTGGCTCGGACCAGGTTCTGTTACCCAGAATCCTTTTCAAACCTCAAAATTTGGCCAAAAAAACTCATGTTCCTCACATTTCTGTGGCAGAAAGTTCTGGAATCTGAGAGGAGCCACGAATTTCCTTCCACCCAGCGTTCCCCCACGTCTCCCGATAAAAATTATACCTCACTTGTGTGGGTAGGCCTAGCGCCCGCGACAGGAAACCCCCCAAAGCGCAACGTGGACACATCTAAATTTGTGAAGGAAAACAGAGGTGTTTTTTGCAAAGTGCCTACCTGTAGATTTTGGCCTGTAGCTCAGCCGCCACCTAGGGAAACCTACCAAACCTGTGCATTTCTGAAAACTAGAGACCTAGGGGAATCCAAGATGGGGTGACTTGTGTGGCTCGGACCAGGTTCTGTTACCCAGAATCCTTTGCAAACCTCAAAATTTGGCTAAAAAAACACATGTTCCTCACATTTCTGTGGCAGAAAGTTCTGGAATCTGAGAGGAGCCACGAATTTCCTTCCACCCAGCGTTCCCCCACGTCTCCCAATAAAAATGATACCTCACTTGTGTGGGTAGGCCTAGCGCCCGTGACTGGAAATGCCCAAAAGCGCAATGTGGACACAGCCAAATTGGTGAAGGAAAACAGAGGTGTTTTTTGCAAAGTGCCTACCTGTAGATTTTGGCCTGTAGCTCAGCCGCCACCTAGGGAAACCTACCAAACCTGTGCATTTCTGAAAACTACAGACCTAGGGGAATCCAAGATGGGGTGACTTGTGTGGCTCGGACCAGGTTCTGTTAGCCAGAATCCTTTGCAAACCTCAAAATTTAGCTAAAAAAACACTTGTTCCTTACATTTCTGTGGCAGAAAGTTCTGGAATCTGAGACGAGCCACGAATTTCCTTCCACCCACCGTTCCCCCACGTCTCCCGATAAAAATCATACCTCACTTGTGTGGGTAGGCCTAGCACCCGTGACAGGAAATGCCCCAAAGCGCAACGTGGACACAGCCAAATTGGTGAAGGAAAACAGTGGTGTTTTTTGCAAAGTGCCTACCTGTAGATTTTGGCCTGTAGCTCAGCCGCCACCTAGGGAAACCTACCAAACCTGTGCATTTCTGAAAACTAGAGACCTAGGGGAATCCAAGATGGGGTGACTTGTGTGGCTCGGACCAGGTTCTGTTACCCAGAATCCTTTGCAAACCTCAAAATTTGGCTAAAAAAACACATGTTCCTCACATTTCTGTGGCAGAAAGTTCTGGAATCTGAGAGGAGCCACGAATTTCCTTCCACCCAGCGTTCCCCCACGTCTCCCGATAAAAATGATACCTCACTTGTGTGGGTAGGCCTAGCGCCCGCAACAGGAAACGACCCAAAGCGCAACGTGGACACATCCAAATTTTTGAAGGAAAACAGAGGTGTTTTTTGCAAAGTGCCTACCTGTAGATTTTGGCCTCTAGCTCAGCCGCCACCTAGGGAAACCTACCAAACCTGCGCATTTCTGAAAACTAGAGACCTAGGGGAATCCAAGATGGGGTGACTTGTGTGGCTCGGACCAGGTTCTGTTACCCAGAATCCTTTGCAAACCTCAAAATTTGGCTAAAAAAACACATGTTCCTCATATTTCTGTGGCAGAAAGTTCTGGAATCTGAGAGGAGCCACGAATTTCCTTCCACCCAGCGTTCCCCCACGTCTCCCGATAAAAATGATACTTCACTTGTGTGGGTAGGCCTAGCGCCCGTGACAGGAAATGCCCCAAAGCGCAACGTGGACACAGCCAAATTGGTGAAGGAAAACAGAGGTGTTTTTTGCAAAGTGCCTACCTGTAGATTTTGGCCTGTAGCTCAGCCGCCACCTAGGGAAACCTACCAAACCTGTGCATTTCTGAAAACTAGAGACCTAGGGGAATCCAAGATGGGGTGACTTGTGTGGCTCGGACCAGGTTCTGTTACCCAGAATCCTTTGCAAACCTCAAAATTTGGCTAAAAAAACACATGTTCCTCACATTTCTGTGGCAGAAAGTTCTGGAATCTGAGAGGTGGCACGAATTTCCTTCCACCCAGCGTTCCCCCACGTCT